>NC_072792.1:179474841-180090675 GCF_028583425.1 Eublepharis macularius
TCCAGGTGGTAGCTGGAGAACTCATAGAATTACAACTGCTCTCCAGGCCACAGAGATCAGTTCGGGGGGGGGGGGGGGGCTGGAGAAGAAGTTGCTTTGGATGTGGGGTTGCCAAACTCCAGGTGTTGGCTGGAGATCTCTCCGATTTGCAACTGATGTCCAGGTCACAGAGATCAGTTCCCCTGGAGGGGAATAAGCTGCTATGCTTGCCAACCTCCAGGTGGTAAGTCAAACAGACACTAGGTGTCCCCGCAATGATTACTATATATCAAATTACACTATTCAACGTATATACATCCAGTATAATTACTACCGATCATGTAAAGTGTAAGTGCTGTACAATAGGAATTTTACAAATTCATCTATGACACATATACAATCCACATCAGAGCTCATTTAAAGGAATAATGCACAATGGCCACACTATCCATTCCTATAACAATAAATGCTAACAACTTCTGTACAAATTCATTGATAATAATCCATAAATAACATGATGAGTAGAAACACATTCAAGATCTATAAACAGTCATTTAACATTTTCCATAAATAGTCATACATAAATAGAATAATACTAAAGGGTATGTGAATACTAAATTCATTTCATAACAATACAGCGGAAAGTAGAGTCAGTATTCCAACGGTGGTGGCTGGAGAGCTCCCGGAATTGCAAGTGATCCCCAGGTCACAGAGATCAGTTCCCCTGGATGGGAATAAGCTGCTTTGGATGTGGGGTTGCCAATCTCCAGGTGGTGGCTGGAGATCTCCCGGAATTGCAATTGATCCCCAGGTCACAGAGATCAGTTCCCCTGGAGGGGAATAAGCTGCTATGGACGTGAGCTTGGCAACTTCCAGGTGGTGGCTGGAGAGCTCCCGGAATTGCAAGTGATCCCCAAATCACAGAGATTGTTCCCCTGGAGGGGAATAAGCTGCTTTGGATGTGGGGTTGCCAATCTCCAGGTGGTGGCTGGAGAGCTCCCGGAATTGCAACTGATCCCCAGGGCACAGGGCTCAGTTCCCCTGGAGCAAATGGCTGCCTCAGAAGTGGATTGTATGGCATTATGCCCCTCTGAGGCTCTTTCCTCCCCAACCCGTCGCCCGCCCCCCAAATCTCCAGCAATTTCCCACTCTGGAGCTGGCAGCCCTAAAGAACGGCAAAGTTTTGCCCAGAAAGGGACTCACCTTGTTGGAGGAAAGCTGCGTCCTCCCCCGTCCCTTCCTCCTCCTCCTGCTGCTGCTGCTGCTGGACGGGCCACCTGGGCTCGGTCGGGACTCTTTGCAAAGCTCCGCTCCCAGCCCACGAGCCCCGCTTGCGAGCGAGCCCTGCCAGGCGCCCGGCTGCCAGCCCAGCGCGCCCCGCCGCCCACCGGCCCGCCTCCTGGCCCGGCCCGGCCGCGCCGCCTCCCTCGGCTCGGCTCGGCTCGGCTGCAGCCGCCGCCTGCAGTCCCCTCCCTCCCCGCGCCCCGCCGCGCCCGCCTCCTCCTCCGCCCCTCGCCCCGCAGAAGAGCAGCCCCAGCGCCCGCGGCGGGGAGCGTCGCCAAAGTGCGCGGCGCGCCCGGGCGCGTCCGGAGGAGTCGGGGGCTTGGCTGGCCTTGGCTGCCGCCCAGCAGACGGCGGGAGGCCGCCCCGCCTCTGCCCCCGCCCCACCGAGCAGGAAGGGGGGGACGCTCGGCAGAAGAAGGGAACATCCGCTGGAAGCAGGGTTGCCAGCTCCCAGTTGGGAAATTCCTGGAGATTAGGGGGGAGAAACCCGGAGAAAGCGGGGTTTGGGGAGGGAAAGGACCTTGGCACGGCATAATTCCATAGAGTCCACTGCCCAAAGTAGTCATTTTCTCCAGGGGAACTGCTTTCTGTGGCCTGGAGACCAGTTGTAGTTCCGGGAGATCTCCAGCCATTACCCGGAGGCTGGCAACCCTAGCTGGAAGAAAGGGAGAAGTCGGCCATACCTCTATAAGCAGAGGCAGTCTACCTTTGAACGCTCAGCTGCTGGCATCAGCAGCCGCTTTGGAGGGGGGACTCTCTATGGTATTATACCCCACTGATATCCCACCCCTCTGCAAACCCTGTCTTCCCCAGGCTCTCACCCCCAAATCTCCAGGAAGATGGCACCTGGAGATGGCAACTCTATCCACACCCCCACAGAGCAGGGGTTTGGGCTGGGGAAGGGGGAGGACCCTGGGCAGAAGAAGGGAACGTCCGCTGGAAGATGGGAGAAAGTCAGCCACAAAGCCAAAACTTGAACCTTCATAGCCAGAGGCAGTCTACCTTTGAATGGTCAGCCGCTGGCATCAGTTTCCGATGGAAAAGTCAGCTGCTTTGGAGGTGGACTCTCTATGGCTTTATGCCTCACTGAGGTCCCCCCCCCCCGGCCTTTCCCTGACTGTGACCCCCAAATCTCCAGGAATTTCCCAACCTGGAGCTGGCAACTCTATCCCCACCCCACCCCCTCCACCAAGTAGGGGTTTCGGATGAGGAGTGGGGGAACTCTCGGCAGATGGAAGCCCAAGAAGGGAACATCCACTGGAAGAAAGTGAGAAGTCGGCCACAATGCCTAATGGGAACCTCCCTAGCCAGGAACAGTCTACCTCTGAAGATCCATCAGGTTCCCCTGGAGAAAGCAGCTAGAATTGCAGAAAGGGAGAAGTCAGCCACGATGCCTAAAAGGATACCTCCACAGCCAGAGGCAGTCTACCTTTGGAACGCTCAGCCGTGACTCCCAGCTCACTTCTTCAGATACTTCTTTGGAGGTGGACTCTCTATGGTGTTATATCCCACTGAGGTCCTTCCTCTCCGCAAACCCTGCCTTCCCCAGGCTCTCACCCCCAGATCTCCAGGAATTTCCCCACCTGGAGCTGGCAACCCTATCTCCACCCCACTGAGCAGGAGTTTGGGGCGGGGAGACTCTCGGCAGATGGAAACTGGAGAAGGGAACATCAGCTGGAAGAAGGAGAGACGTCGACCACGATGCCTAAAAGCGAACCTCCCTAGCCAGAGGCAGTCTACCTTTGAACACTCAGCAGCGGGCGTTAGTTTCCACTGGAAAGGCGGCTGCTTTGGAGGTGGATGCTCTATGGCATTATACCCTACTAAAGTCCCTCTCCCCTGCTTTGGCAATCCTAGTCTGAGAGCATAGGACATCCAATAGGCAATGTGACGGGATTAGGCCTACAAGAGTAGAAACCAATGCAAACAAAGCACAGACTAAGACACAACACACCATAACCGGGGCAGAGAATGGATCACAACAGTAGAAATCAGTGTAGCAAGGTCAAAATAACACATGCAATAAACAGTGCAAGGTGAAAAAAGTGCATTTCATGACAAAGATGCTCCCTGATACGCACAGCTGCAGTACAATCCCAAAACAAGATTATCTAGAGAGGGCTCAGACGTCACAAAGATCACATTTCTCGTTCCATCGAAGAGCAAGATCTGGGCCGAACAGCACTTTAAATACCAACTAGATTTGCAAGGTACAAGCTTTCGACAAAAGCTCACACCTTGGAAATCTAAAAGAATCCAGTAGCACCTTTAAGACTAACCAATTTTATTGTAGCATAAGCTTTCGAGAATCAAGTTCTCTTCGTCAGATGCCTGATCAAAACTGGACAGATACAGAAGAGGAGGGGAGATGTTTAAGGTACTGTAGGACTTGGATCTTGCTCTTGTACTTGCAGACCAACACGGCTACCCACCTGAAACCCACTCCATCGCTAACATGCTGATGGCAGGCTTGCACAGCCTCCGTTTTTCTCAAGGCCATGCGGGGAAGGAATTTCTAATTTTAAAGTTTTATTTACCTTATTTATAGTCTGCCTTGTTCACTGAGACTCAAGGCAGATTGTACTGGATAAATCAATAGAAAAGAGCAAGTGTCCAGTAGCACTTCTAAGACTAACAAAATTTGGGGCAGGGTGAGTGACAGCTTTGGTGACAGCTCACTTCTTCAGATACAGCTAGAATGTGAGTCCACTCTCGCTGTATCTGAAGAAGTGAGCTGTGACTCACGAAAGCTCATACCCTGCCGCAAATTTTGTTAGTCTTATAGGTGCTACTGGACACTTGCTCGTTTCTACTGCTACAGACTGCCTAACACAGCTACCCATCTTGGGTAAGTCAATACAGAACAGAAACAAAGCATAAATATTAACATGACAGATTGGCGGGTCCAAGGCCATGAACGGTCTGTAATAGTCAATGAGTACTGCAGTATGGAAGTTATATATATGCTCTGCCTAGTTCCTGATAATAACCTAGCTATGACATTCTGCACCAACCAGAGTTCACTGCAGAGTTCACCTTGTAGAGAAAACATTACAATAGACTAGTTTCGATGTTACTGCAGCGAGGATCCAGGCAGCCAGATCAACCGTGGCGAAGTAGGGGGCTATCTGGAAGAAAGCTTTTTTGCAGCCTCATTCATTTGTTTCTCCAGCAGCAATCTTGGATCCAGTATGTCTCCTGGGATCTAATTCGATTCAGCGAGGGTCAGCTGAACGCCACAGGAAACAGGAAACACAATATTTCAAGATTTCCGCCTTCCCAACCAGCATAGCCCACCCTGAAGCTAGACTGAAAAAGAGTCCCGAAGACATGAGTTATCCAAGACTTGGAGTTGGTCACCTACTGCTCTCTCAATCACTTTGCCTAGAAAAGTTAGATTAGAGACTGGGCAAGAATTAGCCGCATCCTTTTTCTGTACGGATGTTTTTAAAAATAGTGGACAGATAACTGCCTCTTTGAACGGTTGAGGAAATGTGTCCTGATGAGTTAGTGATTGGCTTATGATAGACACTAAGGGAAGTAGGAAAAAAGAAGACCTAAAATGAGATGGCTTGACCCAATAAAAGGCTGTGTCCTCACTGCCGGCAGCAGGTTTATTACGTGCACACCCCCAGACTGTGTGATGACGTCTCCGTGTGATGATGTCATCACGCATCAAAGCCATCCCCATTGGCCGGCGGGTGGCTGGGACAGCATGCGAAGGCTGCCCGTGCTCCCCATGCCACCCCGGCCGCCTGCCGTGCCTGGCCTGCGGCTACTGCGCCCAGCCGGGGGCATGTGGTGGCAGCGGCGGTGGCGTGGGGTTGGCCAGCTGCAGCAGCTGCAGGCCAGGCACGCCAGCTGCGTGGCACGCACCTCCACCCCGGCACCCCCTCCGGCACCCCAGCGTCCGCGTTGCCCGCCTCACCGCCTCAATGGTGGAGTCTGCCCTGTGTGTCCTCCAGTTTGCAAGATCTGAGCGAGTCTGTTAATGATAGGACGTTTTGGAGGTCTTATTTCTACGGTCGCCACAGCCCGGAGGCGACTTGATGACACATAACACACAAGGGCTCATTGATGCAGTCCTTACATTATTTTAGTAGGCAGGAGGAGCCACAGTCCACAGCACAAGCCATGGCCTTCACAAATCCCAGGATCCTGTTGGCATCTGTAATTGGGTCAAAATGATCCATAAATAGACCAGACGATATATCAGACATTTCTTCTGATTGACCTATGTTGCATCCAGTATCCAGATAGGTGCATATTTATATTTTTGCAAAAATGTTGCAACTAATTTCCTGTTCCTAAGATAATAAAAGTTCAGATTTAGCAGTTAGCAGATGCTGAGATACTTTAAACAACTGGGATGGTTGTGAACTAGCTGGTGCAATGTCGGCAGAGAAGTAACATTTATTCGCTGCCATCACCGCTCCTTCTGTCTGATTGCACTGTTTTTAAAGCATTTATATATTGAAGCGTGATATATTTGAAGCATTTATATTTCAAAGCATTTAACCTTTCAACCTGCCTTTAGTTGGCTACGCTATTTGAAACTGGGCTCCCAACTTTTAAAGGAGAAAAGCACACATTTTTTTCCCTCTCACATGTCAATAGGTGAATGGAGAAGCTGCTTTTAAATAGTGAAATCATGGAAGTTGAAGAGTTAAACCCCAGTCCCTCCCCTGCATGGTCCCAAGGAAAACTGAGGCTGCTTGAGCCTAGAACTTGCAGTTGATGTGTATATTGGTTTGAGCCTTGGAAAGTTGAGCCTAAGGGTCAAATGAGACATGACGGAGGCTTCCGTGTGGAATTTATTCACATGTCCACCAGTTTGCGTGTAAAACAGTTTGCATGTGTCAAGCTGGGGTCTTCTATTTACAGAAAACTGTGCAAGCGGAGCATGAATGGAGCTAATGCCCTTTCAGAGAGCATCTCTCTGTGGCCATAGGACACATTTTGGAGCTCACAGGCTTGCTGGGCATACTTAGATGCAAGAATCAAGCTAGTATTGCAGCTGCATGTAGGTTTTGCTCCACCATTATGTTGCTTTACATATTGGCTGCTTCCACACACGTTAGATAATCCACTTTCAATACTCTTTAGGGAACATTTGAAACTGATTTTCCATGTATGGAACAAAAAATCCACTTCTAAAGGATTGTGAAAGTGTATTGAAAGTGCATTATTCAACGTGTGTGGAAATGGCCATTATCCGTTGCTTTGAATATGTACTCGTATATACTGCTTGTGCTTTGTCTTGTCTAATGTAAATCCTAGAACGGATTACGTTCTGTTTCAGCAATCCTTCAACCGCCCAGAACCCCTGGGGATGGGCGGTATATAAATTGAATAAATAAATAAATAAATAAACCCTGTATCGGATCCTTGCTAATGCTCTGTCTCTGTAAACTTGTATTCATCTACCCTATGATATTGTTTATGGAAATGTCCTTGACACTGTATGGAAATGCCTGCCCTTGTCCTTGCTACTGATTGTACTGATCTCACACTATGTAATCCTCCTTGAGTCTCAGTGAGAAAGGCAGAATATAAATAACATAAATAAATAAATAAAACAGTCATGAAGCTGCCGTATACTGAATCAGACCCTTGGTCCATTGCGGTCAATATTGTCGACTCAGATTGGCAGTGGCTCTCCGAGGTCTTTGCTAGAGGTCTTTCACACCTCCAACAACCTGATCCTTTTAATTGGGAATTCCGTGGCTTGAACCTGAGGCCATCTGCATGCAAAGTAGATGTTCTATCGTGGAGCCACAGCTTCTCTTTCTAAAGTCCATACAGCAAGGCATGGACAGATGCCTCCTGGCATCTGGGACGGGGTTGGTGCATTGGGTGGCTTCTTTCTGCTCCTTACCACGTGCAGCACCAGTATATTGTCCACACTTATTTATTTTATTTTATCAAATAAACCTCCCCATGAATGGTCTCAGGACGGCTAACAACATACATTATACAATTAAAACCGTATACATAGCTAAAAACCATAAAAACAATATAAAAAACTAGTGCTACGATCAGCTCAGGGTGTAATGAATATCTAAATAACCATGTACAAGAAAGAGCCCCGTGGCGCAGAGTGATAAGCTGCAGTACTGCGGCCCAAGGTCTGCTCATGACCTGAGTTCGATCCCGGCAGAAGCTGGGTTCAGGTAGCCGGCTCAAGGTTGACTCAGCCTTCCACCCTTCCGAGGTTGGTAAAATGAGTACCCAGTTTCCTGGGGGTAAAGTGTAGATGGGTGGGGAAGGCAATGGCAAACCACCCCGTAAAAAGTCTGCCAAGAAAATGTCGTGATGTGAGTCAGTAATGACTTGGTACTTGCACAGGGGAATACATTTACCTTTTACCTAACCATGTACAAATGTAGTAATGAGTCATCTGACGACGAGAACTGTGGCTCTCGAAAGCTTATGCTACTATAAAGTTGGTTAGTCTTAAAGGTGCTGCTAGACGCTTTACTATTTTGCTACGACAGACTAACACGGCTAACTCCTGTAGATCCATGAACAAAAGAGTCCTGACTCCTGAGTGTTCCATCGGTGAGTGTTCGGAAGGAAGCAGCTCTAAGCGATGCTAGCAGAGAATTGAAATCTGGGATAGGTGCTGCAGTAAAGTGGAAAGCATTCACTAATGGGACAATTATGGAATGCAGATTATCATATCCACAGTTCTTTTCTTGTACTTCCCTTTTCCAATAGCTGCTGCGTTGCATGTTTGGGAGGCTGCCAGCTTGTTGCCTGAATAAGCAGAATTCTTGTTAAAATAATCATCAAATAAAATAATCTGTGTTTTAGGAAGGAACACTTTAGTGGGCCCAGGTATTATTTATTTATCTCCTTCACTGATATCCTGCCTTTCTTCCCACAGGGGAAGTACATTGTTCTTTTCCCCTCCATTTTATCTTCACATCAACCCTGTGAAGTAGGTTAGGATGAGAGAATTTGTCTGGCCTAAGGTCACCCAGTGAGCTTCTTATGGCAGAATGAGGATTTGAACCTGGGACTCCCAGATCCTAGTCTGGCATTCTAACCACCGCCCTGGTATAATAGATGTCATTTGGGGATCAGGCGTAGCAAGAATTGTGTAGGGTTGGTTCAGATGGAATGCCAAACCGTGGTTCAGCACTCCATAATCCAGATTTACAGTACTATCCTAAGCAGAGTTACTCCAGTCTAAGCCTGTTGTCTTCAATGGGCTTAGAATGGAGTACCTCTGCTTAGGATTGCACTGTTACTCATGAGATACCATCTCCCTTCATGTGCAGAGAGCACATTTGTGACTTCTGCTGCGGCAAACCAGAGTCTGAAATGGCAAGTTGTGGCTTGCACAACAGATGAGAACAAATTTCACAAACTGGCTGATTCGATCCCAGTATTCCCATTCTTATTTAGTTTCTCCCTTGCAAGAAACAAATCACTATATATTTTCTACATCACCTTTTCCCCTATGTGCCACATTTCTTCCATGAAAATTAATACATTTTCAATATGACTTTTGCATCAATGGTGTAGAAGTGCCCTCTTTGGAGGGCTTTTTCTCTGGCAGTATGTGCCAGTATATCTTTTGGCTGACGGGCTTGGATCCCCAAGGCAGCGAACATCAGAAGTACTGGCACATCTCTTTTTTAGAGACTTTAAGAATGAATAGAGCATGGCTTCCAGCCCTGCAAAACACCAGGCTAACAAAATATTCCACATCCCACAATAGCCCTGCAGAGAAGATTAGCATATCAAGCACCAACCCATATGCAAAAGAACCTCCTCAGGATACAGTGACGCCTCCCTCCATTAGCATTCCACACCCTGGGAAACTCTTACAGGATGACTCAGCCCAACCCCACCTTCCTTTTTTTTTTTTGAAAAAATTTTATTGGGTTAGAATCCGTTATTTTTACATTTACATTCAATTTTCCCCAAATTTTTCATTTCTAACCCCCTCCCTTTCCCCCCCTTTTGTTGACTTCCAACAGTTTTCCAACCCTTTGTCCCTTTTCCCTTACTTCTATTAAATTCCTCTATCTAAAACAAATATATATTCTCCATTATACTAAGCAGTACATCCTTAACTATTTTTCTTATTATATACCCAAACTGTGAGTCTTTGTTTCCATCTTAGATAAACAATTTATCCCATTTTCCATTTTTAAATATTTCTATATATCATAAACCTATATATCATAAACCATAAAAATCTTACACATTTAAATCAAACAATTTGACTTATTCTCTATATATTACTCATTCTGTCTTTTTATGGTAATTCTATATAACTCTCATCACATAGTCAATCAATTTGACTCGTCTATACCTTCAAACATTCAGTTTGGTGCATTATACATACCTTATCAAAGAAAGAAAATATTGTTAATTACTCAATCCTTATATTTAATCCTTATAGTTAATTATTTTCTATCAATATTCTATTTATTTACCTATATATATCTATATATATGTCGATCTGTTAATCTAACTGCTTATAAATTCACATTTATCTCTTCTCCCCCCGGTAAAGTCACCCCCCTCTACATTTTATTATACTTCAGTAGTTCTCAAACTGCCACAGTTTTCCTCCCACCTCCCATTTCTTCTCCAAATATTGTTTCAGCTTCTCCCAGTCTGTGTTAAACTGCCCTGAGTCCAGATTTCTCAGTTTTCTTGTCATCTTGTCCATTTCAGCCATGTACAGCAATTTGTAGATCCAATCTTCGATAGTTGGCACTTCCTGTACTTTCCATTTTTGCGCATACAATAGTCTAGCTGCTGCCGTCATATAAAATATCAACGTCCTATGATGGGCTGGAATTCCCTCCATTCCCAAGTTCAGTAGCAGGAGTTCTGGGTTCTTATTAATTTGAAATTGTAAAATTTCACTCATTTCTCTTATTATTACCCCCCAGTACTGCCTGGCTACTTCACACGACCACCACATATGATAGAGGGAGCCCTCATGCTTCCTACATTTCCAGCATTTATTAGAAGTGTTCAAATTCCCTAGCGCAATCTTCTTTGGTGTCATGTACCAACGATAGATCATTTTGTAGATATTCTCTTTGATATTTGTACATGTCGTTGTCTTCATTGTAGTCTTCCACAAGTATTCCCATGCCTCCATTGTTATTTCTTTATTAAAATTTATAGCCCATTTCACCATTTGTGTTTTAACTGTCTCATCCTCAGTATACCATTTCAACAGAACTTGGTATACCTTGGATATTCTTTTCTTGTCCTCTTTAAGAAGGGTCTGCTCTAGTTCCGAATTCTCTATTCGTATACCTCCTTTTACAGAGTCCGAGTTATACAAATCTCTGATCTGTCTATACTGGAACCAATCGTAATTAGGTGATAGTTCCTCTTGCGTCTTTATTCTAAGTTTAGATGCTTCTACTTTAGTTATTTCTTTGTATGTTAAACATTGTCGTTCATTATCAACAGCTCTCGGGTCTATCACCTCATATGGAACCACCCACCAAGGAGTTCCTTCTTGTAGATAAATTCTGTACTTCTTCCAGATTGTGTATAGACTTCTCCGTACAAAATGGTGCAGGAACATCGAGTTGACCTTTACTTTATCGTGCCATAGGTATGCGTGCCATCCAAATATTTTTTTGTATCCCTCTAGGGCTAATAGTTTCTTGTTCTTTAATGTCATCCACTCTTTCAGCCAAACTAGGCAGATTGCATCATGGTAAAGTCTCAGGTTGGGCAGTTGCATTCCGCCTCTTTCCTTTGCATCTTGTAAAACTTTCATTTTCACTCGAGGCTTCTTGCCTGCCCATACAAAATCTGATATTTTCCTCTGCCATTTTTCAAATTGTTTAGAGTCTCTGATGATTGGTATTGTCTGTAGCAAAAACATCACTCTTGGTAACACGTTCATTTTAACTGCTGCAATCCTACCCAACCATGACAGATTGAGCCTATTCCATTTAATCAAATCTCTCTCTATCTGAATCCATAGTTTTTCATAATTGTTCTTGAATAAATCTATATTCTTTGCAGTCAGTTCTATTCCCAAGTATTTCACCTTACTTGTTACTTCACAATCCGTTGTTTCCATTAGCAATTGTTGTTTCTGCTTAGTCATATTTTTACATAATATCTTTGACTTCTTTTTGTTAATATAGAAACCTGCCAAGTCTCCAAACTCCTTGATCTTGTCTATCACTTTTGGCATGTTCTCCAATGGGTCCTCTACGATTAACATTATATCGTCCGCAAATGCTCTGACCTTGTATGAATAGTCCTTTATTTTTATTCCTCGAATTTCCTCGTCCTGTCGTATTTGTATCATCAGGATCTCCAATACTAAAATGAACAACAGTGGAGACAGCGGGCAACCTTGTCTTGTTCCTTTACTTATAATCAGTTTCTTAGTCAGTTCATCATTCACCACAATTGCTGCAGTCTGGTCTCTGTAAATTTCCTTGATTGCTCTGATGAATCTTTCTCCTAATTGTAGCTTTTCCATAGTGGCAAACATAAAGTCCCAGTTTAAATTGTCAAATGCCTTTTCAGCGTCAACAAAGAAGAAACCAACCTCTTTATCACAACGCTTGTCATAATATTCAATAGCATCAATCACTGTCCTTAAATTGTCTCTTATTTGTCTGTCTGGCAAAAAGCCTGCTTGCTCCTCCTCTATAACTTCCGAAAGCCACCCCTTCAGTCTCTCCGCCAGTATCTTCGCAAAAATTTTATAGTCATTGTTGAGTAACGATATAGGTCTATAATTTTTCACATTAGTCAAATCTTGGCCCTCTTTTGGGATCAATGATATGTTCGCTTCAGACCAAGTGTCTGGAATCCTTTGGTCCCTTAAAACTCCATTGATCACCTCCTTTAGGAATGGTGCCAGCTCATTGGCCATAGTCTTATAGAATTTAGCTGTAAGTCCATCTGGCCCTGGCGCCTTTCCTAGATTTGCAGATTGTATTGCCTTACTTATTTCCTCATCCGTTACTTCACTATTCAGTTTATTTCTCCAAGCATCCGAGATTTCTGGTAGCGTCATTTTCTCCAGATATGACGCTATTGAGTCTTTATTTACTTCTTTCTTGTTGTACAATTTAGCGTAGAATTTATAAAAGGCTCTACTAATGGTAGTCTGTTCCAAATACGTTTTGTCATCTTCACAAATTTTATTTATTGTTTTCTTTTCCCTTCTCTTCTTCAGTTGCCATGCCAGGTACTTCCCAGGTTTATTTGCACCCTCAAACGCTTTCTGATTCAGCCTTTTGAGATTCCACTCCAATTCTTTATTACTCATTGCTGTTAGCTGTTCTTGCAATATTTTAATTTCCTGGTATAATTTCTTTTTCCCTGGTCTCTTTTTTAACTGTATTTCCTTAACTTTTATTTTCTCCTCGATCTCTTGTCTCTTCTCCTCTTTCTTCTTTCTTGCTCTACCATTTAAGTCCATTAGTATGCCCCTTATAACCGCCTTGTAGGCATCCCAAACTTTATCAGTTGGTACTTCTTTATTCACGTTGTATTGTATGAAAAACTTTGTCTCTCTTCTCAATATTTCCATATTCTCTTTTTCCTGTAGCAAGTCCTCATTTATTCTCCATGCTTTCCTTTTTCTCCTTTTCCCTAATTTCCACATAATTGGGTTATGATCTGAGCCTACCATCGGCATTATTTCTACATCTTTAGTCCATAACGCCAAATCTTTTGAGGCCCAGATCATGTCAATTCTTGATAATGTGGAGTGCCTTGCAGAATAAAAAGTAAACTGTCTGCTTTTAGGATATTCTCTCCTCCATACATCTTCAAGAGTCTCTTGTTGAATCAGCTCAAAAAAGAGCTTTGGTAATAGTCCTCTTTTCTTTTGTGCCATTGTAGTCTTTTTATCCAATTCCAAGTCTGTCACTCCATTGAAGTCTCCAGCAAGAATTATCTGATCATATGAAAGATCGTCTAAATGCTTCCTCAAATCCTCAAAGAAGCTCTCTTTTGCACCATTAGGTGCGTAGATTCCGACTACCAACACTCTCTTTAGGTTCCAAGTACATTCCACTGCTACAAATCTGGCTTCCACATCTTTCATTATGAATTTTGGTTGTAGCTCCTCTTTTACATACAACACCACTCCTCTTTTTTTCTTACTTGAGGCCGCTACAAAGTCCTTGCCCAATTTTCCCAATTTTAAATATTTTACATCCTGTTTTCGAATATGAGTCTCTTGCAAACAAACAATATCACATTTTTGTTTTAGTAGCCAGTGAAAAATATTTTTCCTCTTATTCGGTGAATTTAGTCCATTTACATTCCAAGATAATACTTTACACTCCATATTCATAATCTTGTTGGTAAGTCTTTTTCATTGTCCCTTATAAATCGCTCCATCTCCCGCTCAGATCTGATACGCTTTTTGGCACCTCCAAATTCGAAGGACAAACCCTCTGGGAGCTCCCATCTGTACCTGATTTTCATGTCCTTCAACATCTGGATTAGCGCTTTATATTTTTTCCGATCTAGTAACACTGATCTGGGTAGTTCCTTCATTATAATGATTGTCTTGCCATCGATCTCCAATGGATCTTGAAACTGTTTAGTCACAATCTTCTCTTTCATGTTTCTTGTTGTAAATTGTACAATCACATCTCTTGGTACTTTCCTCTGGGTTGCAATTCTCGAGTTCACACGATATGCCACATCTAGGATAGCCACAACTTCCTCCTCCTCCTTCCCCAGGTATTCAGCTAACACCTCCGTCATCTGCTCTTGCGCTGTCTTTCCTTCCATTTCCGGCAGGCCGCGAAATCTCAGCTGCTTCTCCATATGTCTACTTTCCGCAACCGCCATCCTTCCCCTCATCAGCCTCATCTCTGTTTGTTGCGTGTCTGCTAAGTTCTCCATCGCTCCTTCTACTGTTTTAACTCTCTGCTGCGTCCCTTGTAGTTCACTTTGTATTGTTTCCATACCTTTCTTCACTTCTGACAACTCCGATTTTACTTCTGACAGCTCCGATTTTACTGTCTGTTTAACCTCTTTGATCAGTTCCAATTTCATGTCTTTAAATTCTTTAATCACCTCCAAAAGTTTTTTATCCAGGTTTTCTATTGCCGATTGCCACTCTTTCTTCGACATCGTGGGGCTTGCTTTGGCTCGCTCCCACGAGTCTGCTCTCTTCCTTAACTCCGTGGCGTTAAATTTAGTACCTTTTTTATTTCAAATGTCCCGGTCTTCTTGCATAAATTAATTTTAAAGGGTCCAAAATGTCGGGCGTCTTTTCTCTATGGTCTCTCTATGATTTTATAATCCAATATGGCCTACTTCCTTTTCCGCTGAGGCCGCAACCCTTCCCCTCTCAAAGATGGCGATTCCCTTCTTCCTGCCCTCCAGCAAGGGCCGTTTCTCTCCAGCCGCTCTATTGTTGTTACGCACTTCCTGTCTCCCGTCTTCCCACAGCAGATCTCGCGATGGTGTCTTTTTCTCACAGCTCCAAAACCACAGGTATTCAAAACAATAGTCCGATTTCTTTAATAACTTCTTTAAACTTAGTCTCTTTTCAAATACAACTCCTGCCGAAGCTTCCCCTCCTTTTCACTAATCTGTTGCAGTTTAAAAGTCTACTTTTTTTTCCTCTCTGTTTTTATCAATCTGTCCCGTATCGGAAGATAGTGATCTTTACCTTCCCTTCACTTTCCTCGGGTTGTAATCGCTGTTTCGATTTCAAGTTCTCTTTTCCACTTCTTCCCCCAATCGAAGCTTGGGTATGTAGGTCTTATGCCAGCCGAATTGGCCCCAAAACTGCCGCAGAGATTGTAGCCGACCCGTCGCAAGGTGGGACCTCAAGGATCGGGAGGGGACCCCTTACGCAGAGCCCCCCCTCGTCCGAGATCTAACTCACCCTAGGGTCTTGAGCGTTCTTTGCCTGCTCTCCGCCTGAGAGCAGTCGGCCGCGGGCTATTTTCACCCCGCCGGCCGCTTAAAACGGCAGTCCGGTCAGCTCCGCAAATGGAGCTGCGTTAGACCTCCATGAATCCCAAACCGGAAGCCCAACCCCACCTTCCTGAGTAGATATAAATTACCTGCCAACATCTTTTCCACACTGTGACACTGAGAGATCTCTGTCTTTTGGTGCTACACCTCTGAAGATGCCAGCCACAGCTGCTGGCGAAACGTCAGGAACTACAATGCCAAGACCACGGCTATACAGCCCGGAAAATCCACAACCATCACTCCTGCCTTGTATGTTTAAATGGAAACACACCACAAAATATACTTGGAGGGGAATACACTAATCAAACCTAATAATACCTAATATATAAACAATATTCTATATATCAAGTGCTCAGTGAAATACAACATTTTGAATCTACAAATATATACAACGGTTCAAACATCCAAACTAAATGAATACAGGAAACAATATATAACACTTCCATAAGACTGTGACCTCCAAAAAGCCTCTCAGCATTGGACCCCGTTTCTTATCAAGATGCTTGTTTGTTCTCGGCTTCCTCAGGGAAGTTCTTGCGGGATGAAATAAGTAGAATAACTTTTCCAGCTGCTTGTAGGGCCAAATTGGGGATCCTTTGGGGTCCCTCATTCCATCTGTTTTCATCCACCCCCAGAGAAAAAGAAAAGAGAATTAGAAGTCTTACCACCTTTTGCCCACTTCTCTTACCTTCCATGATACCCGCATATCCTTTGAACTGACGGCTACGTGGGGTTCCTTAACATTTGGATCATCTGGGAAGCCGAGAACAAACGAGCATAAAATTCACCCTAAAGAATCACAGACTGCAATGAAACTGAACTGAAACCTGTAACAAACTGATAACACAGACACTAAAAAAGAAACACATTTGCTTGTCACTCATTAGCCCTGGAAAACAGGAGAACCATTGGGGTGTAGTGGTTTTGGACTAGGATCTAGGAAACCCAGGTTCGAATCCCTGCTCTGCTATGGAAGCTTGCTGGTTGGCCTTTGGGCCAGCCATACAGTTCCTGCCACACAATCCCTACCTCTCAGGGTTGTTGGAAGGTTCAAATGGAGTAGAGAAGAATGAAGTAAGCTGTTTGGGGTCCCCTTCCCATTGGGGAGGCAGACAGAGTCTAAATGAAGTAAATAAATAAATGCCCATCTCTATCCGTATCTGAAGAAGGGAGCTTTGACTCTTGAAAGTTTAGACCCTGAAAATCTTGTCGGTCTCTAAGGTGCCACTGGACTCAAACCCTGCTGTCTATTGAACAGAAAGTAATGTATTAGATTGCAGTGCATAAGGAAAAGAAGGGGATTTTGAAAGTGAGATCTAGCAATGTAGTCTTTTCAAGACCTTCACAATGCCGAACTGTGGTTTGGCATTGTCTGAACCAAGCTTGTGTGCTGAACCAAGCGATGTAGTCTTTTCAAGACCTTCACAATGCCGAACTGTGGTTTGGCATTGTCTGAACCAAGCTTGTGTGCTGAACCAAGCGATGTAGTCTTTTCAAGACCTTCACAATGCCGAACTGTGGTTTGGCATTGTCTGAACCAAGCTTGTGTGCTGAACCAAGCGATGTAGTCTTTTCAAGACCTTCACTATGCCGAACTGTGGTTTGGCATTGTCTGAACCAAGCTTGTGTGCTGAACCAAGCGATGTAGTCTTTTCAAGACCTTCACAATGCCGAACTGTGGTTTGGCATTGTCTGAACCAAGCTTGTGTGCTGAACCAAGCGATGTAGTCTTTTCAAGACCTTCACAATGCCGAACTGTGGTTTGGCATTGTCTGAACCAAGCTTGTGTGCTGAACCAAGCGATGTAGTCTTTTCAAGACCTTCACAATGCCGAACTGTGGTTTGGCATTGTCTGAACCAAGCTTGTGTGCTGAACCAAGCGATGTAGTCTTTTCAAGACCTTCACAATGCCGAACTGTGGTTTGGCATTGTCTGAACCAAGCTTGTGTGCTGAACCAAGCGATGTAGTCTTTTCAAGACCTTCACAATGCCGAACTGTGGTTTGGCATTGTCTGAACCAAGCTTGTGTGCTGAACCAAGCGATGTAGTCTTTTCAAGACCTTCACAATGCCGAACTGTGGTTTTGCATTGTCTGAACCAAGCTTGTGTGCTGAACCAAGCGATGTAGTCTTTTCAAGACCTTCACAATGCCGAACTGTGGTTTGGCATTGTCTGAACCAAGCTTGTGTGCTGAACCAAGCGATGTAGTCTTTTCAAGACCTTCACAATGCCGAACTGTGGTTTTGCATTGTCTGAACCAAGCTTGTGTGCTGAACCAAGCGATGTCGTCTTTTCAAGACCTTCACAATGCCGAACTGTGGTTTTGCATTGTCTGAACCAAGCTTGTGTGCTGAACCAAGCGATGTCGTCTTTTCAAGACCTTCACAATGCCGAACTGTGGTTTGGCATTGTCTGAACCAAGCTTGTGTGCTGAACCAAGCGATGTAGTCTTTTCAAGACCTTCACAATGCCGAACTGTGGTTTGGCATTGTCTGAACCAAGCTTGTGTGCTGAACCAAGCGATGTAGTCTTTTCAAGACCTTCACAATGCCGAACTGTGGTTTGGCATTGTCTGAACCAAGCTTGTGTGCTGAACCAAGCGATGTAGTCTTTTCAAGACCTTCACAATGCCGAACTGTGGTTTTGCATTGTCTGAACCAAGCTTGTGTGCTGAACCAAGCGATGTAGTCTTTTCAAGACCTTCACAATGCCGAACTGTGGTTTGGCATTGTCTGAACCAAGCTTGTGTGCTGAACCAAGCGATGTAGTCTTTTCAAGACCTTCACAATGCCGAACTGTGGTTTTGCATTGTCTGAACCAAGCTTGTGTGCTGAACCAAGCGATGTCGTCTTTTCAAGACCTTCACAATGCCGAACTGTGGTTTTGCATTGTCTGAACCAAGCTTGTGTGCTGAACCAAGCGATGTCGTCTTTTCAAGACCTTCACAATGCCGAACTGTGGTTTGGCATTGTCTGAACCAAGCTTGTGTGCTGAACCAAGCGATGTAGTCTTTTCAAGACCTTCATAATGCCAAACTGTGGTTTGGCATTGTCTGAACCAAGCTTGTGTGCTGAACCAAGTGATGTAGTCTTTTCAAGGCCTTCACAATGCCGAACTGTGGTTTGGCATTGTCTGAACCAAGCTTGTGTGCTGAACCAAGCGATGTAGTCTTTTCAAGACCTTCATAATGCCAAACTGTGGTTTGCCTTGTGTGCTGAGTCAAGTTTGCTCATGACACATCATTTCACAATGTTTGCAGCAGCAAATACTCCAGTGCTGTTTCCATGGTTACCAATGTCAGCATGGTAACCACATGGGCTTTGCTGGGGATGCTCAGCTGATGTGTAAGGCTCTTGGCCTACAGAAAAGGACACCATATTCTCACACTCAAGCCCACCCTGACGGCATCACACACAGACATGTCATAATCTCTCCGAGACACGCCCGTCTGTTTAGTTCACAGTACTATGGTGCCGCGTGAGTCAAAAAGCCAACCTCCAGCCATTGCAAAATCTGCCCAACCTAGCTAAGAACAATTTGCTTGAGACGGAACCACTCTGAGATGAATGGAAGGCAGAGGACAGCATTTGAGTCTGGATAAGGACTGGATATTTGACTTTCTCTGCAAAAAAATGGAGATCAACTTCGAAGGATGTTTTGGAAACTGCTCCTGGGGGACCTGAAGTCAGCATGGGACCTAACCAGTGCAAAAAGTATAAAGCCTTTAGTATTCCACAAGAAGAAGTCTGAATGTATCCAATTCTAAACAGAGAAAGAGCTCTTAATTGCCAAAAGTTGGAAATGGACCACATGTTTGGGACCAGAAAAGAGTGTTATTTGCACAGATACAGTCATAATAAGAATAACATTGACAACATTGTAAACAAGAGTCTAGTAGCACCTTTAGGACTAACCAATATTATTGTAGCATAAGCTTTCGAGAGCCACAGCTCTTTTTGTCAAATGCATCCGACGAAGAGAGCTGTGGTTCTCGAAAGCTTATGCTACAATAAAGTTGGTTAGTCTGAAAGGTGCTACTGGACTCTTTACTATTTTGCTACTACAGACTAACATGGCTAACTCCTCTGCATCTATTGACAACATTAACACTTCTTCAGCTCCTTGTCATACACACTACGCCACTTAAAAAAAATGAAATGAAACCCTGCCCTCAGGTCATAGCTGATTTATGGCGACCCCTGGTGGGGTTTTCATGGCAAGAGACTAACAGAGATGTTTGCCATTGCCTGCTTCTGCAACCCTGGCCTTAATTGGAGGCCTCTCATCCAATTACTAACCAAGGCCGACCCTGCTTAGTTTTAATTGTGTACAAAACGAGTCACAGTTAAACAATAAATAAAGGTAAAGGTAAAGGTAGTCCCCTGTGCAAGCACTGAGTCATTACTGACCCAGGTTCCACCAGGATCGAACTCAGGTCATGAGCAGAGCTGCTCACGACCTAAGTTCGATCCTGGCGGAAGCCGGGTTCTCATAGCCAGCTCAAGGTCGACTCAGCCTTCCATCCTTCCGAGGTCGGAAAAATGAGTACCCGGTTTCCTGGGGGTAAAGTGTAGATGACCGGGGAAGGCAATGGCAAACCACCCGTAAAAAGTCTGCCAAGAAAACGTTGTGATGCGACGTCCCCTACGGGTCAGTAATGACTCGGTGCTTGCACCGGGGACTATCTTTACCTTTAAACAATAAATATATGCCTGAAAATATGTCGGATGTCTTGCAGTATTTTTATTCTGTAATGCTGTATGCCACCTTACATAAAAATCTACACAGTAAAGATTTAGAATGAGTAGCATGTTGTCACAAAACAATATTCCACTCACACCAAAAGAAAAAAATATTTCATAGGAGGTTTTTTTTTTCAGTACTCCCCCAAATTTCCAGTTTTCCCGTTGGAAAAATTCAAGAGGAACATCCTCCAAAAATGGAATTTCCCCCTACCCCCCATTTCTTATCTCCTTTGTACCTAGGGTGTATGCGTCATGCTAAGGGGATAGAGATCCAGCTAGCCTTTAATTCACCTATGACTCATACTCTGGGAAAGCGCTTCTCAGAAAGGAGAAACCATAAAGAGGCGAGGGCATAGCCGTTTGCTCTGTCACCCTGTGATCTTGCTCTAACTGTTATCCTGTGATGAAGAAATGCAGGTTTATCTAGCCTTTTGGTGCTACCATAAAACTAGCTCTCCATGGGCGATGTGTTTAGCGGCCAGCCTGGTTATGGGATCTGGGAAGGCTGTTCCTAACTCACAGGGAAGGAGAGGAGGTCCCCCCACTTGGAGGAGAGTGTTTAAAAGGCTCTGCAATCTTTTGTGGGGTGGTAGTTCATCTGCGATGGAGAAAGGGGGGAGTAGAGGAGCTTATCCCTTCTCCTGGAGTCTCCAACAAGATGTGCCCCCATTCCAGGGCTTTTTTTCTGGGAAAAGAGGTGGTGGAACTCAGTGGTGGAATGCAGGACCACACAATGATGCCACTTTGGGTCAGCTGGAACAAAGGGGGAATTTTTTAAAGTTTAAATTGCCCTTGGCGAAAATGGTCACATGGCTGGTGGCCCCGCCCCCTGATCTCCAGACAGAGGAGAGGAGCTGGAGTGGCACGGAGGGCAATCTAAACTCCCCTCTGTCTGGGGATCAGGGGGCGGGGCCACCAGCCATGTGACCATTTTCAAGAGGTGCTGGAACAATGTTCCACTGTGTTCCAGCTGAAAAAAAGCCCTGCCTCGTTCTAAAGGACTGATGAGTTATCTTTTGTAACTCTCAAGTACCGTAGCGACACGTTAGTCATTTCCTTTTCCTTTTCTTTCACTTTTCGCCTTCGTGTGCTATACCTTCCTACATGTTGTGTGCTCTTTGTATTTTATATTCTGCATTACAATAAATATCTGTCTTTGGTTAACATGCGGATGTGTCAAAAGGTGTCCTCACCCACTCGCCTATCGCTCAGCCGTTTGCTAGCACTTTGCACATGTTCAGAGGTTCACCAGTGTCCAAACAGCTGGCGAAGGGTTAAACCTAAACACGTTGGGTGGTGGCAGAGAATGAAGGGACTAAGGACAGGGTGGGATGAGAAATCTCTCCCCCTGGTTGTAATAGTATGCAATCCAGAAAGTTCACACAGTTGGGGATGGGGTCTGCTGTTGCAATCCTCAATCTGCCCTTCCCCGAGCAGGCTTAGAACACGCTTTGAACATTTCTTGGAGAGGCAGAGTCTCTAGTCTGAAGGTGATGGTTTATATTCATGCTTTGTACATTTCCGACCGGACATTTGCCCGTTCAAAGCCAGCCTTTCTGGTCTGATTTAAGGCTGCCACAGAATCTGATGTTTGATGGGCAGGCAGAATCAGAAGGGTCAGAACAAAGGAAGACATCAAGGGGTTTGTTATGGCCACAGTATAATCATCTCCCATCATTTTCTGTATTAAATACAGAGCTGGGGGAAAAACACGTCGTTAGTGCCTAATGAGCTTTGGGGGCCCCCGGTAGCTTGCGCAGCAATTTCAGTTTTCGGAGCTGGAAAGACAGAAGCATCTAAAAACGTTGTGCATTAACTTTTTTTTTGTTTACAAAGAGCATACTTATTGTTACTCTTTGCTGCCTGCAAAAGCTCTTTTCTCAAGCAAGTCTGAGACCCATATTCCTGTAATGAGGCATAAAATGTGGAACAATTGTGCATACCTGGGGTTTCAACTTCTGATCCAAAATATGAACATATAATCGGCAGGTGTCAAATAAATCTTGGCTGGGCCCTGGTTAATGCCTAACTAGAGGTAGCCTATAGAGATGACCACATGGATAGCCCAGGTGAGCCTGATCTCATCAAATCTTGAAAGCTAAACAGGGTCGGCTTTGGTTAGTAATTGGATGGGAGACCTCCAACGAAGACCAGGGCTGCAGAGGCAGGTAATGGCAAACCACCTCTGTGAGTTTCTTGCCATGAAAACCCCACCAGGGGGCAGCATAAGTCAACTATGACTTGAGGGCATTCTCCACCGCCACATGGTGGGAGCCAGGTCTCCTGCTATAGTGGAATATCTTCTGGCCTGGGCCCCCCATTCCCCGTTGCTGCTTCAGAGGCTGGTGGGGGAGAAATGGGGGGGGGGGGCTCCTAGGCATTGCATCAGTGCACAATATCCCTTCCTGCCTCTCTCCCTGTCCTCCACCAGTGCAGTTTTGCTCATCTGAACAGGGCCTGTTGCAGAGGTCATATTGCAGAAGGGGCAAAATCAATGCTGCTTGCGCATACACATTGTCAGTGGTGGCTAGAGATGGGCACGAACTGAAATACAAACCAAAATTAACCAGGCCAGTTCACGGTTCGTGAACCACGGTTCGTCAGATCCCATTTCTGACGAACCGCCATGAACTTTAGGCTGGTTCGTTTGGTTCATTTTTTGGTTCATGACTGCAGACAGCCTGGTGCCAATCAATCAGTTTCCTAGGCAACAGGGGATGGACTTCCTGCAGACCTTCTTCTGACCCGGAAGTGACCGTCTTCTGGCCCGGAAGTGACCTTCTGCTGACCTGGAAGTGATGACTTTCTGACTCGGATGTGACGTTTTCACAAACCAAACGAGTCGGTTTGTGAACCAGGGGCAGGTTCGTGAAAGTTCGTGGTTCATGAAATTTGATGAACCACAAACCTCATGGTTCGGTTTTTTTCTGGTTCGTGCCCATCTCTAGTGTTGGCCTCCCACTTATGGAATGGACTGCCTAAAGAGGTCAGTATGGTAGACAGTGGTAGGTTCATTCCTTCAAGTTGTACTAGGTTTGCTAACACCCTCATCTGCTGTTCAGAACAGCCTCAAAGGAGAGGTCAGCTGCCTCAGCAGCCACTCCGGACGGAAGCATTGGGAAAATAAGGACGGGAGTGTCTGAGATATATCTCAAGTGCTTGTACACAGCAACAAATGAAATGTGTTAAATGATTTGGCAGTGTGTGTGTTTTGGGGGTAGTATATGGTTGCCAACTTCCAGGTGGTAAAGAACAAAAACAGGATGGCTCTCCTGGTGATAACAATGTGCAACATGAAAGGAAAACCTTACCAGGAGAAATGTAATTGCACTACTCAACAATATAAACAAAAAGAATCGTTTATCAAAGTTAAAGTGCCCAAGTGCTAATTTTCTAGAACCGTTCAGCTGTGAAAAGAATTACAGAGACAGCATTTAAGAACTGGATACAAGATGTTCTACATTTATCAAGGACTTACCTACTGGATAGCTTTTGGACACTCTTGGAATTGTCATATATTGGGGTGAACTGTGTGATGTTCATTCCTTGTTGAATGTACTGAGATTGTATGCTTGTACTATTATTTATTTATTATTATTTATTTGATTTGATTTATACCCCGCCCTCCCCACAAATGGGCTCAGGGCGGCTAACAACATTAAAAAATACATTAAAATCACAAAAACATAGAATCAACAATAATTTTTAAAAAATCATTAAAATAGTCCAGGAGCAGGCTATTTAGACAAATATTGGGAGTCCGTATACGGGCACAGCAGATGGTCAAGGGCAGCCCCAGAAGTGGTGGTCTTAGATGGAAGAAGGGGGACACCCACTGGCACTCAGCCAAAGGCCTGGCGGAACATCTCCATTTTACTGGCCCTGCAAAAATGTAACAGGTCCCGCAGGGCCCGGATCTCCAGCGGGAGAGCGTTCCACCAGGCCGGGGCCAGGGCAGAAAAAGCCCTGGCCCTGGTTGAGGCCAGACGGATGTCCTTCAGGCCGAGGACCACCAGGAGTTGCTATGATACTATGTACTACCAGAAGTTGCTATGATACATGTACTATGATACATTGTATATGAACAGTTCTAGAAAATTAGCACTTGGGCACTTTAACTTTGATAAACAATTCTCTTTGTTTATATTGTTGAGTAGAAAAACTAACCAACTGCAATAGGAGGCAAAATAGGAAACAAATCGCTACGTGATATTTAGTAAATTTATCATTTTTAAAAATTTTTAATATAAAGTGCAAACAGTGCTGAAGTGTAAGTCATACCAAATACATTCAAAAGTAACAATAATTCATCATACAATTTTTAATATCTTAATATACAACCAATACAATATCTGTAGCTTCAATGCATTCTACACGCCCATTCCAGGCAATTCATCACCATAATAGGTAAACAGTCCAACCGGTGCAGTAGTCATATCGTTTCCTTCTACAGAATGCGGACCATTCTCCAAATGGGAGTAGAGCTGCAAGTAGTCTTCCCAACAGCTGTTTGCACTTTATATTTAAAATTTAAAAATTTGATAAATTTACTAAATACCACATAGGGATGTGTTTCCTATTTTGCCTCCTATTGCAGTTGGTTAGTTTGTGCTTTAGCGGAGGCGCCTCGGTTGTGTTAGTATATTGTTGAGTAGTGCAACTACATTCCTCCTGGTAAGGTTTAACTTCCAGGTGGTGGCTGGAGATCTCCCAGACTTGATTTCCAGACAACAGATCCCTATATAAAATGGCTGCTTTCGAGGGTGGATTCTACGGTATTATGCCCTACTGAAGTCCCGCCCCTCCCTAAACCCCACCCTCCCAGGCTCCACCCCCTAGAGCTCCAGGAATTTGCCAACCCAGAGCTGACAAACTTAGGTTGTGGTCACCAAAGGCCATTATATGACTATCACACACTCTTGAAAACATACTGTTTATTTTTTTAAAGAACTATGCCAACCCTCTGGCAACCTGCCTGTGGCTTACAAAATAAAAATAATAAAAACAAGACATTAAATTAATTAACATCCTGCATGCTGGGCTGTGAATCAGCACTCTGCTAGTTCGACTCCCATGAGCTCAGCCTGTGGCCTTGCATCAGCCCTCTTCTCAGCCTAGTAACCCCAGTTGTATTTTGGAGATAATAACAACACTAACTTTGTTCACTACTCTGAGTGGGGCACTCATCTGTCTAGAAGAGGGGTATATAAGCGCACTGTTATGTAAGCTGCCGTAGCATAGTGGTTAATTGGTTGGGCTGCAAATCACCCTGTGTGTGTGTTATGTGCTGTCAAGTCGTTTCCGACCTATGGCGACCCTATGAATGAAAGACTCCAAAACGTCCTATCATTAACAGACTTGCTCAGGTCCTGCAAACTGGAGGACGTGGCTTCTTTGATTGAGTCCAGCCATCTCGTTTTAGGTCTTCCTCTTTTCCTACTGCCTTCTACTTTTCCTAGCATTATTGACTTTTCCAGAGAATCATGTCTTCTCATGATGTGAACAAAGTACGATAGCTTCAGTTTTGTCATTTTAGCTTCTAGGGAGAATTCAGGCTTGATTTTGATCTAGTACCCACTTATTTGTCTTTTTGGCGATCCATGGTATCCGCAAAACTCTCCTCCAGCACGACATTTCAAATGAATCAATTTTCTTCCGGTCAGCTTTTTTCACTATCCAACTTTCACATCCATATATCATAAAGGGGAATACCATAGTTTTTGGATTATCTGCAGGTGGCCTTGGGTAAGCCCCTCCTCTCTGTCCAGCTCCCCAGCTATATTTTGGGGATAATAATAACACTGACTTTTTCCACTGCTCTAAGTGTGGCACTAATCTGTCCAGAAGGGCAGTGTATAAGAACATTTTTGTTGTTATTGTTGCTGTTGTTATTATTATTATTAAAGCACAGATAATAAAAACATTTCACAGCTTAAAATAAATTTCCAGACTAAAATAGTGTTTGAAAAATCCACTCCTGAATTAAAGCCTGGGTGAATGGAAACGGTTCAGGCCAGATCCTAAACGAAAAGCGAACATCAAGGGGAGGGGCATTCCTCAAGCAAGGTGCCACTACCGAAAAAGCCCTGTCTCTGCCGGCCAGCTCTGAAGAGAGCAGGGCTGAGGCAGATCTTAACCGGCAGGCTGGACTCCTGGCCCCAAGCTGTTTAAGGCCTTAGACACAAAAACCAGCCCTTTGAATTCTGCTAGGAAACAGATAGGCAGCAAGCCCAAATCTTTCAGCACTGGGGTGATATGACAGCTATATCCTGCCCCAGACAATAGCCTAGCTACTGCAAGTTGGACAAGCTGAAGTCTCCAAACTGTTGTATAGTAATCTAATTGACAGGTTTCCCTTGGAAAGAGCAAGCAAGAAAACAGGCAGAGGCAAAGCTATTTTTCTGGGTAAGTCCACGAGAGGCCTCATGAAGGGAAAAGAACAGGACAGAATTCCAAAGTTGAGGAATATTGTTTCTTTGACAGCAGTTTCATCCAACCTTTTTCTTCTTCCCACCCTTTGCAACCTTTCTGCATTTTCCCAACTGGATGCTTACTTGACAAAAGAACTAAAAAGTAACCTAGGACCTTGGATTTCAATGCTCTGCTTATTCCATACATGTTGAACCAATAAAAGTTGCTCCAGTTTAGAGTTGCCATTCCCCTGGCAGAGGTAGGGAATCCCCTGCTCCCACCCTCTGTCCCCACCACCAGTCACCTGGCTGGCAGGCTGGAAAGGCGCAGAGTGGTAAGCTGCAGTACTGCAGCCCAAGCTCTGCTCACGACCTGAGTTCGATCCTGGCGGAAGCTGGGTTCAGGTATCCAGCTCAAGGTTGACTCAGCCTTCCATCCTTCCGAGGACTGTAAAATGAGTACCCAGTTTCCTGGGGGTAAAGTGCAGATGACTGGGGAAGGCAATGGCAAACCACCCCGTAACAAAAAGTCTGCCAAGAAACCGTCGTGATGTGATGTCCTCCATGGGTCAGTAATGACTCGGTGCTTGCACAGGGGACTACCTTTACCTTTACCTTTAATTGACAGTTAGACCTAAAATGTGTCATATATGCCTGCCTACATATCTGCCATGAATGTATTCTGTGTTTTGTACTGATCCTCTGAGGACATGGGAAGTTTCTTATTGATGCTAAACCAGTAGTTTATCTTGCAAGTAATTACTTTCCCTTTCCCAGCCGACTGGAACAAGTGTCCTTGAATGCCTGCTGCGGCTGGCTCGAGTTGTATCTTTCTTGGGAACTGAGATGATTTCATCCTTTGCTCTGTCTAGCTTAAACCTGTCTTTCCCCCTCCCCTTTCCTTGACACCTTCGCACCTGAACTCTAACGGTCCCTGTCACGAGGGTGGGAATCCTCCCTATAACTGACACTACCAGCCCCATTTACGTCACTTCTGCCAATACCATTGTCTGAACACCTTGAACTTGATAGATCTCTAATCAAATTACTTCAACCGATACACCCGCATATTTGCCGAGGAGAACTTCTTGGGGATCTACCTGCCAAGGACTGACAAAATGAGATGGCTTGACTCAATAAAAGAAGCCACGTCCTCCAGTTTGCAGGATTGGAGCAAATCTGTCAATGATAGGACATTTTGGAAGTCTTTCTTTCATAGGGTCACCATAAGTCGGAGACAACTTGACAGCACATAACACACACAGTCAGGGTGTAATCACAGTGTAGATCGCTGCAGCCAGATTGCACTTTTTGAGAAATGGCTGTAGCTGGCGTATCAGTGAAAGCTAAGGTTGCTAGGTCCCCCTGTTAACCAGCGGTGGGTGAGGAACTTACCGTATGTCAGAAGCACTTGCCAACGATGGCATCAAGTTGCGGCGATGCTCTGACGTCACTCTTGGAAGTGACATCATCACGTCGCCGGGATCGCTGGAACTGCTCTAGTATTGGGCCAATACTCTATGGTTTTGGGCCAGATACCAGGGCTTCATCCAGCAATATGATGATGTCACTTCTGGGCACATGAGGAAATTTGATGATGTCACTTTTGGGTGCATGAGGAAATTTGAATGTGCAAGAGAAGAAGTCTTGTTCTTGATTTTTTTTTCACAGAGAGATTCTCTGAGATTTTTCTTCTCATATTTACGGGTGCGATGCCAGACTGGCAGTGTCAAACTTTATGGTCTGTGATATGCATTTTATGGCCGGAAAAGACCATCATCGTAACACTGTCTGACCTCTTATTTAATACAAGCTGTAAAGTTTTAACTCATTTATAAGAAGCTGGCTGTAGGAGGGCCAAATGAAACTTGATAATGACTCTAAACTTGATGTGACTCTAAGTAAGCCTCAAAAAAACAGCAATGGGAGGTTAGGTTATTCAATGAGTAATTAAATTGTGGATTTCATTGCCAGTAGATTTGGTAATGGCGATGAGCATAGATGGCTTTAGAAGGAGTCTAGTTAGATTCATGGGGAAGAGGACGACTAGTAGGGTTACGTGGGACCTGCTCTTGGCTGGCAAACCCCAAGATCTTTGGGCCAAGGGATATGGAGGCATAAGGAACTGACATGGGGTGGCAATACAACATCCCTTCTGGGTCTGTACCTAGAAGTAAATAATGACATCAGGTGATGCTTTAGGAACTTCTCAAATTTCTCAAATCTCTATGGTAAAACCAACCTTTTACCATAGAGATTTAGGAAATTCCTAAAGCATCACCTGACACCGTTACTCACTTTCAGGTACAGACCCAGAAGGGATGTTGCAGCTTTCCCTAATACCAGTTTCCCTCTCTGCATTTTTCTCCTACTGCTCCACCGGTAGCAGTGGGAATAGGGTTGCCAGCTCCATGTTGGGAAATTTCTGGAGATCTTGGGGGTGGAGCCTGGAGAGGGTGGGGTTTGGGAAGGGGAAGGGCCTCCGCAGGATATAAAGCAATAGAATCCACCCTCCAAAGCAGTCGTTTTACCCAGGGGAAATTGATCTCTGTGGTCTGGAGATCAGTTGTAATTCTAGAAGAATTTCAGCTCAGAGGCTTTCAACCCCACCCAAGAGGAAAAAGGACCCACATATGTGGGTATCTCATTTTTCATGACCAGGATTAAAAGCATCCTGAGGGAGGGGCTGTTTTCTACTAGGGAGACATTGTAGGGGGAAGACGTAAGCCTCCTAGCCCTGGCATCTCAGGCCCAACAGTATCATACAGACTATTTCAGTCTAAACCGCTTGATATAGGTTCCATAGACACTCATTGTGGTAGAGCCAGTTTGGTGTAGTGGTTAAGAGCGCAGGACTCTAATCTGGAGAGCCAGGTTTGATTCCCCGCTCCTCCTCTTGAAGTCAGCTGGGTGACCTTGGGCTAGTCACAGCTCTCTCAGAGCTCTCTCAGCCCCACCCACCTCACAGGGTGTTTTGTTGAGAGGATAATAATGACATACTTTGTAAACCGCTCTGAGTGGGTGTTAAGTCATCCTGAAGGGCAGTATATAAATCAAATGTTGCTGCTGTTATTGTTATTGTTATTGTTATTGTTGTTGTTGTTGTTGTTGTTGTTGTTGTTGTTGTTGTTGTTGTTAAAGAAGTTAGAGTGTCAGAACAAGACTTGGCCACAAAACTCGTTGGGTGTGCTTGGGCCAGTTGCTCTTTCTCCGCCTGACCTCCCTCACAGGGCTGTTCTGAGGATATAATGGAGACTCATGAATGCTGCCCTCAGCTCCTCGGAGGGAACACTAGGTAAGAATGCAATGGATAGATTCCCAAAAATCCTGTATATTTTGACCCCTACGGGCCAAGTTAAAAGGACCTTCTAGCCAACACCTCATCTAATTCCTGGTGAAATCCGGACAACAGTTTCACTTGCGACGACTAAGGAGAGTTTGAAGAAAAATCCAGCTTTGTTAAAAGAACCAAATTTGGGGGAGACTTCTCCGCCCCTCCTCCAAAACCTTACTTGTGACGTCTGCATATGTACAGGTATTGACTTGGGTTGCCTCCTCCAGGTGGAACCTGAGGTTCCACTGCAATTACAGGTACACCACAGAGATCAGTTCCCTTGGACAAAATGGTCGCTTCCGAGGGAGACTCTATGGTATCACATCCCTGCTGATTCCCCTCCTCTCTCCAAACTCTGCCCCCAAATCTCCAGGAATTTCCCAAGCTTGGAGTTGGCAACCTTAACTGAGGCATCCATATAACAATTTGAGACAGGGAACTGGAGGTAGTTAAGAATGAGGAGGAGGAAGTGGTGGAAGAAGGGAAGGAAGAAGCAGGGGTGGGGGATGGGATTTCTCTTCCCCAGTGACTCCTCACAGATGTCCCCGCTGGATATATTTTTCTTTCTTATTAAAATTATTAATCATTTAATTATTTACTTCCATTTATCCAGGCTGCTGCACATATCATAGTATCCTAGAATCATAAGGTTGGAAGGGACATCCAGGGTCATCTAGTCCAACCCCCTGCACAAGGCAGGAAATTCACAACTACCTCCCCGCCACACACACACCCCAGTGACCCGTGTTCCATGCCCAGAAGATGGCGAAACACTGTCAGGATCCCTGTCCAAACTGGCCTGGGGAAATTGCTACCTGATCCCAAGTGGAGATCAGCATTACCTTGGGCATGTAAGAAGGGGCCACAAGAACTAAGCCCTGATGTAACCCTTACTGACCTCCCTCTCATGATCTGCTTAGGTTCACAGAATCAGCATTCTGCACTGACAACTCACAGTACAGAAAGTAAGCAAAAGAGTTCCACAGAAGTGTTCATTCTAATACTGAATCCATACGATGCAATTTTGCAAATCCATATATTGCCGGGGCTTGAAGGTAAACCTTGGTTCACAGTAGAGTTGCCAGTTCCTAGCAGGGGATCCCCTGCTCCCGCCTCTTATTTCCTTGAAAAAATATTTTTTTTAAATGGCCATTGGGATGATGGTGTGACGTCACTTCCAGGAAAAATCTGGAAGTGATGTCACACCCCTCTAGGAATGGGCTGCTTTACCATAGAGTATTCAGCGTTTCCTAGATAAGAGGGACAGGTTTTTCCTGGAAGTGACATCATGCTATCGTTGACAGCTGGACTTGGGAAACCTAGTTCACTGGCTGAGTTTCTGGTGGACCTCTTGGTGGTGCTTGCTGGTTAGTGGGACTCTTACAAAGAACACTGAATTTGATGACCCTTCTTTGGCTCTGGCTAAGCGTGCTTTACATTTGCAAACAGGAATCTGCAGATTAGTTAGGCTGCAACAGCTGAGATGTTCAGTGTTGACGCACACGAGCGAGTCACGAGAATTCTAACTTTTAAAAAGTAGTTAAAGCAAGACTGAAGTGGCATGCAATTGTTAATAATCACTAATGTTTATATTCTCCCTTTCTTCTCTCATAGCATAAACCGGGTTCTCGGGAGGTCTCCTTCCTCGGCCCCAACCAGGCACAGAACTATTTACTTTCACCAGGTTGCTGTCGTGCACCAACTTCCCATCGGGGCATTTTTAAGTTCCTGGTTTTCATTTGCAGATCATGACTATTGTTTATAGTCTGTATTTTTGCTTATCCTTTGCAAAAAGCCCTGCCAGACATGCCTGTCACTGAACCAATCAAACAGCCAGCCAACCAGCTGTTTCCTTACTTAGTATTCATTGAAGGCCTTTCGATCCCACGCTCTTCCCGAAACTTCACACGGCAGCTTACAAAGAAAGAAAGAAAGAAAGAAAGAAAGAAAGAAAGAAAGAAAGAAAGAAAGAAAGAAAGAAAGAAAGAAAGATGCAAATGATTTGTTTTGAAAAAGTCATGGAATTTTATTTATATTTATTTTATTTTATCACATTTCTAGACCGCCCTCCCCATCAGACGGGCTCAGGGTGATTTAATAACAGTAAAACATTATAAAAGCATTAAAACATTATATCAAAACAATTAAAATTGGCGGGTATAAAATATTAAAATACAGCATTTTCCTGCATGGATGGTGGAAGGTCATTAGTGGTATGGCCGGCGAGAGGACAGCCTAGCCCCCACCAAATGCCTGGTGCAAATCTCTGTCTTGCAGGCCCGGCGGAAAGATAACAAATCCCGCTGGGCCCTAGTTTCCTAAGACAGAGAGTTCCACCAGGTCGCAGCCAGGACTGAAAAGGCCCTGGCTCTGGTAGAGGCCAAGCAGACCTCCCTGGGGCCAGCGACCATCAGCAGGTGCTTAGTGGCTGATCGAAGCGACCTCCGGGGAACATACGGGACCTCCGGGGAACATTTATGCATTAACTCCAGATCAACAATACTGTTGCCCATTTCAGAGGCCAATGCTCGCTGTTAAAGGCCCTTCACAGCCCACATATTTGAAAGGGCTGTCTCTCCCTATATCAACCCACCCAACAACTATGCTCTGACGATCTGCTTTTAGAGAATCTTTAACACATGAACATGTGTTAACACATGAGGCCTGCCCCCTCCTTCCGATCACTGGGCGATCAGCGGACGTGGGGGCAAAGACCCAGAAGCTTGCCTGCCACTGGTGGGTACCTGGGAACCCTAGAGGGAAAGGAACCCAGCATGGTATAATTCCATAGAGTCCACTTATTGTATATTGAGATCAACAGCTCTTTATTATGATAAAAAAGAGCCCCGTGGTGCAGAGTGGTAAGCTGCAGTACTGCAGCCCAAGCTTTGCTTGTGAGTCACGACCTGCATTCGATCCTGGCGGAAGCCGGGTTCAGGTAGCCGGCTCAAGGTTGACTCAGCCTTCCATCCTTCCGAGGTCAGTAAAATGAGTACCCAGTTTTTATCACTGTGACACTGAGAGATCTCTGTCTTTTGGTGCTACACCTCTGAAGATGCCAGCCACAGCTGCTGGCGAAACGTCAGGAACTACAATGCCAAGACCACGGCAATACAGCCCGGAAAAACCACAACAACCATCATTCTCCGGCCGTGAAAGCCTTCGACAATACATAGTACCCAGTTTCCTGGGGGTAAAGTGTAGATGACTGGGGAAGGCAATGGCAAACCACCCCGTAAAAAGTCTGCCAAGAAAACGTGATGCGACGTTCCCTTATGGGTCAGTAATGACTCGATGCTTGCACAGGGGACTACCTTTACCTTCATTATGATAAACATTTTTATTGAACACTGGACGCAGATAGACTGAGGCCTCAGGCTCAACAGCAACCAATTTATACTCTGTAGAAACCACACCCACTTGTACAACCACCAATACAATGTAAGCAGCTAGAATCCTTCGTTTGCATGGACTATATACAAGTATCTATTTTTCAGCACTGCAATTGGCAATAAAGCAACAGTTTTGATTGGCCATGCCAGCACCCCAAACACCAATAGCTTTGCAGGCCTCAGGGGCTTTCATTCTACTCAAGCAATACATAACATCACCCTCCAGAGCAGCCTTTTCCTCTTGGCGAACTGATCTCTGTGGCCTGGAGATTAGGTGTAATTCCAGGAGCTCTCCAGTCACCACCTGGAGGCTGGCAACCATAATGGCCTCTCCTGTCTCCAATTCCTGTTCCCTCCGGGCTCCACTCCCAAAACTCCATGAATTTCCCATTCCAGAGTTGATGCCCCTAAATGTATCTGGCAGGATTTTTTTTTCTGGGAAAAGAGGTGGTGGAACTCAGTGGTGGAACTCAGGACCCCACAATGACATCACGTTGGGTCAGCTGGAACAAGGGGGGAGTTTTTTAAATTTTAAATCGCCCTCAGCTAAAATGGTCACATGGCCGGTGGCCCCACCCCCAGATCTCTAGACAGAGGGGAGTTTAGATTGCCCTCCGTGCCACGGAGGGCAATCTAAACTCATCTCTGTCCGGAGATCTGGGGACAGGGCTGCCAGCTATGTGACCATTTTCAAGAGGTGCCTGAACTCTGTTCCACTGCGTTCCAGCTGAAAAAAGCCCTGGTATCTGGGAAGGTTGCACGCACAACTGAAGGCCCAACTGAAGCATGGAAGCCAGGCATGGGCTAGGCAACTTCAGTCCCCCACCCCACCTCCTAGATTTTAAATACGGACCATACAGAAACTTTATCAGGTTCAAGGCAAGCTCGTTTTCAGCTATTCAGGTCAGCGGTTTGGTTTGGAATAGCAATAAGGCATATGCAATGCAAATTTCAGCAGAAAAGAGGAAAGGAATCTGGCAATAAAAATTCCCGGAGGGATTTGCAGCCACTTCCCTTCCTAGCCTTCCTACCATGAGACACATCACAGCAGAAAGGGCCAAGGATGGAGGAGCTGAGAAAGATGATGTAAGAACACTTGGCTTGGCCAAAGCATTAGGAAAATATGTGTTACATATACACTACCGGCTGCCAAGTGCAATCCATATGCCCGAGAAGAAACGACAAGATCTTCTGCTCCATTCCAGTTGAATTCTGCATTCTTCACTCATGTTGAATGACAGAAAGTGCTTATAAAATTAACTAGCGGTTATCTTTCTGCCTAGTTAGATAAGAACGGCCCTCTGTGCAGAATCTTCCTGTTTCCACTTGCAAGACACCTCTGGGTTTGAACTGGGAAATTCAATGTTGTTTTTGTGCTGTTATTATGGCCCTGGTATGTTTTTCAAGGCTCATTTCGTTTTGTTGCATTGTTTAGATTTTGGGATTCGGGTTGCTAGGTCTCCCCCCCCCTTTGATGGGCGATCTCCCAGAATCTTCTTTTCCCTTTGCTGCTCCAAGTGGTGGTGGGAGAAAGATAAACACAAAAAATGCCATCAAGCCAATGGTGTGAAACCTGGAAGTGACGCCAGTTCTCCTGAGAAGTCGCTGGAAACGCTCTGGTTTTAGCATAGAATTTCCAGTAATTCCTAGAGACGGGTGACGTCATTTTTAGGATTTGTTTGGAGGTGATGTCACTCCATTGCTGACAGCCAGGGCTCATTTCGAGGGGGAACGCACAGGAACACAGTTCCGGCAGTTCCCCAAAGAGATCACATGTCAGGTGGCCCCGCCCACCTGACTCTTGGCCTTTTTGGGCCCCTTTCGGCCTGGATTGGGGCCGAAATGGCCTGGATCGGGCCTCAGACGGGTGGTGGATTACTCTCCTGCTCATCAGCGGCCCGATCCTGACTATTTTGGGCCCCTTTTCAGCCATTTTCAGCCCCTTTTTGCCATTTGGGGCCCAATTTCAGCCCTGAATGGCCAGGATTGGATCCAAAACAGCAAGAATAGGTTATGTCAGGGGGTGTGGCATATGCAAATCAGTTATACTAATGACACACTTCTGGTGATGGCAAGAGGCGTGGCATATGCTAATGAGTTATGTTAATGAGTTGTGCTAATGAGTTCCTCCAGCTCTTTTTCTACGAAATGACCCCTGCTGACAGCACTCACCCCGCCCTGCCTCCCCAGACTCCTGCCATGTGGTTAGTTGAGTTAGAATCATAGAATCATCGGGTTGGAAAGGACCTCTAGGATCATCTAGTCCAACCCCCTTGCACATTACAGGAAATGCATAGCTACCTTCCTCCACAAACCCAGTGACCCTTACTACACGCCCAGAAGATGGCAAAACACCGTCAGGATCCCTAGCCAAGCTGGCCTGGGGAAAATTGCTTCCTGGCCCCAAAGTGGCCTGGCATCTCCCAGCAACCCCCAGGAGATTTGAGGGCGAGGCACTGTGACATCACACAACACAACGCCACAATGTCACTTTCGCTCCAGTTATGTACTGGAAGTAAAGTCACTGCATCATACCACTGATCTAGGAATTTCCCAGATCTCTGGAGCATTGCCACATCTCCACTTCTTTACATCATTGCTACGGATGCCAGACCAGTGGGCAGTATACCCAGGAGCTTTAGGGGTGCGTCAGGGGTGGAAATGACACTACACAGAGCTTGACATCACAACTGCCCCCAAACCCAGATGTGATATCTTTTGGGGGATGCTCTCATTGCCATTGAAGACTCCATGGTAAAACCCAGGTTTTTGAGTGCCATATGACATCATTTCTGTCCCTGAACCTTTCCCCCATCAATCTGAAGACTGGGTGGGAGGACTTGTCCATCCAGATGTGGAAAAAGGGTGTCGTGGAGATGCCTCGTTCCCCTTCAATTTGCTCCCGCTGTTCCATTGATCAGTAGTGGGAGCCCAGAGCCCAGGGGCGGGCAGTTTCCCATCGTAGCCGGAGACCTGGCATGTCTAGTGGTTAGACAAAAAAGCAGGAAGAGAAGAAGTTAACTGGAAGGAAATAATTCCTAACAGTGGCATTAACAAAGGGACAGCAGCAGAGCAGGCAAGAGGAAGGATATAGCAGTGTTGCCAACTCCAGGTTGCTTTGCAGCTCATCCCAATTGTGTTAAGGCAGAGGGTGGGCACTGCCACCTGCTCCCTTGCTGATCCTGGCCTGGGTTTACCACCGTAGTGCATTCTCTGGAGGGACGGGCTGCCTCATCTGGGCTTCCCTCTACGGCAGTGCCCTCTGGAGGCACACCTGGATAGGAAGTGAGTTGTCAGGAACACAGTTAGCCTTTTAGATAGTAGGATTGTAAAGTGACCTTCAGAGACTGCAGTTTTGAGCAAGGAGTGCTCAGGGGAGGGTCAGCTTAACCCTTTCCCTGCTAGTCCTTTTTGCATTCTAAGTTGTCTCCTTGATCCAATTCCCTCTGCATGGAAGTCCCTATCACATGTAAATCTATAGGGAAGAAAATTAGTTAGAGGAAGGATGATTTTGAGCAGAGTTACTGTGTTTGAATAGAGGGTTAAGTAGTTGCCTTCCACCTCACTGGTATCCTTACAATTTCCCAGGTCAGGATGAGGACCCCCCCCCCGAGCTCCCCTAGCCTCCCAGCAACTAGAGTGGTGGCAGGGGAGATTTTTTTAAAAGGTGGCCTTGCATGTCTCAGTACGTCACTTCCGGAAGTGCTGGTCAGTAGCTCTAGGAATAGCCAGAAACTCTATGGTGTTACTCTGATGTGATGTATTAACTACATGACATTGCCCCCCCCCCCCCGCCACGTCACCACCGGATGCCACGCTCAGCCTGGTACCCCTCCTCTCTGGACATTCCTCAGCTCAAAATCTGCATGCATTGGTGTAGTGCAACACACGCAGAAAGTACAAATTTGCTTTGTCATGCTTCAGAGCAAACAGTTCTAAACTGCCTTCGTCAATATTTGCTTAACCACTGCTTGAACTGTGCGTCGAGGAAGCTAAACACCTGCCTTGCTATCACAGAGTTAGCAGCTTGATTGTCAGATGAACTTATCTGGGCATGTAAATCAGGAGTGGCCAAATTCTGTACATCAGGGTGTGTGTGGATGCACGGGAGTCTCTGGAGGCTTCTTTCATACACTGCTGTATTCTCTGTTTGCATAATTTACATTATTGGATAATAGATTTTCAATGCATTATGATCATAATTTGCAAATGAGTGCTAAAGTGCATTGAGAGTAGATTATCCAATGTATGTGGAAGCAGCAGTTGCCGGCCCCAAACCACTCAACAATGATTTATTATCCAATTTTTATCCCACCTTTCCTTCAAAGAGCTCAAGGCAGCATACATGGTTCTTCCCTCCTCTATTTTATCCTCACAACAACCTTGTGATACAGGCAAGGGCAAGTAGGGTGGCCAAGTGACTGGTATTCACCCGGACAGTCCTGTATTCTTACGGAATGAGATTGAAGTACCGAACACCTGGTCTGCCCAGACAGCTTCGCCCTGGCGCTCTGTCCCTCAGCGAGGCCAGCTGGGCAAGAGATGGAGGTGCCACCATGGCCTAGGCTGGCCTTGCTCTGCTGATCTACCCCTTGCCGTGTGGAGCCACCCAGGTGCTGGGCGTGGCAGATGATGTCACTTTCGGTAAGTTGGGGTTATTATTTTTTTTACGATGCTATCTGGCAACCTTAAGTCCAAGAGACAGCAAGTTTCATAGAAGAGTGAAAGTTTAAGCCTGGATCCTAGTTTGAAACCCTAAATGCTACAACATACTGGCTCTTGCATTGAAATAAAGCTGCATGTAATAGCTTCATGTTTCCGTTTTGGGGTTGAATATACCGCATGGATGGCATCAGAAGTAATTCATGAAAATTTTAATAGTAGAAACGTTCTTTTTTTTAAAAAAACTATTAGCTGCTTCAGAAACATTTTCCTTCTAATATTGTTGTTTAGCTATATCACATTTGCAATCCCCCCTCCATATGGATGTCCCTTCCTGCATTTTATCCTTACAACAGCCCTGTGATGTAGGTGAAAGAGACTAGCCCAAAGCCCTCCATTGAGATCCATGAGTCAGCGGTGCCTTGAAACTCAAGTCTCCTAACTAGAGATGGGCATGAACCGGGAAAATGGCAGTTTGTTGTGGTTTGGGGTTCATCGCATTTGATGAATCACGAATCACGAACCAGCATGAAATTGCCCAGTTCGCGAACTGGTTCGTTTGGTTCGTAAAAATGTCACTTTCGGAGCAGCAGAAGATCTGCAGAAAGCCCTCCCTCCCTCATTGCCTAGGAAACTGATTGATGGGTGCCAGGCTGTCTGCAGTGACCAACCAAAAGCCGAACCAAATGAACTGGCCTAAAAATCATAGCAGTTCATCGTGGTTTGTCAGAAATGCTCCGACGAACTGCTGGTTCGCAAACCAAACCAAAACGGCCCGATTCGTGACAACTTTGGTTTGTGTTCTGGTTTGTGCCCATCTCTGCTCCTAACCATTACATCACACTGGCGCTCAAGGGAAGTCAGCTCTGCAGAAAACATTTGCCAGAGAAGCTTTCTGAATTGCTCCCCCCTTTTCCCTGTTCCGAAGAAGGGCTGGAGGACTGAATATCGTCACAAAGGGATGAGGAGGAAAAAGGAGACAGTTTTCAAGATAAAAAGCCAACAGATTTGTTTTTTCTTATGCCTACAAAGAACTCCCCACAGAATTCTTACCCTGCCAGCAAAATTCTTGATCCTTTTCAGCTCTCACGAGCTTAATTGCAACCAGCGTCTTAAAGAAACAGGTTTCCATCTCTTTGCTTTTATTGGAAAACACAGAAATGGCCCCAGAGGAATCAAACCAAAGATTTATCATCCTGCCGAGGAGATGTCCTGGAAGCTCATAAGCAGGACTTGAAGACAATAGGTATTCCTTGTAGTTTCTTGCTTGCCTCTGCTAGTGAGAAATATACTGTCTCTGACAACAACAACAACAACAACACTTATATACCACTCTTCTAGACAGATTAGTGCCTCAACAACAATGGTGAACAAGTTAGTGTTATTATTATCCCCACAATACTGTTGGGAAGCTGGGACTGAGAGGAAGGGCTTACCCAAGGCCACCCACTGAGCTCATGGTGGTAGTGGGATTTGAACCAGCAGAGTCCTGATTCTCAGCAGAACCACTTAACCACTGTGCTACAGCATCTGGAGGCTGCTTTTACCCATCAGGGTGAAATCACGTTGATTGTAGTAAGAAAGTCTGTGGTGGCCCCTACCCTGTGGAACGGCCTGCCTGAGGAGGTCAGGAGAGCCCCCACTCTCCTGGCTTTCCGTAAACGATGCAAAACCGAATTATTCAAAAAGGCTTTTGTATTGTACGGAAGGGCTCTCAGGTGCTGCACTAACGAGTGAAGGACCATAGACTTCACCTCTGTGTTGCCTTACGTTCTATCTGTTGCTTTAAATATGTGCTCCTATGCGCTACCTGTGCTTCATGTGGTCTAACGTCAGCCCTTGAATTGCTTATGTTCTGTTTTAGCATTTCTGCAGCTCTGTTCTGGATTCCTGCTAATGCTACTTCTTTGTGAACTTGTATCTATTTACCCTATGGCATTATTTATGGAAATGTTCTTGAAATTGACTGTACTAATCTCACGCTGTGTGATCCGCCTTGAGTCTCAGTGAGAAAGGTGGACTATAAATAAATAAATAAATAAATAAATAAATAAATAAATAAATAAATACATAAATAAATAAATAAATAAATAAAGAAAGAAAGAAAAAGAAAGAAAGAAAGAAAGAAAGAGAGAAAGAAAGAAAGAGAGAGAGAGAGAGAGAGAAAAGACAGGCACTCTTTACCCTCTTTTAACTTGAAAGAGTCATTATTTTACTTGGCTTAATGCAAGTGGACCAAAGGCTATTCAAACCCCCCCCCCCTTTAGCCTGATCCCTGTTAGATGGTCAGGAGCAGAGGATGAAAATGTTTGTCCCCAGGTAGCGGAAACCACAGCTCTCTTCGGCAGATGCATTGTCAGCTTTCGAGAACCACAGCTCTCTTCTGACAAAGTGGTTCTCGAAAGCTTATGCTACAATATAGTTGGTTAGTTTTAAAGGTGCTACTGGACTCTTTACTGTTTTGCAACTACAGATTAACACGGCTAACTCCGCTGGATCCTATGGAGAGTTACTCTAGTCGAAGCCCATTGAAGTCAATGGGTTTAGACTGGAGTAATTCTCCATAGGATTGTATTGTGAGTGATTGAGAGCCAATTTAAGATTTCCAGTTCTGAGTTGAGAAATGGCTGGGAAATTCCTGGGGCAGAGCCCGGGGGAGACAAAGTTTGGAGTGGAGAGGGGTTTCAGCAGGGGTGTGATGCCATAGTGTCCAACCTCCGAAGGTGTCATTTTCTCTAAGAGCCAAGCTACAAGTGACGCCTTACATGGATTGGACACTTGTCAGCTTCCCTCAAGTTCTGATGGGAAATGTAGGCATCCTGGTTTTACAGCTTGGCTCTCCTTTACAGCTGCAAGACCAGGATGCCTACATTTCCCATCAAAACTTGAGGGAAGCTGACAAGTGTCCAACCTGTGTCAGGCGTCACGTGTAGCTTGGCTCTAGGGGAACTGATCTCTATAGTCCAGGAGAACTCCAGCCTGGAGGTTAACATCTCTCGGCCAGTTGCTTTCTCTTAGCCTATCCTACCTCATAGGGCTGTTGTAAAGACATAAAGAAAGAGGGGGAGACGACAGGATTAAAATGCAGATGAATTAGGTTTCAAAGATATTTGCTCTACCATGTTGTCTTCTGATTTTACAGAACGGAAAAAACTGTAAATGAAATCAACCCCCAAGTCTCTGCTTCTCTCTCTCTTATGTCCTCAAGGACCTTTCCCCATTTATGGCCTTAAAGCTGAAAAGGCAAAGCTGCCGTCCCTGGCGATCTGGTTTAGATTGAGTTTTTCAGTCTCTTCTGGAGACCAGCCCTCTTTCCCTTTTAGCCCTCGAGCGGCAGCCTCCCTTAGCCAAATGACAATAATTCTTGGAATAATAAAAGCTTGCAGCTGGAACTAAGATGCTGACTCAGACAATAAAAGCCACAGGAAGAAGTGCAGAAAACGAGGAGCAGATCTTCTCCCCACCGTGGGTAGCTTTCCTTTCCCGCTGCAGCACTTTCGTAATCGCAGGCACTTTGGATAGGAATGGAACAAGAAAGGGGGCCAGCAGCATAAAGGAACACGACACCATCCATCTGCAGATGTAGAATGAAGTCTATCGAACTCTACCCAGAGATGGCGCAGGTCAGGCCAAGGTCATTTTGTTGGTCCCAGCTTACAGTGGGTTGAATGCAAATAATTAATTCCAAATTGAGCTTCAGTGCCAGTAAGAACATAGAAGAGCTCTATCGGATTGGGCCAGGGGTCCGTCCAGACCAGCTTCCTGTCTCACACAGCGGCCAACCGGTCCCTCTGGAAAGCCTGCAGCATGGCATAGAGACCAAGGCCTTCCCCCAGGGTTGCCAGTCCCCTGCTGAGAATGGAGGATCCCCTGCTCCCACCCTCCACCCCCTGCCCCCACTTACCTGGCTGACATGGGAGGCATGGATCTCCCAGGGGCGCGCTCCCAGGTGGTGCAGCGTGCTCCCACAGGCCAGATCTGGGCCCTAATTGGCCCGGATTGAGCCCGAATTGGGCCCAATCAGGCCAGATCAGGCCATTGCGGAGTGCAGGAACACTCCTGCGCCCCACAGTGGTCCATTCCAGGTCGAATCGGGCTTAATCCAGCTTGATTTGGGCCCTATCTGGCCCAATTTGGGCTGAATTGGACCTGATTTGCCCCCCTCCCCCCTGGGCAAAGTGCAGGAGCACTCCCAGGGACGGCCGTGGCCCATGTGATGACATCACTTCCCGGAAGTTATGTCATTGCATGGGCCCAGGAGCATGTGTGCACTGACAGACGACAGGGCAGGCAGGTGCCGGGTCCTGCTTAGCTTCTGAGATCTAACAAGCCCTAAATCATCCAAATTCTGCACTGAGAAGAAAAGCATTATGCAGCTTGGGTTAATTAAGCACATAGATTTGTTCCTCTTGCATAATTTATTCTCCTTCTGCTGGCACTTGGGATGGATAAAGTGTTAAACTGGGAACAGATGCTGTGCCATCAAGACCTCTGGAAATCTTGCTTGTGTGCACACTTAGCTCTGAAAATTCAAGCTTGTATAGCATTAAAGGTTAGGAGAACCAGCGTTTTCTTTTTAACTGGAAGCTTCTTTATCCCCCATCAGACTGCGCACTTTGTGTCCAGTGCTTGCCTGGAATGGTCAAAGGAGCGGTTCCGTCTTGGACTGGGTGGTGCTGCATCTACAACACAGTACAATGTGACAATTGCATGAACGCACCAGACTCCCAGCCTCTGTCCCTGTACTGTTTGGCCAGATACAATCAGACTGTTAAACTGCCCAATTAATCAGTTACTAGCAGGTCATGGAAGTGCATTCCTTATACACCACAACATTTCCAAACACTGGAAAGACCCAATCACGATTCTCGGTCAAATAAGGCCCAGATACGGAGAGCTCCAATTCTGTGTAAAGGTCAGATAAGCACAATTTTAATTTGCTTTGCCCTTTCTCAGCTCATTGTCCTTCCCGTTTACAGCTAGTACAAGGAATAGAGTATTTCTAATGATTAATACACAGGTTATGGAAGATATCCATAAGCATGAGTGAGATATGAAGATGTCCTTTCTTATTTCTTTTTGTCTTTGAGCACAGTGTCTTTACGCTTTTTAGGTTCACCCATTTTTGTCACTAGCATTCGGAATCCTTTGATATCTTTTCATAAAATGATATGACATTCACATGCAATTGATGTAAAAAAAAAGACCCAAAGTTAATAATTATAATAATGCTATCAGATTTTGGGATTATAGTGAGGAAAAAAGATGACTGCTGTTTCATCCCGCGCAAGGAGAAGAAATGTCAGAAACTGGGATTTTAGATTCAAAGCAGTGTGTTCATGGAATCTGGTCACATCCTTAGTACCCATACATGTTTAGTAATGCAGATTTTACCATCATTTGCATCTCATTGGAGGATCGCAACCAGATGGTCTTGCATTGATTCAATTATATTCTTGGGAACACTTCTAAAATACATGATAATTTCTTTACAGGGGAAATAACGCCACATTATTCATTTTATAAAGAAGTCTCCATAAAGTGAAACTGAGAAGGGATGCTCAGAAGTGATTAGTAATCTGAAAACGGATATGGGCGTACGGAGCTGCTTTATACGGAATCAGACAGACCTTTGGCCCATTAAAATCTGTACCGTTGTTACCCAAATAGGCAGTCTCCTAATTAGTGGAGGAAATTAGTTTAAAGGAGACAGGGTGAGAGAGGGGAACTAAGATTCTCTATCCATGTTTACGGGAATTACTCCCTTAAGAGAACTCACAAAATAAATCAGGCAGATATTCAACCAGAAAGATTTTTTATTAAAACAGAAATAAAAGGACAAGCGTACAAAAATCAGGCTCAGCACACATACAAGGCTAACTAAGAGAAAATCAGGGAGGAAAGGGGGAGAAAGCCGTTTCAGGGAAGACAATAGTTACCAGTCTTGAGGACAGAGGTCCACGGAGGCAGCTACAGAATGACCAGCGTTTCACGGAGAGGAAGAAGAAGCCCAAACAGATTTGGGGGATGCATGTTTGGATCCAAATACACACACACTCTCTGGTGGCTAGGGACTCCAGATATAGGGCGAAACACACCCTGGGGCAAGCTAATGTCGTCGCCCCCAAAACAATGACTTCGGGTTTTCTGAAGGTGGATAATGACTGAGTAGGGAGAGGCTTAAAAGGTCTACTTGAGGTGGACCAGGGGTCATTTCGTAGAAAAAGCTGGAGGAACTCATTAGCATAACTCATTAGCACAACTTATTAGCATATGCCACATACCCCTGACATCACCTATCCTGGCTGTTTTGGACCCAATCCTGGCAATTCAGGGCCAAAATTGGGCCCAAAATGGCAAAAAAGAGGCTGAAAATGGCCGAAAAGGGGCCCAAAATGGTCAGGATCGGGCTGCTGCTGAGTGGGAAAGTGATTCACCATCTGTCAGAGGCCCTCTCCGGGCCATTTTGGCCCTGATCCAGGCTGAAACGGGCCCAAAATGGCCGAGAGTCAGGTGGGCGGGGCCACCTGACATGTGACCTCATTGGGGAACTGAGCCCTGAGGTGGACTATAGGTGTCAATGGTGCTTGATGACCCTGTGAGTACCGGATGGGAAAAGCTACCAGGTGTCAGGCTATGGATGACAGGATATGGCAGACAAATCCCTGGACCGTTGCAGCAAGACACTAGTTCTTGGTCAAAATGGCTTTCATTCAGAAATCAGATCATTTCCATATATATGTCCATAGCACTACTCAGAAGCAAGGTAAGCATCTAAGCAGCAAGAGTAAAAGTTGACAGGAATGACATCATGTGAGAGAGACTTCTCTTTTAAAATTCAAGTCTGCTCTTTCCCCCCCTCCCAATCATAAACAAGATTTTGGCGCTTTTCTTGTGTGAGAACGTTTCACGTATTTGCAATATCAAGTTGAGTCACTAGGAAGAAAGACATAGCAAAGTCTGAGAGGGAATAGCATACAAGGTCAGAAGCACTGGAAGCTGCTGCAATTCATTAGATAAACACCTGTGAAAGAAATAGTTACGGCATTGGTAAAATGACATCGAGTTACAGCAGGATACATTGGTTCAGCACAAAAGGATAATTAAAATTGGCACTGATGGGGCTCAGACATGACATCAGGTTTGGTGAATAGCTTTACGTGGTGCTTAGTTAGGGTAAATGGATGAGGGGAAGTGAGGCCGGGCTTTGATGAGATTAGTCAAGTGTTTCTTGGGAGACCCATTGTCCTATTTTATGCATCTCTCTGGGGCGTGGGAGGCAGTGTTTAGTCAGCCAGCCATTTTGACTCTCCTAAAATGTTTTTCCAGGCTCTTATCCGATTGACATCCATTTTGTTTGGCCAGGCAGTACCCTGGGTTTATGCTATAGGAGGAAGGGTGTTTATGATTTTATGTCTATCAACTGCCCATCCATGAGACGAGGGGTCTGACTGCTTACACTGTCTCTTTTGACTGATAGCTGCTCTCCACAGTCCTGGATCTTTCAATATCATTTACTTCCCGATCCTTTCAGTTGGAGATGCCCGGGACCTTCCACATGCCGAGTAGCTGCTTTACCATGTAGCTATGGCCCCCAACAATATGAGTAGAAACAGCAGAGATAAAAAAGCAGACATACATAAAAAGCAGAAACATAAAAAGCAGAAACACATAAAAAACAGAAACACACACAAAGCAAACCTGGCAAGCTAAGGAAAAATGCACAAGAAAAAAAATGGCTTCCGCAGTAAAACAATATCAGCAAGAGCAAGTCACAAGCACCATCCCTACAGCAGAACATTTCAGAGGTTACATCTAAACGAATATGTTTTCTTAAATCTTAAGAGACCAGGTGCCAGGCAAACTTTTGTGGAGGGTGGGCATTACACAGCCAAAGTACCCACATTGAGCATGCAGCTCTTTGTTCCAAAGAATACATCATTATTTCTATTTTTCACAGTGTGGCAGATGTTTGGGCTGGAATTTTTGTTCTTTCACCAACTCAGATTTTATCCAAGAATCTAAGAGTTAGTTGTTGTTGTTGTTGTTGTTGTTGTTGTTGTTGTTGCTGCTGCTGCTGCTGTTGTGATATACCCTTGCAGAGTTCCCAGGCTGGAAAACTTTGGTGTCAAAATGTAGGCCTTATCAGAAGATAAATTAGAAGATTTTGAAGATTAAACTTCAGCTAAAGCCAGAGACTTTTCTGTTGGGAATAACGGACAGCCAGTTGGAAAAAAGCTTTAGAACACGTTTTTTATACTTTATTACAGCGGCACGAGTACTTTATGCACAAAAGTGGAAAACTACAACATTGCCTACAGCGGAGGAATGGTTGATAAAAGTTTTAGAGTTTGCACAAAGGCAAAAACTTATTTCACTGATTAGAGAAGGGACATTAGTTAACTTCTTGACTGAATGGAAACCGTTAATAGACTTTTTGCATGAAATGGATATCAAGGATTTGATGACATCTGCATTTATGGATTAAGAAACAGGAACAATAGAAAAAAGAGTTTTGTGACTAACCTAGAATAAGTGAGAGTCTAGAAATGATATATACTTGTTGCAGAGAAAATCGGAACTCAACTTGTAGTGTAATTTAGGTTTTTTTTTCTCTTTTCCCTTTTAATTATATAGATATATGTATTGTTAGTGTGTCATGTTTAGAATTGCGTTTTTTTTCTTATTCTCTATGTTTATTGTTTATTATGTTATGGTGTGTAGTTTATAGTTTACATAAAGAAAAATTTAAAATGAAGAACTTATCACCCGACTTCTCCTTTTGCAAATTCCTTTCTTTGTCCAGGCTTAGAAAATAAGCAGAACTGCAGACTGAGTGACCACAGCCAACTAGATTGAGCCCAGGAAGCCCACAAAAAAGGCTCAAAGCAACAGCTCTTCCCCAGGATTCAGGGATATACTGCTTTCGTTCATGGAGGTTCAGTTAAGCTATTGTGGCCATCAGCTGTTGACGGACAAAGCCTCCGTGGATTTGTCTCGTCCCCCTTCCATGCCACTTAAGCCAATGGCCCTCATCACATCTTGCAACAGTGAAACCCACGAGGTTAATTATGAGTTGGGCAAAGAAAGATCTTTCCCTTGGCTCAACTGTCAATTAAAGTTCCTTTCATGTTTATTTTAAACAACTTTTGTTTTTCTTTTGCAGATACAAACTCTGAGATTGTATCCTCAAGGAGAAGACCGGCATGGAGGGACAAAGACAGACGGACATGCAAAACATTTAACTCTTTCCTGTTGTTTCTTGCTTGAACGAGTCTTTTCCTTGCTGCTTTTACACCACTAAGAATTTCTAGACAACCCTTATCCCCGCACTGCCCACCAGGGCCGGCGCACCCATGGAGGCCAGGTAGGCGGTGGCCTTGGGTGCGCGGGCACTGGAGGGGCGCTGGAGGGGGTGTTGGGGGTGGAGGCGCGTGCAGCGAAGCTGGCATGACTGGGCTGCAGCTATTGCTGCAGCCAGCCAGCCATCCCCTTGCTGCCGCCGCCGCCACATACCCCAGCCAGGCGCCGCCTCCACGCACCGCCCCAGCAGCGGCTCGCAGCTTCTGTGCCCAGCTGGGGCGCGTGGCGGTGGAAGCACAGGGCCGGCTGCAGCCAGCCACGCCAGCAGCTGCAGCCAGCCACGCCAGCTCCGCTGCACGCTTCTCTGCCCCAGCAGAGTGCAGAAGCCATGAGCTGCTGCTGGGGCGGCGCACGGGGCAGCCTCTGCGCACCGCTCCAGCAGCAGCTCGCAGCTTCTGTGCTCGGCGGTCCTCTGCGTGCCGCCCAGCCCTGCTGCGGCGCGTGATGACGTCTGCGATGACATCATCACGCAGTCCGTGGCGCGCACGCAGGGTGCGCACACACCGCCGCAGGCGCCAAAACCTCTGGCACAAGCCCTGCTGCCCACCAGCTTTAGGATAGCTTTCTCCAGCAACAAAACAGTATAGGAAGGAGAGGTTTAAAGTTTTCCTCTTTCTTTCCCCCACCTTTCAGTTCTCCTCCTTGATAAAGCAATCCAGGCAGCTAAGTTTGCAAAAGAAAAAAAATGTTTAAAATAAGCATGAAAGTAATCTTAAAGCATAGTACAGCTTTCTGGCTGCCTTGCTAATTAATATTATTGGGCTTGCGTGAGAGAGACTTTAACTGTGTTTACACCTGAAAGAATTTGGCCCTCATTTGCTTTAACGACTTTAGATGTAACCTTTGAAATGTTGTCGAGTCATTGTCAATCTGTTTACAGACACACCATAAAACACGCAAGGTTTCCTTGCATCAGTCAGCACTTTCAGAAACGGTGGCCTGATGGCTAACCTGTTTCACATTCTTGGCTAATTTTCAACCCAGCAATGACATCTCCCAGTGCAGGGCAATGGAGTTCAAAGCCTGAACTCATGCCTCAGTTATATAAGCACGACATCACATGTCAAAACCGTTCCTGGGCTTTGCAGGAGGGGGGAATGAAAGGCTGAAGACTATCTCATGCATATATAACTCCCTGCTTTGAGAAACACAGATGTCAAGGAGAAAGATCCTAGCCCTGAGACGTCTTCTAGACATGCTAGTTTTCTACATGTGGGGATTATTTCTTTCCATATGTGTAGGCTGTCTCCTACAGGGGCCAAGGAACCAAGGAAAGATTTGTACAGTCAAGGCGTCAGAGTGGGAAGAAACAAAAGTTGTAGTCAGGGCTTTTTTTCTGGGAAAAGAGGTGGTGGAACTCAATGGGTTGCCAGCACAGGGGGTAACTCCTGGCGGGAGGTGGTGCCCCTGGTACCACATGTGTGCATGCAAAGTGCACGCACACTCCCAGGACCACACAACAACATCACTTGGGGTCAGCTGGAACAAGGGGGGAGTTTTTTAAAGTTTAAATCACCCTTGGCAAAAATAGTCACATGGCCGGTGGCCCCGCCCCCTGATCTCCAGACAGAGGGGAGTTTAGATTGCCCTCCGTGAAGTGCCTGACAGAGATCTTCCTCTGTCTAGAGATCAGGGGGCAGGGCCACCGGCCATGTGACCATTTTCAACAGGTGCCGGAACTCTGTTCCCCCACGTTCCAGCTGAAAAAAAGCCCTGGTTGTAGTGTTGAAGAGCATGCAAATGTTTAGCAAAGGCAGATTTTCAGCAGGGAATCTTTGTCCCAGAGCTTTCTGAATCTTCAAGTGATCTCAGAGGGATTCGTCGGTAGAGGAACTGGGACCACAGACTTTACTATATTGCGCTACTGCATGCTCTCTGTTGTTTTGGGTATGATTCTCAGGCGGTGGTGGGCTCTCCTTCTTTGGAGGTTTCTAAGCAGAGGCTAGATGGCCATCTGATGGCAATGCTGATTCTGTGAACCTGGGCAGATCATGAGAGCGAGGGCAGGAAGGGCTACATCAGAGCTTACTTCTCCTGGCCCCTTCTTACATGCCCAGGGTAATGCCGATCTCCACTTTGGGGTCAGGAAGCAATTTTCTCCAGGCTAGTTTGGCTAGGGATCCTGGAGGTTTTTTGCCATCTTCTGGGCATGGAGTAGGGGTCACTGAGGGTGTGTCGAGGAGGTAGTTGTGAATTTCCTGCATTTTGCAAGGGGTCAGACTAGATGACCATAGAGGTACCTTCCAATTCTATAATTCTATGTTTCTGGATAGTTCTATGTTATCGTCTCAGTCTTAGAACTACTAATCTCTGTTTCAGCATTTCTTCCACTCTGTATTGGATTTCTGCTGGTTTAAATCTTTGGAAATTTGCATTTATAGACCCTATTACACTGTGTATTGAAATATCCTTGAAACTGACTGTACTAATTCATGCGGTGTAATCCGCCTTAAGTCTCAGTGAGAAAGGCAGACTATAAATAATGTAAATAGATAAATTTGAGGAGGTGGGGGACTCCAGTTTAAGCCATCTTCTGGCTTTTTTCACATCAGTACCCAAAACTGTTATACCAGAGGAAAGTTCATGGAAGCAAGACCCCAACTAGGGTTGCCAGCTCTGGGTTTGGAAATTCCTGGAGATTTGAGGGTAGATACTATAAGGATCAAGCTATAACTATTAAAATACATTCAAAATAAACATTTATTATACAATGTACACAGTAATAAAATTAAAAACATAGGGCCTGAATGTCAGGCTCCATAAGAAACCAGAGCAAACTTTGGATAAGTTATAACATTTTCCAAATATAGTCGATAAAAATATCACATGACCAACACAATATCATATACATTTCAGTCCTGGGGCCTTCCTCAGTGATCAATAATACACACTTTTATAAAAACAAACAAACCCACACATCCAGAAACCAATATGTATCCATTCTGCCCTGAGGGTATTACCTGGTAATATAAATAGAAAAAAGAGGGGAAATTTTAATTTGTTAGAATATGAATTAACATATTTGTAGTGTAAAAAACTTCTTTTTAGAAAAAACACACAAAACCATTTTTACCTCATATGTTGTGTGGTGTGATAAATTATTATAGCAGGCCATGAATCTCTTCACATGGTAACTGAACTCACCCCAAACTCTTCATTGGCGTTTTAATTAGAGATGGACAAGAACTGGAAAAAAACTGAACCATGTGGTTCGTGGTTCGTCAAATTTCACGAACCATGAACTTTCACGAACCTGCCCCGGTTTGCAAACTGGTTTGTTTGGTTCGTGAATACGGCACATCCGGGTAAGAAAACCATAACTTCTGGGCTAGCAGAAGGTCACTTTCGGGCTAGCAGAAGTTCACTTCCGGGTCAGCAAAAAGTCTGCAGGAAGTCCATCCCCTGTTGCCTAGGAAACTGGTTGATTGGCACCAGGCTGTCTGCTGTGACGAACCAAAAAACAAAACAAACGAACCAGCCTAAAGTTCATGGCGGTTCGTCAGAAATGGGATCTGACGAACCATGGTTCGCAAACCACAAACCGGCCTGCTTTGTGCTTAATTTTGGTTCGTATTTTGGTTCGTGCCCATCTCTAGTTTTAATATGGTATTAAGTTTCCAATTAAGGTTGCCAGCTCCAAGTTGGGAAATTCCTGGAGATTTGGAGGGTGAATCCTGGAGAAAGGAGCGTTTGGGAAGGGAAAGGACCTCAGTCTGGTATAATTCCATAAAGTTCACCCCCCGCCCCCAAGCAGTCGTTTTCTCCAGGGGAACTGATCTCTGTGGCCTGGAGATGAGTTGTAATTCTGGGAGATCTCCAGCTACCACCTGGAGGCTGGCAACCCAATTTTCAATATTTCTGGATGTGTGTACCATCAGTCTGTAATGGAAATAAATTTAAATCAATCTAACTGAGGGAAGGACCTCTGCAGGGCAGAATGCCATACAGTCCACCCTACAATCAGCCATTTTCTCAACAGGGCCTGAAGACCAGCTGTAATTCTAGGCCCAAACAACAACCAAACAATTCCGGGAATATAATTAATTTTTATACAATACCAAAGTGCAAAGTGCAAAATGTGTTACATGATAATACAATAAATACAATAAATACAATAAAATTCTGATGTCTCTGTCTCTACATGCAATAAATACAAGTACAAAATTTAATCCTGGTAATTAATTCTTGAAAATCAATATCCATAGGCTATATAGATGGAAATTATGGCAGCATACAAAATTCCAAGTATAGAGGGTACCAATGTAAAGGTAGGGAAGCAGGTGAGGGAGAGCTAGTTTGGACTGGAGCTCTCCCTCACCTGCTTCCCTACCTTTACATTGGTACCCTCTATACTTGGAATTTTGTATGCTGCCATAATTTCCATCTATATAGCCTATGGATATTGATTTTCAAGAATTAATTACCAGGATTAAATTTTGTACTTGTATTTATTGCATGTAGAGACAGAGACATCAGAATTTTATTGTATTTATTGTATTATCATGTAACACATTTTGCACTTTGCACTTTGGTATTGTATAAAAATATAAAAATTAATTATATTCCCGGAATTGTTTGGTTGTTGTGGTCTACTATCTGGGTAGATTCCCTTGTTGAGTTGAAACCGTAATTCTAGGCCCAGCCTGGAAGTTGACGAAACAAAAAAAGACAGAGGCAACCCACAACTGGAGGAAAAGAGGGTTGATGGAAACCCACTAGCAAGAATTCAAAACCAAACTTTATATATGCTAACAATCAGATATATAAAGGGACTTAGTGCTCTAATAAATATTCATAAATATTCTGAAAACTCTTACAAAAGTACGTGGAATATTCCACCATGCAATCTCAAGATAACGCAGTCAAGCATATAAGCATGTCAAGTGCATAAATAACAATTAATAAATAACAGCCGCAAGTAAATGCTCAACAAAAGTGTGATTTAAGGTAACACAGTCTTTTTATCTTGTAGGTAATCCTGCTTTTTCAGGAGCCAAATGGGAATGTAGGAGAAAGAGGGGCAGAAATGTCCCAAGAGGAAAGATCTTTTTCTTCTCCTAGGTGGGTTCTGAGCTCTTCCCCCTGCTGTCCTTTGCTTTTATTTCAGAGTGTTTAACGGAAAAACAGCTAAGGATCTTTCCTGCTTTGAGTAACTTTCCTCCAATGAGTGGCTGCAGTTGGTCTGCCTCCAGTGGTGAAATAAAAGCGCTCTGGACATGCTCAGGGCTTCTTTCCTACCTCCACAGTGGCTTGTGACCACTTGAGAACAAATCAAAATGGCAGGGCAGTAGGGCTGAGGGAGTCAATGGAGATGGAACAAGAAACAAGATCTTTGAGAGCCACCACAGGGTCCAAGTCAAGGCTTCTCTCTGGGCCCCTTCATTCTGCTTTTCTGCTCCCTCATGTAGGAAACACAACAGCACAATTAACAGAGGTAGCCCAATGCCTTCCGTACCAACCTGCCTTGACAAAGCAAATAATATCTACCCTGATTGGCAGTAGCTCTTGGTCAGAGAAAGGTCTTTTCCAACACCTGAGACCTTTTAGGTGTTATGGTCAGCTAGGCTGAGTGTGTGACAGGCCCAGGATCGCCCAGCAACATACCATGGTAGAGTGGGGATTCGAACCCTGGTCTCCCAGATCCCAGTCTGACACTATGCAGGCTATCTCTGGTGCCAAGATCTACTGTGTGTGTGGTGCCCTCAAGTCAAAGCTGACTTATGGCGATCCCTGGAGGGGTTTTCATGGCAAGAGACTAACAGAGGTGGTTTGCCACTGCCTGCCTCTGCAACCCTGTCTTTGTTGGATGTCTCCCATTCAATTACTAACCAAGGTTCTGTGGATCTGATGAGATCAGGCTCACCTGGGCTATCCAGGTGGGGGTGAGGGAGATAAATGATCTCCTCTGAATTCTCAGCTTTCCTTTTCTTAAAAAGCACATCTCTGTTTTCATTGTGGAGATATAAGGGGAAATGTAGAGGAACTAGTTAATTCTGGCAACAGATTGTTCTAACATTTGTGCTGGTAGTTGCTGATTTTTTTAAAAAAAAGCCCTTGAAAAGCCCTCTTGTGGTCCAGTGGGGCACCACTGCAGGGACAGTGGTGTCTGGCAGAGGAAAGAGAGCCCCAAATGCCCACGTGGATCTTCTGTTGCCAGTGCAAATGACAAGAAAACAGAGTATCTTTACCACGTGGATGCAGCTTTTCAGCAAGCAAGACCGAGGCAGCAGGAGGGGTCCTTAAAAGAGGGCAAGAGACTTTCTGTTTTCCCCAATCCAGTGTCTGTCACCAGGCTCAGTTTTGAAAGTGCTAACTGGTACAAAGTGCATAGATATTTCTACCTTGAGCAACAGTTCAAGGCTAGAAGAAAAACGAAACAAGCAGGTGAAAAGGATGCTTCCGAAGCCCCAGATTCTCCTTCGGGCCTGTTATCCTTCCTGCCGCATATTCAGAGCTTGAACTCTGCTCCTCATTTCCTGACTTCCCTGGCTAAGAGTAGCGGGTATAAAGAGGGGATTGTGTCGAATGACCCTAACTTTACTCTCTCTAGCCTCCCTGTTGTGTTGTTCTAGCTGTGACCTTTTCCATGGTCAAAGGAGTTCTTCCTCCCCCAGGGAGGGGCAAAGCAGGGAGCTATTTTGAGACAAAAAGGAAATAATCAATATATAAGCCTGGATGGGATAAACAATAGTTCCAGACATACAGTGAGTTTGTCACAAGCTCTTGTGCTGGCCAGCAAAGTGGAAAAAGAGGAGCAGTGACAACATGATAGAGTGGTGAGAGAATTACAGCTTTCCGAATGAAGATAAATGGGAATTGACACGCACACCGTTGTTGCAGGGAAATCCAGAAGTATTTCCTTGAGGAAGCGCTTCTGTTGCAAGATTATCATGGCAGAGGAAGCGTGGTGTAGTGGTCAGAGCACTGGAGAGCCAAGGAGTCTCTCTACACGTTACTAGGGATGCTGAAGTGCAGGATTGTATGTGTAGTCCTCAATTCACGTGCAGGCTGTTTTTGCTTGGCACACATGCATGCCGCTTTCATGGGAGCTCCCTTTGTGTGACTGCATCTGCACGTGTGTCCAGAGGGCACAGCGCCAATTCAGTTCTGTTTTCGCTGCGAGAACAAGTACTGTAGGCTCCTTTGACTTGCCAATTTGCATTTCTTTAAGGTGTGAGAAAGTGTCAAGATCTGCATTTCAATGAATGGAGGAGGGGGAAACTGGGATACTTTTAGCAGTTGAGGAGGAACTAATATGAAACACATGTGTGACTGTGCAATTGAGTGCATGGAAAGGTGGAGGGGGGACATGAGCAATGAGGTTCACTTGTAGCATCCCTAGGTACTTCATAATGTGTAGAAGGACTGAGTAGAGATGGGCACAATCCCCCCAAAATTAACGATCCAGCTGATCGTGGATTGGTGCCGACGACGATCCCGCATTAACGATCCACACCGATCATCTCCCATTTCCAAGCTGTGGATCATGGATCGTGGATTGTGGCTGCCAAAGCGGGGCACGCTGGTATTCCCAGCTATGTGGGAAGGTGGGTGGTAGCGGTGGTGGCCGGGCCTAGCGGGCATGGGGAGGTGGCGACAAGCCGCCTCCCCTCAGGTCCCATTGAGTAACACAGGAGGTCTGTGTTTGGCCGTCAGAGCTGCCTATCAGGGTTTGCAGGGATGAGATTGGAGTGACCATGGCTACAGAACACCCCCCTCCCCCTCCCTCCCCTGGGTGTCTTCTCCCAACTTGTGACTGCTTTGCTGCTCCGTGGTTGGAAGGAAGCCCTGCTGATCAAGGAAAGCTGGATTTCCATTCGGGTTTCCAGGGCGACGGAAGGAGGGCAAGCGGAGCTCAGGCTTCCCCTTGGCTCTGTTGCCAGGGGAATAGATTGCTGGCACCTGAGTGTTTGGATCCCTGATCCGAGCCCGAATGCAATGATCCAGGCCTCTCCTGATTGCTGGATTGTTGGCCGTGGACGATCATGATCCACTGGGTCACGATCGCGCGATCGCCATTATCATGGGGTTTTTTCTATTGTAATGCGGATCGTGCCCATCTCTAGGACTGAGTGACTGAGGAGATAATGCAGCTGGGCAGCTCGCCCGGTCTCCAGTTGCTTTTTCTCAGACTAACCTACCTTGCAAGGTTTTTGTGGAATCAAATTTTGACAGCGCTCCAAAGTAAGGTCTGAACGTACAGTCCTGTCCTCATTTTGTTTAACTTCCTAGTAAAGTTCCCAGTGGGCTGCTGCCACGGAGAGTCATGGGATGCCAGCAGCAAGCTGACCCTAACCCCCATCGTCTCGCCCTGCACCACCTAGGGACAAGAGGTGACACTATGCCCGTTAGTAAAAAGTCCAGTAGCACCTTTAAGACTAACCAACTCATTTGCAGCATAAGCTTTCGAGAACCACAGCTCTCTTTGTCAGACGTATGATGCATCTGAAGAAGAGAGCAGTGGTTCTTGAAAGCTTATGCTGCAAATAAGTTGGTTAGTCTTAAAGGTGCTACTGGACTCTTTATATTTTGCAACTACAGAGTAACATGGCTCACTCCTCGGGAACTATGCCTGTTGTAACCATTGCCAAACAGGCCCAAATCATGGCCGCTGCAGCATTTTCAACTCCACTGGGGCTTGGGTTGTTACACGTGGTGCAGGAGTGACCTGTCATGGCTACCGCAGGCTAAGCTTGAGGAAGCCGGCTGCGGGTGGTCAGATCTGCAATGAAGTGACAGTGTTTGATACTTCTTTCTTGTGAGGACAGAGGTCCAAAAGTGAGCACAGCGGCTACCTTTGTGCAAAGAAGCAGGGAAGCAGTTGTTGGAAGAGGAGGATTCAGCGCTGTCACTTTCCTCAGGTTTCAGAGGGGGACAAACTCTTTGGAGTTAGAAAGATAGAGAGATCAGGGCACTCTGTTAACTGCTCTGACTGTCCTTTTGATATGTAGATTGCTATTCTCAGGATTTCCTCCTCTTCTTCCCTCTCACTTCTTCTCTTCCTGGTTTTGCTCCAGGCAACACCTCTCTCCTTCTCCTCCCTCCATCTTGGAAACGTGGGTGCAGGACTTGTCCTAGCATCCACACCCATCCTTAAACTAGATAGGGAGTTAGGATCTGTCTCTCCTCCTTTCCTATCAGAATATGGAGTTCCTGCAATAAAGAACTCTCATTTCCTTTCTAAGTATAAGCAAGTATATGCTTTGTTATTTTCTTTCCTGCACACACACCAGCCAACAGAACCAGCTCACAACCACCTATAATCATGCGTCCTCTGCTAAACAATAGACTCCACTAACTAATTAGGTTTCTGGGGCCAACATACAATTTGTTTATCAGATGTGAGCATGCCTCTTGAATCCAGACCCTCTCTTCACAAGGAAGAAGGCAGCAGTCACATGAAGGGTGTAGCGGATGCCTCAGGACCCTCACCTGACCCTACACGATCAGTTGGGCAGCATTACTATTCCAGGCCAAATGTGACAGAGTCTAGACTGATCCTGTGACTCAGGCGCCAGTAGTTCTTCTTCCCCAATTTGTGCAGGTTCCTTTTTGACAACATTGGCAAGCATAGTTGATGGAAACTGTTCAGTTATGTTATTCATCAAATGTCATTTTTCCTACTCTGCAGGGCTGGCGTCAGCATATGGCATTTATTTATTTATTATATTTTTAATCCGCCCTCCCCGCAAGCAGGCTCAGGGCAAGGTTCAACATTGATTAAAATACAACATAAAAACAATAATCACAGCATAAAAACAACAGTCAATAAAACCATTCCAAGATGGGGCAGTCCTGCACTCCTGCCCGTCAGCATACAAAAAGGGGAGGTAGTAGCGGACAGATAGAATACTGTACCCCTTTTCGGGGCAGCCAGCAGTGGACTCTCCATAACCCCTCCTAGAGGGAGACCAGTGGAAGGCTCGGCAATGATGGACTAAAATTAGCCTCCACCATAAGCCTGGCGGAACATCTCTGTCTTACAGGCCTGCCTAAATGATATAAGATCCTGACAGGCCTCCTCAAACAGAGAGTTCCACCAGGTTGGGGCCAGGACAGAAAAGGCCCTGGCCCTGGTACAGGCCAGCCGAGCCTCCCTAAGGCCAGGGACTAAGTAGATGTTTTCTGGTTGAATGAAGCATTCTCTGGGGCACATAAAACCCACCTTTTAGAAAGCTATGTCCCTAAGGTATGCTGGTCCCAGTCTGTTTAGGGCTTTATAAGTCAGTACCAACACCTTGAACCAGATCTGGAATTCTACTGGGAGCCAGTGAAGCTGCTGCAAGATAGGTGTAATGTGTGTCCTACATGAAACTCCAGTTAGGACACAGGCAGCAGCATTCTGAACCCGTTCAAGTCTCTGGATCAAACCCAAGGGCAGCCCTGCATAGAGCAAGTTACAGTAGTCCATCCTGGAGATGACCATTGCATGGATCACTGTCATTAGGTCCTGGGCCAGTTGCCAGGCCTGCCGAAGGTGGAAAAAGGTTGCCCAAGCCATAGCTGCGATCTGGCCCTCCATAGACAAAGAGGAATCCAGAATCACGCTCAAACTCCTAACTGATGGTATGGGCACAAGTGGTGCCCCCCCCAAAGGTCGGGAGAAGGATCCCCACCTCCGACGGCCCATGGCCCAAGTACAGGGCCTCCATCTGTCCGGGGTCTGAGCCCCAGCCCCCAGACTTGACAAGAGGGAACAGCAGGGGACAAAAGGGTGGCAGCAACCCCACCCCCCAAGCCGGCAACCAGGGCCAGAACCTACCTACTCCAGGGGGAAGGGGTAAAAGTCCAGAACCTCAGAGGGGTGGAGGGGGCAAGGAGAGACCAGCCAGTCCCACCTTCCAGGGGGAAGAGAGGGGGCTAAGCAGGCCAGAGGGAAAGGGCCACAGCAGGGGGAATGTGGGAGCAGCAGCAGCAGCCCAAGCAGAGCCCTTACCTGGCAGGGAGAGGAAGCAGCCTCTACAGCCCAGAGCCACACCATGGCTAGAAGGCAGCAGCCTGGCTCAGGAGTTGCTAGAAGCCAAGCCACAGGCATTCTGGGGGAGGAGATGGGTAGCCCCACCCAGCATTGCTGAGCAGGCAGCGCAGAAGCTGGCTAAGGCAGCACCTCATGAGCAAGGCCAGGCAAGCCCAATAGCATGGAGGCTGGCTGGGACAGCTCCTCGTGAGCAAGGCCAGGCAAGCCCAATAGCACAGAGGCTGGCTGGGGCAGCTCCTCGTGAGCAAGGCCAGGCAAGCCCAATAGCACAGAGGCTGGCTGGGGCAGCTCCTCGTGAGCAAGGCCAAGGAGCCCTCAGCTGGGGATGGCTCACACTCAACCCCACCCTGCCAGCAAGGGAAAAGAGCCCAGGAGGGATGAGTGGTTGGAGGGAAACACCTGGAGGAATGCACAGCTGGGCCCAGTCAGGAGAGGGAGCAAGCCTGGAAGGAGGGCGGGGTGGAGAAAGGACACCCTATAAAGGGTGGCTGGGAAGAGCTCTGGGGTGGGGGGTTTGAGTGGGAGTGATGGAGCAGAGTTGGAGTGGAGAGAAGCCAAGGAAAAGGCAAGAAGGAGAGTGGAGGCTTGAGGGAGAGTCTTGGGAGGAAGAGATGGTGGAAGATGCAGGGGGTAAGCAGGCCAGGTTGAGCAGGCCAGCGAGTGGATTGAGAGGGAGTCAGGGTGAGGTATACCGCCCCTCCTTCCACAGAGCAGGGTCCTGCAGAATCCCTGGCCCCCCTGTGACGTCAGGAGCTGGCCGCCCAGCGCCACGCCCAGCGGCAGCCGCGGCAAGCCCTGACACCATCTTCGTGGGATTCAACTTCAGCCTGCTCTGTTCTACCCACCCAGACACGGCCTCCAGAGCTCTCAACAGGGTGTCGGGCAGAGTCAGGCCGGCCACTCATCAACAGATACAACTGGGTGCCATCTGCATATTGATGACAACCCCGTCCGAAACTCTGCATCAACTGGGCGAGGGGGCGCATATTAAGATTGAACAACAGGGGAGAGAGTATCGCCCCCTGTGGGACGCCGCACTCCAAAGGATGGCGTGCGAACAGTCTCTCCCCCAGCGCCGCCCTCTGTCCCCGACCGTGGAGAAAAGAGGCAAGTCACTGCAAGGCCGTCCCATGAATCCCCACATCGGTGACGTGGGGTAGCTGCCGAGGCCCCTGGATTTTGGTGGGGCCCACTGCAGCTGATTCCCTACTCACACACCTCCTTTGATGCCTGCACTCACGCTCTTCTATTGCTTGCTTGTGAGTGCTTTGTCACCTCTGCTGCCAGCTGCATATACTACCTAGTGCTGCTGGAGAAAGGTGTGTAGGTTGTGCATAAAGCATCAGCATTTCCAGTGGCCATGGCAGTGAGGGCAGCTGGGATTGCAAGTGATGGGAGAGCTTGCACGTGGGCAAATGAAGGACACCCAGGCAAGTGGGAGCACGTGGCTGGGAGGGCAAGAATGGGAGCCTAGTAGTGGGCACAAAGAAGGACTGAGAACTCTCTGCTCAGTCCTCTCCCCCAACCTGGAACCGGCCCTATTCCTCTCTGCCCTCACTGCCCACGACTTCATTTGCCCTCACTGCGGCTAAATCCAATTGGCTGTGCCATTTCGCTTTTTAAATTGTTGACATCACAATGCTTTGTATGAGGTGGGGACGCCCCAGCTGCCCCCAACCGAGTTCACCACTTAGATCAAAAAACGTGAGCAAATAGTGACAGTAAGGGGAAAGAAGATAAAAGGGAAGGGCGTTGAGAAACTGCGGCCACAGCCAGAAGAAGAAGAAACTGAACGGTCTTGGAAGCAATACAGACATTGCACAAGGCAAGAGTTCTTGTTTTCGTTCATTCCTTTTGCAGCATCAAATGTGCTCATTTTGAGGCGAATATAAAAAAGGAGAGACTATCGAGCCCTGTTCTACTCAAAACGTGGTAGGCTTTTGCTAGCAATATGTGATACTTTCCACCAGGGGTCATTTTGTAGAAAAAGAGCTGGAGGAACTCATTAGCACAGCTCATTAGCATAACTCATTAGCATATGCCACACCTCTTGCCATCACTGAAAGTGTGTCATTAGCATACCTGATTTGCATATGCCACACCCCCTGACATCACCTAACCTGGCTGTTTTGGACCCAATCCTGGCCATTCAGGGCCAAAATTGGGCCCCAAATGGCAAAAGGGGGCTGAAAATGGCTGAAAAGGGGCCCAAAATGGTCAGGATTGGGCCGCTGCTGAGCGGGAGAGTGATCCACCACCCGTCACAGGCCCGATCCAGGCCATTTCGTCCCCAATCCAGGCCAAAATGGGCCCAAAATGGCCAAGAGTCAGGTGGGCGTGGCCACCTGACATGTGGCCTCTTTGGGGAACTGCCAGAACTGCGTTCCTGTGCGTTCCCCCTCGAAATGAGCTCTGGCTTCACACAGCCAGAGGAGATCCAAAGTTAAAGGCTGCCAGAAAAAAAGGATATTTCAATGTTTGGTGCATCAATCATACAAACAAAGAGGAGCTAACGGGTGATTTTAAAGTGCATGATGGGTCGTGTGGGGGGGAAGGCTGTGTGTAAGATCTAGGCCGTTAAGAATTTCGTAAGTCAAAACGAGCCCCTTGGCTTGGAAATGCAGAGGAAGCCTGTACATATCCTTGACCGCAAGTGTGCTATTTGTTCTCAGTGATGTACCCCTGTTAGAATGCTGGCCACCAGACTCTGCAAAAATCAAATGACTGGACAGTCATAAAGGGCAGTCCTATGCACACTGTATTACAGTAGTCTAACCCTGAGGTTACAACGGCATGCATAATAGTTGCTAGGCTAGGCATTGTAAAAGACAGAAGCTTGCTTGTTTTTCAGCCTTTTGATAATACACAAAGGCCACTTCTTAAAGGCTGTTTAGGGTTGCCAACTGGCTGGAGGGAGGAGGTATGTTCTGTCCCTTTAATAGAGGTCTAATATGCAGAAGTCTGCAGTTGACGTTTTCATGGCATGGGAGCTAAAGAAGGAATAGAAGCCTACCTAGGCTGCTATTCCATCTGCACTAGAAAAGGCAGAGGATGAGAAAACACTTTGGGGAGAATGATTTTTAGTTTGAGCTAGAAAAGTTTCAGGGAGAAAAGGGTGAAGCTGCCTCTATCTGTACCTCTTTACTTTGCTCAGACTTGCAGCCTACCTAGGCTGCTTTTCCATCTGCACTGGAAATGACAGAAGGATGCTAACCAAATGAGGATGAGAAAGCACCTTGGGGAGGACGATTTTTATTTTGAACTGGGAAAGGATCTGAGGGACTAACCAAATGCCTTTTTCCTGTACTCAGACTTGCAGCCTAACCAGGCTGCTTTTCCACCTGCATTAGAAAAGACAGAGGATGATAAAACACTTTTGGGGGGGATGATATTTACTTTGAGCTAGAAAAGGTTCAGGGAGAAAAGGGTGAAGCTTCCTCTATCTGTGCCTCTTTTCTTTGCTCAGACTTGCTTTTCCATCTGCACTGGAAAAGACAGAGGGATGCTAACCAAATGGGGATGAGAAAGCACCTTGGGGAGGACAATTTTTGTTTTGAGCTGGAAAAGGATCAGGGAGAAAACGGTGAAGCTGCCTCCATCCATGCCTTCTTCTTCTGCTCATACTTACAGCCTACACAGGCTGCTTTGAATTAAAAAAACACATTCAAACACAAGGATTAAAAAACTCAATCAACCCATGGAGGTTCAGTGTATCTATGAGCGGAACTACAAGTGACAAAAGGCACAGATTGGACACTTGTCAGCTTCCCTCAAGTTTTGATGGGAAATGTAGGCATCCTAGTCTTGCAGCTTGGCTCTCTGACTGCTGTCCAATGGACTTTTCAACTGTCACTTGTCCAACATTCCGCCAAGCTGCCTACATTTCCCATCAAAACTTGATGGAAGCTGACAAGTGTCCAACCTGTGCCTTTTGTCACTTGTGGTCCCGCTCTATGTAAGAAGGCGGTTTAGCATCTGAAAACTGGTGCCTCGTACAAGGAGAACCCTCGGCAGTTTTAATCAAATGCACTCGACCCACAGCAGTAACATTTTTCAAGGCAGATAAGGCCCCTGTTGTCACGAGTGGATGATATTCAAAGGAAGAGAGCTGTTTACTTACACTGGACTGGACAGATAAAAAAAGGAAGGGAAAGAGGATTACTTTTAGCCAGGCTGATAGGAGAGAGATTCCAAGTCAAACAGTGGAACGGTTGCACCTAAGAAAATAAATACTGCGCACAAACTGGCCGACCTCTGCCAAGATCCGATGTTGGAAAAAATGTCACCTCGACCAGGAGGCTTCAGGCAGTGGCTGACGGCCTTCTTTCGGAAGATCTACGCATCTCTTTTTCATATTTATTATCAACAATGGTTTTATTGTTTGTGCAGGTGTGTCTATATATGACGTTGTTGCCAAAGTCAAAAGCAATGGAGGCAGCTCTATTCCTCCCTTCTTCCCAAGATGAACATCCAGCAAAGCCCTGGCCTTCGGCCCCGGAATAAACCACTGCTGGGAAGTCGCTTCCCCCTTCTCTGTTGGCTAGAATATTGTTCTGACTCTCGCTTGACCTGATCAAATAAGCTCCAACTCTTGCAAGCTGAAGCTGCAACAAGGTTTTTAGTCTTTAAGATGCCAGTTAGGGTTGCCAACAGGTCTGGAGGGGGGGGGGAATGCGCTGTCCCTTTAACAGAGGTGTGGTATGCGGAAACAAACAGCGGAAGCTTTTCATGGCAAGAGATCAATAAAATCACCTGGTAAATAACATGGTCATAGATGCAGAGGAATTAGCCATGTTAGTCTGTAGTAGCAAAATAGAAAAGATGGTTGTTGTGGGTTTTCCGGGCTGTATTGCCATGGTCTTGGCATTGTAGTTCCTGACGTTTCGCCAGCAGCTGTGGCTGGCATCTTCAGAGGTGTAGCACCGAAAGACAGAGATCTCTCAGTGTAGTTCCTGGCGAAACGTCAGGAACTACAATGCCAAGACCACGGCAATACAGCCCGGAAAACCCACAACAACCATCGTTCTCTGGCCGTGAAAGCCTTGGACAATACATAAAATAGAAAAGAGTCCAGTAGCATCTGTAAGACGAACCAACTTTACTGTAGCATAAGCTTTCGAGAACCGCAGCTCTCTTCGTCAGATGCATCTGATGAAGAGAACTGTGGTTCTCGAAAGCTTATGCTACAGTAAAGTTGGTTTGTCTTAAAGGTGCTACTGGACTCTTTTCTATTCTGGTAAATAACAGTTAAACCTCTGTTAAAGGGGAAGACTTTTTTTTCTCCAGACGGTTGGCAACGTTCATTGCCTCTGAACTTCTGTTTTGTTCTAGTAGACTAACATGACCACACTTCTGGAATTACTCTCTGTGGATCGTTGCCTGCAGGGGTGAGTGGAAAGGAGCCAGCTGGAGGACTAGAACACACAATTGGAGTCCCAAAACTGTCTAGGCAGATGCAGGAAGATTTGGGGGGTACAGCCTGGGAAGGATGGAACTTTGGGACAATGTGACATCACTTCCAGGTGATAGAAATGCTCCCAAATCTCTATGGTTAAGATCATAGAGGCCAGGGGAAATTCCTAGAGCATCACTATGAAGGCCATTTTTTCTTCTGCTCTGCAGTTTTTTAAGGGCAGGAGACTGGGGCTGGGGGCGAGGAATTCCCTGCCCAGCCTGGGCATTTGGGAAGCTTACATCGCAGGGTTGTTGCACTTCCACCGTTGCAGCAAAAAAAATTACCTAAAATGATTTATTTATTTATTTGATTTGATTTATATTCCGCCCTCCCCGCATCAGCAGGCTCAGGGTGGATTACAATTTGTACAATAATATAAAATACATTGACCTTTAAAAAACAATAAAACTCCTTCAGCCAGTTTGCTATAGCAGTTAAGAGCGTGGGACTCTAATCTGGAGAGCCGGGTTTGATTCCCCACTCCTCCGCTTGAAGCCAGCTGGGTGACCTTGGGTCAGTCTCAGCTCTCTCAGAGCTCTCTCAGCCCCACCCACCTCACAGGGTGTTTTGTTGTGAGGATAATAATGGAATACAATTTCATCATCCAATGTGATAGGTTCAATATATATAATTAATGCTGGATATATTTACAAACGGAATGTCCATAAATAATCGTTGGTAGCAGCAATGCCACAACAGGCCAATGATGGCTATTGATTTCACTGAAACCAGTGTCCACGGCGACGAGTTTAACCGGTCTCCTTCACTTTCACTCGTTTCAGCTCACTTCCTTCTTCAGGCCGTTACTTCTATAATAAACCATACTGAAGTAAGCTACCATCCAAACCCTGTTTATGCAGACACATAACCGAAACTGTATACTTACATTAACGTCTTTTTTTGTAATCTTAACCTCCAATACCGAAAGAACAATGACACAATGGGACAGGTACTAAATCATTCTCAAAAACAGCTTATATGGTGGTTTGTTCAATTACCTAATTGCCCCACCTACAGCTTCCAATTATCAAGGGCAGCCATTAATCGCTCAATAACATTTAAAGATACATTCAATTACAATAAATACAATAAATACAATAAATACACTCAATAATTATACATCTTTATACATCATTCAATTAATAGAAAAATCTTCATAAAACATCATGGACATACCGGTTATCTTGATCATTTAGTCTCCCTCAATAGTTGATAAAACTTACAAAAATAATTAGACTCAAATTCATAAAAATACCGAGTAGTCCAATTCATTATTTAAACCTGCTGGTGTGAAAGTGTTTAACCTAAATATCCAACGTGCTTCTGCCTGTAATAGACGTCGATGATAAATAATGAATTGGACTACTCGGTATTTTTATGAATTTGAGTCTAATTATTTTTGTAAGTTTTATCAACTATTGAGGGAGACTAAATGATCAAGATAACCGGTATGTCCATGATGTTTTATGAAGATTTTTCTATTAATTGAATGATGTATAAAGATGTATAATTATTGAGTGTATTTATTGTATTTATTGTATTTATTGTAATTGAATGTATCTTTAAATGTTATTGAGCGATTAATGGCTGCCCTTGATAATTGGAAGCTGTAGGTGGGGCAATTAGGTAATTGAACAAACCACCATATAAGCTGGTTTTGAGAATGATTTAGTACCTGTCCCATTGTGTCATTGTTCTTTCGGTATTGGAGGTTAAGATTACAAAAAAAGACGTTAATGTAAGTATACAGTTTCGGTTATGTGTCTGCATAAACAGGGTTTGGATGGTAGCTTACTTCATTATGGTTTATTATAGAAGTAACGGCCTGAAGAAGGAAGTGGGCTGAAACGAGTGAAAGTGAAGGAGACCGGTTAAACTCGTCGCCGTGGACACTGGTTTCAGTGAAATCAATAGCCATAATTGGCCCGTTGTGGCATTGCTGCTACCACCGATTATTTATGGACATTCCGTTTGTAAATATATCCAGCATTAATGATATATATTGAACCTATCACATTGGATGATGAAATTGTATTCCATTGGTCTGTAAATTGGGCGTTATGGTTCTGTATGTTTGGGACTGTATGTGATGTAAATATCGGAATTACACTGTAATAATAGTGTGTGGTTGTGACTTCCTTGAGCCTGCGTGCTCTTTTGGGTTTTGTAGTTCTTAGGAAGTGGTTCCCTCTTGTTGGTTGGTGAGGATAATAATGACATACTTTGTAAACCGCTCTGAGTGGGCATTAAGTTGTCCTGAAGGGCGGTTTATAAATCAAATGTTGTTGTTGTTTTATTATTATTATTATTATTAAATATTTAAAAACACACAACAAAGCAATATAGCAGCAGATTTTAAAAACATATAGCAGCAAATTTCTTCAGTGGCCACCACCCAACTACCTCCAGAGATATTTGGCAAAGGCTGGGTGGTAGATACCCTTTGTTGAGGCACGGCTATCTCTAAGTGGCCGGCAGAGAGGCCCAGGGTGTCAACCATATGCCTGGTGGAACAGCTCTGTCTTACAGGCCCGGCGGAAGGATAGCAAATCCGACCAGGCCCTGATCTCTTTAGACAGAGCGTTCCGTCAGGTTGGAGCCAGGACTGAGAAGGCCCTGGCCCTGGTCGACGCTAGGTGGGCCTCCCTGGGGGCCAGGGACCAGCAGCAGCTGTTTGTCACTGGATCAAAGCGTCCTCTGGGGCTCATACAGGGAGAGGCAGTCCTGTAGATACTTGAAGTATTTGAAGTGGTTTCATTGTCAAAATAGCAACAACCCTGTATGGTAGGCGAGAATTATGATCCTCATAAGAGATGGCACAGCAGAGTATGGATGGGTTCCACCCGGGAGCCGAGACACCAGCTGCCTTGAATGCTTTTCTTTAAAAAATCCAGGCAGTTCTCTGCAAGCTATTTACACAGCTGAGGCAAGCCACCCTCAGATTCTGGCATCCTAACCAGGCACTTAGATTGCAGACACTATGAGTCTATCAATGATGTCATTTTAAGACGCCCCACATGATCAACATACAGCTTTATTATTATTCTCACATCAACAGAACTACCAAAGCCACAAAAGGCTTCAAAAGCTTATGACGACTGTGCCACTGGCAGGGCATGGCCTGACGACCTGTCGGAGTCTGGAAGGGTTGCCACGTTCGGGGCAGAAGCGCCTGATGTAGGAGGTGCCGCTTCTCCTTTCTCTCTCTCATACTCTCTCTCATGCATTCCACTTCTAGTTTAAACTTGAAGTTTTCGCTATCAGCAAACACTTTGTTTTGATTTTGGACTAATGCCTAAAGAATCAGCTCTGCTGAGACCCCATTACTTCCCGTTTAAACCAGAAGTGATGTCATTGTAAGCCTGTGGTGTTCTCATGCATCATTTCTCCACAACCTCCCTATACCTTTCCCCCTTCTGGCCAGGTGAGTGGTGCCATGGGAGTAGCAGCTCTAGGGTTTGAGGGGACGGACACTGGCAGAGTGTGGTTGACTATGATGTGATGTCACTTCCAGGGAAAGCTTCAAAGTGACTCCAGCCCCTCTAGGAATCATCAGAAACTCCATAAACTATAGAGTTTCCTGTTATGCCTAGAGTTGACTGATGTCACTTCTGGGTTTTCCCTGAAAGTTATGTCATGCCATCAGACCAATGTTTTTTTGTTTATTTTTCTCTGGATGTTGCAATAACTAGCAGTGGGAAGAGGAGGTTGCCAGTGGGAAGTTACCTGCCATAGCAGGAGATTTGGCAACCCTGTCCGCTGGGGTGCCCCTCCAGACACCCTGGGGCGATCTCTCCTCCTTGGCCCATGTTGATTTTTCTGCCTGTTGTGAGCCATCCAATGCTCAGCGGCCCTGGATGTTAAAACTATGATGATGAGTGTTTGGGTGTGCAAAGGTTGCGTGCTATTATCTTTGATCCAGTGGAAGCTGCCCCTGTCGGCTGTGTTTACAGGCTGAAAGCAGTTGATAACAGGGCAGAACAGCCTCCTAGGTCAAGGCTTCCCCAAGTGACACAGAACAAGGCTCTTTGTCCCTAGTTTATCTCTGCTTACTTCACAGGTATGCATGCTGTGTCATCGTGACGGCAAGTTTTGCCTTGGCTAGGACTTTCTGGACTGACTCCAGCCGCTTGTGATAGGAGAGCTGAGCACAGGCGCTTGTCTTGTGTACATCCCGGGCACTGATCTATCTGGCCCACTGCTGCCTTCTCTGGCTGTTGCTGGCTTCTGGGGCGAGAGTCTCAACCTTGCTTTCTGAGACGATTTTGGATGGAGGTGCTGACAGCTGAAACTTCTGCACTCTGAGAATGTGCTTAATGCAGGCCTTGCATGTTGCCCCCCCCTGTCCTGAAAACATGATCACCCTCTGGCAGACAATTGAAAGAGCCAGACATGGTCCTTCTTGAGTGGGTAAGCTTGTGTTTTGGGGGGAGTCAAGCAGAGAGATTTGGGGGTCCTGGGCAGAGAGGCTCCCTTGTCCTCCAGGCCCTCTGCTTGCACATCCCACCTTGCCACCCACCCATATGCCCCCCTGGCCTGTGCTCCCCCTCCTGCTTGTAAGCCCTCCCTCCACTCATGTTCACAGCCACCTGCACCACCCACAGCAAGGGGTGCATGCACCTAGGCGAGCTGCCTCTATTGCTGCCGGAAGCAATGCTGCCACCGTGCATCACCTGTTGCCCTTCCCTAGTGGTGCTGGGCAACATGCTCAGTCAGGAATTCAGGTGGCACTGGAGGGCCCATGAGTGGGTGTAAGGTAGGGTTGCTAGGCCACCTCAATCTCCCAATGGGCCTGGCTGTTATCTTTGAGCCGGGGGGGGGCACGCCCACTTCATGGAAGTGACGGAAATGACCCCAATGGCTCCACAGGGGCTTGGGTTGGGGGCCGCTGCGGAGCACAGGAATGCTCCTGCAAACGCGCCTGCAGATCGGGCCCATTTTGAGGCACTGCGGAGCTCAGGAGCACCTGAAATGGGCCCATTTTGGCATGGATCGGGCCCGTTTTGAGCCACTGTGGAGTGCAGGAGCACGCCTGCGCTCCGCAGCGGCCCAAACTGGGCCCAATCTGCACCCATTTTGGTATGGATCGCAGGAGCGCTCCCACGCTCTGCAGTGGTTCCGATCCAGCCAAAAAGGGCCTGATCCTGGTGGCTGCTGTGCGCGGGAGCGCATAGCACCGCAGGGGAGCGTGCATGGAAGGTGGACGCCCCCCCCACTGGCCAGGCAAATGGGGGTGGGGGATTCCCCATCCCCGCTGGAGTCTTGCATCCCCTAGTGTAAGGGGAGGAACGTGGTCATGAGTCTTGCTAGCTGCCCCAGCTGACGATATCCTGACTCTGGCCCTGCCTGGCTCAGTACCTTCAGACTGCACATATAGGCGCTTGTGAGCAAACGTCTCTCCACAAAGAATCCTTGCATGTTGAAATCTAGCATGTCAGGGAGCAGGCTGAGGTACATCCCTTTTCAATGGCATGCCAAATTTCTATTTTTTTTTCATGATATAAAAAAGCAGTGTAATAATAAAAGGGGGATATGGAAAGTAAAAAAGGAATTGTGTAGCATAATTGTATAAATCAGAAAAAACTGCATATAACAGACCATATAAAATACAACGTATTTGTCCCCAACATACCGTCCATTAAATTTTTAAAGTTGCTGTCTTTGAGATAGAACACTTACCTATAATAGGGTACATTTATAGTCAACATTTTAAGTTACACATTTCATAACTAATCTGTTCTGCAACTGTATTATTGCTTCCATCATTGCTAGATATTTGCACCACTTCTGCATAGCCAATATAACTTTTAACGATATTTAGGTTTTTTTATGTATGAAGGAGCATACTGTCGTAAGCTTTACTGCAATAGCTTACAGCCTTAGCAACTGGCATCAACGGCATTAAAATGATAATGCCACAATCAAATAAAAATAAAGGACTATTCATATAAGGTCAGAGCATTTGCGGATGACATAATGTTAATTGTAGAGGACCCATTGGAGAACATGCCAAGAGTGATAGATAAGATCAAGGAGTTTGGAGACTTGGCAGGTTTCTTCATTAACAAAAAGAAGTCAAAGATATTATGCAAAAATATGACTAAGCAGAAACAACAATTGTTAATGGAAACAACGGATTGTGAAGTAACAAGTAAAGTGAAATATTTGGGAGTCGAATTAACTGCAAAGAACATAGATCTATTCAAAAACAATTATGGAAAACTATGGACTCAGATAGAGAGAGACTTGATTAAATGGAATAGATTGAATTTGTCATGGTTGGGCAGGATTGCAGCAGTTAAGATGAATGTGTTACCAAGAGTAATGTTTTTGCTACAGACAATACCAATCATCAGAGACTCCAAACAATTTGAAAAATGGCAGAGGAAAATATCAGATTTTGTTTGGGCAGGCAAGAAGCCTCGAGTGAAAGTGAAAGTTTTACAAGATGCAAAGGAAAGAGGCGGAATGCAACTGCCCAATCTGAGACTTTATCATGATGCAATCTGCCTAGTTTGGTTGAAAGAATGGATGACATTAAAGAACAAGAAACTACTAGCCCTAGAGGGATATAAAAAAATATTTGGATGGCATGCATATTTATGGCATGAAAAAGTAAAGGTCAACTCGATGTTCCTGCATCACTTTGTTCGGAGAAGTCTATACATAATCTGGAAGAAGTATAGAATTTATCTACAAGAAGGAACCCCTTTGTGGGTGGTTCCATATGAGGTGATAGACCCGAGAGCTGTTGATAATGAACAACAATGTTTAACGTATAAAGAAATAACTAAAACTGAAGCATCCAAACTTAGAATAAAGACACAAGAGGAACTATCACCTAACTACGATTGGTTCCAGTATAGACAGATCAGAGACTTATATAATTCGGACTCTGTAAAGGGAGGTATACGAATAGAGAATTCGGAACTAGAGCAGACCCTTCTTAAAGAAGATAAGAAAAGAATATCCAAGGTATACCAAGTACTGTTGAAGTGGTATACCGAGGATGAGATAGTTAAAACACAAATGGTGAAATGGGCTATAAACTTTAATAAAGAAATAACAATGGAGGCATGGGAATACTTGTGGAAAACTACAATGAAGACAACGACATGTATTAATATCAAAGAGAACATTTATAAAATGATCTATCGTTGGTACATGACACCAAAGAAGATTGCGCTAGGGAATTTGAATACTTCTAATAAATGCTGGAAATGTAAGAAGCATGAGGGCTCCCTCTATCATATGTGGTGGTCGTGTGAGGTAGCCAGGCAGTACTGGGGGGAAATAATAAGAGAAATGAGTGAAATTTTACAATTTCAAATTAATAAGAACCCAGAACTCCTGCTACTGAACTTGGGAATGGAGGGAATTCCAGCCCAACACAGGACGTTGATATTTTATATGACAGCAGCAGCTAGACTTTTGTATGCGCAAAAATGGAAAGTACAAGAAGTGCCAACTATTGAAGATTGGACTTACAAATTGCTGTATATGGCTGAAATGGACAAGATGACAAGAAAATTGAGAGATCTGGACTCAGGGCAGTTCAACACAGACTGGGAGAAGCTGAAACAATACCTGGAGAAGAAATGGGAGGTGGGAGGAAAACTGTGGCAGTTTGAGAACTACTGAAGTATTGAAGTAGAGGGGGGAGACTTTACCGGGGGGAGAAGAGATAAATGTGAATTAATAAGCAGTCAGATTAATAGATTGACATATATATAGATATATATAGGTTAACAAACAGAACATAGAGAAAATAATTAATTATAAGGACTAAATATAAGGAGCGATTAACTAACAATATTTTCTTTTTTTTCTGACAAGTTTTGTACCAAACTGAATGTCTGAAGATATAGATGGGTCAAATTGATTGACTACGTGAGGAGAGATATATAGAACTATTATAAAAAGATAGAATGAGTAATATATATAGAGAATAAGTCAAATTGTTTGATATAAACGAACGTATGATCTATATGGTTTATGATATATAGAAATACCTGAAATTGAAAAATTGGGATAAATTGTTTATCTAAGATGGAAACAAAGGCTTACAGTTTGGGCATATAATGTTAAAAATAGTTAAGGATGTACTGCTTAGAATAATGGAGAATATATATTTGTTTTAGATAGAGGAAGCTAATAAAAGTAAGGGAAAGGGGACAAAGGGTTGGAAAGCTGTTGGAAGTCAACAAAAAGGGGGGGGAAAGGGAGGGGGTTAGAGATGAAAAAATTGGGGAAAATTGAATGTAAATGTGGAAATAATGGATTCTAACCCAATAAAAATTTTTCAAAAAAAAAAAAAAGATAATGCCACAATCAGAGTAACAGTAAAAACTCTAATATACATTACAATTTTATAACAATCACTGGGATCACAACAAAATCTAAGCTAAAACCAACATCGGTTCAAGCCGTCCAATCAGATAGTCAGCAAAATACACCTGTTTATCCATCAGCCACAATAACAGTTGATGGTTTTGATAAGGCCTTTATCACCCTTGCAACAAAATTTGCCATTTGCCGCATTATCCATTTGCTTTTGTCAGCAAGTAACATAATTATTCTATCATTATTCACTCTCCCGGGATATTGTTATAAAATATCCCCAAGATATCTTTCACATTATAATGCAGATCTTGGGCTATAGACAACCAGGTGGCCTAAATCTTCCTTAGAATTCTTATCGCAAATACTTTTTTATATGGGATCATGTTATTGCCAGTTGTAAGGTATCCAACCCTGCTTTGGTAAATGCTTTCCTATGCTTGGGATTAAGTAGATCAGTAAGAGAGAGGGAGCATATACCTGGAGTCTGAAGTGTTACAGCCAGGGCTTTTTTTCAGCTGGAACACGGTGGAACGGAGTTCCAGAACCTCTTGAAAATGGTCACATGGCTGGTGGCCCCGCCCCCTGATCTCTAGACAGAGGGGAGTTTAGATTGCCCTCTATGCCACTCCAGCGGCACGGAGGGCAATCTAAACTCTCCCCTGTCTGGAGATCAGGGGGCGGGGCCACCAGCCATGTGACCATTTTCTCCAAGGGCAATTTAAACTTTAAAAACTCCCCCCCCCCTGTTCCAGCTGACCCAAAGTGACATAATTGCGCAGTCCTGGGAGCGTGCGCGCACTTTGCACGCACACATGTGGTACCAGAGGCACTACCTCCTGCCAAGAATTGCCCCCTGTGCTGGCAACCCACTGAGTTCCACCACCTTTTTTCCCAGAAAAAAAGCCCTGCCCTCCACCCTTGCCTGAGTAACTGACTGGGTTTTGCTCGATGCACAACCGTAACAAGATTGCATGCATTAAATGCCAGACGAGCAATTAATGAACAGCTGAGGCGGTCTGGCTCTCCTCCTCGGATGTCTCCACAGCAGCCGGGGAGGCGTAAATTCCCTGACATCCCCCTCTCCTTTCTGTCAGCTATCATGACACCTCCAGGTTCATTTACCCAGCGACGGTTAATTATACCCTGTAAAACGGAACAACCAGTGGGCTCCTCAGAATGCAGTTTCATCCTCTGCTCCTGACTGTCTAACAGGCTAGTGGGGAGGTGGGGTTTGGAATAGCCTTTGGTCCACTTGCATTAGGCCAAGTAAAATAATGACTCTTTCAAGTTACAAGAGGGTAAAGAGAGGGTGCCTTTCTTTCTTTCTTTCTTTCTTTCTTTCTTTCTTTCTTTCTTTCTTTCTTTCTTTCTTTCTTTCTTTCTTTCTTTCTTTCTTTCTTTCTTTCTCTCTCCCTATCAGCATGGCAGCTGATAGGTAGCAGATGGAGTGACTGCAGAATGGGGGTGATGCTCATGCACCTTTTGTAGCACAAATGGCCCTTTCCCCATGCGGTTATGCCCCATTCCTGGGAAGACTGGCCATTTGACTTACAAGGAAAATTCCCAGTGGGCTGCTAAGGTTGCCAGGCACCCACTTTGAGAGGGAAGGTCCACTGCATCTACCCTTGCCTCTCAATCCAGCAGAGGAAACGGTGAAAACCAGATAGTTTCAGGAGAGTAGTTGTGTTGGTCTTAGGGTTGCCAGCCTCCAGGTAGTGGCTGGAGATCTCCCGGAATTACAACTGGTCTCCAGGCCACAGAGATCAGTTCACCTGGAGAAAATGGCTACTTTTGGAGGTGGACTCTATGGAATTATGCCATGCCCAGGTCCTTTCCCTTCCCAAACCCCACTTTCTCCAGGTTTCTCCAGGTTTCACCCCCCAGATCTAGAGGTGGGCACGAACCGAAATACGAACCAAAATTAAGCACGAACCAGGCCGGTTCATGGTTCGTGAACCACGGTTCATCAGATCCTATTTCTGACGAAACACCACGAACTTTAGGCTGGTTTGTTTTTTGGTTTGTGACTGCAGACAGCCTGGTGCCAATCAATCGGTTTCCTAGGCAACAGGGAATGGACTTCCTGCAGACCTTCTGCTGACCTGGAAGTGACCTTCTGCTGACCTGGAAGTGACCTTCTGCTGGCCCGGAAGTGATGATTTTCTGACCTGGATGTGACATTTTCACGAACCAAATGAACCAGTTCGCGAACCAGGTGCAGGTTTGTGAACGTTCATGGTTTGTGAAATTTGACAAACCACGAACTGCATGGTTCGGGTCTTTTCTAGTTCATGCCCATTTCTATCCAGATCTCCAGGAATTTCCCAGCTTGGAGCTGGCAACCCTAGTTGGTCTGAAGTCAAAGAGCAAAATCTGGGTCCAATAGTACCTTAGAGACCAGTGCAGGGCTATGTGTTGATGTCATGTCCAGGCAAAAAGTCAGACGTGATATCAGATGTCCGCCAATGCTCTATACTGTAGAATTTCTAGAGCATCAGTCCATGCCAGGTTTTGCCCAGGCTGATAATCAATGCCAGGTTTTGCGCAGATGTGATGTTGGCAAGTAACCTGCCCCTTGCCCTGCCCCAAAGATCCCGGAGATGCTGGCTACCAGAAGTATGTATGATCTGGATTCTGCGTGGGCTCTAGGGGGCAGATCAGGAACAGAACTTGCAAGACTAATTAATTTCAAGCAGCGTCTCTTTCATTCCAAACCCTCCTCTATACAGAACCATACAACAAAGATTCATATAGCTAAACACATGGGTTGACAATGGAAAGAGGCATGCAAGAGAGAGTCCCTCTGGGTTTAATTACCAAGCTGGTTCTTGCTTGCAAGAGCTTTGTGTTGAGCCGAGTCCCGCTTTTCCTCCAATCTGCCAAGGTGCTGGATTCGATGGATGCCTTATCCTCTTGCTGAAGGAATTCCGTTCTGACAACTAGGCACCACAGAAACCAGGCTACAATCTGCTACTTGAAAGACATCACCCTGAAATAGCAATATAATTACAGCAATAATACCAGGTATACTCAATTCACTTCTCCCTTTTACTAATTTACTTTTTGCTTACATAATTGTCCAGTTATTTTATTACAAGGTGGAAAGAGCCCAGGAAATCTTATCCACCTCTCCAGCAAAACAGACTCTCCCTGTGCTGGTAGTATCTACTCACTGATTCCACCTGGCTTGGCTAAACCATCCCATTCTAGAAGAGTTAAACCCAGTAGTTCTGCCAGTGCCACTGGGGGGCAGTGGCTGGGGAGTATGGAATTTTCAAGAGGACATGATGGCACTTTTGGGAGACACTCTAGGAATTTCCCCTAATCTCTATGGTAAACACCACAGAGACTAGGGAAGATTCCTAGGATGACGCTACCGATGCCATCCCTCCTATATTTTTCTTCCACTCCTCAAGTTATCAAGGGCAGGGGATGGAAGCTGGGGGCAGGAGACTGAGCACTGCCAGTGTGCACATGGTAAGCCTAACTATGATGACTCATTAGCTGCCAAATGATTGGTGTCAGCTCACCAGTTGGCAGCAGTGCAGGAAGTCCTTGAGTGGGCTGACACATGTGATGACATCACTTCCGGAAGTGACACCACGCCAGCTGTGGGAGCACTCCCACACTCTATGCTGGGCTGATTCTTTGAGAATCAGCCCCAACCAAAGCGTGGGAAAACTCCCGCAGCCAGCGCAACAAGGTCACTTCCGGAAGCGACATCATCGTGTCTGCTGGTAATGCATACTCTGTGTGTGTTCCTGAGATGCCTGCCAGTGGTGGGTGACCTCTGGGCATCTCAAAATCTCCCACCTGTAGCCAGCAACTGACGGGCAATCAGGTAAACTGCCAGGGGATTGCCTGCCCCTGGTGGGCACCTGGGATCCCTACCTCCCACTGATTACCACTGAATGGCGGCCTGATGGGCAAACCGCTAGGAGTTTGCTCACAACCTATGGGCACTTGGCAACCCTACTGGAGCCTTATTTTTATTTCTTTTTCTCCCTCCCCCTATTGGTCACCATATTTTCTATTAAACCACAGCCCTTGATTTTGCCTTCTGAGGAGGCCTTGTTAATGAATATAGTTTTGGGTTGTGGGAAGAACCATTTTCCACAGCGCAGCTTTCTTCCCAGATTCTCGTGGAATTAGCACTGCAGTCCTAAACCGAGTTACACCTTCTAAATCTACCGAAGGCAACGAGCTTAGAATGGTTTGACTGTGCTTAAAATTGCCCTGTAAATCTCTCGGAATGGACTAAGGCTGCCAACAGTCCTTGAGAAAAATGTCCTGTCTCTTTAATAGAGGTTTAATGTGTGGAAATGGGCTGCTGAAGATTTTCAAGGCATGGAGGTAAATAATACCAGCTGGTAAATAATATCCCATTAAGCCTACGTTAAAGGGACAGGATACCTTTCTTCCCAAGCAGGAAGCAACATTAGAATGGACCCATCTTTCCCGAAAACAGCACAAACAGGTGCTTGAGAATCTAAGTCACCAGGCAGTACATGACATGATGGCTTTTGGTTGGGCCTTACGTGCTTTGCATGGAGAAGGTTGCAGGTTTGATCCTGGCATAAGGCCTGCCTGAGGAGGTCAAGAAAGCTCCTACTCTCCTGGCTTTTCACAAACTATGCAAAACTGAATTATTCAGGAGGGCTTTCTACCCAGATTATAGGACTGGGTTGCAAGAAGTAGCTCGGAGGGATTTATTGGAGAGGGGCAGGGGACAGGGAGTATACACTAGCTACTGTGTTGGGTACTATCTGCTGATACAGACATACACCTACTAGGGAGCTTTCCACGTTCCTAAATGCGCCATGCAGGGCTTTTTTTCAGCTGGAATGCTGTGCAACGGAGTTCCGGAACCGCTTGAAAATGGTCACATGGGCTGGTGGCCCCGCCCCCTGATCTCCAGACAGAGGGGAGTTGAGATTGCTAAGCTGTGTGGAGGGCAATCTAAACTCCCCTCTGTCTGGAGATCAGGGGGCAGGGCCACCAGCCCATGTGACCATTTTCTCCTAGGGCAACTCATTGAGTTCCACCAGCTCTTTCCCCAGAAAAAAAGCCCTGGTGCCATGTAAATTCATTTGCTTTGTTCCAGAAAGATTTAGGTCATTCCCACACATCCTTATAGGGACAGGCCACTCACGGAATGTTGGCGGCTTTCCCCCAGGATTCTAGACGTCTCCGTTTGCAAAACGGTTGCACGCTGTTTGGCTTCCGTTTTTTCAGCACCGTTTCTGGGAGTGCGAGAAAGTGCGGTCCCAGAAAAGGTGCTGAAAAAAAAAAGGAAACCAAACAGCCTGCAACCGTTTTGCAAATGGAGACGTCTGGAATCCTGAGGAAAAGCCACCAGCGTTGCGCGAGTGGGCCGTCCCTATAAGAACGTATGGCAACATCTTTGATCTCTGTGCTTGGCTTTATGCTTTTTTTATTGAATTTTCTGCTTCCATACCCTAATGAATCTCTTTTACTGATTGTCCTAACTGTTGTTCATTATTGTACTCTGCTCAGTCAATGTCCTAGCTGTTGACAGTATTGTATTTTCGTTTGCACTGTGTAATTCGCCTTGGATCTCAGTGAGAAAGGTATTACGACAACAACAACAACAACAACAACAACAACAACAACAACAACAACAACAACAACAACTAGATGAGGTTCAGTTCCTGCTATCTCCAGTTTAAAGGTAGATGAGGTTAGGGGAAAAAACCTTGGGGGGCTGCAATAGACAATATTGAGCTAAAAATTGAATAAGTGTTGGTCTTAGTATAAGGTTGCTTCATGTAGTCAACTTGTTTATGTTGGTGCTTTGGACTAAGAGTATATTTCTTGTTTAGACAGTGAGATGTCCTGGGTCGAATCCTGCTTGGGTGAGTAAAAAGGCTGTGCCTTTAATCTGTAGTATTTTCAGTTAAAGTATCTCATCTGGTGGGCTCTGGGAAAGAGCGTTTTTTGCCTGAGATGCTGCCAGGAAGAGAAGACCCTCCCCGGGTTAGGTGAACCATCTTCTGAATCAGGTAACAATATGAGGTGGAGTTGTAGCTCAGTGGTATAGCCCCTGCTTGGTTCTGGGATCAATTTCTGGCAGCTTCATTTAAAGACTCTCAAGTCACAGACATTAGAACTTATTAGAAATAAGTTCTATTTCATTTGGCAGCAGAGTTACCCCGTCAGACGTGTTTTCCCCAACATGCAGTAATTAATCCTCAGACAATAAAATCGTAGAAAAGATAGAACTTGCCATTTTTTGAGGTAGATTCCATTCACAACAATGTCCTGGAGTAGAAAAAAAAGTGTCCTAGTCTAAAGAATCACTTTCCCTATTGCCACAGCCACCTTACACAGCATCGAGGCTGGGTGCAGGTGTGTGGATGAGGCCTTCGTGGCTGGAGGCAAGAAGGGAGAATATCTGAAAGGAAACAGAGAGAGAGAGGAGGCATTCCCACCTTAGACAAATATAAGCAGCTTACTTGTCAAGTGAGTAATGTACACGGAGAGAGAAATGTAATGCCCCTCAATGTCCAAGGCCTGCTGAGTTGCCTATTCCATCACATACGAGGTATTTCTCTTTCTGATTCTATAGAGATCCTCATCCACTGCCAATGTTTGGCTAGGTGGATGGTGCTCTATTATGGCTTCATGCATTAGTCACAGGGACCCATTGCTCAGTGGTGGAGCGCAGGCCTCCATGTTGAAGACCACATGCAGTGAAAAGCGTTGCCTGCCCATTTCCACATATTAAGCTTCTTGTGAGCCAGTGTTATGTAGTGGATAGAGTGTCATTCTAGGATCTGGGAGACCCAGGTTCGAATCCCCCAATCTGCCTTGGAAGCTTGCTGGGTGACCTTGGGCTAGTCATATGCTCTCAGCCTAACTGGCCTCACAGGGCTGTTGTGAGGATCAAAAGGAGGAGAGAAGCACAATGTAAGCTGCTTTGAGTCCTCTGTGGGGAGAAAGGCAGGGTATAAACACAGCAAATAAAACTTTAAAGGGACAAAATATTTTTTTTCTAGATTGTTGGCAACTAGAGGTGGACACGAACCAAAATACGAACCAAAGTTCATCATGAACTAGGCCGATTTCTAGTTTGCGAACCAGTGGTTCGTTGGAGGGCGTTTCTGATGAACCATGGCAATTTTTAGATCCGTTTGTTTAGTTCATTTCTCGGTTCGTCAGTGCAGACAGCCTGGCGCCGATCAATCAGTTTCCTAGGCAGTGCGGTGTGTGGGTATTCTTCCTGCAGCCCAAGACTTCCCCGTCGGTCAGCTGAAGCCCAAACGGGCTTTAAACTTCATCTGAGAGCAGGGGGATTCCCCCTCCCAGCTGAAGCCTCCCTCCCTCCCTCCCTTTCTCTCTCTTTCTTTCTTTCTTTCTTTCTTTCTTTCTTTCTTTCTTTCTTTCTTTCTTTCTTTCTTTCTTTCTTTCTTTCTTTCTTTTCTCTCTCTCTTTCTCTCTCTCTCCCTTTCCATCTTTTCTTTCCCTCCCTTCCTCCCTTCCATCTTTCCTTTCTCCTTCATTCTTTCTTTCCCTTCCTTTCTCTTTCCTTCTTCTGGGGAGATCACCGTGCCATGCGTGATGATGTCACTTCCTGGAAGTGACATCATCCCACGGTCCCGGGAGCATGCGTGCACTTTGTGCACGTGCATATAGTGACAGGGGGCACCACCTCCTGCTGGGAGTTGCCCCAGGTGAGAGTTCCCCCACCTCTTTCCCCAGAAAAAAACGCCCTGCCTAGGATGCAGATCAGCTCAGGTACTGTGGACGTTCAAACTTTGGCTATAGGTAGAGCTACAGAAGCCAAATGGAGATGTGAAAAACCCAACATTCTGCACAACTCTCACTAACAACATTGGAAAAAAGCATTGGCAAATGTCTCGTATTCTTTTGCAAATGCATATGCAAACAGGGGCCTTTTGTTTGAAAACTATCCAGAGACTCACCGTGTCTAACTGGAGGCCAGTTTTTTAGACTACAGTACTCTTTGGGAAATTGCAGTGGCTCCGGAGGGATATGGATTGCTTTGCTTTGACAATAGCTTGCTAATCAAGTGGGGACTAATCTGATTTGGAAGGAGCTGTGCTTGTACGTGTGCCCTTTCGATGAATGCGCATAATTGGGTTTATTTGGAAAAGCTTTTAAAGGGCCGAACGCTGTAGGGAAACTGCATTAAAAGCCACAAATTAACCGCACTAGCCCTTTCCAGTTGTTACGATTTTGGTGCTCCTACCTAGCTTACCAGGAGAGCGCATTACACATGACCCTCTCGATATGCGCACTTGCCATTTTATTAGGGAAAGGTGTATATTATCCCAGCTTTGGTGCACATTAGGGAATATGTCCTGCTGAATTCTATGCAACTTCTTTCTCACACACAGCTAACAGCATGGATTGAGATTGCAGATATGTCCAAAGGAAAACCTAAAAATCCATGCCATGTTTTTGATCACGATCAACTCCAAGAACACAAACAATGATGCATTCTTTCAGAACTCTTTAATGGCCAGCGTTGGCCTGCCTGCAGAGGTCAGGAAGGCTCCCATACTTCTGTCGTTCTGTAGAATGTGAAAAATGGAATGTCCAGGAAGGCATTTTTATAAACGGAAAGAGGGCTACAGTTTACGGCACTGGTTGTTACAAGCATTTTTGCTTCTCACTGCATGCTTTTTAACTTCTGCAATGTACCCTTATCACACTGTTTTTATTATGTTTCCCACTATTTTTATTGCATTGCTAAATTTTGTTGTCCACCTTGAGTTCCAGGCGATAAAGGCAGACTGGAAAGAAAATAAGTAAATATAGTAAATAAAATAGCCAGTGTTGTGTAGTGGTTAGAGTGTCGGAATAGGATGCGGGAGACCCAGGTTTGAATCCTTGCTCCACCATGGAAGCTTGCTGGGTGACTTGGGGCCAATCATGTGCTCTCAGCCTAACCTATTTCGCAGGGTTGTTGTGAGGATAAAATGGGAGGAGATGAGAATACTGTAAGCCACTTACAGTCCCCATTGGGGAGAAAAGCAGGGTATCAATAAAACAAGCAAACAAATAAAAATAAAGTAATTAAATAAAAAGGGTGTAGGTGTATAGAGCAAGAGTCTTGAAGTAGCGTATCTTCTGAGTATTTGCTTAGAGCCAAGCTACAAGTGACGCCTGACACAGTTTGGACACTTGTCAGCTTCCCTCAAGTTTTGATGGGAAATGTAGGCATCCTGGTTTTACAGCTTGGCTCTCCATTACAGCTGCAAGACCAGGATGCCTACATTTCCCATCAAAACTTGAGGGAAGCTGACAAGCGTCCAACCTGTGTCAGGCGTCACTTGTAGCTTGGCTCTCAGAAGCAATACCTGCTGTGCTATTTGGGGTAGAGTACTGCATCTCAGCTTTCAGTTCTTGGTTTCTTCTGTTAAGCAATTGCTGAGAAAGACCCTTCTCTAAGACTGTGGGGAGCTGAGGACAATCAGACTAGACCACACTGAGTGTCTTTCTACACAAGACATCTGACACGTGTTCTACATGTGTCAGGAGTTGCAATGTTAGCTGGGAAATGTGGTTCTGGAAGACAGAGCTGGTGGAGATTGCTCCTGAGGGGCCGAATTCTCTTACAGCCCTCCACCACCTCTGGCATACTGGACTGTCTCCCCTTCTTTTTACCCTGCTACCCTCACTGTTTAAAACTTTGAATTAACTGAGCCTCAGCAGGGAAAAGTCTCTGGAAGGGGAGACGCCAGAGGCGGCGGAGAGCTGTGAGAGAATCTGTCCCCTCCGGAGCAATTACTGCCAGCTCTGTTTTTTAAAACTACGCTTCCGAGCTAACATTGTGTCTCCCAATACTTGACGAACACACACCCAGATGTCTCATGTAGAGACTCTGGGATTGATCGATCGAGAATCTCAATCTGTATAAAGCAAATTCACATGAAGGAAGAATCATAACTCAGGGCCAAGCTACACATGATGAAAGACACTTGCCTGGCAAGTGGATTGAGTGGAGGGCAAGTGAACAGGGAGAAATACACTTGCCGTTCAAGTGTCATTTGTCACTTGTAGCTTGGCCCTCAGTGTTGGGAGCCCAGTCCTTGCTTTTTAGTTCTGCGGAAGGAAAAGAGGGGGCCGATTCTACCAGTTATCTAGTTCTTATCCTTGAAGCATGAGCTATTTCCCATCATCCTGGGAAGGAATGAAACTACAGTCGCTTACAGACCTGAAGAAAAAGCGTCCCAGCCCTTTCATAGAGAATGTTGTGCCAAGAGGATATCAGACAGGCCTTTAGAGACCAAGTTAGCCTTTAATTCACCTAGAGGAGTTAGCCGTGTTAGTCTGTAGTAGCAAAATCAAAAAGATTCCAGTAGCACCTTTAAGACTAACCAATTTTATTTTTTGACCAGTTTCTGTACCATGCATCTGACGAAGAGAACTTGATTCTCGAAAGCTTATGCTACAGTAAAATTGGTTAGTCTTAAAGGTGCTACTGGACTCTTTTTGATTTTAATTCACCTGTGACTCAAGCTCTGAGAAAGCTCTTCTCAGGAAGGAGACGCCATAAAGAGGCCTGGGCATAGCCATTTGCTCTGTCACCCTGTGATGTTTGCTCTAACTGCCATCCTGTGATGGAAAACGGATGTTTATCTAGCCATTTGGTGCTACCATAAGTAAGGTTCCCAGGTCTTTATCCCCTCCCGGCAGGAGATGGGGGGCGTGGGACTTACTGTTAGAAGACCCCTCTCTCTCAGAGAGGTATAATGATGTCACTTCCGGGAAGTGATGTCATCACGCTGGCCAAGGGCATGCTCCCGTGCTTTCTGGGGGCTAATTTTGGCCTGTTTGGGGCCAAAATTGGCCCCAACAAAACGTGGGAACATGCACACAGGAAGTGACGTTGTTGCGGCCCCCATGGGAGTGTTGTGCCGCACATGTTCCATGGGTGCCTGCTGGTGGCGAATGATCTCTGGGTAGCCCAAAACCTCCTGCCGGTTGCCAGTGAATGGTGGGCAAGAAATTAAACCTGTGGCACCTGGGATCCCTAGCTCTCCATGGGTGATGTGCCCAGGGGCCAGACTGGTTATGGAATCTGGGAAGGCTGTTCCTAACTCAAAGGAGGGAGGCGAAATCCCCCCTCTCTGAGGTGATGGAGAAAGGGAGGAGGTAGAGGAGAATTGTCCCTTCTCCTGGAGTCTCCAACAAGCTGTGCCCTCATTCTTCAGGGTTGCTGAGTTATCTTTTGTAACTCAAGTGCTGTAGCTAGACATTCGTCACTTTCTTTTCCTTTTCCTTAGTTCTTCACCTTAGCGTGCTATACTTTCCTACATACTGCATGCTCTCTAAATTTTATATTCTGTAGTATAATAAAAGATCTTTCTTCGCTTAAGAACAAGCTATGTTCAAAGACATATCGCTCAGCCATTTCCTAGTACTTTGCACATGTTCAGAGGTTCACCAATGTCCAAATGGCTGGTGAGAGTTTATACCTACACATCTGGTGGTCGCCAGAAAGAATGGATGGCAGGAAAGCCCGCTGATGCGGGGAGGGTGGAATATAAATGTAATAAATTAAATTAAAGTGATGGAGTAATGAAAAGCCCATATTCCCCTCAAATGTTTTTTTTTAAATACAACAGCCCTGTATAACAAGGTGAGAAAGGAGGGGTTTGCTCAAAGCCACCTATATTGGGTTCTCTCAGCAGGGGCAAATATTGCTTCCAAATTAGCAACTTAGAGTTGCCAATCAGGCGCTGGCTGTATTTCTCTTGGAATAAAAGTTGACCCCCGGACTACAGAGATCATTTCCCCTGGAGAAAACGGCAGCTATGGGGGGTAAATTCATAAAGTCATGAAATCATAGGGTTGGAAGGACCTAGTCCAACCCCCTGCACAGTGCAGGAATTTCACAACTACTTCCCCTCTCACACACCCCAGTGACTCCTGCTCCATGCCCAGAAGACGGCAAAACACCATCAGGATTCCTCGCCAAACTAGCCCGGGCAAAATTGCTTCTTGATCCCTTCTATGACACCACAAACCCTCTGATCTCTATCCCTTCCCCAGGCTTTGTCCACCGCAGGTCCTTTCCGAAATCTCCAGAAATCTCCCAGTTTGGAGACGGCAACCTGACAGATCGGGCTGTTATCAATCAAGGTGTTTGTTTTTAGTGCTGTTCTACAAAAGGCTGTGAAGCTCTTTAAATTCCTCGCGAGGAGGTGCTTTGAGCAACCTGTGTGGTATGCCCCCATAATAATGAATGAGCGGATTATAAACCTGTCAAGAGGTACTGTGGCTTCCGGGTGTGTTTTATGCACCTTAGCAGGCAATGAATGTCTCATCAACAGAATCCATTAACTGAACTGTAGCCATGGGCTGGTTGGGGAAGTCGTTCCGCTATGCAGCAATTTGCTGTTATCGGGTGTTTCAAAGCATCCTTGGTTTGTGGCAAAGGAAGCAGGATGGATTGGTTGCGAAAGCAGCCCTACTCCTTCTGTGCAGGGGCTATAAATGGAAGAGCAGGCCATTGCTTTTCCTGTAGGCTTTTGTCTCGGTTGCTAGTGAAAGGAGCTTGTTTAACAGACGCTTTTTAATGTTCACTGAACACCCACGGCGTTCGAGTTTGTGACGAGAATCAGCAATTTCCATGGAGTACAACCTTCTCCCCCAAAAGACTATGTGAATATTAATCAGGTTAGGGTGGCCAACTGTCTGGTGAAAAAGTGTCCTGTGCCTTTAGGTAAAGATAGTCCCCTGTGCACGCACCGAGTCATTACTGACCCATGGGGGGACGTCACATCACAACGTTTTTTGGCAGACTTTTGTTACGGGGTGGTTTGCCATTGCCTTCCCCAGTCATCTACACTTTACCCCCAGGAAACTGGGTACTCATTTGACCGACCTTGGAAGGATGGAAGGCTGAGTCAACCTTGAGCTGGCTACCTGAACCCAGCTTCCACCAGGATCGAACTCAGGTCATGAGCAGAGCTTGGACTGCAGTACTGCAGCTTACCATTCTGCACCACAGGGCTTAATTCAAGGGGCTATTTTAGTTTGGGAACTATTTTAAACTATGCTGGATTTTAATTAATATCTTTTAATGTTTTGTCTTATTTTGATATCATTGGCTGCTTTGGGCAGGTCCTTGCAGAGATGACAAACAAATTTTGTAAATAAAGATATTCATGGGATATTATTGACTTCCCTGGCACAAAAAAGTACTAACTGCCAATTTCCACCCCTAAAACCTGTATGAAAAGGGCCTGCTGGCATTTTTCTCCAGGCCTGTTGGCAACCTTATTCTTACCTCGTTCAGGACTTCCTTTCTCCTTATTGTGTCTGCAGCCCGTTTCCTCAATTAAGCAGATGTGTTCTTCTGTCCATTCAGGATCACACAGCTTATAGAATGATGTCGTGATGCTGTCAAGAGAATGTCATAGGGAGGGAGTAAAAAAACCCAAGTGCATCGCCTTCAGTCAAGGATCTCCACAGCTGCGGCTTCCATCAACAAGACCGCAGGAAACAGCCGATTGCCCATTCATTGTGGGGCAATGGATGTCAAGCAGGGAAAAGGAGGGCTCTCTAGATCGCCCTCTTTTGAACTGAAGCTATACCTCTTTCCTGCTGTGTTTCATTCCTTACCTGTTGAGCGAGAGGAATTCATCATCGTTTATTAATTTAGTGCATTTTCTTATTCTATCTCCTTCTAAAAAGCTGGGGATGGCATCGGTGTTTCCCCTCTCATAACAACCCCCTGAGGTTGGGTCGCATCACAGATATGGCTTGGAATGGATGAGAACCATGGCAGGTCTTCTTGACCAAAAAGATCACAGCCAGAAACAGAGTTGGTTTAGAGCAGGTGCCAGTGAGGTGCTTTTCTCACTTACGGTTTGAACCACTGTGGCCTCGGCATTGCACCTGTTCATGTCACACTTGTCCGTGTCAGCCTCGATTTTGTATCTGAGGCGTGATTTGGAACCTCGGTTCAGTTTCGGGGTTTCGGTGCACATCACATTTTTTAAAAAAACTTTGTGTATGCGTTGTAACGTTGTGACATTGCTACCTCGTCTGCCCGACAGGATCCCCCCCCCCCATGCCAATCATTCCTTCCTTGGACTGAAAGAATCCCACCAACATTGAAACAGCGAAGATTGGCTGTAAACCTTTGGCGGGAAAGCCGCCAGTGCAATGTATAGGTACTGCACAGCTTCCCCTGTCTCCTTTGTTTTTCTTCAGAGTTGCTTAGTAGTTTTTGGTGCCGGATCGTGACTGCTGCATTCTGCTTCCTCTTTGGAATCATGGCAGTTGTCATATCGCTCATGCTTGCATTAATGAAGGTGATCCTTATCTTTATAAGGAGATCCATCGATGCCTGCAACAACTTCAGGTGTAAGTCGTCCTGCAGAAGGCGTTTTCGTCGCTCTTCCCTGTCACTGTGGGCCATTCAGCCCATTTCCTTGGGAAGGAAGAGGTCTTTCTGATTGAGATCGCGGTGGATGGCACTTGCTGGTGTTCCTGTCCCCCATTGCTACTGGGTCTACCCGAGAAGACGCAACTGGTGGGACAACTTTGTTACAGCCATATGGGACGATCAGTTCTGGATGGAGAACTTTTGAATGACCAGGGGTACCTTTACAGAGTTGGTGTCATCCTTCGGCCACCTGCTGGCCTGGAACGACACAAAACTGCGTTGCCCGATCACCATCCATAAAAGAGTGGCAATTGCACTGTGGTACCTAGCTAACTGCTATAGCTACCGTGGTTGTATTAACCCATTTGGAGTGGGCCTCTCCACGATGGTGGGAATTGTGCTTGAGATGTGCTTCACTATCAAGGTAGAGAACCCAGTGGCACCTTAAAGGCCAACAATATTTTCAGGGTATGAGCTTTTGCGACTCAGAGATCACTTCTTCAGATACAGGGCTGAAGACCCGGTCTAGTTTCTCAACGAAACATGCCAAATGGAAAGTCTAGAGATCCAGAATAGAAAAACGTATGTTATAAATAACATATGCTCCGCCTTTCTCACCGAGACTCAAGACAGACTACATAGTGTAAGTAAATACAATCAACAGCTGGGACATTCAACAACCAATACAGTCAATAAACAGTAGAACAGAAATTTGAAAACAAGCAGAAATCTGATACAGGGCTAAAACAAAACATAAGCAAATTGACATGACATATTAAAGGACGCGGAGAAACTATCCAGTAGGAGCATACTTACAGAAACAGGCAGTACACAGTAGTATAGTCTACAGTTCCTATCCCTGTACTAGTACATCTCTCTGAACCTTTTCTTTACAACACAGCCCTGTTACCTGTATAAGAAAGACCTCCTAAATAATTCAGATTTGCAGAGTTTGTGGAAAGGCAGCAGAGTGGGAGCTTTTTTGACCTGTTCAGGCAGGCTGTTCTATAAGGTAGGGCCAACACAGAGAATGCACGTGTATGGGCAGCTGTTGATTTTGCCTATTTATAGTGTGGCATCTGCCGAAGACCCTGTTCAGATGAGTGAAGCTGTGATATTGGAACATAAGGAGAGAGGTGGTCCCATAGAAATGAGGAACCAAGGCCATGAAGATCTTTCTATGTGATAGCCAAAATCTTGAATTGATCCTGTTAACAGATGAGAAGCCAATGGACCTACTACCCTGTGGCATGTTATTGCCAATGGATGATAACATGGCCTTTTGCAGCTTAGAAAGAATCTATCCCATATCAAGGGATAATATGTGTTGGGCCTAGGAGCAGAGATGAGCACGAACTGAAATACGAACCAAAATTAAGCACAAACCAGGCCGGTTCATGGTTCGCGAACCACGGTTCATCAGATCTCATTTCTGATGAACTGCCACGAACTTTAGGCTGATTAGTTTGGTTCATTTTTTTGGTTCATCACTGCAGACAGCCTAGAGCCAATCAATCAGTTTTCTAGGCAACAGGGGATGGACTTCCTGCAGACCTTCTTCTGACCAGGAAGTGAACTTCTGCAGGCCCGGAAGTGACCTTCTGCTGACCCAGAAGTGATGATTTTCTGACCTGGATGTGACATTTTCACGAACTAAACGAACCAGTTCATGAACCAGGGGCAGGTTTGTGAAAGTTCGTGGTTTGTGGTTCATGACATTTGATGAACCACGAACCGTGTGGTTCAGGTTTTTCCCGGTTCGTGGCCATCTCTATATAGGAGAAAGAAGCACCTGGGAATGGCAAAAATGTCCAGCTTCACAGAAGTGAAGATATAGTTTAAAGATGAGGTGTCTTTAGGATTGCCAACCTCCAGGTGGCAGCTGGAGTTCCCCCAGAATTACAACTGAACTCCAGACCATAGATATCAGTTCCCCTGGAGAAAATGGCTGTAGACTTTATGGGATTATAGCCTGCTGAAGTGCTTTCCTTTTCTTCTCCAAACCCCAACACCCCCAGATCTTTGGGAATTTCCCAACTCTTCCTATGGATCACCCCAAAGCTACAGGCCTGCTATCTCCTTAACCCTGGAAACTTTTCTCAGACTGCTGCTGTGTCTTGAAGCTCCGTCAATTTGCTTTCATGCTCCTTGGTGCAGCTGTGAGGGCTGGGAGAAACTTGAAGGAACGAAGAATTCACATGCTGGCTTAGTCCTCAGCTGTCCTAACTCTAACCTGTTGCCCAAGGGTATGGGATTTCTCCCCTCCCCAAACCCCACCTTCTCCAGGCTCCACCCCCCAAACCTCCAAGAATCTCCCCACTTAGCGCTGGCACCCCTAGGTGTATTGGTGGAGGGCCAACAGAGATTCCTAAGTATGAGGAACTCATATTCACTATTTTTAAATATATTTCGTTATAATAAGAAGTAGCAAGAATGTACTGAAAGTTTTTATATATTTTAAGAAGACATTTGAGTCTAGATAATGTTGTGTGCTGTTTGACGTTATTTGGCAATTATACAGTATTTGAAGTTATTGAAGATAATTACTTAGCCAAGAATGTGTGTCCTTATCAAGTGAGACAGCTCGCCATTGTTGGAAGATGATTTTAAAAACCTATAAATATGGGAGTCTGAATTGATTCGGAGCATCTTCTGAAGAGGGGCTCCTCGCCTGTGACCTGCTTATCTTTGGGTAAGGTATTTTAATGGACCCAGGTAATTGCTCTCCTTTAATTATCCGGGTAGCAGTAATGGGTGGTATAATTTTCCATTGAATTAGTCAGTGTTAAAGATGCAAATAGTTATGTAGTAATAAAAGGATAGAATGGAAGCAAAGATTTTCTAATAGCCTTACTTGCGTAGCATCCCGATAACAATAGGAAATGGTTCAAAGAAATGCTTCGATAAAGGGATAAGGATTGTAAATTATGCCTGTGCATCGTCTGTTACCGTAATTTATTATGTCACGTCAAATTGCTTATGTTTTGTTTCAACATCGTTTCAAACGTGTATCAGATATCTGCTTGTTTTTCACATTTCTGAAATCTATACCCTATTGTAGTTTATTGAATCTCCCAGGTGTTGTTTGTATTGACTTATACTCTATAATCTGCCCTGAGTCTCGATAAGAAAGGTGAACTATAAATCGTGCAAATAAATAAATAAATAAATAAAACATTGTTGAGGTTTTTCTCTCGTCATCCAGTAAGGCGACCAAAATTGCTAGCAGAGACCTAACACTCTAAATGCAATAGCATTTCTGGATCAATTGAGAATAAAGCTTTAGAATGGGGAGCACGGCCATGAGATCTGTCATATTGGAGTGCGGGGCGGGGTGGGGGGGATCTTGAAATTTGGGTCTCGCTTTACCAGTGAGAATTAGCAGCTCTAGGAATATGTTACCCAGGCCTCATTTTATTTTTTCCTATTTTTCATTTAAACAATAAACAGTGAATAAATGTATAAAATAACCCGAAATGCATATAAAATACAAACAAAAATATATCAGAATAGTAGCACTACATAATATTTTCCCTCTCTAGCCCCATAACAACAGCAGCAGCAGCAGCAGCAGCAACATCTGATTTATATACCGCCCTTCAGGACAACTTAATATCCACTCAGAGCAGTTTACAAAGTATGCCATTATTATCCCCACAACAATAATCTCCCTGTGAGGTGGGTGGGGCTGAGAGAGCTCCGAGAAGTTGTGACTGAACCACGGTCACCCAGCTGGCTTCAAGGGGAGGAGTGGGGAATCAAACTCGGCTCTCCAGATTAGAGTTGTATGCTCTTAACCACTACACCATACTTAAGATACTTTACATACAGCCTTTTATTTTTATTTTACTTTTTATATTTAACATATTCAATATTATGTTCAGCATATTCACTTAATAATTTAACTGTTTAGCTTAACAATTGATCTATTTTAATATTGCTTATATTTAATTCCCCTTAGTTTGCCCGACATATTCAAAAAACATTTCCAATTTTTCCTGAAATTCTTGGTTTGGTCTGTTATGCATATAAGTTTATTTTGCCATTGATGCATATTCATCCAATCAGTCATGTCTGGACAATAATTTTTCAGTCATGATTTGTCCCTATATTTTCTAGTGACTTCTTTGCAAAGTAGGGCCCGAAATATTTAAAAAATGCGGGAGGGAATATTGGCAAAATTTGCCTTCTTGCCTCCCGAAAGTTGATCGTGTTACTTGCTCTGAAAGGGAATTAGGGATCTCATTACCCCGGTGAGGGTGGGGGATCCCCCGCTTTCATCCTCTGCCCCCTCCCTCCACTTATCTGGCCGGCTGGGGAGGAAGTCATGAGAACGGGTTTCCTGGGTGCGCTCCTGGGGCAGCGCCACAACATCGCTGATGTCATCACACCGCCCCGAGAGCACTCCTGTGCTTTGCCACAGGCCGATTTGGGCCCCAAACGGGCCTAATTGGGCCTGTTTGAGGCCCAAATCAACCCTCTGTGAAGCATGTGCGCACTCCTGTGCTTGTGCGGTGATGTCACCAGGAGTGCCGTCACCGGACATGACATCATCGTGCAGCCACGTGACCACATGAGCACAGCACGATGAATAAAATATGAAGGGGAAAGAAAGAGGTAAGAGCCAGGCCTCCCCCTCCCTCCAGGAAGGCAAGGGAACCTGGCAACCCTAAAGGGAATCTTTGCGCTGTTGGCATGGAGTGTTTGTGCTCTAGTGCTTGTTTTTAAGATACGTCTCGTGCTGTGCGTTTGTGGCTTCCTGATCCGTGGCCCTTCGTGCAAACTGATGATCATCTCACAGTCCCTCTGGAAAGTTCCATTCTCCTCGGGCCTGACTGGTCATTCTGGCTGTGGCTTTCTCTTTCTCGCTTGGCGTTCTTCTCTGCCAGGCTGAAAAGGACAGATTAGGTTAATCTTTTATCCACTGCAACAATTCTTCTTCCAGACCGCCTGACACTGGACAGCAGAAAAGAGAAAGCCTCATTTTTCATGACAGGCCGAACTGCTGTGCGGTGTGACTGCAATAAAGTTTAATGAACCCGCTTGCCCTAACAAAGGATGTTAGATGTATCACGGCAGTACATTTCCCTTCAGCCCAGAACATATTTCTTCATTCAGGTGGCACAAAGGAACTAGGGTTACCAACTCCAGGTTGGGAAATTCCTGGAGATTTGGGGGTGGAGCCTGCGAAAGGAAGGGGCTGCTCTCCCCCCTAGTTTGGATCTTGGGGGATCTGGCACCCCTACTGCCAATCTACTGATTCCTGCAGTTGTGGAGTCAAGAAGAACGAGTGGAAGAGATTATATAAGAATTTGGAAAACCTGCTGGGTTTACTGCACTCTTTCCCCTCCATCCCTCCAAATATTCCAACCCGACCCTCTTTGGGAGGAGATCTCATCCGTTCCCATTACGATACAATTATCCGAACAGGCCCCATTTCTTTGCCCCTCCCCCAAAGCTGTGGCCGATTCACTTCCAAGCCAAACTAGTCTTTTCCATGCTAGTTCACGAGTTTAGCAGGGCTGCTTCCAGCTGCGTCTCCAGCCTCAATAGAGGCAATTGTCTCAGACTGACATTTTAAGTCTTTCCAGCTGCAACCGAACAACAAAAAAGGCACAAATTACATAAAAGGGGTGGGGATGAAGCTCGACTTCAGTTCGCCTTACACCCTCCCCTGCATTCCGATCCCCCAGGGGCCTGTTTGGAGGAGTTGGCAGCTGTGGCATGCTGGGAGGCAGGGCCCCTCGACACACACCATGTTTTGATTTTGTAAGGCATCAGAAGTTTCTAAACCACAGGAACGTGTGTGAAAATGTTGGTTTCTGGCCACACACAAAGGGTGCGGCTTCCAACCCTCCTCTGTTAACGGATGTTACTTGTCCACTGCCAATCCCACCTGCTCCCCTGGACCCAAGCCAGCATGCCATTTCAATTCTGCCCTGACTGGTGCAATAGAAATCACGGGTGCATCATGCGTTCATTTCAACTGCCCCAGTTGGTGCCGTAGAAAGTAGTCTCAATGACACTCTAGGCATGCTGTCCCATCTCATTGGTACCAGCAAGACCAACATACCTAGAGCGCCAGTCAGATATCTCATGAGATCAAATCTAATCAATGACACTCCAGGCATGCTGTCCCGTCTCACTGGTACCAGCAAGGCCAGCATGCCTAGAGCGCCAGTCAGATATCTCATGAGATCAAATCTAATCAATGACACTCTAGGCATGCTGTCCCGTCTCACTGGTACCAGCAAGGCCAGCATGCCTAGAGCGCCAGTCAGATATCTCATGAGATCAAATCTAATCAACGACACTCCAGGCATGCTGTCCCGTCTCACTGGTACCAGCAAGACCAGCATGCCTAGAGCGCCAGTCAGATATCTCATGAGATCAAATCTAATCAATGACACTCTAGGCATGCTGTCCCGTCTCACTGGTACCAGCAAGGCCAGCATGCCTAGAGCGCCAGTCAGATATCTCATGAGATCAAATCTAATCAATGACACTCCAGGCATGCTGTCCCGTCTCACTGGTACCAGCAAGGCCAGCATGCCTAGAGCGCCAGTCAGATATCTCATGAGATCAAATCTAATCAATGACACTCTAGGCATGCTGTCCCGTCTCACTGGTACCAGCAAGACCAGCATGCCTAGAGCGCCAGTCAGATATCTCATGAGATCAAATCTAATCAATGACACTCCAGGCATGCTGTCCTGTCTCACTGGTACCAGCAAAGCCAGCATGCCTAGAGCGCCAGTCAGATATCTCATGAGATCAAATCTAATCAATGACACTCTAGGCATGCTGTCCCGTCTCACTGGTACCAGCAAGGCCAGCATGCCTAGAGCGCCAGTCAGATATCTCATGAGATCAAATCTAATCAACGACACTCCAGGCATGCTGTCCCGTCTCACTGGTACCAGCAAGACCAGCATGCCTAGAGCGCCAGTCAGATATCTCATGAGATCAAATCTAATCAATGACACTCTAGGCATGCTGTCCCGTCTCACTGGTACCAGCAAGGCCAGCATGCCTAGAGCGCCAGTCAGATATCTCATGAGATCAAATCTAATCAACGACACTCCAGGCATGCTGTCCCGTCTCACTGGTACCAGCAAGGCCAGCATGCCTAGAGCGCCAGTCAGATATCTCATGAGATCAAATCTAATCAATGACACTCTAGGCATGCTGTCCCGTCTCACTGGTACCAGCAAGGCCAGCATGCCTAGAGCGCCAGTCAGATATCTCATGAGATCAAATCTAATCAATGACACTCTAGGCATGCTGTCCCGTCTCACTGGTACCAGCAAGGCCAGCATGCCTAGAGCGCCAGTCAGATATCTCATGAGATCAAATCTAATCAACGACACTCCAGGCATGCTGTCCCGTCTCACTGGTACCAGCAAGACCAGCATGCCTAGAGCGCCAGTCAGATATCTCATGAGATCAAATCTAATCAATGACACTCTAGGCATGCTGTCCCGTCTCACTGGTACCAGCAAGGCCAGCATGCCTAGAGCGCCAGTCAGATATCTCATGAGATCAAATCTAATCAATGACACTCTAGGCATGCTGTCCCGTCTCACTGGTACCAGCAAGGCCAGCATGCCTAGAGCGCCAGTCAGATATCTCATGAGATCAAATCTAATCAATGACACTCTAGGCATGCTGTCCCGTCTCACTGGTACCAGCAAGGCCAGCATGCCTAGAGCGCCAGTCAGATATCTCATGAGATCAAATCTAATCAATGACACTCTAGGCATGCTGTCCCGTCTCACTGGTACCAGCAAGACCAGCATGCCTAGAGCACCAGTCAGATATCTCATGAGATCAAATCTAATTAATGACACTCCAGGCATGCTGTCCCGTCTCACTGGTACCAGCAAGGCCAGCATGCCTAGAGCGCCAGTCAGATATCTCATGAGATCAAATCTAATCAACGACACTCCAGGCATGCTGTCCCGTCTCACTGGTACCAGCAAGACCAGCATGCCTAGAGCACCAGTCGGATATCTCATGAGATCAAATCTAATCAATGACACTCTAGGCATGCTGTCCCGTCTCACTGGTACCAGCAAGACCAGCATGCCTAGAGCACCAGTCAGATATCCCATGAGATCAAATCTAATTAATGACACTCCAGGCATGCTGTCCCGTCTCACTGGTACCAGCAAGGCCAGCATGCCTAGAGCGCCAGTCAGATATCTCATGAGATCAAATCTCATTCCAGGAGGTCTTCGGGAACTAGGGTTCCCACTGCTTCCTCGGCAAATGCCAGGAGGTTTGGGAGGATGTGCTCGGGGTGGATGGGATGTCACCTCAAGGTGACACTCTTGGCTGCCTTCCCTAGCCTCTATGGTATTTATCATAAAGACTAGCAGAAATTCCTAGAACAACATTAAGTAGAGGCTGTTTTTTCTCCCTCTCCTCAATTACTTGGGTGGGTGGGAAATTGGGGCTGGGGGCTGGTAATTCCCCATCCTGTGCAGGGAAATGGGAAGTCTACTCGGAGTAGGCTAAAAGTGGGATCTGCTGTGAAAAGACCCACCAGCATAACCAGATCATCCATGGATCAGTCAGCTGCATTGCCCATATGCCATTATAAGGCACCTTCCTGCCCTGTTTTCAGTTTTTGCTTTTATGTATGTGTTTTTTATTGTACAGTATGCATATTTAACTTGGTTTTTAATTGTTTGAACAATGCATTTTTGTTTTAGTGGGTCCTTAAGATGTGTTTTTATTATGCTTTAAAAGAAATCCGTTTTATCTGAAGAAAGCAGAAAGTGAGGGTTTAAATTCTGTAAAATAAGAACAGTCATGCCAGATCAGACCAATGGATCTAGCGTAGCATTCTCTTCTCTGCAGGAGTCTTACCAGCTGCCCCTGGAAGATCTCCAAGTGGGGTACGAGGCCAAAACACATCCCTGTTGCTGCCCCTTCCCCCAGCACTGGTATGCAGAGGATTTATGCCTTTGAACCTGAAGAGACTATTCAGGGAAAGGGCCAGGACTCAGGGTTAGAGATGGGCACGAACAGAAAAAAAAATTAACATGAAGTTCATTGTTCATTGCCATCCACGAACAGGGACTCATGAACAACCATGAACATGGCCCTCTTCATGAACATGTTCATGGTTGGCTGTTCATGGGGGCCAGCAGGCTCTCCTCCAGCCATCATCCTAGTCAAGATCCCTACTGCACCACTCCCAGAAACCTGACCTGAGCAGGCACCTGGAAAGGTACCGATAATAAATAATAGCTTGGCCCAGAGCTTGGCAGCAGCCCTGGAACCTGAAGGGATAGATCCCTATCCCATCACACACAAAGAAAAATTAAGCTCCAATGCACTCTCTCTCTCAAAATGCCAACAGCAACTGTCTCTCCACTGTCTGAAAAGTCAGAGCTGGGAGCCCCCCTCCCCACTGGTCTTTGCTCCTTTGTTGTAACAAATTTGGAGCGCCACACTTGAAAGGAAGACCTGCCTATCAAGCCAAATTGGGCTTAGATTGGGGTTTCCAGGGCAACAGCAGGAGTTCAGACAGAGATCAGACAATCCCTGCCTAAGTTGCCAAGGGAATTGATTGCAGGTGCCAGACTGTCTGGCTTGATGAACAGCAACAAACGAGGCTTGCAACGACCACCTGTTTGTTTAGAATGGAGCCTCGCGAACAGTTTGTTCGCGAACAGCAGATTGGGCTGTTCGTGGCTTTTTAAAATTCGTATTGCTGTTTGTGCCCATCTCTGCTCAGGAGTAGAGAGGCAACCTGCTGTTTTTATAGGGCTTGTAGGTCCCCTGGTGGGGGCAGGGGTTCTGCCACTCCCACCTGCCACTCCCCTGCCACAACTCACCTGGCTGGAAGGGGGAAAGGCCTCCCGGGCATGCTTCCATGGCAGCGCAGTGAGGAGTGACATCATCGCATAGGGTATGGGAGCACTCCTGTGCTTCACACCAGGCTGATTTGGGCCTGAAATGGGAAGATATAAAGAAAGATGATGCTGGGCGGGTAAGGCAACCCGGCAACCTAGAGTTGTGAGGTGCCTCTACTTCCCAGTGGGAGGGTTGGGACCTGGTACTTACTTTTCGCAGCACAGTTTTCAATCTTTGCACGCATGCATGCTCCAGCGATGCTGTGATGACATCACTTCCAGAAGTGCCGTCGCCATGCCAGGTGCACGGCGACGTCACTTCCATACATGATGTCATTGCACTAGTCGCGCAAGTGCTCCCGCGCTCCACTTGGCTACAATTCGGCCGGCTTGGGTCCTAAATTGGCCCCAAATGGAGCGCAGGGATGCTTACAGGAGTGACATCGCCACTCTGGGTGGGAGCAAATCTCTGGGAATTTGCTCGCCACTGGCAAGCACCTGGGAACCCTGTGGAAACCCTATGTTTTCCCCATTGAGGTTTTGTAAGCCCTAGAGCACTATCAAAGTGCTGCCATGACACCAGTGTGCCAGTTCTCACCCCGTAACTGATCCAGAGAACCTGCTTTGCATTCTGAAAGTCACGTGTTCAATTCCTGACATCTCCAGCGAAAAGAGTAGATAGTAAGCGTCTCTGGATGAGACCTTTCGGCTTCCTCATTGGGGGTGACTTTTCCCACCGCTTTGTGGACTCAACCAAGGTTACCTTTCTGGAATACTCCACAATGAACCCCGATTTCATATGAGACATGCATTTTTGGAATCAAAGGCAAACCAATATCTGTGTTGTGTGGCTATAGTTACCAAATCCAGTTTCCAGAGAATTGAAGCTTTTATTATTATTATTTTTTAGGTGTCTACCTGTCTGGTTTTAAAGAGAAGGGAAAGAGGGTAAGTTTATTGCAATAGGCTTCACTCATGGAGAGAGTCATGCCAATGTTAAGAAAAAATAGTATTTCATTTTGATGTTTGCACCGGTCAGACCATTTGCTTCCAAGGAAGTTATGCTGGTCAGTGAAAATGCAACACCGGGACGGAGCAATGTAGGTTTCCCTTGGATTTTCTCCGTTTCTTGGGGGAAAAGTTTCTGTGGAAGTATCTGCTCAAGGTACTGGATATTTAATCCACATTATTTGGATTAAATATCCACATCCTATTTTGTTAATATTCTTCCTCATAATCTCAGAATAATGGTTGTTGGGGGTTTTCCGGGCTGTCTTGCCGTGGTCTTGGCATTGTAGTTCCTGACGTTTCGCCAGCAGCTGTGGCTGGCATCTTCAGAGGTGTAGCACCAAAAGACAGAGATCTCTCAGTGTCCTGAGAGATCTCTGTCTTTTGGTGCTACACCTCTGAAGATGCCAGCCACAGCTGCTGGCGAAACGTCAGGAACTACAATGCCAAGACCACGGCAAGACAGCCCGGAAAACCCCCAACAACCATCGTTCTCCGGCCGTGAAAGCCTTCGACAATACAATCTCAGAATAGTTTTTACCTCTTCAGTTTCAAACCATACCAACAGTGATGTTGATTGGTCATTACTGTAAAACACTCCAGGCTCTCCGTCATTACCGATCCAGTTCTAGAAGATTTACTATTCTGTCCTTTATCTAGAAAACCTACCTTGACCTGGATAGCCCAGGTGAACCTGTTCTTATCAGAACTCAGAAGCTAAGCAGGGTTGGCCTTGGTCAGTAATTGGATGGGAGACCTCCAATGAAGACCAGGGCTGCAGAGGCAGGCAATGGCAAGTCACCTCTGTTAGTCTCTTGCTATGAAAACCCCACCAGGGGTTGCCATAAGTCAGCTATGACTTGAGGGCACCACATGCACACACATGTAGAGCCCAGAACTAAATTTCTAGCAGAGTTGTTAAAGAGAGTCAACTCTTCCCCAGTCATAGAGAAGCTGATTTTTCTCCTCTCAGACACTGAATCATTCATCTCCTATAGAGTATCGCTTTTTGCTGTTGCAACCTAGAAAATTGGGACTACATCTGTTTCTAGTAATGTTTTTACCTGATTAGTACATTTTGGGTTGTTCGTTTTAAATACTGACATCGGTAATTGTGATTTATATATTTTTGTTAGATTCTTTTATGTGCCTCGATTGCAAACGGCCTTTGGCCGTAGACAATAAACTTTATTGGATTTAATCCACATGTCGCCAATTCAATCCTTTCTTCCTTCTCCTTTTCTGTGTTCCCCCAGGCAGACCAATCGCTCGGATGATTCCCAGCTGGAGGGTGGGGCAGTCGAATCCGTCAGCTCAGCCAATCGCAGCAAAGAAAATCATTTGGCTTGGCTGAAGTTTCTGGCAGTCAACAATTGTCAATTTCTCTTTCTAAAATCCTACGAATTTGAGGCTCAAAGGCCACTAAACAACAGAAGGGTCCCATTTCCAGGAGTGTTGTATTTCCAAGCTGCGTAAGAATATGTTTGCTTTCCGTTTTTGGGAGACACAAAACCTTTGGTGCATTCAATTATGATCATCTGTTTTTCCCATGTGGGAAAAAAAATATTGACACAGGGCGAAGCTAGAATGAAACAGAGCCTCCGACAAAGTTTTAACCTCTCAGGGGCTGATTCACATTATGAAGTCTATGGACATATGACCCTCAGGAGAACTTTGGACAGATGTGTACCTGGAGTCCTCTGTTGGAAGTTAGTGCTTTCACATGCATTGGACAATCCACTTTCAGTGCGCTTCGGCCATCGTTTGGCCAAAGAGAGCCAGTTTGGTGTAGTGGTTAAGAGCACGGGACTCTAATCTGGAGAGCCGGGTTTGATTCCCCACTCCTCCACTTGAAGCCAGCTGGGTGACCTTGGGCTAGTCACGGCTCTCTGGAGCTCTCTCAGCCCCACCCACCTCACAGGGTGTTTTGTTGTGTGGATAATAGTAACATACTTTTTAAACCCCTCTGTGTGGGTGTTAAGTCATTCTGAAGGGCGGTATATAAATCGAATGTTATTATTATGTTGTTATTGTTTGCAATTGGATTTTCTTGTGCAAAACAGGAAAATTAACATGCAAAGGGCACTGAAAACACATTGTGTGTGTGTGTGGAAGCAATATTCCCAGACAAGGGGGTGATACTGGTTTGGACTGAGATCTCAGCGTACAAAGAAAACAGGCTTAGGCCTTCCCCTCCTTGTTCCATTTTCCTGACCCGAAAGGGCTCTAGGGGGCTGCTATTTGTCCTGCTGGGGAAGCTTACAGGTAAGGTTCTGCAGTGGGTCAAACGGCTATTTTAGGGGGCATTTCAGGTTAGAAAGACAACACATGCAGGAACATGAGCCCTTTCTGTCTGTATGCCCCAGTTCCATGCTGAATTAGTCCCCTGCACACGTAGGAATTAAGTTCCTAGCACAGATCTCCAACCTCATGCCTCTTGACAGTCCACGCGTCTGCCACATGGACTTTGTAATGTATGGATCGACAAGAGTCTTGAAAATGGGTTGCCTGGTTACCTCCTTCCAGGTCTGCTGTCAGAGATTTGGAACTAAGGAGGCTGATTATGATTAAGACTGGCCACCATAGTTCAACTGAAGACAAGTGTGGCGGTTTGTTGAGGTGGACAAAGGAACATCTGTGAGGACGGGGATCCCTAAGGTTGCCAACCAACAGGTAAGGTCCGGAGATCTCCCAGAATTACAACTGATTTCCTGATGACAGAGATCAGTTCCCTTAGAGAAAATGGCTGCTTTGGAGGGTGGACTCTATGGCTTCTCATCCCAGCTTAGCTCCTTCCCTTCCCCCAAACCTCAACACCCCCAGATCTCTGGGAATTTCCCAGCCCAGAGTTGGCAACCTTTCCTGTGGACCACCCCAAAGCTATGGACTTGCTATCTCTGTAATCCCTCCCTGTAAGCTTTGCTCAGACTGCTACTGTGTCTTGAAGCTCCGTCAATTTGCTTTCATGCTTCTTGGTACAGCAGTGATGGCTAGGAGAAACATGAAGGCATGAAGAATACACATGCTGGTCTGGTCCTCAGCTGTCCTAACTCTAACCTGTTGCCCAAGGGTATAGGATTTCTAACTTTGTCCTCTTCATGCTTATACTTTTATGGAACTCCCCCTACCATGAAAGTCGCAGGAATTAAGTTTGCAAATCTGACAACCGAAAGGGCAGAGATGGAAAACTCCTGAAGTCTCCATATTGTTGGTTATTAGTTGTATTGCTGCCGCTGGGCAAAAGAGTGCTGCTATTTTTATAGAAAAGAGTCCAGTAGCACCTTTAAGACTAACCAAATTTACTGTAGCATAAGCTTTCGAAAACCACAGCTGTCTTTGTCAGCTGCATGGAGGGTAAGAAGAAACTGGCCAGATATATATAATTAATGAGGGAGGGGGGGAGTAGATGCAATCAGTGACTTCTGATAATGAGATAATCATTCATAGTCTCTATTCAATCCAAGCCTGACTGAGTCAAATTTACATATGAATTCCAATTCTGCAGCTTCCCGTTGGATTTTGTTTTTGAAAGGTTTCTGTTGAATTACAGTGACGTTTAAGTCCTTGATGGAATGTCCTGGTAGACTGAAGTGTTCTCCCACTGGTTTCTGGAGGTTGCCAGTTTTAATGTCAAATTTGTGTTCATTTATTCTTTTGCGCACAGATTGGCTGGTTTGTCCAATGTACAGAGCTGATGGACATTGTTGGCACATGAAGGCAGATATCACATTGGAGGATGAGCAGTTGTAAGAGCCAGAGACAGTGTAGTTGACGCCATTGGGTCCTGTAATCGTATTTCCTGGGTAGATATGAGGGCTGAGCTGGCATCTGGGTCTGTTGCGGGGTCTGGTACCTGTGCTGGTGACTCTGCTAGCCGATTCATGGTTGTAAGTGAGAAGTCATTTAAGGTTGGGGGGGGGTGTCTGTAGGCAAGGAGAGGTCTTCCACCCAGGGCTTGTGAGAGAGAGGCATCCAGCGGGAGAACATTTCCATCTACCAGGACATCCCATCAAGGATTTAAAGGTCACTGTAGTTCAACAGAAACCTTTCAAAAACAGAATCCAACGGGAAGCTGCTGAATTGAAATTCATATGTAAATTTGACTCAGTCAGGCTTGGATTGAATAAAGACTATGAATGGTTTTCTCATTATCAGAAGTCACTGATTGCATCTACTCCCCCTCCCCTCTCCACCTATATATCTGACCAGTTTCTTCTTGCCCTCCATGCATCTGATGAAGAGAGCTGTGGTTCTCGAAAGCTTATGCTACAATAAAGTTGGTTAGTCTTAAAGGTGCTACTGGACTCTTCTATTTTGCTACTACAGACTAACACGGCTAACTCCTCTGGAGCTATTTTTATATGATGTTTTAATGTTTTAATATGGAACATTTTAAAATGATTTTAAGGTTGTTATCTGCCCTGAGCCCGCTTGCGGGGAGGGCGGAATACAAATATGATATAAATAAATAAATATTCTTGGGCCAGCTGAAGGCAAAAGGTGCTTGATACAGTCTGTCGTTTAGATCTGCTTGCCATAATTTTTTAAAAAATAAATCAACCAGTCTCTCAACTGATACTTCCCACAAATTCCTTTCTAGAGTAACAAACCAGCCACAAGATGAAGGAGCTAATCTTTTGAGAAGATTTGTTTAAGAAGGCTTTCGATGTAAAGGAAACCCGTGGGACGGTACTCAGGTAATCCGCAGACTAGTGAAGCATAGTTCCTCCTTTGTAACTTGAAACACGAAGAATAAATATTGGCCAGATACCGGGCTCTTCTGATACCCGTTGGCAAATGTCAACTGAAACTTAAAACAGGGGCGTTGCCTACATTTCCCTGTTGGGAAACCTCAACGGGCCCACTTTGCATAATTTCCTTGCCTCATTCTGGGTGAATTTGGTTCCGTTTGCCTGTCCCTTTCTGCCACCCTAATCTAACAACAGTATTTCCCAAACTCCCAGAAAGCTGGAGGCATTTTTCTAGGAATTAAAATTCATTCTTTTACACACAGACACAGATACTGGTTTATCTTTAGAGTGTGTAAAAATTGACCCCTCTTGAAGGAACCCATTTCCTGTATTTTTGCATTAGTGGCTGATCAGGACATGTGATATTTCCTCATGCAGAAATAGAAAAGGCTAATTCTCCCAAGGGTTGCAGAGGAGTTAGCCGTGTTAGTCTGTGGTAGCAAAATCAAAAAGAGACCAGTAGCACCTTTAAGACTAACCAATTTTATTGTAGCATAAGCTTTCGAGAATCAAGTTCTCTTCATCAGATGCATGGGACAGAAACTGACGAAGAGAACTGTGATTCTCGAAAGCTTATGCTACAATAAAATTGGCTAGTCTTAAAGGTGCTACTGGACTCTTTTTGATCTCCCAAGGGTTGTAATTCTGGTGCATCTCAACACTAGGAAGGATTGAATAGTCCAACAAGAGGCATCAACGATGAACCTGCCCCAGAGGAGGCTGTCTGGAAGAAGGCAATTCCGGAACAGTGACTCATACAGAGACAGAACAGGCAACTCTGAGAGTGGTAGGAAAGAAGGCTTGCAACATGAGGGCCCCTTCCATAAGGGGAGACCAGGCCAGCCTAGTTACACATGAGCTGAGATTTGAACCCCAGGTTTCTTTGTGGCTTTGAGAATGATAGTCGGGTGTGCCACAAAACTTACACAGCGCAATCAGCTGGGGAAACAAGAAATGTCTTGGGTCAGATGCATGAACTCAAGAGGGAAGGAATGTCCTCTTAAAAGGATGCACGACGGAACTCTTGTTTGTTCTGCAAATATTTTTGTAACAACACGCCACCAATTTATTGAGCAATTCCAAGCTGTGTTTCTCTGCGTTAACCGTAACCTTCTGATCTTGTCTCAAGGGAAGGAAGATTCACATAGACTCCTGATGCGTAAGCTGTACTGGAAGTCTCTAACTTGTGTTCCTCTCATATATAATGTCATGTGATTTAGGGGCTACAGTGGACACCTCTATGAATGTATGGGGCTGGATCTGTCTGATGGTGGTAGTGGGAAGTGCCTTCAAGTCATAGCTGACTTGAGGAAACCCCTGCTGGAGTGTTTAAGGCAAAAGACTAGCAGCAGCAGTTTGCCATTGCCTGCCTCTAAGTAGCAACTCTGGTCTTCTTTGGAGCTTTCCCATCCAATTACTAACCAAGGAAAGGTTGAAAGAACTCGGTATGTTTAGCCTGGAGCGGAGATGACTGAGAGGTGATATGATAACCATCTTCAAGTACTTGAAGGGCTGTCACATAGAGGATTGAGCGGAGTTGCTTTCTGTTGCCCCAGAAGGTCAGACCAGAACCAACGGGTTGAAATTAAATCAAAAGAGTTTTGCGCTAAACATTAGGAAGAACTTTCTGACAGAGCGATCCCTCAGTGGAACAGGCTTCCTCGGGAGGTGATGGGCTCTCCTTCTTTGGAGGCTAGATGGCCATCTGACAGCAATGCTGGTTCTGTGAACCTGGGCAGATCGTGAAAGGGAGGGCAGGAAGGGCTACACCAGTGCTTAGTTTTCGTGGCCCTTTCTTATGTGCCCAGGATAATGCCAATCACCACCTTGGGGTCAGGTAGCAATTTTCCCCAGGCCAGTTTGGCTAGGGATCCTGATGATATTTTGCCATCTTCTGGGCAGGAGTCACTGTGCGTGTGTGTTTGTGGGAGGAAGTAGTTGTGAATTTCCTGCATTGTGCCGGACGTTGGACTAGATGACCCTGGAGGTCCCTTCCCACCCTATGATTCTATGAATGAGTGGGAATAGATCTGTCTGGTGGTGGTGGAAAGTGCCCTCAAGTCATAGCTGATTTGTGACAACCTCTGCTGGGGTTTTAAAGGCAAAAGACTAACTTGCCTCTAAGGAAGAACCCTGGTCTTCTTTGGAGCTCTCCCATCCAATTACTAACCAAGGTCAACCCTGCTTAGCATTGTGATCTGACAACGTCAGGCTTACCTGGGTTATCCAAGTCAGGGCAAAGAGCTGTCTACTGCTTTTTAAATCTTGGGCAGATCACAAATGCAGGATGTGTGCACATACGGATAACCAAGCGTTTGCCCAATCCCCAGGTTCTGTTGTACATGCCATGGGAGGAGAGATGCAGAAACCTATGTCTGCCACCATCGATGTGTGCTACAGTCTACTAGGGGAATGAGACAGAAGGAAAGAGCAGAGGGGATTATTTTGTGGTTACATTGAATCACCTGAAGGACAGGGTTGTGGGAATGGAGGCCAAAGACAGGACTGAGTTACAAGATTGTGTCAGTCCTAGGGTGGCAGACCCTGGCAGTTAGATCCCCAAGCCCCTCACAGCAAGCAGGCAGGTGCATTGGTTGAATAAACTTTATTTAGAGATCTATTCAGTTCAGGTGTGCACTCATAGGTAGAAGTTGGGCAGAAGAGATTATTCAAACCATCATACTACTAATTATAGAGGACATTCTCCCGCCCTCTGGCCCATTTGCATTCAGGCATGAAAACTCAAAAAGTCGCATGGGAACAAAGTAGTTTAGTCTAGACAAAGTACAGAGTGGAATCATTCCCTCCTGTGAAAAAAATACATTTCAGTACACAGCTGCAGCTCTGGTCCAAGGACACTCAGAAGTGAAAGCGCATATTTCTTAGAGATAACAAAGAGGCCACTGGCTCCTCTAGAAATTAGTATTAGTAATCTTAGACACCCTCAGGTGACTTATCTAAAATGCATAAGAGAAAGTATTTATGAGTTTAAGATGCAGTGTAAGATGCAGAACATAACAATGGCATGGATGCTTATATCACTCTCAGTATAAAGTGCAGAACACAACAATGACATGGATGCTTGCATACAACACAACAAAGGCAATGGGTACCAACTGAAATCATCACCATTTTTGTGAAGAACACTTCATATCTAACCTGAAAATTTAACCTGATGAAGGAATTGCTTTCCAGAAATGGAAATTTAAACGGGAAGCCCGTTGTTAGATATTCTTGTTAGATTTTATAGAGTTGTCAGATACCTTTATTAGATTCTTTGCTGCTGCTTCTATGTATACAAGTGTCTTTTGCCTGTGGATTACTTATTGATACATTTATTGTACATAATAGAGTTGAATTGAATGAGACAGGGTGTTTCTTCTGTATTGTTTTGCAGTTTCCACACCATGGTCCATTTTGTGGTTTACCATTGACAACTGGCCAAGCCTGATTCTGCACCTATTCATAGCCTGATTCTGCACCTATTCATAGTGGTTAATCAGCAGAACCAACAGTTGAGCTTTTCACAGATTGGAGATAAATTTGACATCCTGCTAGGCCTGCCAAACCCCTGGTTGGAGGAAGGGGATCCTTTTTCCTGAGCTCCAGTTGCCCGATGCTGATCTGTCATGATCTGGCTGTGCCAGGAAGGCCTAGCAAGGCCTCAGAAGCCTGTTAGCAGTGGGAGTAGGTCTGCCTACAATTCCCAGGAGCCCCTGGGCTGTTTTGGCGCCCTTTTTGGCCAATCAGAACACATGGGGGCTAGTGCTATATAAGTCTGGGAGGGGGAAAGCCTGGGTTCTTTCTCCCAGGGAGCAGGCCAGAGGAGGTTTCTGCTAGGGAGAGAGGCCCTCATCCAGGTAGGGTGAGAAGACAGGCCTGGCAGACAGAGGGACAGTGAGGTTAGTTGTACTAGGGCCTGATGCTGATCCAAGCAGTTCCAGGGGAAAGATTTTTAAAAAATTCTCCAGCATCACAAGCATGATGATGTCGCTTGCAGGGAAACCTGGAAGTGATGGCAGTAGCTCTAGGAATCTTCAGAAACTCTATGGTAAAACCATAGAATTTACGGTCATTCCTAGAGCTACCACTATTGCTTCTGTTTTCCCCCCAGAAGTGACATTGTCATTGTCATGATGCCAGCCCCACTGATGCCAGCCCCACTGATGTCCCTGGTCCCAACACTGCTACTGGTTGCCAGGCTCAGCCTGAGAACCATACCTCCTGCAGTGTTTTCACATCCTGCTGCTGTGAAGGAATTGGCTGAAAAGTTGGCTAGTACTGAGTACAGTTTCTGAAAGTTTCTGCCAGTCCTTTCATGGTTCCTGCTTCATAAATCTCAAGATCCAGGCCTGGTTCTTCTCTTGCAAGGAAACAAACAAACGAAAAAGATTTGGCCTGTGCCTGCTTTAGGGAAAAGTTTTTGCCCCAAACCAGATGACTGGGCATTGCATCATTTTGACGCATTCAGCGCCTGTGCTGAGACCTTCCCGCCCCACTGCTGGAACAGCTCGACTGAAAAAATTAACCGCCTCTAGCTCATGGATGCACTCGTGCTCATAAAGGAACATTTCCATCATTTGCCAAAAGAGAAGTAATGAATCTCACAGCCAGCTGACGGATCCAAATAAGACAGTCCATCAATATCGGCATGCCAAATGGGTGGAACAGATGTTATGCTCCTAGAAATCTGGAAATTCAGAAAAGCCACTTGGCTTATTTTTCCCCCCATCTATCCTACTTATCCAAGGCTGTAAGTCCTGTCTATTCTCCATAAAAATATCAGTTAAGAGCTCATACAGTGGAGAATGCTGGAGGTAACTGCAAGATTTCCACGGAGGAGCAAATGCCAACTGAACGTACAGGAAGCTGTCTTATCAGAATTTTTGGTCCATCAAGGTCACTATTGTGTATTTAGATCGGCAGCAGCTCTCCAGGGTCTCAGGTGGAAGTCTTTCACTTTACGCAGTACCTGGTTCTTAACTGGAGATGCTGGGGATTGAACTTGGGACCTTCAGCATGCAAGGTTTTTCCACTGAGCCGCAGCCCTTCCTGAGCCAGTGTGGTGTATGGGTTAGAGCAGTGGTCCCTAACATGGCAGTCAGAGGTGCCACAGCTCCAGTCAATGTATTTATTTGCTCCCACTTGCTTCTTGAGTCTTCGGGACAATATCTCAATGATCATGAATGGAGGAGAAGAAAATAAGGGGCATTGGGGCACTCTCTACTAGTGGACTGACGAGCAAAGTGCTAAGGTCACGACCCAGGCAGCCATGTCACAGACCCACACCTTCAGTTTAGCCACAGACACAGAGCTAAACTACAAGAGACAAATTACATGAGGACACTCACATGATGAGAGTGGCAATGTGAGCCAGGAAGCTGAGCTTTAAAAGACAGATCAGAAGGCTTTGTCAATTTCCCCTCTCTACAGAACCAGCAAAGATGGCTCTTCAGAGGGTTTGTTAATTTCCTCTTCGCCTCCCAAAGGCTCTGTCAGTTTCACCTCCCCTTCTAGGAGGCAAAGAAGAAATAAACAAACCCTCTGAGGAGCCATCTTTGCTGGCTCTGTAGAGAGGGGGAATTGACAGAGCCTTCTGATCTCTTTTAAAACTCGGCTTCCCGGCTAACATTGTGACTCCCTTCACGTGAGTGTCCTCGTGCAATTCGTCTCTTCTAGTTTAGCTCACAGGCATTCTCCTCTCTCTGAGCTTGCCAGGCCGTGCCAACTTATTTAAACATCCTCTGCTTCTTTTGTCAAAGAGAACCAAAGCTGCTTACAAGCACAGATTAAAAAATTAAATACAAACAAAAATAACCAGCTATATCTTTGGGTGCATTTATTTATTTATTTCATTTGTGCTCTGCCTTTCTCCCCAATGAGGACCCAAAGCAGCTTGCAGCCTTCTCATCTCCTCCATTTTATCCTCACAACAACCCTTGAGGCAGGTTAGGCAGAGGGTATGTGACCGGCCCAAAGTCACTCAGTAAGCTTCCAGGGCAGAGTGGGGATTCACACCTGGGTCTCTCAGATCCTAGTCTATCACAATAAACACTACATCACAGTACCTCTTGAGTAGCTTCTAGGGATCCCTCCCTTTCACCCTCCTCCCCTCAGCACCACTCACCTGGCCGGCTGGGGAGAAAGGTGTGGGAGCGGGCCTCCCAGGCGCACTCCTGGGGCAGTGTGACATCACTCTCGGGAGTGACATCATCACGCCACCCTGACAGCACTTCCACGCATCATAGAGGGCTGATTTGGGTCCGTTTGAGGCCCAAATCAGCCCAACTGTGAACTATGCACACACTACTGCGCCTGTGTGATGACGTCACTGGAAACATCATCACTGGAAAATGACATCATTGCAGGGGTGTGTGTGTTACACGTTCTGTGCATTCACGAGTAGAACATGAAGAAAAGAAGGAGGAGGTAAATGCCAGGCCTCTGCCCCTCTCACCGGGAGGATAAGGAGATCTGGCAACTCTTGTAGCTTGGTATCTTCCTCAGCTCTGGTGGGGCCTGGGGTTCTCCAGAATGACAACTGACTTCCAAACTCCAGAGATCAGTTCCCTTGGAGAAAAAATGGCTGCTTCAGAGGTTGCACTCAATGTTATCATAAATGCAACTGGCTTGTTGTGCATGTGCATTCTCAAGCTATCTGAGTGCGTTTTCTTCTCCTTGCAGCATGCCTGCTCTTCTCAGTAGGCAATTGTCTAAATAGACAGTTAAATTGGTCATAAATCACACAAATCCATCATAAAAAACTGCTGAGTTTTAATCAAATTTGACTTTTTTACGTTCTTCTAAGTAGTCCTAGTGACACTAATCGGTTTGAATTGGTAGCCTCTTTTGTGCACTTGTGGTTTTGCAAAAACCCAATGCAAACTTTTTCGGCAGGTGTCTGCAGCTGTTTGACACAGACCAAACAGGGTGGGTGATCAGCAAACATCAGATCAACACTTTTGAACATGGAAAGTTCAACTTTCAAATATGTTTGTGGTCAAATTCACAGCATAAAACTGGCCTAACTGATAAGACTGTTGTAAAGATTCCAAACAGACAATATACTTAAAGCACTTTGAACCCCTGGAGCATTATCTAAGGCTGTTTCCATACATCCTTATTGGGACGGTCCACTCACGGAATGCTGCCGGCTTTTCTCCATGATTCCAGACATCTCTATTTGCAAAACACTTGCAGGCTGCTTGGTTTCCATTTTTTCAGCACCTTTTCTGGGACTGCACTTTCCGTAGTCTTTTTTTGTGCTGTGGGTTGATGGAGCGTTTATTCTGTGTTCTTGAGCATGTGAATGGTTAAAGCACTCTGAGGAATTGTCCAATCACAGCCCAGTTCCTCCCCTGAAGCTCTCAGCATGCAAAAAATATTTGAAGGGGAGGCTGGTGACGGTGATGAAAGAGCCCAACCTCCCCTCCCAAACTGCATGGTAAGTGCTTTTGGGGAGTGTGTGTGGAGGCTGAGTTTCTGGAGCGACTCAGCAAAACACACACAAAAAGCAGTCGAAGGGCAGGAAAGACGGGCTGTGTTGAAACGGCCTCAATGTGACGTTTTATTATGATGTTCATATTTTGTACCAGCAAACTCAAATCCTAGGATCTGATTGATGTTGTCTTGTGTGATCTGAACTTTGGCAAAAGGAAATGAAAGTCAGCACAGAACATTTTGTTTCTGGGAAACGGTAAAAAAGAAAAACAACCCTACCGTCGCTGGGGAAGAAATTAGACTTTTCCAAAAAGATGACACAGTTTGAAGTAAGGAATTATTGTAGCTGTGTTCTTTCCAAACCAGAGGTGGGCTGGACAACCTCTTTGGGATCTCCACGGTCCACCCATGTGTAAAGCAACAGGGTATTCTCAGAATTTCTTACTGAAATTAAAGCACCAATTATCTGCGTTAAGGATTCCAGATAAGCAATTTTTGCTTAAGAAATGCCTTACTATGGAGCCCGGTATTTTTTGCAAGAATTTCAGTAATCAGTAGGTCCTGGAAACGGCCCAGTAGTCTACTAAATTGACCATAGCCCAACGGTAACCTGCTGTGTACCTAGTGGATCAGTGCTACAAAATAGATATGGGTGCAGTTGGGAGCAACTATTGTTTGTCTCAGAGTGTGCAAGCTTTTGAGTTGCATTGCACTCTTCAAAAGGGAGAAGCAGAAGCAAGGCCACTGATGGGATTTTGTTGTCACAAGGTGGGTGCCTGGTGTCAGTAGAATGGTCCTCTACCTTGACACGTACAAAGCCCTTCATGATCTTGGTCCCTCATACCTACGGGTAGCCTCTCTACCTATGCCCCACCATGGCAGCTTTGCTCATCTGAACAGGGCCTTCTGCAGGTGATACCTTGCAAATTGTCACAATTAACAGCTGCTCATACATGTGCATTCTCTGGGGCAGCCCTCACCTTATGGAATGGCCTGTCTGAAGAGGTCAGGAAAGCTCCCACCCTCCCAGATTTCTGCAAATTTGCAAAACCAAACTATTCAGCAGGGCTTTTCAATACAGGCAGTAGGGCTATGAAATAAGGAAATGGTTCAGAGATATGCTTCGATAAAAGGAGAGGAACTGTAGACTATACTACTGTATACTGTCTGTTGCTGTAAGTATGTTCCTCCTGAGTAATTTCTATGGGTCGTTTAATATATCATGTCAAATTGCTTAAGTTGTGTCTCAGCATTGTGTTCCCTCTGTATTGGACTTCTGCTTGTTTTCAAAGTTCTGCATTCATCAAATCACAAAATCCTAGAGTGGGAAGGGGTCTTAGAGACCATCTAGTCCAACCCCCTGCCCAATGCAGGAACAGCCTAAAGCACCCCCAACAAGTATTTGTCCAGCTGCTCCTTGAAGACTGCCAATGAAGGGGAACCCGCCACATCCCCAGGCAGCCAATTCCACTGTTCAATTATGTGGAGAAGTTTTTCCTAATACTATACTATTATATAGTGGGTACAACAGTTCAACTGATTTCCAATACCTCTTTTATTAACAGGAACATCACCGCTCAAAGCACAGACATCAAAGCAGTTATAGAACACTCAACTCACCACCAAAACACGCCCACAATTAATTTCAACCAATAGCGAACACCCGGTATCCAGAAACCCTATTCGCTACTTCATTCGTCTGTAGGGGAATCCTGATTGGTCGGCTCAACAACCCGGCCAATCGGAATGCAGCTGTACGGAATCTTGCTACTAAAGCCTTTTGCTTGAAGCTCCCAGTGCACTACATATACCCTATTGTATGTTCCAGCCATTGATTGTGTTGATTTATGCTGTGTAATCTGCTTTGAGTCTCAGTGAGAAAGGTGGATTATTAATAACGTAAATAAAAATGAAAAAATAAATTAAAAATCTGTGCGGTGCTGTTCTTAGTCTGGGCAGTACCCCAGTATCCGCCCCCCTTCCCCCATGAATTTGTATGAGGAGGGGAAGATTCTCCAACCAGGTAGCCCAGGAGAGAGACTCACTTGTCTCTTGCAAACTGTCTAATGCTTCTCTCCATGTCAAGCAACATCGAAGCTGCTGGAGGATTAGGTATGTTCTTCTTTTGTATGTCTTGTCCCTTTCCCCATCCATATTCCTCCACACCCCATCCCAATGTGTGATGACTCAAGGCCTCATCCAGACCCACCACAATGGTAGGTTTAGTTGAACCTACTTGTTGGCAGACATAGGCAGAGGGGGAGGAGGAAGAGGAGAAGAAGGAGGAGGGAGAAGGAGAAGAAGAAAAAGAAGAAGGAGAAGGAGGGAGAAGGAGAAGAAGGAGGAGAAGGAGGAGGAGGAGAAGAAAGAAGGAGAAGGAGAAGGAGGAGGAGGAGAAAGAAGGAGAAGAAGAAGGAGGAGGGAGAAGGAGAAGAAGAAAAAGAAGAAGGAGAAGAAGGAGGAGGAGGAGGGAAAAGGGGAGGAGGGAGAAGAAGAAGCTGTGTCGTCGTTATTAAGATGGCTGCTGTAGTTGTGGAAAACTAGGGCCTCTACGATGTATAAACGTAAATAAAACCTGTTCAGTTCCTTGTCAAGCAGCTGGGCTGTAGAATCTGGAAGGATCTTCCTAAATTCTCATTGTAGCGTGAAGAATATGGTGTGTCTAATATATTTTCCTCTCTGGTCTGTCTGCACTGTCCCAACTCAGACTGAGCTTGCACTGTTTGTGGTCCTACAAGACAAATACAGCCCGCTTGTGACGTACTGTGACCTCCCAGTGGCTGGACAGCCCCCCCTCTCCAGTTTTATACCCCGCCCTTCACTATCTGAAGCAGTCTTCCTCTCTCCACAACACACACCCTGTGAGGTGGGTGGGGCTGAGGGAGAGCTCCGAGAAGCTGTGACTGACCCAAGGTCACCCAGCTGGCTTCAAGTGGAGGAGTGGGGAATCAAACCTGGCTCTCCAGATTAGAGTCCTGCCGCTCTTAATCACAACACCAAACTGGAGAACCTATGTATTAAAAAATTTCAGCAGTTTTCCAATCTGCATTCTGCGTGTTTAGGCGTTAATATTGCTTTGCTCTCTGAAATGTTTTGGCTGTCGTTTTCGATGTGGGAGGAGCCACACTTCCCGAAGAGGAATTCGGATGCTTTGCTTATGAGGGATAAAGGGGGCACTCGGCACTCGATAACGCATCTCTTCACAGGAGCAGGAAAACGTCTGTCTACCGTATCATTAGAACGTAATGGGCCCATTTTCCTAGAGCCTGTTGTTTCAGTGAAAAATTGGCTGCTTTTCATGTTACATGCCTCATTGACCGCATTCACAAGTTGAAAAAAAAAGAGGAAAGAAAAGCCCTACCTGCTTGGAAGACGTAAAAGATGTTCTGAGCAACCCTGGCGGGAAAAAAAATGGTCAGAGCAGAAACAAGATGGCAAAGAAAGGGACAAAATGCCAGAATTAGTCTTGATAATCTGACCCTGTATCATAAAAAAGGATGTCTTTGATCAAGGCAGCTAGGCCTTAAAACATCCAAATAAATCACCCACTAGCCAGCCAGGCTGGATTCCAATCTATTGTTGGAACAGTTCTGTTCGAATTCTTGACCCTTGACCAGTAATATCAGCTGCCGAAGGGGAACAAGGACTTGATGTGACCTTACGGGTCGGCAGAGGACACCATCAATCAGCCAACCTCTCCTAAAGGACTCCTCGGATGCCAGCAATATGAAGTAATGACTATTTAAGACCTCCTTTCTCTTTGAAGTCAAGCGCAGCAAGGAAGCCACGCAAGGGCTTTGTATGGAGCTTTGGTTAATCCGGAACACTCCGTTTTCTGAACGCCGGATCGCTTTCCCTATATAGCATCCCAAATCCGAACGGGAGCCGGTTGGCTGGAGTTTGACTGGCATCTCGTATACGGGCTGACAACACCCCTGTCTATTACTAGGGGTGTGTGCATATGTGCTCGATTTATTGAATTTGCAGGTTGTCATGCTATATATACTTGCAGCAAGTGTTGATTTTGAACTGGTTCACATATATCCTATCCCCCCCTTCCCCTTACCTCCTGCTGTGAACAGATGTAGGCAGATTCTTAGGGGGATATACTAGTGTGGTATGTCGGGAACTTTTGACACCAGGGGACAAAGCTATCATGTGGGATGTGTGTGTGAGAGAGACAGAGGGAAGGGGAAAGCAGGCAGGAGTCACAAGCGGAGCTGAATGTTCAAAGTGGTTGCCTACAGATAGAATCGCCACCTGCTAAAAAGGCAAGCAAGCTCTGATCTGGGTAGCCCAGGCAAGCCCCATCTCATCCAATCTCGGAAGCTAAAGAGGGGCAGTCTTGGGCTGATTCCGCACACGCTGGATAATGCACTTTCAATTCACTTTATCAATCATTCGAGGTGGATTTTTTGTTCCGCACACAAAAAAATCTGTTCCAAAGGATCTATAAAGAGGATTGGAAGTGCATTATCCAATGTGTGCAGAATCACTCTTGGTTAGTAATTGGATGGGAGAGCTCCAAGGAAAACCATTGCTATGCAGAGGCAGGCAATGGCAAACCACCTCTGTTAGCCTCTTGGAGGAAGTGGTGTGGCGTAGTGGTTAGTGTTGGGATTTAGCAGGTGTTTTCATTTTAGTCATGAAAGCGTCAAACTGTTTGTGTTACCTACTTAATTAGTAAACTTACTTTGAATGTAACCATTAGAGCTTCGAACAAGATTCACGCCGTAGAAAGAGGAGTCAGTAAGCATAATGAAGTAGGATTAGGATTTCCTATTGGGCAGTTTGTTTATTGGGGGCAATTAATTGATGCTATGTACTGAAGTTTTATTGCTCTTTGTTCACTTTGTCTTCTAGTCTTCTCTAAGTTATTTTTCTAGCAAGATGTAGTCAGCTTAGCAATTTATTATTTTCTCCAAATGTAACCCTATTTTTTTCCTTTAGTAAAGTATTCTTACAACGCTACACTGGAGTGTGTGCGAGTCTATTCTCATTACTTCCAATGTGCAATCTTTGCACAAACTCTGCTATATTTTCCTACAGTTAGTGTGTTAGAGCGTTGGATTAGGACCTGGCAGGGCTTTTTTTCAGCTGGAACGTGGAGGAACGGAGTTCCGGAACTTCTTGAAAATGGTCACATGGGCTGGTGGCTCCGCCCCCTGATCTCCAGACAGAGGGGAGTTGAGATTGCCCTCCGCGCCGCCGAATGGTGTGGAGGGCAATCTAAACTCCCCTCTGTCTGGAGATCAGGGGGCAGGGCCACCAGCCCATGTGACCATTTTCTCCAAGGGCAACCCATTGAGTTCCCCCACCTCTTTCCCCAGAAAAAATGCCCTGGGACCTGGTATGAATCCCCTGTTCAGCTATGGAATCTCATCAGACAATCTTAGACCTTTTACAATTTCTCAGACTAAGTTCCTTCACGAGTTTGTTGCTGTAAGGAGTAAGAGGAGGAGGGCGGAAAATCAGTGAGAAAAGCAGAATAGAAATAAAAATAAGCATAAACTAAACAAAGTGGACCCATGAAACAGTATTACAGCAAACGACATGGAGTTTCTCTTATCTTTGAAACCATTCTTGTGTGTCGGAGGCAACAGAAGTTCACGAAGTCTGGCTTCTTAGGGCGAGGACTCGTGCGTGCATCTTTCATCACTAGATGACTGCAACATCAAGTGACAACGTGTATATGTGAAACAGTCCTTGCGAGTCAAAACACCCCAGCTGGAACTTTCACATTAGCTCAAATTCCATACTTTTCCATGGAGGTATTTCACACACAGGCCTGACCGGGTTGGTCTGGGCTAGCCCTGTCTCATCAGATCTCGAAAGCTAAGCAGGGTTAATCCTGGTTAGTACTTGGATGGGAGGCCACCAAGGACGTCCAAGGGTGCTACACAGAGGCAGGCAACGGCACAAACTACCTCTGTCTCTTGCCTTGAAAACCTTATGGGGCCACCATAAGTCAGCTGCAACTTGATGGCACCTTACACATATTTCACACATTTAGGAGAGTCCTCATGGGGTGTGATACTGGGGAATTTTGTGCATGTTTGAATGAGCCATTCAATCTTTGCTGAGGCTGGATCTTATGAAGTTCTGAGACTTCTCCAACCCCATTTGACACGGCAACTATTTGCGTCTCTCCTTCCCCGAAAAGAAAACTTTGTGCTTGAAAGAACATCAGGTGTTTTAAAACTGTCACATATCATGCTTTTCAACAGCCTTTGACAGCATATATATTTGCGAGGACACATTTCTCAAGCTTTTAACTGCTGCAGGAACCTTTCCAATAATAACCCAAATATAATAAAATAGCAGATGCTACTTTAGGTATAAGGAGCAGCCTGGAGATTTGTGGTTCAGGAGCATCCATTTGCCCTCTTCAATATGTTGGCTTGCCCTTCCTTCTCCAAAGGGGGCAGAGGTTATGGAAGTGATCGCAAGAGCTGGGTAATAAACCAAGAATTCTGGCAACAGGATCCAGAATTCTCACTTCTGTGCCACCCAAAAGTGCTAAGGTCCCTAGCAGAGATTTGCCACTGGCAGGCACCTCAGGAGCTCGCGCATGGCGCACGCTCCCACCCAGCGAGGCGACGTGACTTCCATAAGTGATGGCATTGCACCAGGTGCGGGAGCATCCCTGCACTCTGTTTGGGGTCAATTTGGGCCCCAAACCGGCTGAATCCAAGCCGTATGGAGCATGGGCATGTTCTCATGGTTGGCACGATGATGTCATTTGCAGAAGTGATGCTGCTGCCGGAGCGCATGCAACTCGGCCAGAGAAAGGTAAGTGCCAGGTCTCAACCCTCCAGCCTGCGAGGCTAGAGGGACCTGGCAACTAAGGGGGTCACTCTGGCGCCGACGAACACCAAACACCGAACACGTTCGGGAACGGGACATGTTTGGTTCCGGTCGGCTGTTCGTGTTCGTCGTCAGGAACGAACACCGAACAGCCTGTTCAGGTTTTTTCCCCCATTCGTGCCCCTGTCTATTCAGGAGTCTCCATTTCCCCTCTTCAATATGTTGGCTTGCCCTTCATTCTCCAAAGGGGGCAGAGGTTATGGAAATGATCACAGGTGCTGGGTAATAAGCCAAGAATTCTGGCAGCAGGACCCAGAAGTCTCACTTCTGTGCCACCAGAAATGCTGGGCAGAAAAGGGAGCCGCAGGCTTGCTCTCTGCTGCTCTGCAGCGCCACCTCTGCAAGTGGCCAGTGGGTGGTATTGCAGCTAATAATTTGGACAACAGCCAGGCGAAACAAAGGGGCTAACGGGTTCCCACACTGGCTGATTCCGCACACATTGGATAATGCACTTTCGATGCAAATTAGCAATCATTTGGAAGTGGATCACTTTCCTGTTCAGCAGTGGCCCGATCCTGACTATTTTGGGCCCCTTTCCGACCATTTTCAGCCCCTTTTTGCCATTTTGGGCCCAATTTCTGCCCTGAATGGCCAGGATTGGGTCCAAAACAGCCAGGATAGGTGATGTCAGTGGGTGTGGCATATGCAAATCACTCACGCTAATGACATATTTCCAATGATGTCAAGGGGCGTGGCATATGCTAATGGGTTACGCTAATGAGTTACGCTAATGAGTTCCTCCAGCTCTTTTTCTATGAAACGACCCCTGATCCTAGAGCTCTTCATTAAGCATAAAGACTCCTCTTTCTATGGCAGGAACTTTAACTCGACAGCTAAGTGGTCCTACGCAAACTAGTGGACTAAACAAAGAGGACAACAATTAACTCTTTCATAACTGAATGTAGGACACTTGCTGAAAGCCCGACAGAACGCTTCTTTCTCTTCTTTGATTTTGGCCTCTGCTCCGTCCCCCAGAGAGGATGGTAAACCTAACCCGTTTCAGACTCCAGGCAGGGCAGCACGGTCACTCTATATGAAATGTAGGTATCCTGGAACATGGGAACCCAGATGTGAGCGGGGTGGTTCTGAGCTTCGCTTTATCCCTGACAAGCTACTTTTCTTATCCCTGATGAGCTAGTTTTCTATATGCAGCGATTTTTTTTTAAAATGGAGGAGCAGTTCATTACTTGTGTTAGCAATCTAGAGGAATGGGCCCCGATGCTGCCTCAGGGAAGACTTTTTCTCTTCCTTGCATGCAGATCTCGTTCTGAAGGGCTGTTTTTATGAACATGCTGAATCTTCGGTTCTTCAGAAATCTTCCAGAAAAGCTGTAACCAGCCCCAGGTCATGGGACTGGCCTCCTAACGACTCCCCTTAAACACTTCCTTCCATCTGCAACCACATTCATTACTCAACCGTTCTTAACCCTTATCTGTCTTTTTGCTTGGTTTGCACAAGTCTTTTCTTAATTACGTTTTTATCCCGCCCTTCCTCCAAGGAGTTTGGGGCTGCACACACAGCTCTCCTCTCTTCCATTTCATTTCTGCCACTTCCCCGTGAGGTGTGCCTGCCCCAAAGTTGCTCAGTGAGCCTCAAGAGGAAGTGTAGCTTTGGACACTGGGATCCCAGCATGATGCTCTAACCACTAGACATACTGACTCTTCCCCCCTTCATATGAACCGGAGGTTCCCAAACTTATTTGGCCTACCGCTCCCTTTTCAGAAAAAAAAGTACTCAGCGCCCCCCCCCCCCCTGGAAATCTACCTTCAAGAAGTGGACAAAAAGATGCCGTGACAAGTTAGCACACCCCAAGCAGCCGCCCAACCTAAAGTAAAGGGACACTAATTTAAAAGGTCCTTTTAAAGGTCCTAATTTAAAAGGTCCTTTTACTAATATCCTCCTTTTAAAAAATATGTATTTCCCCCAAATCTTACCTTTTAAATGTCTTCTTCAGTCCAGGTAGATTCCACCACGATCCACACAGCAGCAGCTGAAGGCCTGAAGCCAGAGGCCAGCAGCAGCCACCACGCAATAGCCCAGCTGCAACACCAGCCGTACAAGGGTGCACACGCATTGCAATTTGCAAAGGCATGGCTGTGATTGGCTGTGGGGACCCCTCTCAACCTCCCCCTCCCTCCCTGATCCCTGGGGAGACCAGGAGAAGGCAGGAAAAGGCTGCTTTAGATAGGTTCTGGACTCTTCTTTCTTTATGCTTCCGCCGCCCCCCTTATTTTTATTCAACTCCCCCCAATTGCACCCAGGGCCCCTACCGCCCACCTGATATGGGAACCACTGATATGAACAAATGAAGCTGCCTTCTATGGAATCAAACCCTTGACCCATCACAGTCAGTATTGTCTTCTCAGACTGGCAGCAGCTCTTCAGGGTCCCTGGTGGAGGTCTTTCACATCTCCTACTACCTGGTCATTTTAACTGGAGATGCTGAGGATCGAACCTGGGACCTTCGGAATGCCAAGAAGATGCTCTTCCACTGAGCCATGGCCCCTCCTCATTTCTTGCATGCCTGGTGAGGTAGGGATAGATTAGGAAGAATTCATCGACTGAGAGATTTGGAGCGGGGCTGGGGGAGAACCGAGGGGCAAATTAACCTCTGAAGTTGGGAAATGGGTTTGGCACATTTGAGCACAGGAATCGCAGCTGGGTTTGGTTGTTCCATGAGATAATTACATTTCATAGAATCATAGGGTTGGAAGGGAGCTCCAGGGTCATCTAGTCTAACCTCCTGCACAATGCAGGAAATTCACAACTACCTCCCCTCCCCACACACTCAGTGACCCCCAACTCCATGCCCAGAAGGTGGCAAAACACCGTCAGGATCCCTAGCCAAACTGGCCTGGGGAAAATTGCTTCCTGACCCCAAAGTGGTGATCAGCATTACCCTGGGCATTAAGAAGGGGCCACGAGAACTAAGCCCTGATGTAACCCCTCCTGCCCTCCCTCTCATGATCTGCCCAGGTTCACAGAATCAGCACTGCTGTCAGATGGCCCTCTAGCCTCTGCTTAAAAACCTCCAAAGAAGGCTGTGTTGCCTTGCTGCACCTCCAGAGCCTTTTAGCCCAGCATTAAGCTGCCAGCAGTGGCCAGCTAGATGTCTCTGGAGGCTTGCTACCCGCTCACGAAGGCAGCAACTTCCCCTGGTCATTTGTTGCATACAAGGTGTATTCACACTGATATACTGCCTCTCCATGGGGAGGTTCCATTTCATCTCTCATGTGAGTGGATCTACCTTCCTCAATGACTTTACCTCATTCTTCCTTTTGAAAGCGGGTAGACTTCACGTCTTGCAGCAGTGAGTTCCAAAATTCAGTCGGGACAAGAAGCATCGTGTCTAATGCTGCTTTGAGAGAATGCCTGCATTTGTTTTTCGGGTTGCCTCTGCAAACAGGGGGGATCTGCTGGTAGTGAGGAGCACAGCCACTCAAAGCATAGCACACCATGGTGTTGCGTGAAAAATTGCGCCCAGTGGGCAATTTTACTTGTTTGCTTGTTTGTTTATAGTCTGCCTTTCTCACTGAGAACCAAGGTAGATTACACAGTGCAAGTGAAATACAATATAATGAACAACAAGGACATTCACAAAGCTGGGAAGGGGAAATTAATCATCCATTGCCTCTGCCTTGAATTCAGTTTGTGGCAAATCTATTCCGACACTGCATTTCCAACAGATGCCACTTAGATGTCTCTGGGAAGCTAAGAAGCAAGAATCCCCATGCTGCATGCTCCCACCGCCTGAATTTCAGAGAGAGACTGCTTCTGAACATTGAAGCTCCATTAATTAATTAATTAGATTTATATCCTAGAGGGAAGGTGGCATAGTAAATCCTGATCTCGTCAGATCTCAGAAGCTAAGCAGGGTCGCTTCCTGTTGATATTTGGATGCTTAAAATTCTACAGCAAAAACCCTTAGTATATATGGAAAGAGAAATGCCAGATGTTCAAGCTGGATTCAAGAAAGGAAGAGGCACAAGAGAACACATTGCAAATTTACGATGGCTGATGGAACATACCAGAGAATTTCAGAAGAAAATCAGCCTGTGTTTTAGAGATTACAGCATAGCTTTTGACTGTGTGGATCATGAAAAGCTATGGAGAGTGTTAAAAGAAATGAGAATGGCACAACATCTTATTGTTTTAATGAGCAACCTGAACTCTGGCCTACACATGGGCATGAACAGGAAAAAAAACCCGAACATGGTGTTCGTTGTTCATTGCCACCCACGAACAACGAACAACGAACACTGATGAACATGATCCTGTCATGAACATGTTCGTTGTTCGTTGTTCGTGAGGCCCAGCAGGCTCTCCTCCAGCCATCAAGATCCCTACCACAACACTCCCAGAAACCCTACCTGAGCAGGCAGCAGGTAAGGTACCAATAATAAATAATAGCTTGGCCCCAGAGCCTGACAGCAGCCCTGGAACTTGAGGGGGTAGATCCCTACCACACCACTCCCAGAAACCCTACCTGAGCAGGCAGCAGGAACGGCACCAATAATAAATAATAGCTTGGCCCCAGAGCCTGGCAGCTGCCCTGGAACCTGAAGGGGTAGATCCCTATCCCACCACACACAAAGAAAATTCAAGCTCCAATGCACTCACTCTGTCTCTCTAACAGCAGCTGTCTCTCCCTGAAAGCCAGAGCTGGGAGCCCCCCTCCCCCCGGTCTTTTCCTCTTGTAACAAATTTGGAGCTCCAGTCCACACTTGGCAGGAAGACCTGCCTATCAAGCTAAATTGGGCTTAGATTGGGGTTTCCAGGGCAACAGCAGGAGTTCAGACAGAGTTCAGACAATCCCTGCCTGAGTTGCCAAGGGAATTGATTGCAGGTGCCAGACTGTCTGGCTTGACAAACAGCAACAAACGAGGCTTGCAACGACCACCTGTTCGTCTAGAATGGGGCCTCAGGAACAGCTTGTTTGTGAACAGCTGATCGGGCTGTTTGTGGGGGTTTTTCAGTTCATAATGCTGTTTGTGCCTACTCTGAGGCAACTGTCAGGACAGAATATGGGGAAACAGAGTGGTTTCTGATTGGAAAAGGTGTCAAACAAGGTATTATTTCCCTATCTGTTCAACCTCAATGCAGAGTATATCATAAAGGAAGCTGGATTAGATTCAAAAGAAAATTGGTGGAAGGAGCATCAACAATTTGAGATATGCAGATGAAACCACATTATTGGGATAAAATAGTGAAGATGAAGTGAAAACTGATGAAGGTTAAAGAAGAAAGTGCCTAAGCAGGATTACAGCTGAACACCAAGAAGACAAAAGTAATGACTGCGGAGGAATTACACAATTTTAAAGTTGACAATGAGGAAGTTGAAATTGTTCAAGATTTCCTGTTCCTTGGCTCAATCATCAACCAAAAGGTAAACCGTGACCAAGAAATCAAAAGAAGATTGAGACTTGGAAAAGCAACCTTGAGGGAACTAGACAAGATCCTTAAAGTCAAGGATGTCTCTCTGGGGACCAAGATCGAGATAATCCAAACTATGGTATTCTCCATTACGATCTATGGATGTTTGATTCATTTAAAATATGGTGCTGGAGAAGAGTTTTGCGGATACAGGGACAGCCAAAAAGACCAATAAGTGGGTTCTAGATCAAATCAAGCCTGAATTCTCCCTAGAAGCTAAAATGACAAAACTGAGGCTATCGTACTTTGGTCGCGTGGAAGACAAGACTCTCTGGAAAAATCAGTAATGCTAGGAAAAGTGAAAGGCAGTAGGACATTTTGGAGGTCTTTCCTTCATAGGGTCACCATAGGTTGGAGGCAACTTGATAGCACATCTCTCTCTCTCTCTCTCTCTCTCTCTCTCTCTCTCTCTCTCTCTCTCTCACACACACACACACACACACACACACACACACACACACACACACACACACATTACCCAAATATTCCTCTTCCGCTCCATTCAGGGCTCAAGGTCAGTGCTTCCTAAATTTCCATAGAGGAACCCTTTTCTGGTTTCTGCTTGCTTGTTCCAGTATTATTGAGCATCGAAAGAGTCATATCCTATCTGCCAAAGATTTGCTTTTAAAAAGTGACAATGTACTCTCCGAGAAGTCCACGAACCTGAAATTCCTCAGGGTCACAGTGTCTGAAAAAGGCAAGCTTGGAGCAAATTACTCCTGCAGAGATGCAACAGGCCACTTTGTAGACATTTTTAAAGAAATCCTGCAGAGATGCAGCGGACACTATCCTGGCAGAGCGTGGGGACTTAAGGCTTTAAATGTCTGGACCGGATCAGTGCCTGTGGATGGGAATACTGTGCATGCCCCCTGGAGTCCAATGGAAGAACTGCAAGCTATCAAAGAGAAAAAGAAATTGGCAAACCTCCCCAAACTGTGCCCTCTCTAGACTCCACCCCTGCTCCCAAATCCCCAGGAATTTCCCAACCCAGAGTTGGCAACCCTACTCAGTAGGACTCACCTCCTTTGGCCTAAATTCTGCTCTCCACCTGCATCAAAGCTCAAGAAGACTGTTTAATATCCTGAACTCTCAGAGAACCCTTGTCACTTCCCCCTCTGTCTCTGAATCCCCGTCTAAATTTAGATTGAAGGTCCTCGGAGCAAAGACATCTTTTTGCTTACAGAAACCATGACACTTTAAATAATTTGGCATGTCTAAGAAGTCAGAGGCTGCAGTGGCTATGGATCTATGAGCTCCAGTTCAGCTAGCCAATGTGCTGTAGCAGTTTGGGGTATTGGCGGAGACTGGAGTTCAAATTCGCACTCAGCCACAAAGCTTTCTGGGTGACCGTGGACCAATCGTATAGTCTCAGCTTCACCTACCTCACAGGGTTCTCGTCAGCATACAATGGGCACGAGTAAAGACTCAAGGTGGAACAGAATGAAAGAGGAAAGCTCCTTTCTGCTTGGCTTGAGAGTTCTACCTAGGGTGGCCAGGCCAAGCCTGAAAACTGATGGGAGGGTTGAGGGCAAGCAACAGCAGGTATGTCATGACATCACTTCTGGGTAAAATCCAGAAGTGATATAAGTAGCTCTGTATCACAGTTCCCAGCAATTCCTTGAGCAACCGTACATTGCTTTTACCAGAAGTAGCATTGTGATGTACCCAACGTCACTTTTTTTTAAAAAAATTGTCCCACTCCAAGGAACTTCAAGGAGCTACCAGCAGAAAACCTGGTAGCCCTAGCTCCATCCCTTGTCCATCAGGCTTTACTCAGCCAAGGTCTCCAGCTGAGTCCTGAGCCACTGGACGCCAACACTGTCCCCACCAGGCCCCAACAGACTCTGTTTCACCTCATTAGGCCTTATCCCCTGTGCTTCAGGTTATTAGTGCTCCCTTAGTTACCAGAATCACTCAAGTTTGGCCTGGCCTTCAGGAAACCTGATTTTCCACACAGCCTTACCACACTAGATCCAAACATTCCCCCCACCAGAGTAGTAACTTCCACTTGGCACCTTGCTTCCTAACCATTGGCTTGATCTGGAGTCAGAGCTCCTGAAAGATTGTCAGAAGCCGTAGCCCCTGATAGGTTGTCTGGTGTCAGAACCCCTGATAGGATGTCAGGTGTCAGAACCCCTGATAGGTTGTCTGGTGTCAGAACCCCTGATAGGATGTCGGGTGTCAGAACCCCTGATAGGTTGTCTGGTACTGTCTGATCCTTGCTTTTGTAGATGCTGAATTTAAGCATGTTTCCAAGTCTGGGGTAAACCTTCTTCCAAGCTGTGGATCTTGGCAAGCATCCAGTTCTAGGCCTACCCCCTAATGCTACCCTGATTACCTGCATACTCACATGCAGATAAGCAATACGCTTATATAAAACTACCCACCCCTCTACTTTCTTCCTGGCAGACTTCATGTTTAATCTGAGAAAATAATTATGCCTGACAATTAGTGGTGGCTCAGGAAGGACACAGAGAAAAGAAGGTCGGCGAGACACTTTCAGTCCATTAAGCAAGTGTGGGAGACCCCCCACTTCTTGCCTAACGCTTTTGGCTGCTGGCTGGAAAGTGCCGATTCCCCATGAAATACTTTCCTTCAAAACGACTTTCCAGCTGTGAGCATGGGGGGAATAAATATCAGCCACAATCAGTACACAAAATTGTCTTAGAGACAGAGTGCCCTCTGGTGGTTGAATCCATGAACAAAGCCAGCCCGCATTCACTTGGGTGCTTTTGCAAGCGCAAACCACTTCCGAATAGCAAGGTTTGAGTCCAGAGCGCTATGAAGGTCAACAAGATTTTCAGGTTGCAGGTACAAAATAGCAAAGAGTCCAGTAGCACCTTTAAGACTAACCAACTTTATTATACAATAAGCTTTTGAGAGCCACAGCTCTCTTTGTCAGATGCATCTGATGAAGAGAGCTGTGGTTCTCTAAAGCTTATGCTACAATAAAGTTGGTTAGTCTTAAAGGTGCTACTGGACTCTTTGCTATTTTGCTACTACAGACTAACACGTCTAACTCCTCTGGATCTATGACCAAGTTTTAGGTAGGTAGCCATGCTGGTCTGCAGAACAGTTCAGCAGCACCTTAGCGGCCAACAAGATTTTCAGGGTACTCAAGATGAAGGGAGCTTTGACTCTTGAAAGCTCATACCCTGAAAATCTTGTTAGTCTTCAAAGTGCTGGTGGTGGAGAGTGCCCTCAAGTCACAGCTGACCTATGGCAACCCCTGGTGGGGTTTTCCTGGCAAGAGACTATCAGAGGTGGTTTGCCATTGCCTGCCTCTGCAACCCTGGTCTTCTTCGGAGGTCTCCCATCCAATTATTAACCAAGGCCGACCCTGCTTAGCTTCTGAGATCTGATGAGATCAGGCTCACCTGGGCTATCCAAGTCAGGGCCTTGAAAGTGCTACTGGACTTGACTCTTGCTCTGCTACTGCAGACCAACACAGTTACCCATCTGAATCCACTTTTTGGATCCCACTTGCAAAGATGCTCAGTAGAAGATCCTCTGCTTTGCATCCAGAAGGCCCCAGGTTCGATTCCTGGCAGCTCCAGTTAAAAGAAATCAGGTAGTAGGTGATGAGAAAGACCGCTGCCTGAGACCCCGGAGAGCTGCTGCCAATCTGAGTAGGCAATACTGACCTTGATGGACAAAGGTTTTGATTGAGTAGAAACAGATTCATGTGTGTGTTCAGCTCCATGCAACTTTCCCCTTTCCCCAACATGAAATGAAATGAAATCCTGCCCTCAAGTCATGGCTGACTTATGGTGACCCCTGCTGGGGTTTTCAAGGCAAGAGCCTGACAGAAGTGGTTTGTCATTGCCTGCCTCTGCAGCCCCAGTCTTATTTGGAGGTTTCCCCTGACCTGGATAGCTCAGGTGAGCCTGATCTCGTCAGATCTCAGAAGCTAAGCAGGGTCGGTCTTGGTTAATAAATGGATGGGAGACTTCCAACAAAGATGAGGTTTGCTGAGGCAGGCAATGAGAGATGCTACCGATTTCTTGGCCAGGTCTATGTGGATGTGCAAGTTCTGAGAATTTCTGAGAGCCAGAGTGGTACAATGGTTAGAGTGGCAGATTCGTATCGGGGGCTCCCAGGTTTGAATCCCTGCTTTTCCATGGAAGTTTGCAGGGTGACTCCCTGGGCCTTTCGCACGCTCTCAGCCTAAGCTATTAAAATAATAATAATAAAAAAATAGACCCTGAATCTATTAAATGGAATATATATCTGGACTGAGGCTATCATACTTTGGTCACATCATGAGAAGACAAGATTCTCTGGAAAAGTTGATGGATATAGATTTGGAGGTTTTTTATATACTTATTTTTATATACTAAACCTATGCTTTTTCAGTATTACATGCTTTGCACTTTTTCTGTGCTCAGGAGCCAAAGTACTACTTGTAATGTAACCTGTAAGAATTTGACACTTGAAACAAGAAGACTTGAAACTCTGTAAGAACTGATATACTGCTTTTAGGGCTGCACTTATATTATATGTTATATTATTCTATAGATTCCAATAGAAATCAATACCAGAGAGCCTTTTGTAGAAAACTGATTTGACGCAGCAAGCTGGTTTTGGCCACCTGTGGTATTTATCTTCCTTAAAGCTGAGAAGAAACTGGGGAAAAGGGCACGAATAGGAAAACATCCCTTCCTATCCACCAGATTGAGATTCATTGGCGCCCTTGAAAGTATTATGCCAAGAAGAAAGTAGATAAAAGGTTAGGCAGTGTCCTTCCAAAATGAGGGCAGAGAAAAAAAAAACTGTGTAGACTGGAATTCCCCCAAATAGAGGGGCCAGCCCAGAATTGCATCTTCAAATCAGAACTGACCCTAGATATGTTATGAGCCAATAAGATATCAGATATTAGAATACTGTAATATTGTTATGATTATCTGAAAGTATTAATTGCCTGTATTTCTATTGTAATTTTGATGAGCTCCGGACACAAGGAGACCACCTACTCCTGTGAAAATGGGCTCCTCCATTGTTGAAATTAAACAATCATATATTGCTTCATTCTACAGGACTCCGTGGTGTGTGTGTCTCTTATTGTGATTGGTGAGAGGGACACCTAAGGCACAAGTTTGTGCATAACAAAGTCAATAATGCTAGGAAAAGGGGAAGGCAGTAGGAAAAGAGGAAGACCTAAAACGAGATGGCTTGACTCAATAAAGGAAGCCACGTCCTCCAGTTTGCAGGATCTGAGCAAGTCTGTTAATGGTAGGACGTTTTGGAGGTCTTTCATTCATAGGGTCGCCATAGGTCGGAGGCGACTTGACAAAACATAACACACACGCACACACAGAGTATATCAATTGCAGAGAGAATGTGATGGAGCTTGTTTGGAGCTTGCTGGCTGGTGTGAATGTGAGAGTGAAAATAACAAACTTAGCTTAGATTTAGGAAAGAATTAAGAGTATTATAGGAACTCCATATTCTGAAAGGAAAGAGCAGAGAGAAATTCTTATCTACCTGTCTCATCTAAGGACAGGCATGGATTGCATCCATGGTGCAAGACAGAGAGAAGAGATAGTGTGTAACAAAGAGAGGGTGCTCCATTCGGCTAATAAACACCTGCTGGTGACCCTTGACCCCAAGGATGTTTGCCTAGCCTCGACCAGGGCCAGGGGCTTTTTTGGCCTTCGCACCAGCCTGGTGGATCTCTGTCCGTGGAAATCAGGGCCCAGTGGGACCTGTTCTCATCCTGCTGACCGTGCAAGATGGAGATATTCCGCCAGGCTTATGGTGGTTGAACTTCTTGTGTGGTTTGGCCTTCCACAATCTGGTTCACGCATGCAGGAGAATGAGGTGCCAGAACGGACTGTGGTACATCAGGTGAAAGATTACATTTCAGAATGCAGAAGAAAAAACCCTCTCAGCAAACAGGAAACCAGCACAGCAAGCAAAATGTGTGTGTGTGTTACATGCTGTCAAGTCGCCTCCGACCTATGGCGAACCTATGAAGGAAAGACTTCCAAAACATCCTATCATTAACAGACTTGCTCAGATCCTGCAAACTGGAGGACATGACTTCTTGTATTGAGTCCAGCCATCTCATTTTGGGTCTTCCTCTTTTCCTCCTGCCTTCCACTTTTCTTAGCATTATTGACTTTTCCAGAGAATCTTGTCTTCTCATGATGTGACCACAGTATGGTAGCTTTAGCTTTGTCATTTTAGTTTCTAGGGAGAAAAGAGCGTGGTAAAACTGTTCTCCCTGTGATGCTAGTTTTCAGCTTGCAGGGTGTTGTTTTTTTAATGGAAAGAACCATTCCAAGTGCAGCCCACTCCCTGCAGTTTGAAGAGGTGCAGTTCGTTCCTGTACCTCTTTTTTTCACATTGTGTGAACACAGCCTGAAGAGACACACTCTGAAGTGACTAGCCATTCAGATTTGGGCTGCTTTTAATTCTTCTGGGACTGCGGTCTTCAGACCCCGGTTCGAGATCTTCAAACTGGTTGCCATGGTGACCACAAAGTAAATCCCTCTCTTTTCAATGGACTTATAAGCAAATGAACAGAGGACTGCAGTCTTTATACGCTTTGCAATTTTTTTGATTACATCAGCAGTTTTTGCTTCCGATTAAGAAGGCATTGTTTGAGGAGACGCTGTCTATGGGTCAGGTTTCCTACTCTCCATTCCCCTAATGCGTAGGATCAAGGCCCCCTAATCCTCTTTGCCTTGATCAGCAAGACTCTTCTGTCAGAGTGGCTTATGTATTCAGACCCCTTAGCTGCTGGGGTCAGTTTTCTTATCTCAGTCTTGTGGTTCCATTCCAATTGATATTCTAATTTAAACATTATTTTTTCCCTCTACGTTCCATATGTTGCATGCTGTTGGATTTAGGGATTTGATAAACTGCAAGTTCTAAAAAAGCACTGAAATGGGCATATCGATACTTAACTTTGACCACTTAACAAGGTTCAGGTTTTGCAGTGGATACTAGTTATGATATTCTGGGTTGCCATCCTCTGGGTGGTGGCTGGAGATCTCCTGGAATTACAACTGATCTCCAGGCCATAGAGATCAGTTCCCCTGGAGAAAATCGCTGCGTAGGAGGGTGGACTCGATGACATTATATCTGTCTGAGGTTCTTCCCCTCCCCAAACCCCGCCTTCTCCAGGCTCCACCCCCCAAATCTCCAGGAATTTCCCAACCCGGAGCTGGCAGTGCCATCCCACCCCACTGAGCAGGAGTTTTGGGCTGGGGAGCGGGGACTCTCAGCAGATGGAAACCGAAGAAGGGACCATCTGCTGGAAGAAGGGGACAAGTCAGCCGTGATGCCTAAATGGGAACCTCCATAGCCAGAGGCAGTCTACCTTTGTACACTCAGCCATTGGCATCAGTTTCCCCTGGTGAAAGTGGCTGCTTTGGAGGGGGGTCTCTCTCTGGCATACCCCACTGAGGTCTTTGCCCTCTGCAAACTCTGCCTTCCCCAATATCATTCAATGCCAAACACTAGGGAACTACAACCGAGGGAGGCTTTGGACTCTTTGCTCTCCTTACATGCTTTCCAAAAGATCCGACCACTGGTCCATCCAGTCCATCACCCTGTTTCGCACAATGGTCAACCAGAGAGGCCGCGGCTTAGAAACTTCGGTGCATTCTAAAGATCCAAGGACAATGACATCCAACCGACAGGGTGTCATAGTCCCACTATTTACCTCGTTGGTCAGGCTCCACCTGGAGTATTGTGTGCAGTTCTGGAGGCCTCACTTCAAAAAGGATGTGGACAAATTGGAACGGTGCAGAAAATAGCATTCGAGATGATCAGGGCCTGGAGACCAAGTGTGACGAGGAGAGACTGAAGGATCTGGGCCTGAGAAGAGTGGCTTGCTCAAGGCCACCTGCAGAGCTCATGGCACGAGTCGAACCGGCAGAGTGCGGATTGGCAGCCCAACCACTTAACCACTGTGCTACAGCAGCTCCTATAATAATAACTATGCTTACATACCTCTCTTTTAGACAGATGAGTGCCCCACTCAGAGCAGTGAACAAAGTCAGTGTTATTATTATCCCCACAATACAGCTGGGGAGCTGGGGCTGGGAGGAGGGGCTTACTCAAGGCCACTTGCTGAGCTCATGGCAGTAGTGGGAGTCAAACCAGCAGAATGCTGATTCACAACCCAACCACTTAACCACTATGTTACAGCGACTCATCCAACAGTGCACTACAGGAGGGAAGGGACCAGCTTATATACCGCTCTTCTAGACGGATAAGTGCCCCACTCAGAGCAGTGAACAAAGTCAGTGTTATTATTATCCCCACAATGCATCTGGGGAACTGGGGCTGAGAGGAGTGGCTCACCCAAGGCCACCTGCTGAACTCATGGCAGGAGTGGGAGTCGAACCAGCAGAGTGCTGATTTGCAAACCAACCATTCAATCACTATGCTACAGCAGCTGTATCAGCAGCTCCCTCTGGGAGAAAGAGAAAAAAACTGTTGACTACTATAAGAAGTAGGATCCTGTAATAAATGGGCCAAGGGTCTGGCAGTTCTTTTTTTTTCTTATGTTCTTAGAACAAATTGTTTTGAAGCGTCTATGAGAACTGAATTCCAAAAGAAAATTCAAAAAGCCAAGATGATGCAAAAAACCCCTAGAGATCGAAGCATGGACTTAGCAGCACGGTTTTGCTCTCACTCTCTCAGCTTAACCTTCTTCACAGGATTGTCGTGAGAATAAAATGGGGGAGGGGCCCACGCACCTCACGCTGAGATCTTTGGAGGAAGGGTGAAAATACAAACTGGATCTGGTTGTTTTAAGTGAGCAGCCTTGTTAGTCTGTAGTAGAAAAGCAAGATTCGGGTCCAGTAGCATCTTAAAGACCAATTAGATTTCTACCGTATGAACTTGTTTGAGAGTCAGAGCTCCCTTCGTCAGATATTGAGGAGTGGAAAAAGGGAAATCCTGCCTGGATTATAAGAAGAACTTCCATTTTATTAGGGTTGGCAGGTTCCTTGATCCTCCTGGTGGGAGGGGGCAGGAATTGGCACTTACCTCCTGTCTGTGTTTTCGAGTGCGTGCAAAGCGCATGCGAACTCCTGGCACTTGTGCAATGACATCACTTTCAGAAGTGATGTTGGCTATGGCAGCAATCCCACACTCTGTGTGGGGCCAATTCTTTGGGTTTTGGCCCATTTGGGGCCAAAGTTGGCCCCAAATGAAGCATGGGGGCACTCCTGCAGCTGGCATAATGACCTTCTGGAAATGACATCACCACGTCCACTGGGAGCACATGTGTGCTGCACATGTTTCTGGAGTTCCTGGTAGGTGATCTCTGGGCAGCCCCAAACTTCCCTCCAGTCGCCAACAACCGGCAGGCAATCAGGTAAACCAGCAGGAGATTGCTCACCACCCGCGGGCACCTAGAATCCCTACTTTTATACTCCTTGTATCTGATGAAGTGAGCTCTGACTCTCCAAAGTTCATACCCTAGTAAATTATTTACTTTTTAAGGTGCTACTGGACCCGAATATTGCTTAACTATCCTGGAAGTTAGATAATAAGGGGAAAAAAGATAGAGGGGTCAAGTTACATCCTAAAATGTAAAACATATTCCAAGAAAGTATTTATCACGAACATGCGCAAAACATAGGTTAAAAACAAGTTAAAAACATAAGGCCTGAATGGCAGGTTACATGCATATGCCAAGAAGTGCTAAAATGTTCTCCATATATAGATGATACATTCTAATAACCAACACAAAAACAGACCATACGCGTTTCCTGTAAGGCCTTCCTCAGTGGTCACTTGTGCAATATTTATAATCAAACACACCCACACACTCAGCAACCAATACAGAAACGTTCCCCATGCTTTATCTAAAACTGCAAAAAGAGAAAGGGCAGGGGGAGAAAAAAAAATTTTTGTTTGGTGTTGGCAACCACTATGTTCTAGAAATATTTTTAGAAAAACACTAAACGTTTACCTCTTGTATTGTGTGGTATAATACAAATGTTGCTTGCTGCACTCACACAATGCTCTTCATTTGATATTGTATTCTACAGAAAAAAATGTTAGAAATGAACTAATTATTCCATACTAAACTCTTTAAACTGCCCAGGAATTTCCAGTCTCAAAATCCAGAAGATTTTGAAGATTAAAAACCAGTTGAAACCAGAGACTTTTTTTGTTGAGAATGATGGACAGCCAGTTGGAAAGAAGCTTTGGAACTTTGTTTTTATATTTGATTACGGCAGCAAGAGTGGAAAACTATGCACAAAAGTGGAAAGCTCCAACATTTACTACAATGGAGGAATGGTGGATAAAAGTTTTGGACAATATATACAACAACCAAAAGTTTTGGAGTTTGCGTCAATGGCAAAACTTACTTCACTGATTAGAGAAAAGACATTAGTTACATTTTTGACTGAATGGAAACCGCATATTGACTTTCTGCATGAAATAGATAATAATGACTTGATGACATCTGGATTTATGGATTAAGAATCATGAACAATAGAAAAAAAGAGGGCTCTTACATTTAACATAGAATAAGTGAGACTTGGAAAACGACGTATATTTGTTGCAAAGAAAATCAGAACTCAATTTGTAGTTTAGTTTTTTTCTTTTTCTTGTTTGTTATTTTATGTTTATACGCAGGGGTCATTTTGTAGAAAAAGAGCTGGAGGAACTCATTAGCATAACTGATTTGCATACGCCACACCCCCTGACGTCACCTATCCTGGCTGCTTTGGACCCAATCCTGGCCATTCAGGGCCGAAATTGGGCCCAAAATGGCAAAAAGGGGCTGAAAATGGCCAGAAAGGGGCCCAAAATAGTCAGGATTGGGCTGCTGCTGAACAGGAGAGTGATCCACCACCCATCAGAGGCTCGATCCAGGCCCAATCCAGGATGAGATGGGCCCAAAATGGCCGAGAGTCAAGTGGGCGGAGCCACCAGACATGTGACCTCTTTGGGGAACTGCTGGAACTGTGTTCCGGCACGTTCCCCCTCGAAATGAGCCCTGTTTATATGAATTGTTACTTGTTAGTGTATGTGTTTTTTTTAGAATGTTGTTTTTTATCTTTTACGTTTACTGTTTATAGCTTAAATAAAGAAAAATTCTTCCTGGGATTTCCAATCTCAAAGAAACCTGAGGCTTGGTTTCCAATGTATTAGATAATAAGGTCAGCAGGGGCACATCAGCCATTAAGGCCCATCCATGACTGGCAAAGCTATCTGTTGGAGGGTGAACGAAGCCGCTGCTCATGGGGTGAGTGACTGTCTGAGAGGCCCAGTTCCATTTCAGTCTAATTGGCTCTTCAGGTATCCAATTGAGCACAGTCGCCATTCAAATACCCAATGCCAGGCAATCAGAGCACACACCATAGAAAAGCCGTGTGTTTGTGTGTGTGCTGAAAAGCTGCCAAAAATTCCTGCTGGTCTTGAAATTCAAATGCAGATTTTTAGTCAGTTAATGGAAGTTTTAGGCTGGGCGTCTGATCTTTTCCCCCTTGCTGTATTGGAGAGATTGTACTTTTGCCAAGGGGACCAGAAAAAGGAAATGCCATCCTTGCAGCTCGGCAAGCCTGGACTTGCTCCTGCTTCCCCCATCAAGTGCTTTCCCCCACTCCAGCGGAAACTGCTGAGCGCAGCCTCTTCCAAGACCCAGGGACCTGCTAAAGATGTTTTCAGACAACAGCACAGCAGAGGCAAACCACACAAGACCTCATTAGCGGATCACGTCACCGGCTGCAAAATTGACCAGGCCCTTGCAGGTGTCCGCAAGCCTTTATTTCTTTCGAGCTGAAACGCTGGCCCAGAAGTTACGAAATCAGTCCAAAACAGGCAGAAAGGGTTTGTGTTATTTTAATATTTTCAGTTTCCCCCCCAAAGTCTTAACTTTGTGCTTTGTTTACAGCATATTCTAAGCTGCCTGTAAATACTGTCTGAAGAGGTCAAAGCTTCGTTCACGAATGCTAAAAGAAAACCATCTGGCCGTGATTGTTCATCAAGGGTCTAGGCACACAAAATGCTATTGTTTTTGCCATATTATAAACTAGTTTGCAAAGTTTTAAACAAAGCTTTTTACGGGACCCAGGGGAAGGAAATACTCTTCAAGAAATAGAAGTCCTAAGCTCCGTTTTAACGGGTGGAATTAGTTGCATGTTCCGTTGGATACTATATGTAAGGATTTGCTATAGCAGAAATCCTCTACATTCTATTGAACTCTGAGTAAACATGCATACTTGGGTTGCCAATTTCCAGGTGGGACCTGGACATCACCCTGAATTACAGCTGATCTCCACGCTAAGGAGATCAGTTTCCTTGGAGAAAATGGCTGCTTTGGAGGGTGGAGTCTATGGCACCAGATCCTACTGAGATCCCACTCCGAACTCTGCCTTCCCCAGGCTCCACCTCCAAATCTCTAGGAGTTTCCAAACCCAGAGCTGGTTTGGGTTAGGAAAGAGGGGAAGTGACTTTCCTTGCTGGGAACAATCTTAGACCAAGGGTTCCCTGGAAAACACTCGGGTAGTCGGCTGCCACCACTCAGATACCTCCTGAGAACTGCTAGACCGATCCACTGGGAAGCAGCTCTTCCAGCTCAGCCCTAGCAAAATAACCAAAACACCCTGAAAAACTGTATTATAGCCAGGGCTTTTTTTCTGGGAAAAGAGGTGGTGGAACTCAGTGGGTTGCCCTTGGAAAAAATGGTCACATGGCTGGTGGCCCCGCCCCCTGATCTCCAGACAGAGGGGAGTTTAGATTGCCCTCCACTGGAGAGGCACGGAGGGCAATCTAAACTCCCCTCTGTCTGGAGATCAGGGGGCGGGGCCACCAGCCATGTGACCATTTTCAAGAGGTTCCGGAACTCCGTTCCCCCGCATTCCCCCTGAAAAAAAGCCCTGATTATAGCAAACTGTGGGCAGTGCCCAAGTGGTCTGGCACATAGGGAAGAGAACCAGAGAAATATCCCAGAGAAATGGATTGTACCAAGGAAGCCAAAAATGCCTTTATAGAAAGAAGGTTAATTATTTTTTAAAAAGGAAAGGATGGGTGGATTCAAAAGGGGTAGGAAGGAGGACAAAATACAAAATCCAGAAAAAAGCGTACTATCAAAGCTTAGCAAAAGCTACGCTGCACACAGTTCACAGCTACGAATTCAGAGTGTGCAGCTACAGTGGCGATCCTCTCTCTGCTTGCATGGGAGTAAGTGCCAATGTGGTTATGGCCCATTTCTCACCCTGTTCGGCGGCATCTAGCTGGGCACAGTAGGAAAACAGAATCCTGGGTTAGAAGGAGCCAGAGAGCCTTTCCAAAAAAGGGAAATGGGGTCATAGCTAATGGGTTGGATCCAACCTACTTTTCCACTGGTGAAAAAGGGAAGAGGGCTCTCCTCTGAGTAGGGTTACCAACCTCCAGGAAGTGTCTGGAGATCTCCTGGAATTACAACTGATCTCCGGGCGACAGAGATCAGTTCTTCCCCTAGAGAAAATGGCTGCTTTGGAGGGTGGACTCAGGCCCGGCGCCACCACTGAGGCGGTGAGGTGGAGGCCGTGGGGCCAGAGGGAGTGCCAGAGGGGGTGCTGGGGGTGGAGGCGCACGCCATGGAGCTGGCATGCCTGGCTTGCGCTGTGGCCACTGGCCAGCCCTGCGCCGCCGCCGCTACCACACGCCCCCAGGCAGGCACAGCAGCCACGGGCCAGGGACAGCAGGCAGCCAGGGCAGTGTGCGGAGCACGGGCAGCCTCCTCGCGCCGCCCCAGCCACCTGCCAGCCAATGGCCCTGGCTTTACTGCGTGACGATGTCATCATGCGATGACATCATCACGCAGTCTGGGGGCGTGTGTGTGTGCTGCACGTCTGTACATTCTGATTGCATTGTTTTTAATTGTGTAGCCTGTCTTGAATCTCAGTCTATAAATGAAGAAAGTAAATTAACAAACAATACATTCTTTAGTTCCTAAGGAAGTTTAGGATATGTTAGAATCGGAGTCACCAAATTTTTTGAGCCTGCGGGCACCTTTGGAATTGTGACACAGGGCATTCGGCACAATCACAAAATGGCTGCAGAAGGAAACAGAACCAACTATAAAATGGCTGCCTGAAGAGGCGGCGCCTACCACAAAAGGGAGTGAGGTTATGCATAACTCTAATAGCTACTCTTCAGCATTTTGGGCGGACGCTCTCATTTAACAGTATGCCTTTTAAAATGAACATATTGTTGAAAAACATTTTCTTGCTTAAACACAGTTTTCCTCCAGTCACATAGTGAAGATCCTTCTGCTGTGGTGGCACATGTTGTCAAAGCACTCGTTGTTGTTTTTTAAAGCTGTGCTGTCAATCAACTCTCCAAAGGCCAATCAGAAGCCCTGCAGGGCAAAAGCCCCACTAGACCCCTCCCACTTTCTAAAAACACTTGGCATGTGCCAGGAATGGTGTTGGTGGACCCAATGGTGCCCACGGGCACCATGTTGGGGATCCCTGTGCTGAAATATAGAAATGGTCCCAAGATTGTTAATAATGGTCTCCCGTCCAAATATTGACCAGGACTGGCCCTCTTAGCTTTCGAGATCTGATGAGATGAAGCTACCTGGACCATCCAGGGCAGGACTTACAGCTGCTTAGCAGATTAATAGAAAGGTATTCCTTTAATTTTAGTTTGGTTAAACTGATTTAGACAAAATTAATTCATTTATAGATAGCTTTTCTCACAGCCTAACCTACCTCACAGGGTTGTGGTGAGGATAAAATAAAGGTGGGAGAAACCATATGGGCTACTCTGAGCTCCTTGGAGGAAGGGTAAGATAAAAATGTACTAAACAAAGAAAGAAACAGGCAGACAAAATAAGAATATGCCCAGTGGCGCAGAGTGGTAGGCTGCAGTACTGCAGCCCAAGCTCTGCTCATGATGTGAGTTCGATCCTGGTGGAAGCCGGGTTCAGATAGCTGGCTCAAGGTTGACTCAGCCTTCCTTCCTTCCGAGGCTGGTAAAATGAGTACCCAGTTTCCTGGGGGTAAAGTGTAGATGACTGGGGAAGGCAATGGCAAACCACCCCGTAAAAAGTCTCCCAAGAAAACATTGTGATGCGACGTCCCCCCATGGGTCAGTAATGACTCAGTGCTTGCACAGGGGGACTACCTTTACCTTTTTATTTTTAACAAATCACAGGTGAAAAGTAAAGAATATTTTTTCTGGAATCTCAGGATGGGGTTCCAACATCAGTCTGTAAAAGGATTGGTTAAAAAACGTTATTTGAAATAAAAACCTGTCATTAAAAGACGAAAAGGCATTGTCCTGTTAAATTGAACATGATATTGTATCATCAATTATCTGGGCCCACGTCTTTCTGGCTTTGCAATGTGACAGAGGATTGCAACGAAAAACAACACTTGGCAAATTAAATCCTCTTAATCCAAGTTCGGAGTTTAAAGATACCATCTCTGCAATTATAGAGTCCTGAACGGCATTGCAGATATTGAACAGGGATGAGTCTTTGGAGAAGCTAGATGCTTTAATGGGATGCAGCAGCGAGGACGGAGCTGAGATTTAAGAAGGAGAAGACTTAGGGACGCACCCGAACATACAAGAGAACCTTCCAGGGGGAACAACCATGAATGAAGACAGAGTGGAAAAAGAAGCTCTGAGAGCCGAATTGCCTCCAATAACGCACAGCCTAGTGCACAATGCTCAAAGTAGCTTTAATTAGGATTCCCTGGGGGAGCTGTCCTTGGTACTGAGCACTCATGCCTCAATGTGCCCCAGGTTGCAAGGGACGACAACCAATGCTGCGTTTGCCCATCAAATATTATTTATCTACTTCAGAAATTAGTTCCTTTCTCTTCGAGCTAGAAAAACCAGCAAAGGTACTTCTTGGCATCTCCTCGTACAAAGTTTTCTCTCCAGTGGTCGTGGCGTTTGCATTACAGTGGCTAGTAACGCTAGCGAGTTCCGCTGCTGTGGAAATCCGCTGAGGAGGGTTACGGTAAGTGGATTTCATGGGGCTGTAAAGAAAGGAAACTGATTTTTCTCATTGTTTTAGTTAAAAACTAAAAGTGCAGATAAGAAATTTGGTGGTTGTTGTGGGTTTTCCGGACTGTATTGCCGTGGTCTTGGCATTGTAGTTCCTGACGTTTCGCCAGCAGCTGTGGCTGGCATCTTCAGAGGTGTAGCACCAAAAGACAGAGATCTCTCAGTGTCACCTGATCTCTGTCTTTTGGTGCTACACCTCTGAAGATGCCAGCCACAGCTGCTGGTGAAACGTCAGGAACTACAATGCCAAGACCACGGCAATACAGCCCGGAAAACCCACAACAACCATTGTTCTCCGGCCGTGAAAGCCTTCGACAATACAAGAAATTTGGTCTCGGGGCAGTGAAACTGTGCATTTGAAGAATAGGAATGTAAGTTATTGTTTAATATAAGTCCTAGAATTGATTAGGTTCCATTTCAGCAATTCTTCAACCCCATACTGGATCCTTGCTAATACTATATCTTTGTAAACTTGTATTCATTTACCCCATGACATTGTTTGTGGAAATGTTCTCGAAACTGTATGGAAATGCCTGCCCTTGTCCTTGCCACTGATTGTACTAATCCCACACTATGTAATCTGCCTTGAGTCTCAGCGAGAAAGGCGGACTATAAATGACATAAATAAAAAATAATAATAAATAAAATAAAATAAAATAAAGATGTCCAGTTCATTTCATTTTCTTTTCACCATAACTTCTTCCAGTCCCTTTTCTTTGCTGGTGTCCCTGGTTTGTTTCTCTTTTATATGATTTATGTTACCATTTCTATGCATTTAACACACACACACAAATGTGCTGGCCTACCACACCACTATACAAAGTTGGAAGCCCTCTTCTAGCCTAGGGAGACTTCCTCCAGCTTATATACTTCTTCCTCTGACAGCCTCCTTAAGCCAGAGAGACTTCCTCCAGTCTAAAGTAGGATATGACCCTTAATTTTACTGGGGGAAACTTTGTTAACAAGGAAACAGACAATGGCATGGCGATTTCAGGGCTGATTTGCGTAACAGATGGGCCAAGTAGACTCAGAGCAAGGATTTTAAAGTTGAACTAGCAGTGAGGACCAGTTCAATAGTATCCCTGTAACAAACTCTGCACAAATATTTTTCTTGCCTATACATAACATGTTACTTTTATTCATACCATTAACTATCTATTTGTCCAGATTCAGAGACTTTCAACTGATGCTAACCTATCCTGACTGTCTGTCGCCTGCTTTTTCTCAAGCACGCTTAAGGATTTTCACTTAACAGTACTTTTGATAATGTACCATTCTTCTTGAAAGCTTATATTTCCTTCCACTTCACCCTAACCTGCTCTGAAAATTAGCCGCAAGAAGAGGGGATAGTCTCCGATATACAATACAATAAAGGAACACACAGTCCAAAGAGACTATATATTAATACGTGTCAATAACTCAGTATTCACATTTCAGTGATAAACACCTTTCCAGGTTGTAGACAATATCCATTTAATGGATACTAATAATTACTCATCCACCAAAAACCTTCTATTATATCAATCTAATGTCCTTTCTTATTCCTTTTGCAGGCAAAGAAGCATTATAGCTGCTAAGATGCTTATAAGAAGTCCGTGGCATTCCTAACAACTGAGCTGCTCCTGAGGGGAAGCTCCCAGATGGGGGTTGGCAACGGGTGCGCCGGCATTGGTTGTACCCCATTTCGTTGTTCCTTGCTTCTTCACCAGCCTTTTTGTATTTGCAGTGTTGCTTTGCACTTGTCAAATTCAATGCATTGAAGTTAATTTCCTCGTTTCAGCCTGCTCTGAGACAATGGCTGTAGTTCTACTGGTTTTTTAGCTGCATTCCTCTAGAGATTTCTAAACAGATAAGAACATACCAATTTACCTTACGGGATGTTTGTGAGATTACGGTGGATAATTCTGGGCACGATAATACTTCCTCTTCCAATAAATTGCACGGTCTTTAAAATTGGCCTAGTTGGACCATGGAACTGCAATCCTTTTTTCTCCAAGGCCTTTCCCCAAGTGGCTGCGAAGCTAGCTGTGGAACGGATAAAGAAGGATCCTTCGCTGAATTTTGCCCATCAGCTGGACTGGGTGTTGCTAGAAGAGGACTGCTGCACCTGTAAAGCTCTGGCTGGATTCATCGGCTTCGAAAAACTTGCGTCGGCTTTTATAGGACCGCTGAACCCCGGCTACTGTGACACAGCCTCTTTGCTCAGCAAGAGCTGGAAGAAAGCCGTCTTCTCATGGACGTGCGTAAACTATGAACTGGACCATCCGAACTGCCACTCCACGCTCATAAGGACGCTGCCCTCGTCCACCAGCATCCTCGTGGCGGTGTTGAAATATTTCAACTGGGCTCACGTTGGCATCATCTCTTCCCAAGAGGACTTTTGGGTGGACACAGCCAACAAACTGGCAATGGCCCTGAGAAACCAGGGGCTACACATACATCTTGTTACAACCGTCTACAATGGAGATGCAAGAACTGGAGGGACTTGGGCAAGGATCCAGGCTGCTGGGGACATTAAAGGTGAGTGGGGTGGAAATTATCCTGTGCCTGATGGAGAGAGAAAGACAGAGAAAGAGAGAGATTGTGTGGAGGTCTGTTAGGGTTGCCAGGCCCCCTCAACCTCCTGGCGGGAGATAGGGGCCTGGCACTTACCTTGGGGGAGAGGGGAGTGCGGGTGCACTTCGGGAGTGATGTCATCGCGCAGCCCCTGGGAGCATGCCCAGGCTCCGCAGGGGCTCAAAAGGGGACCAATCCGTGCCAAAATGGGCCCATTTTGAGGCACTGCAGTGCACAGGAGTACTTCTGCACTCTGCAGCGCCTGAAAATGGGCCCCTTTTGCACATGAGTGCTCCGCAGTGCCTCAAAAGGGGCCCGATCTGTGGCAAAATGGGCCCGATTCTGGCGGCTGCTGCACACGGGAGTGCACAGCCGCGGGGGAGCAAAGATGGAAGGTGTGCGCCCCCCTGCTGGTTAGGTAAGTGGAGGCGGGGTATGGGGAGGGGGGACAGGTAATCCCCTGCCCCCACTGGGGGTCTGGCATCCCTAAGGTCTGTGGTCAAGATGCAGCTCTGCAACAGACTCCCTGCATCGCCCTTTCTCTCAGCCCCCAATCTCTTTCAAAATGGGGAAAGGTTTATTCAATCCATCCATCCATCAATCAATTATTGGAATTAATATCTGTTCTCTCCGCAAATGGGCTCAGAGCGGATCTCAACATAGATAAATAAGTTTACAATAAAATCAGCATTAAAAGCATTAAAACAGTTTGCACAATAAAATGTGGCAGCCATCCATATGGCTCAACCCTGGTTGATCTGCAAAGTTTGCAGAGCACATATGTGTACGGGAAGTACGATGTATTTCTGATTAATAGGAGGAGCAAGTGGCGTGGATGTATGAAAATGCCTCTTCTAGTTTCTTTGTGGTTTTGTATGTTCTCATTGTGAGCTTTTTAGCGCTACTCATTTTTGGTGCTGTTGTCCTGGTTCATTTCTTTCTTTTTGGCCATTATCATACCCTTTATAAGTGATGCAAAAATAACATTAAAATGGCTAAACTTTAACAAGGAAAATTGGGTGTGAGGAATAGGGTTGCCAGCCTCCAGGTGGGGGCTGGAGATCTCCCGGAATTACAGCTGGTCTCCAGCCCACAGAGATCAGTTCACCTGGAGAAAATGACTACTTTGGGGGGGGGGGGACTTTATGGAATTATGCCATGCCAAGGTCCTTTCCCTCCCCAAACCCCACTTTCTCCAGGTTTCACCCCCCAGATCTCCAGGAATTTCCCAACTTGGAGCTGGCAACCCTAGTGAGGAAACAGAAAGTGGAATGACAATGAAGGCTTGAGGGATTGATTTGCAGAAGGGAAAAACAAAGAGGAAACAAAGATTTTTCAAAACAAAATAATGAGGCTGGGGATTTTGGTAGCATCTCGACCAAGTAGAGGCCTGAAGACATTTTAAGCATGAAGCGCACAAATGTTTGGGGGACTAGGCCTGGTCAAAGAAATATCTGACTGGTTCGTTTGCATTGCTTTTATACGATTTCTTTTTCTACCAACTCTGCTCACAGCAGTTAAAAAATAAAATAGAAGCACTTCGCCTACCTTTGAAATGAAGCAAGCGAAGACAAGATTTTAGAAGAAGAGAAAATATTTGTTCTCTGGCCCCAGAAAGCCTTTGTCCTCATATGTCACACCATCAAGAACATGATTAGAGGGTTATGATTGTACTAGTCTTTCCAACTTGATCTTATTACCATTTGAAAAACGAGACAGAGGAAGAAGGGAAGAAATGTTCATTGCTAGCAACGTCTATTTTTCTGTCTACCTTACTGTTCATCTGTGTATCTACCTACTAGCACATATTTGCAAGCAAAGACACATCTAAGCAAAAGAAAGGCCTTTTAAATCCCACTGAATTTATTGAGAAAGGTCAACATTAACTCAACATTCATTTAAACTGATGGGATATAAATTGGATGTATATGGTTTCTAACGTCTCAGTCCAAAAGAGATTTTAAAGTATTCCAACTCCTACATTAAGTCATTGGGGTTGCCAACAGGTCAGGAGAAACATATTCTTTCCTTTTAAGAAAGGCTTGCCCTGACCTGGATAGCCCAGGTGAGCCTGATCTTGTCAGATCTCAGAAGCTAAACAGGGTTGGCCTTGGTTAGTAATTGGATGGGAGACCTTCAAGGAAGACCAGAGGTGCAGAGGCAGGCAAAAACCCTCCCAGGGGTTGCCCTAAGTCCATTATGACTTGAGGGCACTCTCCACCACCAAGAGAGGTGATGGCATTTTTCTCCTTGCCATAGAAAGCTTTACCTGCCCAGTTCCACACATTAAACTCCTGATAAAAGGGACAAGACATTTTTTCCATCAGGTTGTTTGCAACTTTGTAAGCCACAGACAGGGCTTTTTTTCAGCTGGAACGCGGTGGAACGGAGTTCTGGAACCTCTTGAAAATAGTAACATAGCTGGTTGCCCCGCCCCCTGATCTCCAGACAGAAGGGAATTTAGATTGCCCTCTGCACCACCGAGAGGCGCAGAGGGCAAGCTAAACTCCCCTCTGTCTGGAGATCAGGGGGCGGGGCCGCCAGCCATGTGACCATTTTCTCCGAGGGCAACCCACTGAGTTCCACCACCTCTTTTCCCAGAAAAAAAGCCCTGCCCACAGATACACCCAGTTTAATATCCCTCCACCCCCCTCCACCCCCAGTTGACTTTAATGCTCTAGAGGAAGACAAAGTACTTTAAGGGGAGAGTTGGATTTTCTTACTAAGCATCTTAGAGGTATCTCTTACATCATGAAATTATTGTTTGGTTCCATCATGAACTTGGTGTTTGTGTAATTTCCCCCTTCTTTTCACCCCAAAGAAAGATTAAAAGTCTTTCTCTTGGTTTCTCCCTTGCAGTTATAATCCTATGCATGCACTCCGCTCTGGTCGGAGGGGAAGACCAGGCCACCTTGCTAACCCAAGCTCAGGAAATGGGCCTGGCCGATGGGAGATACGTCTTTTTGCCGTACGATACCCTGCTGTACAGCCTTCCTTATCGAAACCATTCCTACTTCCTCCTTGACAAGGACCGCGCATTCCGGGAAGCTTACGACTCGGTCTTGACTATCACCTTAGAGCCTGGAGATCAAGAGTTTTACGAAGCATTCAGGGCAGCAAAACAAAGGGGCGAAATAACAACAGATTTAGAGCCACAGCAGGTGAGTGCTAGGCAAAGTTTCTTGTTTCTTGTTTTGTCCCAATACTGCCTTGGCAAATGTTTGGGGAGCAAGGCCTGAGGAGGCTGTGGTGTCACTTTTAGGTAATGCTATAGGCTACCTCCTAGGGAAATTTCTAAAGGCCATTTTTTATCCCATTCCTCAGTTCCTTGGGAGACAGAAAACTGAGCCTGGGGGTAATTCCCCAGCCTCTGTTGGTAAATAGGAGACCCCAGGGCTCGTTTCAATGCACAGGAAAGCAGTTCCGGCAGTTCCCCAAAGAGGTCACATGTCAGGTAGCCCCGCCCACCTGACTCTCAGCCATTTTGGACCTGTTTCGGCCTGGATTGGGGCCGAAACAGCCGGATAGGGCCTCTGACAGGTGGTGGATCACTGTCCCGCTCATCAGCAGCCTGATTCTGACTATTTTGGGCCCCTTTTCAGCCATTTTTAGACCTTTTTTGCCATTTTGGGCCCAATTTCAGCCCTGAATAGCCAGGATTGGGTCCAAAACAGCCAGGATAGGTGATGTCAGGGGATGTGGCATATGCAAATCAGTCATGCCAATGACACACTTCCGGTGATGGCAAGAGGCGTGGCATATGCTAATGAGTTATGCTAATGAGTCATGCTAATGAGTTCCTCCAGCTCTTTTTCTACGAAATGACCCCTGGGAGGCCCAGTCCCCAAATTCTATGGGCTGCCCAGTTTGATTTAATTGTGTCAGCTTCCACTGGAAAGGAGAACACTGAAAATATCTATTAAATATTTATTTCATTTCTTCGTCAAATTTCTACCCCGCTTCCGGCTGTATTCCAGAAACCATAAAAAGCTAGGGATGCTAGTCCCCTGCTGGGGGCTGGAGAAACCCTGGTCCCACCCTCCACCCCCTCCCCCTCTTACCTGGCCAGCGAGGGGGGAACATGCCTCCTGGGGAGTGCTCCCAGGCAGTGTAGCACACTCTTGGGCAGTGTGATGCACTCCTGCATGCCATAGCAGCTGGATTTGGCTGGATTTGGGCCAGATTCTGCCCGAATTGGGCCAATTACCCAAATCGGCCACTGCAGAGTGTGGGAGTGCTGCCACACTCCACAGTGGCCAGATCCAGGCCAATTTGGTCCTGATTCAACCTGAATCGGCCCAGAATTGGGTTTGATTGCTCTCAGAGAGCCATTGCTAGTCTGAGTACACAATATTGACCTTTGATGGACCAAGGATCTAACTCAATATAGGGAAACACTCAGTGCTCAAGTAATTAAAAAGGTTATCTAATTTTTTTCCAGGTGATTCCTCTCTTTGGAACCATCTACGATGCTATTTATCTCACCGCAAAAGCTTTAGACAAGGCGCATTGGCACGGGACTTATGAACTCTCGGGGATAACGTTGGCAGAACATGTGAAAAACCTTAACTTTGCAGGATTCAGCCACAGGGTACAGACCGACAGCAAGGGGAAAGTGCTGGCCAATTACGTGATCCTGGACACAGACGGCAAAGGGAGCTACTTATCCCCTACCTACTTGCTGGTTGCATCCTCAGGCTTGGTGCAGCCCCTGGGAACAGCCATACACTTTCCCGGAGGAGGCCCGCCCCCTGCCGATTCCAGCTGTTGGTTTGACCCAGATGTTCTGTGCATTAGAGGTAAGATATCCTGCTGCTTCTCTTTTCTGTAGCGTGTCCGAGTGGTTGATAAGCATTATAACCCTTTTGACAGGCCTACAAGTAGTACCGTGAAGCCTGACTAAGACAGAATTTGTACTATCAAGAACTATAATAAAGTATATTTAAAACAATTATGTGTGTAGTCGTTCAAAAGGTACTTCACTGCATCTACAGCCAGTTAATCCATAAGGTACGTATACCTACAAAGAGCCTTAAGTTCACAAATACCAGTTCTATAACATACTAAAATGCTAACGCCATTAAATATTGCATATCACAACTCCTATATCCTATACTTGGAGCGTACAACAGAAAGTGCCTTTAACAGTCAGATGCACCAGTATTGCACTAGCCCAATAATATCATACAAAGATACAAAGTGAAGAACCTTTTGAATGACTACATACATACTTATATTAAATATACTTTATTATAGTTCTTGATAGTACAAATTCTGTCTTAGTTAGGCTTCACGGAATTATTGTTGTTGTTAGACTTTCCTATCCGTGGTACTCTCATACTCTCATACCCTGGCCTGCAAGCAGGACAATATTATCAGCCCAGTAATGCAGAAGGGACGGGAGGGAATGAAGGTGGCTTGCCTAAGGTCATCTTGGGAGATTGCTGATGCCAGAGGTAACAATCATATCAATGCATGGAGCTGTCTTATACTGATGGACCATCGGTCCATCAAGGTCAATATTATCTACTTAGACTGGCAGCAACTCTCCATAGTTTCAAGCAAAGGTCTTTCCCATCACCTTCCACCAGATCCTTTTTCACTGGAGATGCCAAGGGCTGAGTCTGGGACTTTCTACATGCCAAGCAGATACCCTGAGCCATGGCTCCTCCCCTAAAATCTTGATTTGATTGACTGAGTGATCAAATCATCTTGGGTCATAACTCTTTTTTACACGAGGCAACACTGGATGTGTTCAAGTTAGGCTAGGACTGCCGCTGTTCCAGAAAGTTTGGGTCCAGGTTTCTAATTCCTCAGTTGTAGATGTGGAACGGTGGCTCTGATCCTCTGAAAGAAGGAAGGCTTGAGAGGGTGGAGAAGTCTCAAAATCCCTGAGAGAACCATCTCTGCTTTCTTGGGTCACCAAAAGACATGAGGAAAATGTCCTGCTCTATTAGCAGAGGCTTTATCTGTGAAAATGGTTACTTGAAGCTTTTCATGGGCATGTTTATGTGTTATGGGCTGTCGAGTCACTTCCGACCTATGGTGACCCAATTAATGAAAGACCTCCAAAACGTCCTATCATTAACAGACTTGCTCAGGTCCTGCAAACTGGAGGATGTGGCTTCTTTTATTGAGTCAAGCCATCTCATTTTAGGTCTTCCCCTTTTCCTACTGCCTTCCACTTTTCCTAGCATTACTGACTTTTCCAGAGAATCTTGTCCTCTCAAGATGTGACCAAAGTGGCCCTTAGTTTTGGGGAGAACTCAGGCTTGATTTGATCTAGTATGCCCTTATTTTTCTTTTTGGCTGTGCATGGTATCTGCCAAACTCTCCTCCAGCACTACATTTCAAATGAATCCATTTTCTTCCTGTCAGCTTTCTTTACTGTCCAACTTTCACATCCGTACATCGTAATGGGGAATACCATTGTTTGGATTATCTTGATCTTGGTTCCCCAGAGAGACATCTTTATCTTTAAGGATCTTCTTCTCTAGCTCCCTCCCAGCTGCTCTTCCAAGTCTCAATCTTCTTCTGATTTCTTCTTTGCAGTCTCCCTTTTGGTTGATGATTGAGCCAAAGAATAGAAAAACTGGGACAATTTCAATTTCCTCATTGTCAACTTTAAAACTGTGCAATTCCTCAGTAGTCATTACTTTTGTCTTTTAGATGTGGCCGTATCGGTCAATAATGTGATATATTTATTGCCTATATGTATGTATGTAATAGAACAGTCGGCTCCTCCCCTAATATCTGTGTTAGTTTGGTCCTATTGGGTGGCGTTCTTGTTTCAGGGTCCAGATGTGTATGTTAGCTGAAGTTGTTGGTTGTTGGAATTGCTTCCTTGTAGATAAATGGCTGATGTTTTGAACTAGCTTGGCTCTGCTGAATGGACCTGAGAACAGGTACCTGGATACTCTAACCTGTGAACCCACAGCTAAAGGGGAACACCACAGATAACATCTGGTTAATAATAATAATAACATTTTCAATTTATATACTGCCCTTCAGGACAGCTTAATGCCCACTCAAAGTGGTTTACAAAGTATGTCATTATTGTATTGTCGAAGGCTTTCACGGCCGGAGAACGATGGTTGTTGTGGGTTTTCCGGGCTGTATTGCCATGGTCTTGGCCAAGACCACGGCAATACAGCCCGGAAAACCCACAACAACCATATGTCATTATTATCCCCACTGCACTAGAAAGAACTCCTGGTAATGGATTTCCTCATTAAAGAAGCAATATAATTTTTACAATTTTATATTGAAAAAGTGCATACGTGCAGAAAGTGCATTCAAAAGGTAAACATTTACAACAACAATCATACATAAGTACTTTTGCTTGCAAATAGATATTACGATTCACTATAACAATTATTCTAGCCGATGTCTGTTGCTGATGTACAAAGCTGATGGAATTATTCCTGAAACATTTCAAGACAAGCAGTCCAAATAGTCCATAAAGCGGAGTAAGTGCTGTAATAATAATAATAGAGAAGACAGTATTATTTCTCTACTGTTATGTATTATAGCCAATAATTTATAGGGCATGGAGAAATAATAGAGAAGACAGTATGAACTTTTGAAGACTGGTCGTGCACTTTATTGAATACTCCAACGTTATCTACCTCAGCACTTACAGCACTTACTCCGCTTTATGGACTATTTGGACTGCTTGTTTTGAAATGTTTCAGGAATAATTCCATCAGCTTTGTACATCAGCAACAGACATCGGCTAGAATAATTGTTATAGTGAATCGTAATATCTATTTGCAAGCAAAAGTACTTTTGTATGTATTGTTGAAGGCTTTCACGGCCGGAGAAAACCCACAACAACCATCGTACTTTTGTATGATTGTTGTTGTAAATGTTTACCTTTTGAATGCACTTTCTGCACGTATGCACTTTTTCAATATAAAATTGTAAAAATTATATTGCTTCTTTGGTGAGGAAATCCATTACCAGGAGTTCTTTCTAGTGCAGTTAGAAGACTTGCTCCTAGGTTTCACCCTTTAGTAGAGTTATTATTATCCCCACAACAAAACACCCTGTGAGGTGGGTGGGGCTGAGAGAGCTCTGAGAGAGCTGTGATGGACCCAAGGTCACCCAGCTGGCTCCAAGCGGAGGAGTGGGGAATCAAACCTGGCTCTCCAGATTAGAGTCCCATGCGCGTAACCACAACATCAAACTGGCTCTCAGCCCATGATGCCTCTGCTACCAGGACAGGATCTTTTTTCTTCAGGCGGTTGGCAACCATTCTCTGCTCTGTGAAAAAGCAAACTGTTTTCATCTCAGACAGATGGAAAGGGTTAAAGATCGGTTTGTTTAATGTTTTGTAGGAATGCTGGCTTCTTCCAATTAGAAATGCTCCTGGGGAATGCGCTGAGCTTACTTCAGCAAGAAGGAAAAAGAATCACTTAATATAATTTGAGTCGTACCAGAGAGACAGAGGTGGCAGCCAATACCCTGAAGTGGGAGGCTGTCCAACTGGGCTTTCTCAAAGCTTTCCTGGGCTCTCTGGAGTAACACATGACAGCAGGGCAGCGTACCGGAGGTATTTTTAGGCTGGATATTATTTATTTACAAAATTTATACCCCATCTTTCTGTTCTCATCAGGCCCACCAAGGTTGCTAACAGATACATAGGTCATAAAAACACATCTTAAAAGCCATTAAAAGCAAACAAAAAGACTTCATTAAAACAATTAAAGCCAGTGTTAAAATACACATAAAAAACATAAAAGCAGCAACTAAAGCACAGGGCAGGAAGCAAGGATCACTGAGAGAAGGTCAGGTGAAACAAACAAATCTTGACCCACTGGCGGAAGATGGCAACAGAAGGAGGCAGGCAAATCTCCCTGGGAAGAACGTTTCGGAGCTTTGGTGCCATGAAAGAAGATGGCTTCCTCCTACCTTGACCGTGACTGATTCCGCACACGTTGGATAATGCACTTCCAATCCTCTTTATAGATCATTTGGAACGGATTTTTGTGTGTGCGGAACAAAGAATCCACCTCAAATGATTGATAAAGTGCATTGAAAGGGCATTATCCAACGTGTGCAGAATCATCAATGGTCTATAAGAGAGGGCTACACAGGAACTGGACCTACCAAAAAGGAACCCAAAATCCCCAAGTATGAAACTTCATAAATTTTAAATTTTTAGATTTTTAAATATTTATATTCACAATAAAGTGCAAAGCGCTCAACATAAAAATAATCTATTTATATCAATTAGATTACCAAGCTCCAGCAATTCCTACTCACACACATAAATATTCACTTAATATCATAGACCACAAATAAATATTCATAAATAGCAATAAATAGTCAGTTCATCATTCAATAAATTTAACAATAAGTCCAACAATAAATATTATCAGCAGTTGTCAGTATCAATATCTCTACTATATAGTTCAACGAAAAAGAAGTCCAAGCTCTTGTTTAAGTCTCGTTTAAATATAAATATTTTAAAATTTAAAATTTATAGTTTCATACTTGTGTATACGGGGAATTTGGGATTCCTACCCAGGGGTGGTGCCAGGGTTTTTGGTGCCCAAGGCTGCCCCAATGCACGTGCACACAGAGTGTGTGCACCGCCCCCCCAGACTGCATGATGACATCATTGTGTGTGACATCATCATGCAGCAAGCTGGCCCCATTGGCCGGCAGGCAGCTGGAATGGCGCACAGAGGCTGTCCACGCGCCCAGTTGGGTATGGCAAGTGACTGGGGAGGTTCCGCATGCCGCCCTGGATGCCTGCTGCACCTGGCCCATGGCTGCTGTTCCCGGCCATGTGTTGGTGGTGGCAGCTACAGCGGCAGTGTGGGGCGGGAGGGCTGGCAGGCTGCAGCAGCTGTGGGCCGGGCACGCCAGCTCCACAGCATGCGCCCCCACTCCCAGCACCCCCTTCAGCGCCTCAGTGCTCGAGGCAGGGGCTGGACCTTCCTCAATGGGTGCGCCGGCCCTGTTCCTACCTTGACATGGCTGATCTGGCCATGATTCATGCAATGGTAGCATCAAGACTAGACTACTGTATTGCACTCTACGACGGTCTCCCCTGAAAGTCAACTCAGTCGGTTCAGAACCCTGCAGCTTGGTTATTATCAGAAGCTAGGCAGAGCATGCCTATCACTGCATTTCTGCAGTTGCTCCATTGGCTGCCCATCCGTTACCAGGCTCAATTCAAGGTTGTGGCTTTCACTTACAAAACCATCTGTGGCCTCGGCCTCTCATATCTGCAAGACCACCTCTCCTATGCTCCACTCTGGCAGCTTCACTCAACTGAAGAGGGCCTTCTGCAGACACCACCCTGTGAAATCCATTGCTGACCGTCCACATGCTTTCTCTGTGGTAGCCCCCTCCTTATGGAATGGCCTGCCTGAAGAGGTCAGGAGAACTCCCACTTGTGGATTCCCACAAACTTTGCAAAACCAAATCCATGCCATGGCATGAATGTTGAAGTCCCCCAGAACTGATGACACTCAAATGTGGTGAGAATGCAACCCCCCCCCCTGCCCGTTTTCAGATTTTTCAGAAGGCCCCCCACAGACCATCAGTTTCACCTACAGTGCCTTTGTGACATCAGGAGCCATGACTTTAATGTATGCCCTCCCCTCATATCTATTTGCATTCCTAGCAATGTACGCAAACAAAATATGCAGAACATTAAAAAGTCTGAATGAGGAATTTTTACTAGATTTCAAGTCGGTGCTATATTTTGTTTCTGCTCTAGGACAAATTGTAAACTGCATCTTTGCTACTGGGCATCAGGTGGTTCAAACCAAAAAGCGGCTAACCGCCCAGGAATTTCTACCAATTAACACACAGCCACTAGTTAAAGAACAACACTCTCCTGTATTCAAGTGCAAATATAATAATGCTAATTCAATGCAAATTCATCCAATTAATTGTGCTTGAATAAATACAACAGTAATTTCTCGTGACCGTGTCTACATATCTCGTTATGACAATAGCCTCACACAGAGAGACTCCAGGACCCAGTCAAGGTAAGTAAATAAAGAAAAGTCTTAAATTTATAGCATTGACGATTTCTCCTTTTATTCTTTTTTTCTTCCTGGACAGGTATTAGAACAAAGAAGTGGAGGTTTGAATGCTGGGCACAACTAGTGACTGTGTGTTAATTGGTAGAAATTCCCGGGCGGTTAGCCCCTTTTTGGTTTGAATTTACTCATACCGGGGATAGCCTTGTGTTTGGTTTAGGCTCCAGGTGGTGGCTGGAGATCTCCCAGAATTACAAGTGATCTCCAGGTGACACAGATCAGTTCCTCTGGAGAAAATGGCCGTTTTGGAGGGTGGACTCTAGGGCGTTATACCATTCTGAGGCCCCTCTCCTCCCCAAACCCTGCCCTCTCCAGGCTCCACCCCCCAAATCTCCAGGAATTTCCCAACCTAGACCTGGCAACCCTGCCTGTGCTACTCCCAATAACAAATCAGGTCTTTCTCTTACTCTTCTCCCCTCCTCTCTTCTTTAGACAAGGATCCACCCATTGTGGTTATGGTATTGCTGCCTCCTCTCTTCCTGCTCCTCTTTGGAATGTGCCTGGTTTATCTCATCAGGTGAGAACTTTTGATTCAGTTTGAAGATTTCCCCCTTTCAACTGCGCTTCTTGCCTGGAGAAACAGAGCCGTGTGTCTTTACATTCATCCAGGGCTTTTTTTCTGGGGAAAGAGGTGGTGGAACTCAGTGGGTTGCCCTCTGAGAAAATGGTCACATGGCCGGTGGCCCCGCCCCCTGATCTCCAGACAGAGGGGAGTTTAGCAGAGGGCAATCTCAACTCCCCTCTGTCTGGAGATCAGGAGGTGGGGCCACCAGCCATGTGACCATTTTCAAGAGGTTCCGGAACTCCGTTCCCCCGTGTTCCCCCTGAAAAAAAGCCCTGCTTTCATCCCATTTTCTTTTTCCTCATTTCAGGTTTCCCATAAAAATGTACACACTTTTCCATTTCATTTACGTTGCGGTTGCTTTTGAATCACATAGAGATGGCACGAAAAGGTGTTATGTATCAGTGATGTGTCAATGACATAAATACACCATACATAAAATAAACAAATCAGTACTGCCGGCAAAAAAATGAGGCAGGCTGAAACTTGTAACAACGTATGAACTCAACAAGAAAGAGGAAGGGCCAGAGCAGCTGCTCTCTACATATGACAGCTCTACCTTTTTATAAAGGGTTTGGATGAAGGAATATTGGGAATGCTTATTAAATTTGCAGATGATACTAAACTGGGAGGGATAGCAAAAATAGTAGAAGACAGAGTCAGGATACAGGATGATTTTGACAGGCCAGAAAACTAGGCTAAAACAAATAAAATGAATTTCAACAGAGATAAATGTAAAATTCTGCATTTAGGTAGGAAAAATCAAATACGTAATTATAGGATGGCGGAGACTCGTCTTGGCAGTGGTATGTGCAAAAAGCATCTAGGGATCTTAGTAGACTATACACTGAACATGAGTCAGCAGTGTAATGCGGTAGCTAAAAAGGCAAATGTGGTTTTGGGCTGTATCAACAGAAGCATGGTATCCAGATCACGCGAAGTGATGGTATCGCTGTACTCTGCTCTGGTTAGGCCTCACCTAGACTATTGTGTTCAGTTTTGGGAACCACAATTTAAGAAGGATATAGACAAGCTGGAAGGTGTCCAGAGGAGGGCAACGAAGATGGTGAGGGGTCTGGAGACCAAGTCCTATGAGGAAAGGTCGAAGGAGCTCAGTAGGTGTAGCATGGAGAGGAGACGACTGAGAGGTGATATGGTAACCATCTTCAAATACTTGAAGGGTTGTCATATAGAGGACAGCACAGAGTTGTTTTCCATTGCCCCAGAAGGTCGGAGCAGATCCAATGGGTTGAAATTAAATCAAAAGTGGTTTTGGCTAAACATTAGGAAGAACTTCCTGACAGTTAGAGCAGTCCTTCAGTGGAACAGGCTTCCTCGGGAGGTGGTGGGCTCTCCTCCTTTGGAGGTTTTTAAGCAGAGGCTAGATGGCCATCTGACAGCAATGCTGATTCTCTGAACCTGGGCAGATCATGAGGGGAAGGGCAGAATGGGTTATATGAATGCTTAGTTCTTGTGGCCCCTTCTTACATGCCCAGGGTAATGCCGATCACCACCTTGGGGTCAGGTGGCAATTTTCCCCAGGCCAGTTTGGCTAGGGATCCTGATGGTGTTTTGCCATCTTCTGGGCATGGAGCAGGGGTCACTGTGTGTGGGGGCGGGGAGGTAGTTGTGAATTTCCTGCATTGTGCAGGGGGTTGGACTAGATGACCCTGGAGGTACCTTCCAACCCTCTGATTCTATGACCTAAAAACCCAATATGTCTTAGTAATTAATGATGCAAATCCTACATGGTATGTACAATAGTGTGCAACTTTGTGAATGTACCATGAATAATTTAATTTTAGTTAAAGGCCTTTGTGAGTCCCAAGAACCACCCCAGAGAGAAGCCGCACCCAAAAAAACTCTGTATTATCTGCAATTTACTGCTCTGGTCTGCCACCGAGCCTCTTTGGGGAGTAGATTATGTTGCTCTACATTAGATGTGATTGGAACATTCAGTTCATTAAAGAAGCACCAGAACTGCCAGCCTTCAGAGGAGTCTGTCTGTTGTATCTCTTTATGAACACTGGGAGGGCACATCCAGAGCAATGGACTTAAAATGGGTGGGTGTTTCAGAGAGTGAATCATTCTTACAATGTCATTTTTTTAGGTGCGCAAAGGAAAACTGCCTTGTACTTTAGTTTGCAGAAAATGTGTACATTGCTGGTCGTATGTTCTGGAAACATAGCGGTTTAAATATAGGTCTTGGGTTCAAATCCCCCCTTAGCCATGAGATTCAGTAGGTGTTCTAGAGCTTGTCACCCATTTTGCCACACAGCATACTTCACAGGGTTGTTGCAGCTCTTTAGAAGAGATTATTGATCACATTGCATTTAGTCTCTGCCTCTCCTTGGTGCCAAAATTGGTACTTGTTTTAGTGTAGAATATCCCCAGTCTTCCCTTGGCCTGCTTTGTTTTCTTGGTTCCAACCCAGTGGTCTCTGAGAATCCACTCCACGTTTTGTCCATCACCTAGCCCGATTGCTGTCCAACTATGCACTCTCAAAGGGAGTTTTACCAGGAGGTCTTGACTGGTTAATGGCTGCAAACTTCAAGAAGGATATTTTGCTAACTAACTGCTAAACAGACAGTTATTATTCCAGGCCAGGTGTTTGGAATCCTCTGAGAATTCAGGATATGACAGGCGATTACTGATTTCCAACTGAACACTTCTAAAAACAGTAATTACAAACCATGATATGTACCAGTCCCTCAAGAACAGTTAGATATAAGCTTTCACATCAAATCATGTGTCTCAGACGTTCTTGCAATCTCCTCTGTCAACTGGCTACAGCTGTGATTTTCCCAGCATTATAGGAATCTTCTTCATTCCTGCCTGAATTAGAGTTCAGTGCTGGTCAGAAGCTGGCTAGCCTAACCTATCAGTGCAGGCTGCCCCATAAATAATGATGATTCCACTTCATGGTTCACTTTAGAATGGGGTCAGTTGCCAGGTCCCCTCAGCAAATGGTGGGAGGGGGTTGGGACCGCAGGGGGCAGGGAAGAGAATTATTGGCTGCCAGGCATGATCACTGGTGAGTTAATGACCTCATTGGTGACACAATGATGTCACCTCCAGAAGTGATGTCATCATGTCGTCGGCCCACCGGAACTACTCTGGTATTGGAGCAAAAACTCTATGTTCAAACAGCTGCTAGAAATGCTAGGAATGGAACCTGCAGATTTAGTCATGCAAAGTGTATGTTTTACTCCACAGAACTCCTGATCCCTTGCTTAGTGGAGAGATTTCTCCAAGGACCAGAGCCTTAGCTGTAACTGGAGCTCTAGATCAGAGGTTTGGGTAGCTTGCTTTTCTCCTGCAGCATGCGGCTTGGCTTGCTTGCTCGAGATGCTGCAGGGGCTGAACATGGGCTTTGCATGCAGCCAAGATGATTAAGGGGCTGGAACACCTTTCCTGTGAGTAAAGGCTGAGGAGTCTGGGACTTTTTAGTTTAGAAAAGAATGACTAAGGGGAGGACATGTTAGAGGTTTATAAAATTACCAGCAATAAAGTCTGTTGTGTGAAAAAATGCAACAGGCTCTAGAAAGGGGAGGGAGGGAGGCATTGCGTCCTTCTCTGCGCCTGATCCTGGCTGGGTGAAGCTGGGGGGCAGGCATTGCCACCTGCTTTGCTCCTGATTCTGACTGGGTGAATGGTGGGGGGCGGCATTGCCACCTGTTCCATGCCTGATCTTGGCCAGGTGAAGGCAGGAAGGTGGACATTGCCACCTGCTCTGCTCCTGATCCTGGCTGGGTGAAGCTGGGGGGCAGGCATTGCCACCTGCTCTGCTCCTGATCCAGACTGGGTGAATGGGGGGGTGGCATTGCCACCTGCTCTGCTCCTGATCCTGGCTGGGTGAAGCTGGGGGCAGGCATTGCCACCTGCTCTGCTCCTGATCCAGACCGGGTGAATGGGGGGGGGCATTGCCACCTGCTCCATGCCTGATCTTGGCCAGGTGAAGGCAGGAAGGTGGACATTGCCACCTGCTCTGCTCCTGATCCTGGCTGGGTGAAGCTGGGGGCAGGCATTGCTACCTGCTCTGCTCCTGATCCTGGCTGGGTGAAGCTGGGGGCAGGCATTGCCACCTGCTCTGCTCCTGATCCAGACCAGGTGAAGGTGGGGGGTGGGCATTGCCTCCTGCTCCGCTCCTGATCCCAGCTGGGTGAAGGCAGGGGGTGGGCATTGCCTCCTGCTCCGCTCCTGATCCTGGTCTGGGTTTCCTGCCTCGGCACCGCCCTCTGGAGGCACCCCAGGGTAGCAGGTGAGTTGTCTGAAACACAGTTTGCCTTTTATATAGAAAGATGCATGGAGTAGAGAGAGTAAACAGAGAGAACTTCTTCTCTTTCTCCCATAAGTCTAGAACTTGGGGGATCCAATGAAGGTGATGGGCTGGAGAATCAGGAGAGACAAAAGCAAATACTTCTTTACTCAATGAGTGATTAAAATGTAGAATTTGCTGCCACGGGATGTAGTGATAGCTCCAGGCAGAGACAGGTTTAAAAGGAGATTAGACAGATTCCTCCTCAGCAGCTACTGGCAATGGTGACTAATGGGAACCTCTACATTCAGAGGCAGTGGACTTCAGAATAACTCTACCAGGAGGCAAAATCAGGAGAAGACCTTGGCCTTTATGCCCTGTTATTGACTCTTCAGTGCAACTGATCAGCCACTGTGTGATACTGCATGCTGGAGTCAATTCTCTCTTCTTATGCTCTTATGTTCCTGCAGAAGTTTCAGTGCTCTGCATCGCAGGTGATTGATGTTGAGAAAGGTCTGGCTGAGCCTGCAATCCTCAAGAGCTGCCACCAGGGAGAGTAGAGAGTCCCCATTTCAATGGAACACACGGTCTGTCTTGATATGAGACAGTTCCATTGCTTTCCAAATGGGCAAAGCTTGCCATTCCCCCACCCAGGGTGGGGGATCCCCTGCTCCACCTCCTCCCCCCACCCCCACTTACATGGCCAGAGGGGGGGTCGCTCCCTGGGGATCCCCCCAGCAGTGCAGTGCCCCCCCCCAAGTGGCGCAGCATACAATTTCAGGCTGAATCAGGCCTGCAAGGGGGGGGGGTGATTCAGCCCTTTGGCGAGCATGGGAGCCCTTTGACCCGTGGGATGACGTCACTTCCCAGAAGTGATGTCATCATGCATGCCAGGAGGAGAGACACTAAAGCCTCCGCAGGGTAAGTGCCAGGCTCCCAGTCTCCCACTGGGAGACTCAAGGGACCTGGCAACCCTAGAATGGACACTTTTCTCAAATATGAAATGAACTTCAGGTAATTGGGGAACTGTTGAGTTTATTCACTGGTAAAAAATAGAGTTCATATTTTCCCAACTGGAACTCTCTTCTGTCGAGAGCCAGTTTGGCGTAGTGGTTAAGAGCATGGGACTCTAACCTGGAGAACTGGGTTTGATTCCCCACTCCTCCATTTGAAGCCAGCTGGGTGACCTTGGGCTAGTCACGGCTCTCTGGAGCTCTCTCAGCCCCACCCACCTCACAGGGTGATCATTGTGGGGATAATAATGACATTCTTTGTAAACTGCTCTGAGTGGGCATTAAGTTGTCCTGAAGGGCGATATAAAAATTGAATGTTATTATTATGTTATTATTAACATTTCTAAGAATGGTTGTTGCATAAAGAGATTTAGGAGGCCATGATTATAAATTTATTAAACTTGGCAAGTTGGGCCTTCTGCTTAATTGCTTTAAAATCTGAAAATGTTATTGGAAAGGTTTCGCAATTCAAGTCCTGAAATGCAAGCCGCTTTCAAATGTATGACAATGTTCCAATTGAGCGCCGACTTTTCCATCATGCTTCTGACAGATGGAGAGATTTATACAAGCGCTGACTGCTAGAAATGTTCAGAACTCCCCCTAGAGACGTTCCGCAAATCTTATCAAAACTCCTTTTTTATTCCTTGGCAATTCCTCTGACGTTTTCCTAAGCAGGAACCTTCTAATTTGCCTCAATACTTGCTGTAAGGAGCAGGGCTTTTTTTCTGGGAAAAGAGGTGGTGGGAACTCAGTGATGGAACTCAGGACCGCACAATGACATCACTTTGAGTCAGCTGGAACAAGGGGGGAGTTTTTTAACGTTTAAATCGCCCTCTGTGAAAATGGTCACATGACCGGTCGCCCCGCCCCCTGATCTCCAGACAGAGGGGAGTTTAGATTGCTCTCCATGCCGCTCGGCGGCACAGAGGGCAATCTAAACTCCCCTCTGTCTGGAGATCAGGGGGCGGGGCCACCGGCCATGTGACCATTTTCAAGAGGTGCCGGAACTCCGTTCCACTGCATTCCTGCTGAAAAAAAGCCCTGGTGAGGGGAATCCAATAGAATATCTCTTCCCAGGACACATGAGCTTTACCCACTGTAAGAAAAAAAATCCTTGCCAGTCCTGAATTCCCATCTGGATGACCTCGTGTTGGTGAGAGGCAAAGGATGATATTTAAATCCGATCACATCCAGCGTAGATGCACAGTAGAATTACTGGTCTGCAGTGAAAACTGACGGTGGGGGGAGGTAAAGCTGAGTCCCAGCAAGGACAGCTTCTTCTGTCTGGGTGGGTGCTTCAGGCTCACGGGAGGTTCTGGTTATTCAAGAAGATTATTTATCATGGCACATGAATGCATTTCAGCACTCTTTGAGCATCCCCTCTCTTGACATTCTCCGGAGTCATCCAGCCTCCCCCAGTGATGGCTTAGGAAAACAGGGGTAAGGGAAAAAAGGCTTGTTTTCGCAGCTGCTGCCCTTTGGCAGAAGGACGTGTCAAAACCTAGAACGAGTGTGGTCTCATCAAGAGCAGATCCTTGGGTCCAGAATCAGTACAATGTACTTTGGATGCTACGAGAGCCCTGGAATTGCTGAAAGGAAGGTTTGTTCAGGCAGCCATCCATCTGTGCAGAGAGGGGGGGAGCTGCCCTGAAATCTTCTGAATTCTGCTCAGTGGGTTCTTGCTGCTTCCCCGGGTGTCTCTTTTGATTGCTGATTGATGTGGGACGTCTTTCCAAACATGAAATTAGTCTGAGCAATCGCAGGCCACCCAGCAATTGGCTCGAGGATTTGATTTATTAATCAGGAAGGAAGGAGAGCAGATACGGGTCACCTTCCGGCCAAAGAACTCTGCCTCCTGTAGTGGGAATGAGGAAAAACTGGGGTACTTTCTGCGTCACAATGGAAAACGACATCGTTTTCCACCACGATGAGTGAGCGTGGAAGAAAACAAGTATGCACGGCCCCAGCCCAATATCCCCGATCTGGCCGCTGGAGAACCCGGCAATCCTGAGTCTTGGGGAAATAAATCAGTAGGAAATTCTCCCTCCTTGAATTTCTCCATTCAGGATATTATATATTCTCTCCAATTTCTTCCCCCCACTTTGTTTTCTATCCCCTCTTCAAGCAATACTCAACTACCTTAAATATTCTATGCCTTTCAAGACACACTCATTCCTTATCTATCTGTCTGTCTGTCTGTCTGTCCGTCCGTCCGTCCGTCCGTCCGTCTGTCCATCCGTCCGTCCATCCAGGGGTCATTTCATAGAAAAAGAGCTGGAGGAACTCATTAGCATAACTCATTCGCATGTGCCACGCCCCTTGCCATCACCGGAAATGTGTCATTGGCATAACTGATTTGCATATGCCACACCCCCTGGCATCACCTATCCTGGCTGTTTTGGACCCAATCCTGGCCATTCAGGGCCGAAATTGGGCCCAAAATGGCAAAAAGGGGCTGAAAATGGCCAAAAAGGGGCCCAAAATGGTCAGGATCGGGCTGCTGCTGAGCAGGAGAGTGATCCACCACCCATCAGAGGCCCGATCCCAGCCGTTTCAGTCCCAATCCAGGACGAAACGGGCCCAAAATAGCAGAGAGGCAGGTGGGCGGGGCCACCTGACATGTGACCTCTTTGGGGAACTACTGGAACTGCATTCCTTCATGTTCCCCCTCAAAATGAGCCCTCTATCTATCTATCTATCTATCTATCTATCTATCTATCTATCTATCTATCTATCTATCTATCTATCTATCTATCTATCTATCTATCTATCTATCTGTCTATCTGTCTATCTGTCTATCTGTCTATCTGTCTAGCTAGCTAGCTATCGGGCCCCAACATTTTATTTCCATACCAGGAAAAATATCACTTGCTCAAATTGAGCATAGAGGCAAAGGAGTAAGTTGCCCACCTTATTAGTGTGTGTGTAAAGCATCATCAAGCCACTGGCAATTTATGGCAAAGAGTTTAACAGAAGTGGCTTTCTGTTGCCTTCCTTGACCTGAACTTTTTGGGTAGTCTCCCATCCAAGTGCTAACCAGGGCGGACCCTGCTTAGCTTCCAAGATCTGACAAGATCAAGCTTTCCTAGGCTGCAGATCAGGGTAAACCCATTAACCTCCTCTCTAATTCAAAGCCATCTGCCTTAATGAAACACACTGTGTTGCCCACTCCCTCCATGCCTGGATTGAACATGCTATGCAATGGGTCAACCACAAGATTTCTATGCAATAGAGTGCAATTATAGGTACGCACCCCTCCACACAATTGCAAAAGATAATTGGAGTGTTCAGAATGCTTTCCTTTGCAGGCACAGCGCCTTCTATCGCCAAATCATCAAGGGGTCAAAGAAGTTGCTGCTGACCTTAGATGACCTCACTTTTGTGAATGCCAAGCTGAGCCGAATGGTAGGTCCTGGAAATGCTTGCGTCAGATATGAGCTCCCCAGGGGACTGCGATTCTGCGTAAAGCGAAATTCAAAGCAAACCGAATACCCTTCTTGTATGATCTGAAGAATTTTGAGAAAAGTCAAAACAGTTTTTAAAAAAACTAAACTCCTTTTTTCCAGGAAGGTTTAATATATCTCTGGGCAGCGATAAAATGGACTTTAGGCTTGGTTTTAGTTCAAAGTAGTGGTATCAATTCTATTGTCTTTGATGACTACTCAAAACTAAATAGCCCCTGAAGCCGCAGCACAGAAGGAATACTGTGGCGATTTCCTCCTCTGTTTCTTTCCTATTTGCATGATTCCAGCGAACCAGGGACCAGGTAGTGGATGTGATGATGTCACAATCTTACATAGCCAATCAGGGTTAGAAATGTGCTGACATCAAAAAAGGACAAATGAAACCCAATAGAAAGAGTCCAACACTTCCTGTCCCGATCTCACGGGTGATCCTAGCTAATCAGGGGTCCCTCCATGGGTCAGTTCAGATGAAATACCAAACCGTGGTTTAATTAAGCTGTATGTGTAAAGTGTTGTCAAGTCCCAGACAACTTACAGAGATCTGCATATGATTTTCAAGAGACAAAAAGAGGTGGTTTGCCATTGCTTGCTTCTGCATAGCGATGCTGGAGTTCCTTGGTGGTCTCCCAACCTAATCATCTGACCCTGCTTAGCTTCCAAGAGTCGATGAGATGGGGGTAGCCTGGGATATACCATAGTTAAGCTAACAATAGTTAATTGAGCTCACACCACTACACTAACTATAACTATATCTAGTTGGGGAACTTGATATCAGGATCCGAAGATAGTTTATTTGTTTGCTTAACCATGGTTTCCCACGATATATGATTGTGGTGTTCTTGCTTCATCCTGGCTTGTTTCCTCTGCGCTTGCCCCACCTGCTGAGGACCCAGCAGCCAGCTCTCTCTAATGACCTGGAAGTATCATCACCACAACAGGGTAAACTCCCCTTTCCGTGCCCCACCTCTAAAAGTGGTGTTTGCGCCATGCTGTCACTTCCAGGAAAATGAAGAAGTGATGTCAGGTATCTCTAGGAATCAGAAGAACCTCTGTGCTAAAACCACAGAGTTTCTTGCATTTCCTAGAGCTACTCAACATCACTTCCAGGTTTTCTCCAGAAGTGATGTTGCCATGCAGATTGTACTGATTTTTTAAAAAAGAGGCAGCCAGAAGGGTGCCTCCTGCCATAGTGGGAGGGCTGGCAGCAGTAGTCTGTTCATGGTAGCATGATGCCATGGGGCTGTTTTAGGGCCATTTCCCAACACACTGGTTCATTTGCCTTCACAGAGGCTGACTCTGGACAATGTCAGTGAGTCCAAGTGCCGCTCAGAAGGCCGAAGCCTGAAATCTGCAACTCACTCCTTGTCCATGAAAAGTGCATCTCTGACCTATGAAACCTCCAACGTGGCTGTGTATGAGGTAGGAGGAGCTCCTGACTCAGTAGGGCTCTTGTGTAACTTGGAAGACATATCTCCCCTTCTAAGGTGATGATCTGCTTGAAAGACAGTCTGGCCCAACTGCATTCAGTTGCCAGTCCTCCAGCAGGGTTGGGGATCCTTGCCACAAACTCTCATTTCCATCCACCACTCAAAAAAAGGCCTTCAGGTCAATAGTGTAACATGACTTCTGGGCAAACCCAGAAGTGACATCATACATCTCTAGGATGTCAACCTCTGTGTCAATCTCTGAAAGAAGCCAGCAACCTACTGTTATACCAAGTGTTTTGTGCCTCACACCAGTGAAGTTCCTGTACAAAAACCTTTCTGTTTCTTCAGTTCAAACACCTGCCTACCTGCCTTTTGACGTTAACCTTCTGTAAATAAACCTTCTGTTACGCTTTGAGCCTCAAAAAAAAAAATCACCTCTAGGACTCACCAAAAACTCTATAGTTTTACCATAGAGTTTCCAACAATTCCTAGAGGGGTGCAATATCAGTTTTGGGCTTTTCCATACATAGAGTCACATTGTCACCAATAGCTGCCCCCCTCTCCTGCTTGTGCCCAAGCTGGACATGGAAACTCTAGGATTCACCTAAGGTGACAGGTTTTAAGGGATGCCTAGTTAGAGTGAATTTTCCGCTCTATTATAAATAATACATTATCTCTTATAAATGGAAATAGTCAATATTGTATTCATAAAACAGTGCCTCATTGCCTTTTCCCAAGAACAGTTATTTATTTCATACTGTGCAGCACAGCTGTGTATGCAAATACACTTAAGATGTGTCACAGTCTAGCTTCAGAAGAGCAAAGCCATTCACCAGACCATAATCCTATTTTTATGGGTGTCCACTGATATTTGCAGGCCCTCCATTTGCCTTATTGGCAAACTTTTTTCCCCTCTTTCTCAGTTGTTCCTCCTCAGGTAATCCCAGCCTATCAGGGATCACACACAGAAGGCAGAATGTCATCAAAACAGCATGTTGTGAAACTGTTTATGTTATGGGTTTATGCATCTTATAAAGGCCACATCCGGATTTGTGCAGTGTAATCTGCCCTGAGTCTGCTGTTATGGGGAGGGTAGAATATAAGTTTAAACAAGCAAGCAAGCAAGCAAATCAATCAATCAGTCAGCAGTCACAAAAGAAACACTTCTGCAACTCTTTCACAGTAACCCCCCCACACACACACACCAAAACTGGGAGAGCTTGGGGGATTCCGCATGATCAATTTTGATCGGACTTTCTAAGCAGTCATGCCGCGGTGGAGTCCTACGAATCCACTTCTCCCCGATTCCACATTAGGCTTTTGTTTCGCACATTTCATCGGCTCAAAGTCCATCATGCGGAATTTTTGACAGGATAAAAATCGATTCCTCATTGCTTTTTCCGGGGGAAGTGTCGAATGATGCACATCGTCATTTTTTTTATTCCCCCCCCCAAAAAAAAAACGTTGCTACACATAAACGTTGCATCAAACCAACACATTAGAAAAAAATTTCTCACAAAAAAACGTTGCTACACGTAAACATTGCATCAAACCAACACATTAGGGAAAAAAATTCTCACAAAAAAACGTTGCTACACATAAACGTTGCATCAAATAAACATATTTAAATTTGGATGAAGTTCATAAAATGCCCCCCTCCTTTCAGCTCGACAATATCATTTCCAAAATCTGAAAATTGAAATCTGAATTTTAAAATTTTGAGGAAAGTTTGAATTTGTGCAAAACTTGGTTTCACATCCAAATTTAGCTCCTGGCCTTTCTTAATTGCTCTCTTGTGCTTTTTGTGGGCAGGGAGATTGGGTATGGTTGAAAAAACTGGAGTGTGGCCCGTCTGGTGAACTGACGCTTCCTGCCCCCGGTTTCTTACGCAAGGTAGGAATTAGCAAGCAGATAACAGAATAAATGAGCAGAATAAATGTCCATTCCTATTTCTTGTCTCTTACATTCTCATCCATTCATACTATCTACATGCTGTAGGTAGCCAATTTTGTCTGCAATAGAGCAACAGTATTTGCGTCCAGTGGCACCTTAGAGACCTACAAGATTTTGAGAGTCAAAGCTCCCTTCTTGAAATACCCATGAAATCTTGTTGGTCTTTAAGGTGCCACTGGACTCAGTCCTGTTGCTCTACTTATATATACACCATACATCCTCTGTAGGGTTTCCAGGACCTCTCGGCAACCAAGGGGTGGGAGGGGACTCACATAGTTGTGTTGCCTAAACATGTGCACTAGCACTCCCACCGATAATATTACTTCCTATGTGACAACAAATGAAGTCATCATTTCAGGGGTGCTTCTTTAAGAATTGGCCCCAAACGTAAGGTGGAAATACACGTTACTAAGCACCTAGGCGTGCTCAAGTACAGGATTGTATATGTGGTCCTCAATTGACGTGCAGACTGTTCTTGCTCGGCGCATGTGAATGCCGCTTTCACGGGAGCTCCCTTTGTGTGACTGCATCTGCAAGTGAGTCCGGAAGGCAAAGTGCCAATTCAGCTCTGTTTTCACTGCATGAACAAGTCCTGTAGGCTCCTTTGACTTGACAATTTGCATTTCTTTAAGGTGAGAGACAGTGTCAAGATCTGCATTTCAGTGAATGGAGGTGAGGGAAACTGGGATACTTTTAGCAATTGAGGAGGAACTAATATTGAATGTACTCACATGGAGCAAACTGGAGTGTGACTGTGCGAGCAAGTGCATGGAAAATTGGAGGGGGGGACATGTGAAATGAGGTTTACTTGAGCATCCCTAGGTACTTAGTAATGTGGATTCCCACCCATAGTGTTTTTGCTATGGCACGATGCTGTTGCTTCCAGTCACACCAGAAGTGATGTCATCAGCAGGAACATGCGTATGGCCATTTCCCTAGCCTGTCAGCTGATGGTGGGCACTCTCTGAATGGCCTTCTTCTTCCCACCGATTGCCAGTGATCAGTAGATAATGGCAGGAATGCCCAGGAGATTGCCCAGCACTGGTGGGCACCTGGGAATCCTAACCCTATGCAATTAAGATATCATATCACTCATAGATCATGCACGAACACAATTTGCTGCCTGCTTTCTGCTTCACCCATTTCCACCAAAAACACAAAGCTTATCCTAGAGAGGACCCAGAAGCAATGTCAGTCATTTCTAGGAATCACCAAAAACTCTATGGTTTTATCATAGAGATTCCAGCGATTCCTAGAGAAGCATGCTGTCACATCTGGGGTTTCCCCACACCATTGGCCCGACTGCCACTTTTAGTTATGCCGCGGAACAAAGACGCGGGGCAACTGTACTGGGTTCCTGACAACTTCTGGGTTGCTGACAATTGTAATAATAGCTGCCCATCAGACTAAACTGTACAAGGCTAATGGCCCAACTAGGTATAAGGTAATGTTCACTGGTGACATCCAGTTCAAATTAGGAATATGCTGACTTTGAAAGGGCTGTGACAATTTTTTTCTTCAAAAATTTCTTTGCAACTCTCCTCATCAAGTTTGAGATCAGTCATTTAAGGGATAGTCTTCAAATATTCAAAGATGCTCTGATTTTTTTTATCTGGTTGATTGACAGCCTGTGCACTGTGGTCCCAGTTTGTATCAGGCCCCGTGCATCTCGGAATGAAGTTTCCACATCCAATTCCCAGCACACGTCTTGTTGACAGAAGCAGGGCAGACCTGTAAATAATTTATCAGGTAGTTAGCCTGTCAGTAGGATTCCTAGGTCCTTATACCCTCCTGGCATGGGTTGGGGGATCCAGGACTTACTACAAGTTGTCTTCTTGAGGTCATGTGAAGTGCACAAGCACTCTCAGTGAGACTCAATGATGTCACTTACGGGAAGTGATGTCATCATGCCAGCCATGAGCATGCTCCCACGCTTTGTGCGGGGTCAATTCAGCCTATTTGGGGCCAAAATTGGCCCCAGTGAAGTACGGGAGCATGCCCGTGGCTGGCACAATGACATCGTTTTGGGAAATGATGTTGTTGCGCCCCACCAGGATTGCGCCCAGTGTATGCTTTCCTGGTTTGGGTGCCAGTGGTGAGCAATTGTCAGGGGTTTTGCCACCTTCCACTGATCACCCGCTATTAGCGGGCAACAGGGAAAACCCCTGGGAGATTGCCTGTCAGTAGGATTCCTAGGTCCTTATACCCTCCTGGTATGGGGTGGGGGACCCAGGACTTACTACGAGTCGTCTTCTTGGGAGCACAAGCGCTCCCAGCGAGACTCAATGATGTCACTTCTGGGAAGTGACTTCCACTGACCTCCCGCTATTAGTGGGCAACAGGGGAAACCCCTGGGAGATTGCCCGCCTCTGGTGGGCAACTGGGAAGCCTTCCTGTAAGCCATGAAGCTCTCTGCATGACCTTGAGTCTGTCTGTCTCTGTTGTTGAGGGATTAAAACAGAGGAAGGGGAAGGCACGTATGCTGCCCTGAACTCCTTAGAGGAAGTGGAGAATAAAAATGAAATCGATAGATGACGGTTTCCTTTTCTGTTCCCAGATGATGGACATGCGTCATGAAAATGTGAATCCCTTTTTAGGTATGTTGTCGGATGAAGGCCTCTCTGCCATTGTGATGGAATTCTGCTCCCGAGGAAGCTTGGAGGATTTGTTGCAGAATACGGACATTAAGCTGGACTGGATGTTTAAATCCTCTCTCCTGATGGACCTGATTAAAGTAAGACCCTTCGTATCTTTGCAGCACGCGGAACACGTTTGATCAACATTCAAAATTGGCACTCTCGCTTTGGGCGGTATAATCGCATCACTGCTGGTGATGATGTCGTCATGTCACCACCATGCCGGAATGGCTCTGGGATCTGGGCAAAAACGTATGGTTTTTGCCCAAGTACCAGGGCTTTACCCAGTGACATGATAATATTACTTCCAAGCATACAGAACATGATTAGGATGAGAGGGTCAAGCTAGCACTGCAAAAATATAACAAAATTACATATATTTATTATAAAGTGCACACAGAAACAACAATTAAAAGTTTTTAAAAAGAGGAAGGTCTAAATATCAGACTGCATGTAAGTACATACACATTTGTAATATTTCATACACAAAGATAGATTGCCCAATTAAAGTTAAAGTTAACCCCAATGTATCCAAAGCAGAGGTACTCCATTCTAAGACCACTGACTTCCATGGACTCAGAAAGGTGAAACTTGTCAATGCTGCCTGGGCAACGGTCAGGAGATTTGAAGGTGAAACCTGAGGAGGGTGTGCTGTTGCTTTTGGGTGGCACTCTGGGAATTTCTCATAATCTCTATGGTAAAGACCAGAGAGATAGGGGGAAATTCCTAGAACATCATTATGGAGGTTATTTTCTGGCCATTTTTTCCCCATTCCTCAGTTTCTTGAGGCTGAGGGATTGGTAGGGTTGCCAGATCCAGGTTGGGATAATTCCTGGAGATTTGGGGGGTGGATCCTGGAGAGGGCAGGGTTTGAGGAAGGCAGGGGCTTCAGTGGGGTATGATACCATAGAGTTCACCCTTCAGACCAGCCATTTTCTCCAGGGGAACAGGTCTCTGTTGCCTGAAGAGCAGTTGGGAGTAGCTGGGAGATCTTCAGCTACCACCTGGAAGCTGGCAATCCTGGGGTTTGGGACCAAGGAGTCTTTACTGCTCTGGGTAGGCAAATAGCAAGCCTAGTTTGCATTGTCAGTGAACTTAACGGCAGAGGGCGGATTTGAACCTGGCTCTCCCCATGCTAACTACTGCACCACTTTAGTCTGATCTTTTGCTCTCAGGTCCTCATGTTGCTGAGATTAAAGCTCTAATCCTCTTTGTTTAACAGGGAATGAAATATTTACACCACCAGGATATACTTCATGGGCGCCTGAAGTCTCGAAACTGTTTGGTGGATGGACGGTTCGTACTGAAGATCACCGATTACTGCTACAGTGACTTTTTGGCATCCCAGCAAGCCCTAAATATTCAGCCACCTGCAGAAGGTATAAATCTAAACATCTGTTTTCTACTGAAGAATGGCAAAAGTAAATAAAAAGTATTTCCCCCCTCGCCTTGCAGCAAGACAATTTTCTCTCATTACGTCTATCCCTATTGTTGAACAACAGCTTTCATTTCTGCTGGACGCGGTGTTAAAGTACACATGATGTTGAAAGTCCTTGATTTGAATTCCAGATGTGTAATTTGGCAGCCCAAAAGCAGCTGTGGAAGTGGAATATGGGTCAGGGCTGCAGCACTGGGGAACGATGATTTAGCTCTTTCTTCTGCCTAATTTCCTAGATCTAAAATACCCATTCTGCTCCAGTAAAGGGGGAAAAAGACAGGCCAAGTTGTGCCTGTCTTTTTACTGAGTAGGACATGTGTGGTGCCTTCAAGTCAGAGTTGACTTATGGTGACCCGTGGTGGGGTTTTCATGGCAAGAAACTATCAGAGGCAGTTTGCCATTGCCTGCCTCTGCAACCCTGGTCTTCCTTGGAGGTCTCCCATCCAATTACTAACCAAGGCTGACCCTGCTTAGCTTCTGAGATCTGACAAGATCAGGCTCACCTGGGCTATCCAGGTCAGGGCAGTGAGCAGGACATAAATAACGCCAGGAAGGATATACAGTATCAAATTACAATGACGTTCATATGATGTACGTCTGTTCAGCATCCTGAAGACACTCGTATGCTAGGATTTTTTTTACTGTCAACAAGCATGTGCGATATATATAGCCCTGAAAGATTAGGCTGCACAAATATCTTTGCAGGGATCCAACAGCCTTTGTCTACTTCAAGCCACGTGGTGGCATGTATTAAGCAGAACAACCAGATAAGGAAGATTTACACTAGGGGTCCCTGATGTGGCACCCGAGGGCACCATTGTACCCACCAACATCCTTCCTGGTGCCCTCCAATTATTTATTATTATTATTTTATTACACTTCTAGACCACCCTCCCAATCAGACAGGCTCAGGGCTGTGGCCAAGTGTTTTTAGAAAGTGGGTGGGGCCAGTTGGGACCAAGCATGGCTTCTGATTGGCCATTGGAGATGTGCTTGGCAGTGCAGATTTTTAAAAGCATTGCTCGGGCAGAAGGTGCTTCCACAGCACAAAGATCTTCACTGCATGACTGAAGGTAAGTTGTGGAAGCCATTTTGTGGCTGGCTCCGCCTCCTGCAGCAGCCATTTTGTTGCTGCACCCACCACACTGTGTCAGAATCCCAAATGTGCCTGTAGGCTCAAGAAGTTTGGGGACCCCTAATCTATGCCACAGACCAAGTCTGATGTAGTTCCTCTGCCCAAAGAACTCTGGGAATTGTAGTTCAGTGAGAAAGCTGAGAGATCACCAACAGAAGTCTTTACCAAACTATGATGCCGAGGCTTCCTCGGGGCTAGCTGTGACAATGGTTTTAAACTTTTCAAAACATGCATTGTAAATCAAGCATTATGCCATTGGATTATTTGTCTCTCTGCCTACAGGCTAAAAGGGGGGGGAAATCCCTTTTGGAATCCATCTGCATACATTTGAATAAATCTTTTTTCTCTCCCTTCTCCTACAGAATTGCTCTGGACAGCTCCGGAGTTATTGAGAGACCCAGCGATGTTCCCCAATGGCACCCTGAAAGGAGATGTGTACAGTTTTGCCATTGTTGCTCAAGAAGTAGTCCTGCGGGGCCCACCATATTGCACGTCCGACATCTCCGCTGAAGGTGAGCCACCATCCTATGTCATGTTCCTTGGCACATGCATACAAGAATCAACAGCACAAGTAGACAGCGTGCAATAACCAGCGAGCAAAGCAATAGGACGAGGATTACAGAATTAGAGAATAACATGATCAAGAAACTGTCTAAGGGAAAGTATACTATATTTATTCCAAAAGCAAGATCTGGGTCCAATAGCACCTTAAAAACCAACTAGATTTCTGATTTGTGGTTTTGATTTTTAAGAAGATAAATTGGGGGGGGGAATAGAAGGAGGGCAGTATTGGAAAGGTACATTTTGGAGATATCGAACTAAAAGTATAATGTTTGTTAAAATATGATAAGTGTTATAGAGGAAAAATGGAAAACGAAACGTATTATTTTTCTTCATTATTTCTAATCTTTGTCTTTCTCTCTGTGTTCTTTTTCCTTTACTTTTCTCTTTTATTTCTTTGCTCTTTTTACTGGGCTTTTAATCTTACTAATAAAATTAAAAATTCCAGAAAAACAACAACAACTAGATTTCCAGGGTATAAGCTTTTGAGAGTCAAAGCTCCCTTCGTCAGATACAAGAAGTGGACAAAGGAAGGCGTCTTTATAATCCAGGTGGAGCATGGGAGGAGTACTGTAAATTAGACTGCCTGGATTATAAAGACTCCTTCCTTTCACTCCACCTTGTATCTGATGAAGGGAGCTTTGACTCTTAGAAGATCGTACTTTGGAAATCTAGTTGGTCTTTATGGAGCTATTGGACCGAGATCTTGCTCTTCGACTGCAGACAACATGGCTACCCACCTAAAACTATATTCATTCCAGAAATTATACGCAAACTGAAGAAACCTCCACCCTTGTACCGTCCAAATGTTTCTCCAGATAGCGCCCCCTTGGAATGTATCCAGCTCATGCAGCAGTGCTGGAATGAAGTGCCGGACAGAAGGCCTCCATTTGATGAGATTTTTGAGCAGGTTGGTATGCTTTATGGTGCACTCTGAGCAAAAACGAGACGTCCTTATTTTCTTTGGATGGTGCTGACCACGCTCTACGGAAGGGAGTCTGTGACTTAGGATCACGTAGTCAAGACAAGCATCGTACTCTTTCTCTTCCAGATAGATTTCCAAAGAAGAGTGATATTCAAAAGTCCGTTTTGTGTTTTGTTATGGTTCCAGGGTACCAGAATCTGGAACAGCTCCAGCCCAGGTTTTACTTATGGCTCTGGGTAACTAGAGGGCAAGCTAACTAGAGGGCAAGCTGCTATAAAAGATTGTAGGAAGGTGCTGTGGCTCTGTCAGAGAGCCTCTGCTTTGCACACAGAAGGTCCCAGGTTCAATCCCTGGCATCTCTGGTAAAAAGGACTAGATCATAGATTATGCAAATAATAATAATAATAATATAATAATAACAACATTCAATTTATACACTGCCCTTCAGGACAACTTAATGCCCACTCAGAGTGGTTTACAAAGTATGTTACTATTATCCCCACAACAAAACACCCTGTGAGTTGGGTGGGGCTGAGAGAGCTCCGAGAAGCTGTGACTGATCCAAGGTCACCCAGCTGGCTTCAAGCAGAGGAGTGGGGAATCAAACCTGGCTCTCCAGATTAGAGTCCTGCTGCTCTTCACCACTACACCAAAATGGATCTCATAAGACCTCATATCTGCATCCTGTGGGTGCAGATATGTGGGTGTAGAATATTGGGTATGTTTGAACAGATAGCTGGTGGAAATGAGCCAGCCAAGAGCATCCTTATTTATTGAATTTGAAGAAGTGTATCCTGCCTTTCTTCAATAAGGCCCTCCAATGCTACTGGTCTTTACACACGTCTCCTAGCAATGGAGGCAGTATCATGGGGTTATTGAAATAAATAACAAACCAATTTCTCTTCTGTAATCCCTGTGTTTGTTGTCTTGAAATATATATGGGTTAATGGTAATAGGGGAATTACAAACTGGAAGCAGAGGATTATTACAAAAATTCCCCTAACAGTATATTATTATTATCATCCTCCTCCAACTCCTCCTCCTCCTCCTCCTCCTCCTCCTCCTCCTCCTCCAAACAACAATCACCCTGTGAGATGGGTGGGGCTGAGAGAGCTCTGGAAGAGCTGTGACTGACCCAAGGTCACCCAGCTGGCTTCAAGCGGAGGAGTGGGGAATCAAACCTGGTTCTCCAGATTAGAGTCCTGCTGCTCTTAACCACTACACCAAACTGGCCCCTATCTGAGACCCTGGAGAGCCTCTTTCAGTCTGAATAGACAATATTGAGCTTGATGGGTTGAGGACCTGATTTATTATAAGACAGATTGGTGTGACTTTGGTAGGCCTTGTGTAGGCCATCCTTCTTCCAAACAGTTCAGGGTGTCCCTATGGTTCCCTTTTTCCCCATTTCACCCTCACAACAACCCAGTTAGTTAGGTTAGTTTGGTACCAGTTTGGTGTAGTGGTTAAGAGTGTGGGACTCTTATCTGGAGAGCCGGGTTTGATTCCCCACTGCTCCGCTTGAAGCCAGCTGGGTGACCTTGGGCTAGTCACGGCTCTCTGGAGCTCTCTCAGCCCCACCCACCTCACAGGGTGTTTTGTTGTGGGGATAATAATGACATACTTTGTAAACCACTCTGCGTGGGCATTAAGTTGTCCTGAAGGGCGGTATATAAATCGAATGTTGTTGTTGTTATAGTTTGAGACTGTTTAAGTGGCCCAAGGTCATCCAGTGAGCTTCATGGTGAAATCAGGATTTGAACTTATGCCTTTCAGTTCCCCATCAAACACACACCACACTGGTTCTCCTTTGTTCCCATTGCTTTTGCTCACATGCACATGTGTTCATATCCATTCCTGAATTGATTAAAGTTCATATGATCCACTGACCAAGTTTTCTTTCTTTGGCAACCTCAGTGAGCAGCTGTGAATCCAGAATGAATTCTTATTTTTTTTCCCGAACCCAGTTTAAAACCATCAACAAAGGCAAGAAGACCAATATCATCGACTCCATGTTGAGGATACTGGAACAGTATTCAAGCAATCTGGAAGATTTAATCCGGGAAAGGACCGAAGAGCTGGAGATTGAGAAACTGAAGACGGAGAAACTGCTGACCCAAATGCTCCCCCCGTATGCTCAGCACTTGAGACAACAACCAGTGGGAGCTCGAGGGGGGCGGGCGGGCTGAGGCTTCCCCCCACCATCTGTCTCCACCGTTCTCTCCTGCCCCCACTTAGGAGGCTTAAGAGGCAGCTCATGCTTCTTACTCCCTTGTCGTCACCAGCATGGCAAACTGTATGTGCCCAGTTGGGCTCACCGAATTCTTACAGAAGCCCACGAGCATGGGAGTCTTGCTGTGTTATGTTTCAATATCGCGGCGAGCAGCTAACTTCTTTCCTCCTTGTTCCTGTGGGATTTTGAAACACAGCATGGCAAACTGTGCATGCCCAGTCGGGCTTCCCGAATTCTTGTTTTTGTGAAAGTTCAGGAAACCTGACTGGGCATGTGAGGCTTACTGTGCTATGTTTCAAGATTTGTGAGGAACAAGGAAGGAATGAAAATGAATTGATGTGGCCATTGGAGAAGGAGATAAAGAAGGACAGGTGGAGGCGAGGGGGTTCCAGGGGCAGGGAGAGGTGAGGGCAATGAAAGCATGGCCAGAGACAAAAGCAAGTCAGCAGCTGCCCACCCCCTCCAGAATCTTCTTGCCTCATTACAGAGCTGGTCCAGGCAATAATATTATCAATGCTTTGCCCCAAGAGCTGTATCAAGTGAATCAAATTCTTTTGCAGACTGTGGGCCAAGCTACAAGTGACGAATGGCACTTGAACAGCAAGTGTATTTCTCCCTGTTCACTTGCCCTCCACTCAATCCACTTGCCGTTCAAGTGTCATTCGTCATGTGTAGCTTGGCCCTGTGATGCCCAGTTCTGTTTAAGGTTAAGCGGTAAATACTAACCCTTACTGCCAGAATATAGTGTCATTTCCCCTTGGTTATCCATCAGTTCAAACAATACGTCCCAAGATGAACAGATTTCTCTGGTTCTGTCCCTTGCTATCTCCCGTGCTGCTTTCCTCTCCCTGCGAATTCCAGTTTCACAAGAATAATTTCTAAAATCAATGATGATGCACGAGCTCTTGGTCACAGCACCTCATTTCTTTGGGTCTCCCTGTCGGGTGCCAGGCTAGCCCCAGTAGAGTCCAGTCCAGGGTCAGAGCATGAGTCCAAAATCTGAAGTCCAAAGCGTGAGAGCCAAGTCAGGGGGTCCGCAAGTCAGTACCGGTAAAGTCAGGTCCAGATGTGAGCAAAGACAAAGCACGGTCCAAATACTACAGGAACAAGGCAAGGTTCAAGGGAGTGGTCACAGCAGTAGCAGGACTTCAAGTCATTGTTTCCATGCCTAGCCGTTCCTCTGGGCTCACTTTTATAGCTAGGCGTGGTTTGCAGCCAGCTGCTTGGGCTCTATTCTGATGCAACTCATTATCGCTATCCATAAGCAGCTGGCATCATCCCACGAGGCGAGCACTGCGCCTTCTCTCCTGCAGCTCCACTCTCTGCATTCATCTGCAGTGTTCTTTAGGTGTGGGCAAACCTGGAGAGGTGGAAGCCCCTGGCTGGGCTTCTCCTGTGGTGTTGGATGTCCCTGGCTGGGTTTCACCTGTGGTGTAGAACCTGGAGGGTGCTGGTAGCTCTGCCTCAGCTGCTGGCTGTGGACTCTGATTAGCCAGCAGCTGTTCTTCCTGATCACTGGTGTTGGCTGAGTCAGGGATGGTTACATGAAGCTCCTCTTCTCCTGAGGAGCCAGAGCTGGCTATATGAGGCTCCTCTCCTCCTGAGGAGGCCTCAATTTCACTGAGCCCAGACTGGCCCATGTCACCTCCCCTCATATTACTGATGTGGAGGTGTGAATTGATGAAGCACAGCACAAAAGTAACCCTGATATCCTACTATATAAAAGGCAAGTTATATTGATGACGACTCACTTTTTATGCCAACAACTCTGAGAATGCCAACTCTGGGATTGCCAACAACTCTGGGATTGAGGCTGCTGCAAAGCATCATCTTGTCACTGGGTGGGGCCCCACCGAATCAGGGGCCTAAATACTCCCTGTACCTCCCCTTAGTGCCCTCCCACTCTGGCCTCCAGGCCACCGCCAAGCAATTGCTTGCCACCAGGAGGGGGCCCGCTGAATCACTTTTCTAGAGCCCGTTGTATTTTTTCACACCACAGGCATTGTTACTAATGATCATATAATTGTGGTTGGTTAGGGTCTGCCAAACCAGCATATCAAGCCATGGTTTGAAACTCATCTGTCAACCACTGTCAATTTTAACCATCATTTTGCATTTCGAACACAGACTTCCTGGCTTGTTCCTTTGTACCAACCTCACTGCAGTGCAGGTTCAGATTCCAGTGTGGTCTCAACAGGGGAAAGACCAAACTTCACCATGTGGTGATACAAACCAGGGTTTGAATGTTGGTCTGCAGACCAAATCCTGGTTTCACAAAACTCTTCCTAGTCCAAACAAACCCATGGTTTCACCTGAACGATATAAACATTAACACAAACATCATGGAGACATCACATTTCCTTATATATACATCTTCATCTCCCCCTCTTAAACATTTTTGTGCTGTTTCAGGTCCGTGGCGGAAACCCTGAAAACCGGAGCAACCGTTGAACCGGAGTACTTTGATGAGGTCACCATCTACTTCAGCGACATCATTGGCTTCACAACCATCTCTGCCCTCAGTGAGCCCATTGAGATTGTGGATCTCTTGAATGACCTTTACACTCTGTTTGATGCTGTCATTAGCCACCATGATGTTTACAAGGTAAGGCCAAAGTCTGCAACCTGTAGGGTGGGAGGCGGGGTAACAAAGTTCCAAGGCAGGAAAAAAATGGGAGCCTCTCTTCCAGCCTGTAGAAATTGAGTATCTCACAGCATATTGAACATGAGACTATATTCATGCAGAGCAAATTGAAGTGTGACTGTGCGAGCGAGTGCATGGAAAGTTGGAGGGGGCACATGTGAAATGAGGTTTACTTGAGCATCCCTAGGTACTTTGTAAAGTTTATTCCACCCTCAATAAGGCAGCTCTATATGTATATAGACTTCTTTCCCCATTTCTCTTAGCATGAGCTAGTAGCAAACTTGTTAATCAGTTCTCACGCTTGGGAATCTTCTACTCTGAATGCTCTTTGTGGGGTGGGCGGACCCTTTGATTTCTAGGTGGAAACCATCGGCGATGCCTACATGGTTGCATCAGGGCTCCCAAAACGAAATGGTCAGAGGCACGCCGCCGAGATTGCCAACATGGCTCTGGACATCCTCAGCTCCGTGGGGTCGTTTACAATGAAGCACCTTCCGGGCGTGCCCATCAAGATCCGGATGGGGCTTCACTCTGGTGAGAAACTCGTGCCTGACCGCAATAAGACTGACGTCAGATAACAATGTAATGTACTTTATAAGTGCTTATTGAAAGTGCTAGGTGCAAAATTCACAGTATAATAATAAACATCATTCTATCCATTTTCAATATAACAACGACACAGTACAAAACATTTCTTTCACTACTCTGTGTCGTGGTTAAATGTATTCCAATTCCACAGCCTCAATCTGATGATTACCTGTAGGTGAACTCATTACAGTCCATAGATCATTGTAACGTGTTTCTGTTGCTTGTCTTAACGCGTTGCTTCCTGGATGAGAATGAAAGAATGAACAGACTTTATGGAAGGAGTGAAGCTGACTGCCATCTCTTGAGGAAGAGGATGAAACAAAGTTCAAGCCGGCTGTTTGTTGAGCTGCACGGCTCTCACAACTTGATTTGTGCTATTGACTGGCCCTTGAAGGTGTCTTTCGGTACTGTTCCAACAGCGTGTTGAGACCAGGGCTCATTTCGAGGGGGAACGCGCCGGAACACAGTTCCGGCAGTTCCCCAAAGAGGTCACATGGCAGGTTGCCCCACCCACCTGACTCTCGGCCATTTTGGGCCCGTTTCATCCTGGATTGGGACTGAAACAGCCCGGATTGGGCCTCTGATGGGTGGTGGATCACTCTCCCACTCAGCAGTGGCCCGATCCTGACCATATTGGGCCCCTTTTTGGCCATTTTCAGCCCCTTTTGCCATTTTGGGCCCAATTTCGGCCCTGAATGGCCAGGATTGGGTCCAAAACAGCCAGGATAGGTGATGTCAGAGGTGTGTGGCATATGCCAATCAGTTATGCTAATGACACACTTCTGGCAATGGCAAGGGGCGTGCCATATGCTAATGAATTATGCTAATGAGTTATGCTAATGAGTCCCTCCCGCTCTTTTTCTACAAAATGACCCCTGGTTGAGACCATCGGACAAGTAACATTGTTATTTGACGTCAGTCTTATTGCAGTGGGATTTCCTTCTGTATTGTAGATTTAATGTGATGCTCCTCTATTTTTTATCTGTCTTGAACTAAAGGCAAAGAGGAAGCACCGACTGTGTCGAGTGAGCAAAGAGAGACCTTTCATTTGCCATTCTCTGTTTGCTCGCAAGACAGTATCTCTTGTGAACGCGGAGATATCCAAATGGAAACGGGGAAGCGTGCTCTGGATTTTATCCTCCGCTTCATGGTCAAACTGGCTGGGCTTCCACTATCACTTGTCAGGATAGGAGAAGGATTATTACAAAGTAGAAACTGGCTTAGCAAAGCGCATTCGTGGTCCACAAGAACATCGGTTCAAGCTGCAAACGTGCTAGTTGTCCTTAGCCAAGCCATTTATTCCACACCCCATGATATGTGGACATATTAATTTTATTATTTATTTACATAAAACATTTCTACACCACCTTTCCTTCCAAATAGAGTCCTCAAGGCAGCGATTATCAAAACACGTCAACATTAAAACAGATTTTAAAAGAAAGGATATATTAACGAATTCAATAAAAACATAAACATGCAATACAGAGAAAGCCGCCTGCTTTAGAGTCAGTTATTGCTTGGTGGTGGTGGTGGAGAGGGCCCTCAAGTCATAGCTGACATATGGCGCCCCCTAGTGGGGTTTTCATGGCAAGAGACTAACAGAGGCGGTTTGCCATTGCCTGCCTCTGCAGCCCTGGTCTTCATTGGAGGTCTCTCATCCAATTACTGACCAAGGCAGACCCTGCTTAGCTTCTGAGATCTGACAAGATCAGGCTCACCTGGGCTATCCAGGTCAGGGTCAGTTATTGCCTACTGTGACAAATACCAGTTTATTTATTTGCTTTGTTTATATCCCACTTTTCTCTCCAACGGGCACTAAAAGCAGCTTACCTTATTCCCCATTCCACCCTTTTTATCCTCACCAACAATCCCATGAAATAGGTTAGGCTGGAGGTGTGTGACTGACCTGAGGTCACCCAGTGAGCTCCCATGGCCAAGTGAGAATTCGAACCTGGGCTCCCAGATCCTAGGTCGACACTCTAACCACTGCACCATGTTGCCTCTCTCCAGGGGTCTGAGTAGATTTCTCTTCTGGTCCTGCTGCCTGAGAATGTTGAGAATGGAAGTTGCTAGTGATTGGACCAGGATCGGACCACTGAGTACCAGTCTATTCCTTTTGGGGCTTGAAGATTAAAAGCCACCATGGATGTACCACACCTAACCTCTTGATTGCTAGATAGATGAGATTGGGAGGGGGGGATGGCTTTCTCAGCTTGGATCCATATCTTCCTTTCCCCTTCCCAAACACACACTCAATTAGTGTATCATGCCAATAAAAGCAGCTGAGCTGGAGGTAACTAGAGTTGGATATCGAGGCTGTGGGGAGGGGGAGGTCTCCTCCAAGCCCGAGGCCTGGTTGGGGCTTGTTTTTCAAGCCCCTGAATCTTGGGCTAGCCGCCACATGCTGTTAGCTTTGAGTTCATCGGTCCCTCCGGAATCCTTGATGCTTATTGCAGAAGATTGGCTAACATGCTTCATTAACCTACCCGGCACTTCTGGCAAAGGGCTGCGGGAGAAGAAAAACAGCTTGTGCGAAAACAAATTCCTGGGTCCGTGGAGGGAGAAGCTCTGACCTCATTAGACAATGGAGTTTGGAAAAGGTCTTCTTTTCCCCCCTATCTATCTATCTATCTATCTATCTATCTATCTATCTATCTATCTATCTATCTATCTATCTATCTATCTATCTATCTATCTATCTATCTATCTATCTATCTATCTATCTATCTATCTATCTATCTATCTATCTATCTATCTATCTATCTATCTATCTATCTATCTATCTATCTATCTGTCTATCTATCTGTCTATCTATCTATCTATCTGTCTATCTGTCTATCTGTCTGTCTGTCTGTCTGTCTGTCTGTCTGTCTGTCTGTCTGTCTGTCTGTCTGATTTCCAAACGTACAAACATAAATTCTACACTATGATCTTAGATCAAGATGGGTAGAGGTGTTAGTTTGTCTGTAGCAGTAGAAAAGAGCTCTCTTCCACTATGGTCCTATACACCTAAAATAAAATCTACATACATATGTTTAAGTGGAACTTAAACCTACTTTTGATATTTCACTTCTATTTAAATATCTTATTCTATCTTTACCATCTGTCTTCATATCTAATAACATTTTTATCAATGGATAACATTTTTATTATAAGCATGTATTATCTCTTTTCTTGTATCATTCTCTTTGTTACTTTAATTTTGTTCTTAGTTTTCAGCTATATAATTTTAAAAAGCTTTCCGTTTATCTTGAAATTCTAAAGTCGGCCTGTTCTGTATAAAAGAAGTTAATTTTTGCCATAGCCGCGTACTTATTTAATTTATTCTTCCGTTCCTTCAAGTCTGGGCATTTCACCACTTCCCATTTTGCTGCAAAAGTTACTCTTGCCAGCCTCATGGAAAGAGTCTTCTTGCAGGATTTCTCGCTTTGATCTAAAACCTGGTGCTAAGAAAGGAGATCACACTGCCTTTCAGAGGCTCCCGGTGTGTGGAAGCGCTCTCATGGGGAAAGGCTGCTCAGAGCTGAGTGTTAGCACCAAGAGAGTCTAGATACTGACTGAAAACCGGGAGTTTCTCTACACAAGATGCCTTGGAGCATCTTCATCAGGTGTAGAGAAATGCAATGTTAGCCAGGAAGCGTAGTTTAAAAGACAGAGCAGGCAGACATTGCTCTTCAGAGGGTTTGTTGATTTCATTTTCTTGTCAGTTTCACCTCTCCAGTCTAAAACTGTGTGGGATTGCAACCCCCAGGGAAGCGAGGAATTGAAATGAGCTGGAGCTGCCTTCCAGAGCCGGGCTTGGATCTGGAGAGGTTAGAACGGGCTGAAGTTTCCCTTCTGGCCTTTCACAGTCCCTTCACACAGCTCCAGTGTCTAGCAAAGCCTTTGCCCTCCTGTCGACTCTGCCTTTTTAAACTACCCTTCCTGGTTAACATTGCATCTCCCAACACATGTTCTTCATGTGTCAGGTGTCTCGTGTAGAGAGACACTGGGTGTGGCTGCCTTATACTGAATCCTCATCCATAAAGGTCACTCTTGTCTACTCAGACTGGCAATGGCACAGAGTTATATCACTTGTTACCTCATCCCTTTAACCAGAGATAGTGGGGATTGAACCTGGGACCTTTCGTATGCCAAGCAGATTTACTACCACTGAGCCACAGCTCCTCCTGCATCAATCTTTGCTAAAAAGCGACCTTGGGAATTACTCCTTCCTCCAAGGGATGTTTCTCCAATCAGAAATCTGACACCCCAGCTGCTGTTAGTCCCAGCAGGAAATAGAAGACAGGCACTATATGGATATCTGTCTTTTTCCCACTTGAGGATCGAAGCAGATTTGTGGGGGGGATTTTTAATGGGAGAAAAGGACCAGGAAGGAGAGGCAAACTCTTCTGTCCCCAGTGCAATGGTGATGAATGATAGGGGGGGGGGGCATTGCAACTGCTTCTTAAAAGCCAAAGAATGTGTCTGGAGTTGCAGTTGTGGAAATCCACCCGCAGAGGAGATCTGCTGCATCTCCTGGTAAGGCAGGAGTCCCCAGTCTTTTTGAGCTTGCAGGCACCTTTGGAATTCTGGCACAGGGTGATGATGGGTACAACCACAAAATGGCCTCCGCAAGAGGTAGAGCCAACCACAAAATGGCCTCCGCAAGAGGTAGAGCAAACCACAAAATGGCCTCTGCAAGATGGCCTCTGCAAGAGGTAGCACCAACCACAAAATGGCCTCTGCAAGAGGTAGCGCCAACCACAAAATGGCCTCCGCAAGAGGTAGAGCCAACCACAAAATGGCTGTTGCAGGAGGCGGAGTCAACCACAAGTATCGAGGACTGTGGTTATGCATAACTCAGCTATTCAGGCAGAAGCTCTGTTGAACAGAATGCTTTTTTAAAAAATAGACAGGTTTAAAAAAAAATTGCTTACACACAAAATAAGTATACATATTGAGCTAGCTAGGAAATGCTCACCTGGCAGCATGTGAGAGATTTCTAATGGTCAGTCAGAGGCAAAAGCCCCGCCTGGCCCTGCCCACTTTCTAGAAACACTTGATGGGCAGCAGGAAAGATATTGGTCGGCATCATGGCACCCAGTTCCCTTTCTATAGTGCAATCCCCCAACACCACGAGTCATTTCGTCCATGAGACCTGCAAGTGAGCCTGATCTCATCAGATCTCAGAAGCTAAGCAGGGTCAGCCTTGGTTAGTAATTGGGTGGGAGACCTCCAACAAAGACCAGGGTTGCAGAGGCAGGCAATGGCAAGCCACCTCTGTTAGTCTCTTGCCATGAAAGCCCCACCAGGGGTTGCTATAAGACAGGTAGGGCAGGCGTGTCCATGGAGGCGGGTCCGACAGCTGCCTCAAGCGTTGATGCACCAGAGGGGGTGCCAGGGGCGGGGGCACGTGCCGCAGAGCTGGGAAGCCGCCTGCATGCTGCCCCAGCCACCTGCCACGCCTGGCCTACAGCTGCTGCGCCTAGCCAGGAGCACATGCTGGCGTTAGCAGCGCAGGGCAGTCTCTTAGTGGGCAGCCTCCCAGCCTTTCTGCTTTTGCCCCATGCTGCTGCCGCCACCGCCTACATGCAGCTGCGGCCAGATGCAGCAGGCAGCCGGGGCAGTGCTGGGCAACTGAGCAGGAGGGCTGGGAGGCCAGCCATGTGCTGTCCCAGCTGCCTGGCACGCCAATGAGGCTGGTTCGCAGCGGCATGCTGTGTGATGATGTCACACACAGTGATGTCATCATGCAGTCTGGGTGTGAGCACATGCATGCTTCGTGCACGCGCGTGGGGGTGGCCACAGCCCTGGAGCTGCCCCCGGCCTCAGGCACCAGAAACTCTGGCACTAGCCCTGAAGTCAGGTGTGTCTTGACGGCACTCTCTACCTCCTGCAGCAGAAGGTTTTTTGGGGAGATCACACGGGAGCCACAGATGGAAGGAAGAAACAGGGTACTGGCATGAGCTCCTTCCACTCACATGACCAGAGAATCCAACCCTAAATAAACAAGCACTTATTGTGCTCTGAATATGGCTGTGAAAAGACGCACATAGGCAGGGCCTGTTCAGATGCACACCTTTTCATGTGGTGTGTTGTTATGGAATAGTAAAAAGTCCGGTAGCACTCTACTATTTTGCAACTACAGACTAACATGACTAACTCCTCTGGATCTGTGTTGTTATGAGCGCATATCTGAGTAAGCCCTGGCATTTCGTGACACTGGAAAGCTCACAGACAGCTTTGGCTCTCTGAGGTCTACTTCTTTGCTTTGGAAGAGGAGAGAAATAATCACAGCTTGTCTGGATGATTATTCAGACTTCCAGCGCCAAGGATGGGAGACCGGGTGGTCCATACATTGTTTTAATGCTGAATTTCAGTGACTGGCTGAGAGGTGCATGTCTGAGTGTGAACAGATTTGCCACTTCAAGAGAGAGAAACTGAGTTTTTCGGCTCTTTTTGGCTCATTCCCAGCTCATTTTTTGGGGCTCACTCTTTTTGGCTCCTTCCCAGCATTTCAACTTGAGTTGCAAATACATACCACAGATGGTTAAACCACAGATCGGAGGGTTCTTGGTTACTGATTTGTATATTATATACATTTTTATTTCCCCGTCCCCATGCTATTTCCTCTTTCCCTCATCCTGGTAACCCCGATAGCCTCACCTTTACCTGCTTTCTTCTCTCTCCCTACCAACCAACCTACCTTTTATCTGCCCCAATCTTCAGCTATATTTGTTATCTATTTAACTTCATTTATCCCCTACCTTTCTCTGTAATAAAGACCCAAAGCCATTCACCTCTCCTCCATTTTATCCTTACAACAACTCTGTGAGGTAGACTAAGAATGTGTAACTGGTCCATGGTCACCCAGTGAGATTCCACAGTAGGGATGTGCGTTTCGGCTTTCTGAATGCCGAAAGAAAGCCGAAACAAAAGTGTTTCGGCTTCTTTCAGGTTAGCCGAAACGTCTAGGAGAAAGCCGAAACGTTTCGGCTTCTTTCGGCTTTCTTTCAGCTTTTCAATGGGAAAATGCCTCCGTCTTCCCGGACGTCTGGGGGAGGCATTTTCCCACCGAATCAGCCCAAAATTGGTGGGGACCTTCCTCTAACCCCTCTCTAAACCCCCCCCCAAGTTTCAGACCGATTGGACTTTGGGGGGCCAAGTTATGGCCCCCCAAAGCAGGTCCCCCTATCCTCCCATAAGAAAGCGAAGGAGCAGCATATTGTTAGCATGCTGCTGCTCATCTTCTTCATTATTTCCTATGGGGAAAAATGAAGAGGCAGGCTTCCTTTGCCAGGGGTGGCATTTTGCATGCAAAATGCCCCCTTACCCTCAGGAGCCCTTCTCCCACCCTTCCTCCCACCCCCCACCAAGGCTCAGCCTGCTCCCACTTGGGGGGGCCATTTCATGGCCTCCCCAAGTAGGTCCTCTCAGCCCCTAAAGTCCACCCCTTACAGCCCCACACAAACCCAATTCCCCCCCAGCTGCCACACACAGACCCAAATCCCCACATTAGCCCCTCGAAGACCCAAATCCACCCCCACCTGCCCCACACCCATAACCCCAGGAACAGGCTGGCAAAGGCCAGCCCTCTCCCTTTGTTCCCTATGCTGGGAACTTCTAAACTCTCTTTCCCTGGGCAATTCTGCACAGCCCAGGGGTGCCACAATGGTGGGCACACTTCTGAGTGCCAGCTGGTCCCTGTGAAAGAGCACCTGAACCACAGACACCCTCCCTCAAATTCCCCCACCACCTACAGAGATGGCTGGCCAGCCAGCCCCATTGTTCCCTATGATGGGAACCAACTGCACAACAAAGAATAAAACACGAACAACACAAAATAAAGTTTTTTTAAAATTATTTTCTCCCTTTCAAAGTACAAGTAGGCAAAGCATTATGACACATTACACCAGCAGTCCCCCACACAGAAAAATTAACACAACTCACTTAACATCAGAGAATCACAAAACACGATTCCTGTCAAAAACACTTTATTTCTTGAACAGCTTTAGGTTACACAGCAGGGGGCATACCAAAGGGCATGGCAGCAGTATCTTACACAAAAATAACACAACTCACTTAACATCAGAGAATCACAAAAGCACGATTCCTGTCAAAAACACTTTATTTCTTGAACAGCTTTAGGATACACAGCAGGGGGGTGCACCAAAGGGCATGACAGAAGTGTACTACACAAAATAATACAACCCACTTCACCGTTTTTGACAGCAGTTGTGTTTGTGTGATTCTCTGATGTGAAGTGAGATGTGTTATTTTTATGTAGTACACTGCTTTCATGCCCTGTTGTGCCTTCCTACTGTGTAACCTAAAGCAGTTAAGGAAATAAAGTGCTTTTGACAGCAATATTTTGGGGTGATTCTCTGATGTTAAGTGAGTTGTGTTATTTTTGTGTAAGATACTGCTGCCATGCCCTTTGGTGCGCCCCCCTGCTGTGTATCCTAAAGCTGTTCAAGAAATAAAGTGTTTTTGACAGGAATCGTGTTTTGTGATTCTCTGATGTTAAGTGAGTTGTGTTAATTTTTCTGTGTGGGGGACTGCTGGTGTAATGTGTCATAATGCTTTGCCTACTTGTACTTTGAAAGGGAGAAAATAATTTTAAAAAAACTTTATTTTGTGTTGTTCGTGTTTTATTCTTTGTTGTGCAGTTGGTTCCCATCATAGGGAACAATGGGGCTGGCTGGCCAGCCATCTCTGTAGGTGGTGGGGGAATTTGAGGGAGGGTGTCTGTGGTTCAGGTGCTCTTTCACAGGGACCAGCTGGCACTCAGAAGTGTGCCCACCATTGTGGCACCCCTGGGCTGTGCAGAATTGCCCAGGGAAAGAGAGTTTAGAAGTTCCCAGCATAGGGAACAAAGGGAGAGGGCTGGCCTTTGCCAGCCTGTTCCTGGGGTTATGGGTGTGGGGCAGGTGGGGGTGGATTTGGGTCTGTGAGGGGCTAATGTGGGGATTTGGGTCTGTGTGTGGCAGCTGGGGGGGAATTGGGTTTGTGTGGGGCTGTAAGGGGTGGACTTTAGGGGCTGAGAGGACCTACTTGGGGAGGCCATGAAATGGCCCCCCCAAGTGGGAGCAGGCTGAGCCTTGGTGGGGGGTGGGAGGAAGGGTGGGAGAAGGGCTCCTGAGGGTAAGGGGGCATTTTGCATGCAAAATGCCACCCCTGGCAAAGGAAGCCTGCCTCTTCATTTTTCCCCATAGGAAATAATGAAGAAGATGAGCAGCAGCATGCTAACAATATGCTGCTCCTTCGCTTTCTTATGGGAGGATAGGGGGACCTGCTTTGGGGGGCCATAACTTGGCCCCCCAAAGTCCAATCGGTCTGAAACTTGGGGGGGGTTTAGAGAGGGGTTAGAGGAAGGTCCCCACCAATTTTGGGCTGATTCGGTGGGAAAATGCCTCCCCCAGACGTCCGGGAAGACGGAGGCATTTTCCCATTGAAAAGCTGAAAGCCGAAAGCCGAAAGAAAGCCGAAACAAAGCTGAAAGCCGAAAGCCGAAACGGCTGGCCGTTTCGGCTTTCGGCTTATTCGAAAGAGATTCTTCTTTCGGCTTTCGGCTTTAGCAGAAATTTTTTGGCTTGCACACCCCTATTCCACAGCAGAGTGGTGATTCAAAATTGGGTCTCCCAGATCCTGCTGTGAAACTCTAACCACTACACACAACACTGGCTTTTGTGGCCGGTTGCTGTTGAACAGCATTAAGCAACCAGTCCTGAGTCAGATGTGCAAGTCATGTAGTATCAAGTTGCCTGGTGGTTGCAGCCATGTCTGCCTCTAACAAGTCCTCCATCTGAAGCCAAAACAGCCCTGGAAATGTCCTGCCCCATCCCCTGCCTTTTACTAACAGAAGCCAAGGCTTGAAGGCTGGCAAAACTGTTGTGGTTGCCTAGCAACAGCCACTGAGGGCATTCATTTCTTAAAGATATAGGTGCTGCTTCTAATATTTTAGGTTTTTAAAAGCCCCCTGCCCATGTATTATTTTATTTCAGATTTTTTTTTGCAAAACTCAGTGTTTTCTATGTTCGTAAAAAGAATCAAATTCTTATGAGTGTTTAGTTGCTGACTGCCATGACATGGTATTTGGTTGCTGAAAGATTTCCTATTTGTTGTCTACCAAAACTATCAAGCATTCTAGTTTTGCACTCCAAGGCCAATTTTTATGTTTAGATTACAAATTCAAACATTCTGAACTTTCCTGTTCAAATGTTGCACTTAAAATTTCACATGCAACATTTGAGCAGCCAAACAGGGTGATGCGTTGAATACGGGCTTCATCTCTGTCCTTGTTCATAAAGCAGGATATTTTTTATTTTTCTGCAGGACCTTGTGCTGCTGGGGTCGTGGGCCTCACTATGCCACGGTACTGTCTGTTTGGGGACACGGTGAACACGGCTTCACGGATAGAATCCACTGGGTTGCGTAAGTGTCCCATGGCTCGTCGATATCGCACAACATTTAACTTGCCACACAAGGTGCTCAATAACTTTCTGGGTTTGCTGAAACTTCAAAAATATGGGGATTTGGAGAGAGAGGAGACATTATCAAGCAAGTGGGCTGGGTTTATTTATTAATTGGTTAATTCATTAATTTATTTATTTACTTCATTTATACCCCCGCCTTCCTAATGGAGACCAAAAGCTGCTTACATCCTTCTATTTTCCTCCATTTCATCCTCTCAACAACCCTGCGAGGTAGCTTATGCTTAAACTTCTCAGTTACCCACCGGTGGTGGGGAATTGCTAATGGTGGAAGGTGGCAAGCTCCCTAGAGATCACCCTCCACTGGCAGGTAACCCAGGAAAGCATGGACCGGGCATCTTCCACACAGGGCATGACATCACTTCCTGAAATGACATCATTGTGCCAGCTGTGGGTGTGCTCCCGCACTTTGTCAGGGCCAATTTCAGCCCCAAACGGGCTGGAATTAGCCCCATGCAAAGTGCCAGAGCACATCTGTGGCTGGCATGATGACATCACCATGCAAGCGCTGTGAGCGTGTGAACATGCAGAAGGCACAGGGTAGGTGCCAGTTCACCTCCTTCCACCAGAAAGTAAGGGGACCTAGTGACCCTACTTATTCTGAGAATGTGTGACTGGTCCCAGGTCACCCAGTGAGCTTCCATGCCAGAACAGGGATTCGAACCTGGGTCTCCTAGATCCTCATCTGACATGCTAACCACCACATGGCACTGGCTCTCTATGAAAGAAGAAAACAACAAGAAAGTACAAAATTCAGTTTATTGGATCAGCAGTTTTGCAGGCTTAGCCTTGTGGCTGAACGATAATTTTCTCCCCGACTTTAAAGTTACAGCCACTTCCCACAAGATAACTTGACCACAACGTTTGGATAGGAAACCCTGCAAATCCCCGCCGTAGTTCAGCATATATGATAAAACACACATAGGAACATCGGTGGGTCCCCCCACTCATTCGTTGCAAACATCACATGAGATCCACACGATCCAAGCAGAGATACGACATCCGTGCTGAAAATTCATAGGAGCTCCATCCAGTGAAAGATGCTGCTAATGTGGCCAACACTATCCATCCATTCCAGGCAGCAATGAGTGACCCTCCAACCAAATAATTTTATTTATTTATTTATTTATTTATTCATTTATTTATTTATTTATTTATTTATTTATTTATTTATTTATTTATTTATTTATTTATTTATTTATTTATTTGGGCATCGATATCCCAGCTTTCCAGACAGCAGTGTTCGAGAATGGTCCAAGGGCTCGCTTACGTATGGATCAGACTCTTACCCTTTCTATTCTGCCTTTTCTCTAAGGGTGGAAATACACATTACTAAGTCCCTCGGGATGCTCAAGTGGACCTCGTTTCAAATGTCCCCTCTCCAAATTTCCATGCAGTTGCTCGCACAGTCACACTTCAGTTTGCTTCTCATGAATACATTCGTGCGTTTGATTTCAGTTCCTTCTCAACTGCTAAAAGTATCCCAGTTTCCCCCACCTCCATTCATTGAAAGGCAGATCTTTTTTTTTTTTTTTTTTGAAAAATTTTTTATTGGGTTAGAACATTTTTATTTTTACATTACAATCAATTTTCCCCTAATTTTTCGTTTCTAACCCCCTCCCTTTCCCCCCCTTTTGTTGACTTCCAACAGCTTTCCCACCCTCTGTCCCTTTTCCCTTACTTCTATTAAATTCCTCTGTCTAAAACAGATATACATTCTCCATTATATTAAGCAGTGCATCATTAACTCCTTTAATTATTATACACCCAAACTATACGTCTTTAGATAAACAATTTATCCCATTTTCCAGTTTTGAATAATTCTATATAAACCTATATATCATAAACCATAAAAATTTCCCACATTTAAATCAAACAATTTGATTTGTTCTCTATATATTACTCATTTCAACTTTTTATGGTAATTCTATATAACTCCTCAGATACTCAATCAATTTAACTCTTCTATACATTCAGTTTGGTGCATATAAATCTTGTCAAAGAAAGAAAATATTGTTAGTTAGTCAATCCTCATGTTTAAACCTTATCATTAATTATTCTCTATCAGTTGACCTATACATATCTATATATATCTCAATCAATTAATCTAACTGCTTATAAATTCACATTTCTCTTCCTCCCCCGGTAAAGTCACCCCTCTCTTTTATACTTTTATTATATTTCAGTAGTTCTCAAACTGCCACAGTTTTCCTCCCACCTCCCATTTCTTCTCCAGGTATTGTTTCAGCTTCTCCCAGTCTGTGTTGAACTGCCCTGAGTCCAGATCTCTCAGTTTTCTTGTCATCTTGTCCATTTCAGCCATATACAGCAATTTGTAGATCCAATCTTCAATAGTTGGTACTTCTTGTACTTTCCATTTCTGCGCATACAAAAGTCTAGCTGCTGCAGTCATATAAAAAATCAACGTCCTATGATGGGCTGGAATTCCCTCCATTCCCAAGTTTAGCAGCAGGAGTTCTGGGTTCTTATTTATTTGAAACTGTAAAATTTCACTCATTTCTCTTATTATTTCCCCCCAGAACTGCCTAGCTACCTCACACGACCACCACATATGATAGAGGGAGCCCTCATGTTTCTTACATTTCCAGCATTTATTAGAAGTATTCAAATTCCCTAGCGCAATCTTCTTTGGTGTCATGTACCAACGATAGATCATTTTGAAAATGTTCTCTTTAATATTAATACATGTCGTTGTCTTCATTGTAGTTTTCCACAAGTATTCCCATGCCTCCATTGTTATTTCTTTATTGAAATTTATAGCCCATTTCACCATCTGTGTTTTAACTATCTCATCCTCAGTATACCATTTCAGCAATACTTGGTATACCTTGGATATTCTTTTCTTGTCTTCTTTAAGAAGGGTCTGCTCTAGTTCCGAGTTCTCTGTTCGTATGCCCCCTTTTGCAAAGTCTGAGTTGTATAATTCTCTAATCTGTCTATACTGAAACCAATCATAGTTAGGTGATAGTTCCTCTTGCGTCTTTATTCTAAGTTTAGATACTTCAATCTTAGTTATTTCTTTATACGTTAAACATTGTTGTTCATTATCCACAGCTCTCGGATCTATCACCTCATATGGAACCACCCACAAGGGGGTTCCTTCTTGTAAGTAAGTTCTATACTTCTTCCAGATTGTAAATAGACTTCTCCTTACAAAATGATGCAGGAACATCGAGTTGACCTTTACTTTGTCATGCCATAGGTATGCGTGCCATCCAAAAATTTTTTTATATCCCTCTAGGGCTAATAGTTTCTTATTCTTTAATGTCATCCACTCTTTTAGCCAAACTAGGCAGATTGCATCATGGTAAAGTCTCAGATTGGGCAGCTGCATTCCGCCTCTCTCCTTTGCATCTTGTAAAACTTTTACTTTCACTCGAGGCTTCTTGCCTGCCCAAACAAAATCTGATATTTTCCTCTGCCATTTTTCAAATTGTTTAGAGTCTCTGATGATTGGTATTGTCTGTAACAAAAACATTACTCTTGGTAACACATTCATCTTAACTGCTGCAATCCTGCCCAACCATGACAGGTTCAATCTATTCCATTTGATCAAGTCTCTCTCTATCTGAGTCCATAATTTTTCATAATTATTCTTGAACAAATCTATATTTTTTGCAGTCAGCTCAACTCCCAAGTATTTCACCTTACTAGTTACTTCACAATCCGTTGTTTCCATTAACAATTGTTGTTTCTGCTTAGTCATGTTTTTGCATAATATCTTTGACTTCTTTTTGTTAATGAAGAAACCTGCCAAATCTCCAAACTCCTTGATCTTGCCTATCACTTTTGGCATGTTCTCCAGTGGGTCTTCTACAATTAACATTATGTCGTCTGCAAATGCTCTGACCTTATATGAGTAGTCCTTTATTTTTATTCCTCGTATTTCCTCATCTTGTCGAATTTGTATCATCAGAATCTCCAATACTAAAATGAACAACAATGGAGATAACGGGCAACCTTGTCTTGTTCCTTTACTAATCGTCAATTTTTTGGTCAATTCATCATTCACTACAATTGCTGCAGTCTGGTCTCTATAGATTTCCTTGATTGCTCTGACGAATCTTTCTCCCAGTTGTAGCTTTTCCATAGTGGCAAACATAAAATCCCAGTTTAAATTGTCAAACGCTTTTTCAGCGTCTACAAAGAAGAAACCAACCTCTTTGTCACAACGCTTGTCGTAGTATTCAATAGCATTGATCACTGTCCTTAAGTTGTCTCTTATTTGTCTGTCTGGCAAAAAGCCTGCTTGTTCCTCCTCTATGACTTCCGAGAGCCACCCCTTCAATCTCTCCGCCAATATCTTCGCAAAAATTTTATAGTCATTATTGAGTAGTGATATAGGCCTATAATTTTTCACGCTAGTCAGATCTTGGCCCTCTTTTGGGATCAATGATATATTCGCTTCGCTCCAAGTGTCTGGAATTCTTTGATCCCTAAAAACTCCGTTCATCACCTCTTTTAGGAATGGTGCCAGTTCATTGGCCATTGTCTTATAAAATTTAGCCGTAAGTCCATCTGGCCCTGGCGCCTTTCCTAGATTTGCGGATTGTATTGCCATATTTATTTCCTCATCAGTTACTTCACTGTTCAACTTATTTCTCCAAGCTTCCGAGATCTCTGGAAGTTTGGTTTTCTCCAAATATGATGCTATTGATTCTTTGTTTACTTCTTTTTTATTATACAGCTTAGCGTAAAATTTATAAAAGGCTCTGCTAATGGTAGTCTGCTCCAAATACGTTTTGTTTTCTTCACAAATTTTATTTATTATTTTCTTTTCCCTTTTCTTCTTTAATTGCCATGCCAAATATTTCCCAGGTTTATTAGCACCCTCAAAAGCTTTTTGATTCAGTCTTTTAAGGTTCCACTCCAATTCTTTGTTACTCATTGCTGTTAACTGTTCTTGAAGAATTTTGATTTCCTGATGTATTTTCTTTTTCCCTGGTCTCTTTTTTAACTGTACTTCTTTGGCCTTTATTTTCTCCTCAATCTCTTGTCTTTTCTCCTCTTTCTTTTTCCTTGCTCTACCATTTAAGTCCATTAGTATGCCCCTTACAACCGCCTTGTACGCGTCCCAAACTTTACTGGTTGGTACTTCTTTATTCACGTTGTATTGTATAAAAAACTTAGTCTCTCTTCTCAGTGTTTCCATATTCTCACTTTCCTGTAACAGGTCCTCATTTATTCTCCAGGCTTTCCTTTTTCTCCTTTTTCCAAATTTCCACATAATTGGGTTGTGATCTGAGCCTACCATCGGCATTATTTCTACCTCCTTAGTCCATAGCGCTAAGTCCTTTGAGGCCCAGATCATATCAATTCTTGATAATGTAAGATGCCTTGCAGAATAAAAAGTAAACTGTTTGGTTTTAGGATATTCTCTCCTCCATACGTCTTCGAGAGTCTCTTGTTGAATCAACTCAAAAAAAAGCTTTGGCAATAGTCCTCTTTTCTTTTGTGCTTTTGTAGTCTTTTTGTCTAATTCCAAATCTGTCACTCCATTGAAATCTCCAGCAAGAATTATCTGGTCATATACAAGATCGTCTAGGTGCTTCCTTAAGTCCTCAAAGAAGCTTTCCTTTGCACCGTTAGGTGCATAAAGTCCGACTACCAACACTCTCTTTAAGTTCCAATTACATTCCACTGCTACAAATCTAGCTTCCACATCTCTCATAACAAATTTTGGCTGCAGCTCCTCTTTTATATACAACACCACTCCTCTTTTTTTCTTGTTGGAAGCCGCTACAAATTCTTTGCCCAATTTTCCAGATTTTAAATATTTTACATCCTGTTTTCTAATGTGGGTCTCCTGCAAACAAACAATATCACATTTTTGTTTTAGTAGCCAATGAAAAATATTTTTTCTCTTATTCGGTGAGTTTAGTCCATTTATATTCCAAGATAATACTTTACACTCCATATTCATGGTTTTGTTGGTAAGTCTTTTTCATTGTCCTTGATAAATCTCTCCATCTCCCGCTCAGATCTGATACGTTTTTTTGCCCCTCCAAACTCAAAGGACACTCCTTCCGGTAACTCCCATCTGTATCTGATATTCATGTCCTTCAAAGTCTGAATTAGCACTCTATATTTTTTCCTGTCCAATAACACTGATCTGGGCAGTTCCTTCATTATAATAATCGTCTTGCCATCAATCTCCAATGGATCTTGAAATTGTTTGGTCACAATCCTCTCTTTCATATTTCTAGTTGTAAACTGCACAATCACATCCCTTGGTAGTTTCCTCTGGGTTGCAATTCTCGAGTTCACACGATACGCCACATCTAGGATAGCCACAATTTCCTCCTCCTCCTTCCCCAGGTAATCAGCCAGCACCTCAGTCATCTGTTCTTGCGCTGACTTCCCTTCCACTTCTGGCAGACCACGAAAACGAAGCTGCTTCTCCATGTGTTTAGTTTCTGCAACTGACATCCTCCCCTTCACCAGCCTCATCTCTGTTTGTTGCGTGTCTATTAAATTCTCCATCGCGTCTTCTACTGTTTTAACTCTCTGCTGCGTTCCTTGTAATTCACTGCTAATCGTTTCCACACCTTTTTTCACTTCTGACAGCTCCGACTTTACTGTCTGTGTAACTTCCTTGACCTCTTTAATAAGCTCCAATTTCGTATCCTTAAGTTCTTTCATCATGTCTATAAGTTTTTTGTCCAAGTTTTCTATTGCCGATTGCCACTCTTTTTTCGACATCGTGGGGCTTGCTTTAGCTCGCTCCCACGAATCTGCTCTCTTCCTCAGCTCCGTGGCGTATAATTAAACGTTTTCCTTTTTTTTAAATGTCCCAATCTTTGCCAAAATTAATTTTTTATATCCAAAATGTCGGGCGTCTTTTCTCTATGGTTTCTCTATGTTATTATAATCCAAGATGGCCTACTTCCTCTTCCGCTGAAGCCACGACCCTTCCACTTTCAAAGATGGCGATTCCCCACTTCCTGTCCTTTGGCAAGGGCCGCTTCCCTCCAGCCACTCTATTGTTGTTACGCACTTCCTGTCTCCCGTCTTCCCACAGCAGGTCTCGCGATGGTGTCTTTTTCCCACAGCTCCAAAACCACAGGTATTCAAAACAATAGTCCGATTTTTGTAATAACTTCTTTAAACTTAGTCTCTTTTAAAATACAACTCCTGCCGAGTCTTCACCTCCTTTTCGCTAGTCTGTTGCAGTTTAAAAGTCTACTTTCTTTCCTCTCTGTTTTTGTCAATCTGTCCCGTTTCAAGAGATAGCGATCTTTACCTTCTCTCCAGCTTTCTCGGGTTGTAATCGCTGTTTCGATCTTAAATTCTCCTCTCGACTTCCCTCCCCGATCGAAGCTTGGGTATGTAGGTCTTATGCCAGCCGAATTGGCCCCAAAATTGCCGCAGAGATTATAGCCGACCCGTCGCAAGGTGGGACCTCAAGGATCGGGGGGGAGACTCCTTGTGTAGAGCCCCCCCTCGTCCGAGATCTAACTCACCCTAGGGTCTTGAGCGTTCTTTGCCTGCTCCCCGCCTGAGAGCAGTCGGCCGCGGGTTATTTTCACCCCTCCGGCCGGTTAAAACGGCAATCCGGTCAGCTCCACAAATGGAGCTGCGTTAGACCTCCATGAATCCCAAACCGGAAGTCCTCTGTTTGAAAGGCAGATCTTGACGCTTTCTCACACCTTAAAGAAATACAAATTGGCAAGTCAAAGGAGCCTCCAGTACTTGTTCTCGCAGCAAAAACAGAGCTGAATTGGTGCTTTGACCTTCAGAATCACTTGCAGATGCAATCACACAAAGGGAGCTCCCGTGAAAGCTGCATGCATGTATACCAAGCAAGAACAGCCTGCACGTGAATTGTGGACCGCACATAAAATCCTGCCCTTGAGCATCGCCAGGTAATCTGCAACATGTATTTCCACTCTCTGTAATCCAGGGCCATCCATACATGTAATGCTTTCCACCACACCTTAGCCTCACAACAAGAAATGCGAGCGAGTGGCATTTACAAGAGTCTCTCTTCAAAGCTTGGAAGCCTGATGACACCTGTCCATCTAATGTAGTTCTATCCCACTTAGGTGGGATATCCCACCTGGGTGACTGGCCCAAAGTCCCTCTCCAAGCTTTCAGAAGGCAGATTAGGGGATTCGAACCTGGGTCTCTCAGATTATCATCCAGCATTCTGAACATGTCACACTTAAGGCTTCAGTTTCAGGAAGGTAGATACAGGGTGAACATTAGAAGATACTTCCTAACAGTTAAGAGCAGCTTGACAACAAAGACTGATTCTGCACACGTTGGATAATGCACTTCCAATCCTCTTTAGAGATCATTTGGAACTGAATTTTTCATGTGTGAAACAAAAAATCCACTTCCAAACGATTGCTTAAGTGCATTGAAAATGCATTATCCAATGTGTGCGGAATCAGCAAAAATCAGTTCTGTAAGGATGGGAGGATTTCTCTCACCTGAGGTCTTCAAGCAGGGGCGAGACAGCTATCTGACAGGGAGGCACAAGGTATTATGGGTTTCCTGCACTGAGGAGAGCATTGGACTAAATGGCCTCTAATGCTGCTTCCACTTCTATCACTTGAACGCATGAAGGCATGAAGCTGTCTTCTACAGAATCAGACCCTTGGTCCATCAAAGTTGGTGTTGACTGGCAGCCGATCTCCAAGGTTTCAGGTGGAGGTCTTTCACATCACCTGCTACCTGGTCCTTTTAACTGGAGATACCAGGAATCGAACCTGGGACCTTCTGAAAGGCCAAGCAGAGGGTGTGCCATCAAGCCATGGCCCCTCACTGACTATTTCTCTTCTGTCTCTCAGCTTACAGAATTCACATTAGCCAGAACACCATGAAAACGCTAAAGAGTCTCAACGAAGGCTATAAAATAGATTTCCGAGGGAAAACTGAGCTGAAGGTAAGGAGCACTAACGTCCCAGAGACAGGGCCGTATTATTCATACGGCTGACTAGGTTGAAGCCTAGAGGCCTGTCAATTTTTTTTTTTCCTGAGGCACTGCTCCAATAGTTAAAGGCACTTTATGCTCTGCATCATAGCAATAGGTGTATTTACAATACATATATACAATACATAAAAGGTGAATGAATGAATGAATGAATTTATTTATTTCAGTTCACAACCAGCTTTAAACTAGTAAAATAAGACATTCTCGTATTTGGTAAGAATTACACAAGTTAAAACTTCAGTTAAAATAGTACAAATATAAATATTATAAAATCTAATTAGCATACATCACATATCTTATAACAGTTATCATAAATATAAATATAGCCCCACATAAACACTTTAAAATTAGGAAGCAGAGATCTTAAACAGCCACCATATGGTAACCTCCTAAAGTGGTCTGAATTAAAGCCCGGATACGCCTGGTGTAAAAGGTGTATTTATCCATATATATACTCTTACAAGTATATATGAATAGAATTCTTCAAGAGACCCTCAAAATGGATTTAGGGCTATGTACTGCGGACTAGTACCTCCCATACCAGGGTAAGGCTGTCTGCTGGAGTGGGGTGAAAGACTGAAGTGCTGAAGGGGGCCTGAAATACCTGAAGGTTTACAGGCCCAGCCATGGGTTAATACGGCCCTGCCCAAAGATTCTTGGTGGGAAACCTGACCGATCCCTTCTGCCAAAGACAACACCTTTATATTTGGGAGTGGGAAGGGAGGTGCAAAGGGAGGGGAGGAGGGGGTGAGCCAGATTTCAAAGTCAGGTTCAAAGGTTTCCCCTACAACAAAGATTATTATAAAAATCTTTTTCTCAGGGCCGCACTCTGACACAGCATGCATTGTGCTGCATGGAACCCTTTGAAAAATCTCACTGATCAGCTTTTTGGCTGGGAAGGGGGAGTGGGGAAGGTCCCAAGCCCCCTTTCAAACAGCTACTCAGCAGGATTCCCCCTTTTTTAAAAAAAGAGCTCCAGGCACACAGCCTCTGCTGTTGAATCAGGGAAAGGGGCATGTTAGAGAGCAAACATTCCCTGTTTAATTTCTTTAGCTATTCAGTTACATTTTTTGTAGATGGTTGTGTGATTCTTTGCTTTCACTGTGGGTTGTCTATATCAGTTTGTAGCATGCACACAAGCTATACAGTTTTGATTCTTAACATATATGGGTACTCGATCAAATCAAGCCTGAGTTCTCTCTAGAAGCTAAAATGACAAAACTGAGGCTATCGTATTTTGGTCACATCACAAGAAGACAGGATTCGCCGGAAAAGTCAATAAGGCTAGGGAAAGTGGAAGGCAGCAGGAAAAGAGGAAGGCCATTCCCAATCCTATTTTGTTTTTGTAATCAAGCCTGAATTCTCTCTAGAAGCTAAAATGACAAAACTAAGGCTATTGTACTTCGGCTACATCTTGAGAAGACAAGACTCACTGGAAAAGACAATAATGCTGGGAAAAGTAGAAGGCAGTAGGAAAAAAGGAAGACCAAAAACGAGATGGCTGGACTCAATGAAAGAAGCCACGTCCTCCAGTTTGCAGGATGTGAGCAAGTATGTTAATGATAGGATGTTTTGGAGGTCTTTCCTTCACAGAGTTGCCGTAGTTCGGAGGTGACTTGAGGGCACATAACACGCGCACAGTATTGATGAATGTATAATATTCTTAAACCGCAGAGGCTCCCTCTGTAGACCCAAATTTGTCCTGTACCCTCCCAGAGGCTTTACTCTTAGCTCTCCTTCTGGAGGGTCTCTTGGCCTACCCATGAGATAATCACAACCCCCAGTTTCAGAACCACTGCCCTGGGGTATTCATATCTGGACAAGCAACCAAAAGGTCTTGTGCAGGCAATTCCCTGCAGATATTTTTAAATTTCTCATCCCTACTGTTTTGAGCCCCCCCAAACCCTCCATTTTGATGTTGTTGTTCCCCAAGTAAATCAAACCTACAATTTTTAATCTCCGTTCTTTTTTTTTTTATATGCACTGAATTTTACTCATACAGCATCCATATCTCTCACTGCTACACGGGCATTGTTCAATCAGCATTATGGCTGTTAGGGGATGGATCCTGGATGTCTGTTCCACTAATAGCAAGGCTCTCCTCACCATAAGGAGTCTCCCATTAGCAGAAGTGTTTCTTGTGTCGGCAGACGCTTCTGCGTGCCAGAGGAAAGCCACCACCATTAGCAGAACACATTTGTGGGATTTACCTATTATGCATGTGAAGGACATATTTTTTAAGTGTGTGTGTGTTATGTGCCATCAACTCACCTCCGACCTATGGCGATCCTATGAAGGAAAGACTTCATAGGTCTTCCTCTTTTGCTGCTGCCTTCCCCTTTTCCTAGCATTATTGACTTTCCCAAAGAGTCTTGTCTTCTCATGAAGTGACCAAAGTACCATAACCTCAATTTAATCATTTTAGCTTCTAGGGAGGATTGATTTGATCTAGAACCCACTTATTTGTCTTTTTGGCTGTCCGTGGTATACGCAAAACTCTCCTCCAGCACCACATTTCAAATGAATCAATTTTCTTCCTGATTACAAAAAGAAAACAGGAATGGGTTTATTGTTAACAGACTTGAGATTCTTGTGTTTTATGTTGGGGAGGGGGAAAGTAACATGGAGTTCCTTGCATGGTGGGCCCCCAAAAGCACAATAAGTTTAAGGGCAGGTCTTACTTCACGAAGTTTGAGAACTGCCCTAGCACTGCTCACCAGGTCAGGGTGAGAGTATTTCAAGAATATTTGCCATGATTCTGTACTTGCTCATTTGTAATAATCATGCCAACAAGAATATTTAATACAAATACTGGCCGTTTCCACATGCTGTTAAAGAGACGGTCTACTTACTGAAGGCTGGCGTTTTTTTTCACAGATTCCAGATGCCTCCGATTTCAAAGCAGAAGCAGGCCGTTTGTCTTGCGTCTGATCAGCGTCCTTGACCCGGCACAGGAAAGAGCGGGGGTCTCAGGGCCAAGCTACAAGTGACGAATGACACTTGAACAGCAAGTGTATTTCTCCCTGTTCACATGCTCTCCACTCAATCCACTTGCTGTTCAAGTGTCATTCGTCACTTGTAGCTTGGCCCTCAGAAAAGACACTGATTAGACGCAAGGCAAACTGCCTGCTTCGGCTTTGAAATCGGAGGCATCTGGAATCTGTGGAAAAACCCACCAGCCTTCAGTAAGTAGACCGTCTCTTTAACAGCATGTGGAAACGGCCACTGTCACTACAAAAGAATCTCTGTGCACAGGATTTCATCCCGTTAGATTGCTTATAACAGAGATCTGCAACCTTTTTGAGCTGTGGGGACTCCTGAAATTCTGACACAGGGTGGTGGGTGCAACAACAAAATGGCTGTCACAGGAGGCGGAGCCAACCACACACACAGAGGACGCCCAAGTTCAGGGGACAAGAAGAGTAAAAATTTGTGTGAATGAGAATAAAATCAATACTGAGGTGGTAGTTTTATTTATTTATTTATGTATTTATTTTATTTTATTTATACCCCACCCTCCCCACAGATGGGCTCAAGGCAGCTAACACCATTCAAAAAATACATTAAAAGTCACAAAACCATAAAATCAATAATATTTTTTTTAAAAGTCATTAAAATAGTCCAGGATTAGGCTGTTTAAACAAATATTGGGAGTCCGTATGCGGGCATAGCAGATGGCCGAGGGCAGCCCCAGAAGAAGTGGTGGTCTTAGATGGAAGAAGGAGGACACCCGCTGGCACTCAGCCAAAGGCCTGGCGGAACATCTCCGTTTTACAGGCCCTGCGGAACTGTCACAGGTCCCACAGGGCCCGGATCTCCAGCGGGAGAGCGTTCCACCAGGCCGGGGCCAGGGCAGAAAAAGCCCTGGCCCTGGTTGAGGCCAGACGGATGTCCTTCGGGCCGGGGACCACCAGGAGTTGCTTGTCTGCAGAGCACAACACCCTGCAGGGGACATAATGGAAGAATGGAAGAAAATGATGTTTTAATCAGTACAGCCCATCAGTACAGCCCACCACATCTCCAATGGCCAATCAGCAGGCACCTACGGTCCAGTGGCACCTGACAGCAAAGCTACAAGTGACTTTCTCCATGTGGAGAACACTAGATTTTTCTCGCAAGGTTTCCTGGGAAATGAAGTCCAAGTAGTCCTTCCCCTCTGTTAGAATTGCTGCCTGAAGAGCCACAAGAGGGCTTCGTTTGGGGGCGGGCAGCTGCTACTTTCTCCCAGGGCGTCCTGCAGGCTGCCTGCTCCCGGGGATCTGCTCTGGAGAAAGTCACTTGTAGTCACACTCTTAAAGAGCAACCAGATCTTCAGGGTGTAAGCTTTCAAGAGTCACTGCTCTCTTCTTTGCACACCAAGGAGCTCTGACTCTTGATAGCTCATACGCTGGAAATCTTGTTGTTCTCTAAGATGCCACTGGACTTTAGTCCTGCTGCTGTTGGGGACCCCTGGCTTACAGCAATTGTTGAGTCTGATTTTTCTCAATAGGACAATTGCAAGCGAGCATTTCACTTGCACGTGGAAATCTTTGAGGCTTGCAGGTTATGTCTTAATATCTAATGTGTGTCTGCTGGAGGAAACGTTTCAGACAGCTTAAGTGCTTAATGTTTCCAGGGGAAAGGCTTAGAAGAGACATACTGGCTAGTTGGGAAGAAAGATTTTGCAAAACCACTGCCACGCCCTCCCGAAGTGAAACCCGGGTAAGTATGAACTAGATCATATCACTGAGCTATGCAATTTCTTCTTTTCTTTAAGATACACGGACATGAGCTGGCCAAAGAAAGTAACAATGTGCCTATTGAACCAGAATGCATTAACAAATTTGGTGGAGATTTTCAGAATTTGCACACAGAATTCCTGAAACACAGCTGCCTAATTATCTGTTACAAATATTGGCAGGATAGCTGTGTTAGTGGAGTGCTGCAAAAAAACAAACAAAAGCCAAGTCCTGTGACTCCTTAAAGCTTATGCTGCAATGAATGTCTTAGTCTTTAAGGTGCCACAATACTCTTATTTCTCTTTCTCCACTGTAGCTATGAGCCAAGCTACAAGTGACACCTGACACAGGTTGGACACTTGTTAGCTTCCCTCAAGTTTTGATGGGAAATGTAGGCGTCCTGGCCTTGCAGCTGTAATGGAGAGCCAAGCTGTAAAACCAGGATGCCTACATTTCCCATCAAAACTTGCGGCAAGCTGACAAGTGTCCAACCTGTGTCAGGCGTCACTTGTAGCTTGGGGTTTGGGCAGCAACTGCCGTGTGAATTAGAAACAACATTCATGTTTAAATGCGATTAAGACCAAAATGAAAAACGCCATATGCAAGTTTGGGGGGGGGGGAGATGTCCTGTATCTTTAAGCAGAGGCTTAATGATATGTAAAGTACCAGGAGATGTTCTTTTCCTCTGTGCCATGAAAAGATACGGATCTGTTGGCAACCCTAGAAAACTTCTGAGTCCTCCAGAAGCCTCCATTAAGCTGGATGTTTAAAAAAATGGTAATGGAGGGAAAGATGCTCTTAGTTAGATTTATCTTCTGGGGTACTTCAAGTCATTGTCTATCAGTTACACTTGTATGAGGAGCTCAGGGCAGCAGACACATTCTTTCCATCCATTTTGTCCTCGCAACAACAACCCTTTCAGGTAGGTTTGCCAGAGAGAGAGAGAGAGAGAGAGAGAGAGCAGAAGGCACAAAGCCACCCAGCGACTGCTGGGATTTGAACCGGGGTCTCCCAAATCTGAGTCCACCATTCTGATCTCTGCACCTCAGAGGTCCAGCTAAGCAAACTGACCATGCAATTCTAAGCAGAGTTACAGCTTTCTAAGTCCATTGAAGAGAATGGACTTAAAAGGGTGTAATTATTTAGGGTGATGCTGTGTGCTATATAAGAAGGCTTTTGCATATATATCACTTCCTAAATCAAGAACCACAGGTACAATATGCATCCAAATGCCTATGGGAATGCACACCTGGGAGCTAAGCTACAAGAGACGAATTACACAAAGAGGAGCATGTGAAGGGGGTCGCAATGTTAGCCAGGAAGCTGAGTTTTAAAAGAGATGGGAAGGCTTTGTCAATTTCCCCTCTCTACAAAGACAGGGAGATGGCTGCTCAGAAGGTTGGTTAATTTCTTCTTGGCTTCCAGAGGCAAAGAGGAAATTAACAAACCCTCTGAGCAGAGATCTCCCCTGGCTCTGTAGAGAGGGGAAATTGACAAAGCCTTCCCCTCTCTTTTAAAACTCAGCTTCCCGGCTAACATTGAGACTCCCTTCATGTGCGCGTCCTCGTGTAATTCGTCTCTTGCAGCTTAGCTCCAAGTGGAGTATCATGGCTTTCAACAGGAGGTGCATGATTGATTGACTGACTGACTGACTGACTGACTGACTGACTGACTGACTGACTGACTGGATTTTTAGCCTGCCCTCCCCACAAGCAGGCTCAGGGTGGGTTACAGTCATAGATAAATTATAACAAATAAAACCAATAAAATACAACTCAGTACCAACATGGATTTCAACATTCCAGGTGGTGCACCCTTCCCCCTTCCCCTGCCCACCATGAGAATCCATACCTATACTCCTTTCTATATCTGAGAACCTAACATGAGCCTTTCTTGCTTACACCAATGTTCCTTTACATCCAGCATCCTGTTTTCCACACTAGCCAAGCAGATGCCTTCTGGGAATCCCCCAAGAAGGCAAATGTTCTCCACAGCTCTTGCCGCTCAGCAACTGACATTTGGTGGTATAGTGCTTCTGAATATGGAAGTTTCAATTAGCCTGAACAGCTGATAGAATTTCCCTCCTCCATGACTCTTTCTAGTCCTCTTTTAAAGCCCACTGAATGAGAGGCCATCACTACATTCAGTGGCAGTGAATTCCACAGGTTAATTCTTATCTGAGTGAAGAAGGGAGCTTTGATTCTTTAAAGCTCATACCCTGGAAATCTAGTTGGTTTTTAAGGTGCTCCTGGACCCAAATCTTGCTCTTCTACCACTGACCAGCACGGCTACCCACCTGAAGTATTTCCTTTTGTCATTTCCAAATCTACTGCCTATCAACTTCACTGCTGTCCACACAAGTGGTACTGTGAAGGGAGATCCAGAGGAGTTAGCCATGTTAGTCTGTAGTGGCAAAATGGCAAAGAGTCCAGTAGCACCTTTAAGACTAACCAACTTTACTGTAGCATAAGCTTTCAAGAACTAGACATGGGTACGGAATGGGGAAAAAAACGAAATGAGAGGTTCGTGTTTCGTCATGTTTCACAAATCACAAACCATGAATTTTCACAAAACTGACCCATTTCATGAAACAATTTGTTAGTTTCATGATTTATCAGAACCAGGGGCATTTCAACTGGCCCCTTCACCCAGAGATGCCAGAGAGAGATAAGCAAAAAATAAATAACGGAGGCTCAGTTAAGCTAGGCCCCAGAGCCAGGCACAGGCCTGATAGGGGGGGTTGGGTTGGAACTTGGAGGAAAAAAGGCACCCTCACCCCAAAGATCTTCCCAGCAAGCTCCCAAATCCACTCTCCCTCTCTTCCCAAAAAAGCCAAATGCTTCCCCAAAACTCTCCACTGCACTCTCTTCCCCAAAGCTCCCAAATCCACACTCCCAATTCCAGCAACAATTCCTCCCTCTTCCTCTATCTGCTGGAACTGAACCACGAGGCAGAGAGAGCTGTGCCTTCAATAAGAAATACTCACACAGAGCAGAACAGGAGCTCTCTGGTGGTTGGCAGACAGACCTGGCCATCAGGGTTTGGAGGGAAGCGATTGGTGTTCCCATGGCTACAGAAGGCCCATCTCCTCAGTTGCCTAATCCCCTGCCCCTTGCTGTATAGGGCAAACCGGGAGATCTCCAGTTGGCAGAGAGAGCTGCCTATCAGGGTTTTGAGGGCTAAGATTGGGGTTTCCAGGGCAACGAAAGGTCTGCTGACTTTCCTGGTCTCCGTTGCCTAGGGAATCAATAGATTGGTGCCAGCCTATCTGGTGTTACGAATCAACCATGAAGCTTATGAATCGGCCAAAAAAGTCGTGGATTTCATGATAAAAACAGCCCTACAAATCACATTTTCGTGAAGCACAAAACAGCCCGATTTGTCACGAAATTTGAGTAATATTTCGATTTGTGCCCATTTCTATCGAGAACCACAGTTCTCTTCGTCAGATGCATGGCCAGTTTCTTCATACCCTCCATGCATCTGACGAAGAAAATTGTGGTTCTCGAAAGCTTATGCTACAGTAAAGTTGGTTAGTCTTAAAGGTGCTACTGAACTCTTTGCCATTGTGAAGGGAGAGGAAGTAAGCCACTTTCTGTACTCCATGTATCATTTTATAAACTTCTATCATCATATCATTTAGTCATTATTTCTGTAAACAGAAAAGCACCAAACTCCTCTAGTTTTCCACGTAAGAACAGGTCCTTTTCCTTTATCAATTTGTTTGCTCCCTCCCCACTTTTTTGTATATTTCCTAGTTCTACAGTCTGACTGCTTGACTGAATATCACTCCATTTTTTTAAAAAAAACATCGTGACAACAGATCACATTCAGTAAAAAAAAACCCACACGTGACATAAGGTAGCTCCAGAAATTGCTAGAAACTCTATGGTAAAACCATGCAGTTTCCAGCAATTCCTAGAGCTACATATGTCACTTCCATTTTTTTTTTCGGGAAGTGATGTGACACCACAGCCAGCATCATGTCTGCCCCCAAGTCTCTACCCACAGCCTTCTTGCCAGTTGCCAAGCACTACCTGGCAACCCTAATTCTAATCTCCTGTCCTGCTTGGCACATTAGTTTTTCTATGTGTAGTCATGGTTTGTTTTCATTACAAAGCTTTAAGCCCTTGTCCACTCCAGTTGCAAGGTTACAGCCCAACTGAGTAAGAGTCTAGAGAGTACAGCAAAAAAGATGGGGTGTAGAGACAGAGAGAGAGCTGGGGGAGATGGAAACCAGATGGGAGTTTAAAAGTGGGTCCTAGAAGACTTTGGGGTAAGTTGATTGCATTCATGGCTGCCCAGAAGAGCCAAAGAGCTTGCGAAGGGCCTTAGAAATAATGTGGCTGTTTGATCTCACATAGCTGCAAAGACAACAAAAAAAAATTCAGAGAAAAATTCCATGAACCGGGAGAGGGGTTATTTATGTCCTTCAGCCTGACACATAAATGAGATACTCCAGGTCCTTGTGTCTGAGTAACACTCCGCAGGAACCCAGACGGGCCCTCGTTCTCAGGCTATTTTTAGGGGGTCTTTTTGTTTTTGCCATGACATCCTCTCATTGGGGGAGAAATGATGTTTAGGCTACGGGGTGGATCATTTAGTGGGAACATTTGATTTCCGAAGTTTAACCTGTTTCTATCCGGAACCCATTAAGAGATGGTTGCTATGTCCCAGCAGCAGCGGGGGAATCCGCCGGTCTCGGGCTACTTCCCACGCCATGCAAGTAACGTAGAGACCAGTGAGTGGGGCCAACAATGTGCTTTCATTGCTACTCCAGCTCGTCTGGCGTCTCCTTGACTTCTACCACCAGGTTTCTGATTCTCATACTGGAGAAGGAGCATAGGAAGAGCGCCCTCCAGGCTCCTTCCAGCACAGAGGGTCGCCATCCATTGAACACATCAAGCTGCCTTCTGCAGAATCAGACCCCTGGTCCATCAAAGTCAACGTTGTCTATGCAGAGTGGCGGCACCTCTCCAGGGTCTCAGGTCAAGTTCTTTCATGTTATCTACCACCTGATCCTAAAGCTGGAGATGCTGGGCATTGGACGTGGGACCTTCCACATGCTAACCAGATGCTCTACCAGTGAACCAGAGGCCCTCCCCTAAACAGCCACCTCCAGGTCCCACTGTTTTTTAAGACTTCCAAAGCAGAGGACAAACAGGTTTTAACATATTCCCCAATCCATCTAACCCAGCACCCTTTCCCGCCATTTCTACTAAGAGCTCCACCACGACCCCAAGATCTCTTCCTGATTACTTACTGCCAGTTCACCCCCACCCACCTTTCGTGTTTCCTTCCCGTTTCCAGGCAGAAGAGAAAAATCCCAAGTCTTTCCCCCTTCTTTTTCAATAATGTATGTGTGTTATGTGCTGTCAAGTCGCTTCCAATTTATAGCAACCCTATGAATTAATCATGACCTCCAAAATGTCCTACCATTGATAGCCTTGCTGAAATCTTGTAAACTGAAGTCTGTGGCTTCCTTTATTAAATCCATCTCGTGTCGAGTCTTCTTCTTTTCCTACTGTTGTCAACCTTTCCTAGCATTATTGTCTTTTCCAGTGCATCTTGTCTTCTCATGATATGACCAAAACACGATAGCCTCAATTTAGTCATTTTAGCTTCTAGGGAGAATTCAGGCTTGAGTTGATCTGGAACCCAGTTAATTATCTTTTTGGCCATCCGTAGTAGCTGTAAAACTCTCCTTGAACACATTTCAAATGAATCAACTTTCTTTCCAACAGCTTTCTTCACTGCCCAACTTTACCATCCATACATAGTAATGAGGAATACCACAACATGAATTATCTTGGTCTTGGTCCCCAGCAAAACGTCCTTATCCTTAAGGATCTTTTCTGGTTCCTTCATGGCGGCCCTTCCAAGTCTCAATCTCTTTCTGATTTCTTAGGTGCAGTCTCCCTTTTGGTTGATGACTGAGCCAAGGAATAGAAAATCTTTAATAATTTCAGTTGCTTCACTGTCAACTTCAAAATTGTGTAATTCCTCAGTAGTCATTACTTCTGTCTTCTTGATGTTCAGCTGTAATCCTGCTTTGGTACTTTCTTCTTTAACAGCCTTCATCAGTAGCCCTTTCAAGTCTTCACTATTTTCTGCCGGTAATGTGATGTCATCTGCACATCTCAAATTGTTAATGTTCCTTCCACTAATTTTCATTTCACTTTCATAGAAATCTAATCCAGTTTCCGATATGATATGTTCTGCATATAAATTGAACAGATAGGGAGACAAAACACGTTATTGTCTGACACTTTTGCCAATCGGAAACTATTCTGTTTCGCCCTATTCTGCCCTAACAGTACCCTTTTGCCCAGAGTACAGGTTGCGCATCAAAATGATAGATGTTGGGGCAGGCCCATTTCTTTTAAAAACATTCATAGCTTTTCATGATCCACACAGTTGAAAGCTTTGCTGTAGTCTATAAAACACAAACCGATTTTCTTCTGAAATTCCCTGCTCTGCTCCATTAGCCATCATAAATTTGTAGCGTGATCTCTAGTGCCTCTTGCTTTTCCGAATGCAGCTCAAACATCTGGCATTTCTCATTCCATATGTGGTAACAGTCTTTGTTATCGATTTTTGAGCATCGTTTTGCTTGTGTGGGAAATTAATGTGATGATCTGATAGTTACTGCAATCTTTGGTGTCTGTTTTTTTTCAGAATTGGAATGTAGATTGGATGTTTCCAGTCTGTGGGCTGTTGTTTTGTTTTCTATATTTATTAGCATCTTCTTAAGATTTTGATGAGGTCTATTTTTGACAGCTTGAAATAGCTCTATTGATATCTCATCTACTGCTGGTGATTTATTTCTCCCAATTGCTTTGAGTGAAACTTTCACTCCACTTTCTAAAATTGCAGGTTCTCCTTTATAGGAAAATGCCATTCTTTCATCTGTATAGTTCTTCAGTGTACTGTTACCATCTTTTCTTTATTGTGTCCCAATCAGACAATGTATTTCCATGTTGATCTTTCAGTATCCCTAGTCAAGGAATTTCCCTTTGATTTCTTGGATCTCTTCTTCTTTATTTGTTCTTTTCTGTTTCTTTGCACTGGTTATTATAATAGTTCCTTTAGTCTCTACATACAATTCACGGAAAAGCTGCATTTAGAATTCTGATTCTGTTTCTGATTCTGTTTTGCCTCTCATCTATCTTTAGCAATTTTAAGAGTTTCGTCACTTAATCCATCAAAGTTTTTTGTTTCTTTTGGCTATAGTAGGGGTCCCCAATCTTTTTGAGCTCACAGGCACATCTAGAACTTTGACACAGTGGGGTGGGCGCAGCCACAAAATGGCTGCCACAAAATGGCTGCTGTAGGAGGTGGAGCTGGACACAAAATGGCTGCTTTAGGATACACAGCAGGGGGGGCACACCAAAGTACATTCCAGCATTCCACCTCATAAAAATAACACAACTCACTTAACATCAGAGAATCACAAAAACACAATTCCTGTCAAAAACACTTTATTTCTTGAACAGCTTTAGGTTACACAGCAGGGGAGCACACCAAAGGGCATGGCAGCAGTGTACTACACAAAATAATACAACCCACTTCACCGTTTTTGACAGCAATTGTGTTTGGGTGATTCTCTGATGTGAAGTGAGTTGTGTTATTTTTGTGTAAGATACTGCTGCCATGCCCTTTGGTGTGCCCCCCTGCTGTGTAACCTAAAGCTGTTCAAGAAATAAAGTGTTTTTGACAGGAATTGTGTTTTTGTGATTCTCTGATGTTAAGTGAGTTGTGTTATTTTTGTGAGGTGGAATGCTGGAATGCCCTTTGGTGTGCCCCCCTGCTGTGTAACCTAAAGCTGTTCAAGAAATAAAGTGTTTTTGACAGGAATTGTGTTTTTGTGATTCTCTGATGTTAAGTGAGTTGTGTTATTTTTCTGTGTGGGGGACTGCCGGTGTAATGTGTCATAATGCTTTGCCTACTTGTACTTTGAAAGGGAGAAAATAATTTTTAAAAAACTTTATTTTGTGTTGTTCGTGTTTTATTTTGTTGTGCAGTTGGTTCCCATCATAGGGAACAATGGGGCTGGCTGGCCAGCCATCTCTGTAGGTGGTGGGGGAATTTGAGGGAGGGTGTCTGTGGTTCAGGTGCTCTTTCCCAGGGACAAGCTGGCACTCAGAAGTGTGTCCACCATTGTGGCACCCCTGGGCTGTGCAGAATTGCCCAGGGAAAGAGAGTTTAGAAGTTCCCAGCATAGGGAACAGAGGGAGAGGGCTGGCCTTTGCCAGCCTGTTCCTGGGGTTATGGGTGTGGGGCTGCTGAGGGTGGATTTGGGTCTGTGAGGGGCTAATGTGGGGATTTGGGTCTGTGTGTGGCAGCTGGGGGGGATTGGGTTTGTGTGGGGCTGTAGGGGGTGGACTTTGGGGGCTGAGAGCACCTACTTGGGGAGGCCATGAAATGCCCCCCCCAAGTGGGAGCAGGCTGAGCCTTGGTGGGGGGTGGGAGGAAGGGTGGGAGAAAGGCCCCAGAGGGTTGGGGGGCATTTTGCATGCAAAATGCCACCCCTGGCAAAGGAAGCCTGCCTCTTCATTTTTCCCCCATAGGAAATAATGAAGAAGAAGATGAGCAGCAGCAAGCTAACAATATGCTCACCCTTCCCTTTCTTATGCGAGGATAGGGGGACCTGGTTTGGGGGGCCATAACATGCCCCCCCAAAGTCCAATCGGTCTGAAACTTGGGGGGTTGTTAGAGAGGAGTTAGAGGAAGGCCCCCAGCAATTTTGGCTTGATTCAGTGGGAAAATGCCTCCCCCAGGCGTCCGGGAAGACGGAGGCATTTTCCCATTGAAAAACCCGAAACAACCCGAAACAACCCGAAACGTTTCGGGTTATTTTGTTTCGGATAACCCGAAACGTTTCAGGTTTCCCAAAACATTTCGGATAACCCGAAACAACCCGAAACAAGTTTGTTTTGGGTTTCTTTCGGGTTTCAGAAACCCGAATTGCACACCCCTAGTCCTAACTGCTCAAAATATTTCCCTGAGATTTGCTATGGTGTTGGCCAGGATCTGGGAGACCCAGGCTCAAATTAGCCAGATTTAAGTCCAGGGGCACCTTAGAAACCAACAAGATTTTCAGGATGTTAAGTTTTGAAGAGTCAGAGATTCCATCTTCTGGCACAAGTAGGTTCAAATCTTCACTCTGCCATGAAGCTTGCTGAACGTCCTGTGCCCGAAACAAAGCAGGACTCCAGCAGTCCCTTCGAGACTCATGAGACCGGAGCTCACTTCTTCAGATACAAAGAGCCAGTCACTTTGTCTCAACTTAACCTACTTCACTGGATTGTTGTGAGGGTGAAATGGATGAGAGGAGACTTCAGGTATCAGTTGCATATAACACATTTTATACCAACTGCACTGGCTCCCAGTTGAGTTCCGGATCAGGTTCAAAGTTTTGAGTTTAACCTATAAGGCCCTTAGCAGACTGGGACGAGAATACCTGCAGGACTGCCTCTCACCATATGTTCCTCCGAGGGGGCTCCGCTCAGCAAATAGACATCTACTGGTGATCCCTGGCCCCAAGGAAGTCTGCCTTGCCTCGACTAGGACCAGGGCCTTCTCGGTCCTGGCACCAGCCTGGTGGAACTCTGTCTGAGGAGACCTGGGCCCGGCAGGATTTTCTATCAATCCACCAGGCCTGTAAGACAGATGTTCCACCAGGCATATGGTGGTTAAGGCAGGAGAGCCATCCAACCAGCCTCCTGCCATAGAGGGGTGTATGCCCCCTGGTTTTGCCGATACTGGAGGGTTGTGCAACATATGCGCACTGCTGTTTTAATGAATTGTTATTGATGTTTTTATACTTTTATGTTATCCTGTTGATTTTATCCTTGTGATCCCCTCTGCGCAGAATATAAATAAAATAAAATACATCATTTAGTGACAGTGTGGGACTGTACGGACTGTCCCCCATCCTGAAATTTCCCTAGAACTCTTTTGTCTTGTCTTAAAATTGCATAGAGAAAGCTAGCATATCAGAAAGCTGTGTCTGACAGGGCTCATTTCGAGGGGAAACACGCCGGAACACAGTTCCGGCGGTTCTCCAAAGAGGTCACATGTCAGGTGGCCCTGCCCACCTGATTCTCAGCCATTTGGGACCCGTTTCAGCCTGGATTGCAGCCAAAATGGCACAGATTGGGCCTCTAACGGGTGGTGGATCACTCTCCCGCTCAACAGCAGCCCAATCCTGACCATTTTGGCCCCCTTTTGGCCATTTTCAGCCCTCTTTTGCCATTTTGGTCCCAATTTTGCCCTTGAATGGCCAGGATTGGGTCCAAAACAGCTTGGATAGGTGATGTCAGGGGGTGTGGCATATGCAAATCAGCTATGCTAATGACACACTTCTGGTGATGTCAAGGGGCATGACATATGCTAATGAGTTGTGCTAATGAGTTATGCTAATGAGTTCCTCCAGCTCTTTTTCTATGAAATGACCCCTACTGCCTGACATGCTAGTTTTCTATGTGCAAGGATGTTATTTTTTTTTCATGGTTGATGCCAGACTCAGCAACTGTTCCCTGACTGTGTGGCGTGTTTCACAGGCAACCGTGGCAAGATATGGTGGTCCGAGAAATCAAGGCCGCATTGAAAGACCCAAAGAGAAAATTCATCAACAAGCCGAAACTGTCCTAACCAGAAAATGACACAGCTGAACAATCCCCTACAAGCAACAAACAGTTATCAACTCTGCAAAAAATGTCAGAAGTGAACTCACTATGTGGTACCAAAGAAGGGAAACCTCCACTCGAACCAATATAACAAAGAGAGCGTTGCTCAGGGAGGCAGTGAGAAATTCAATTATATCATTTACAATTATATTATATTGATTTATACAATATAGACCATAATCCGGTGTGTCAAGTGAAAGTCCATGTGCAGTCTCTTATACACAAATTATTTTTCTATTTTTCTTTTACAGACACCCTGCAGCGGACGCCGGCGGAGTTTCCGAGGCGAGCAGGTGCTGGCGGAGTTTCCAAGGTGTGCCTGCTAGTAAGCCCGGCCGTCAGTATCTTTGCTGTGTTGGCCAAAGACTCCAGTAGATTGGCAACGAGCCTGCCAGCTAATTGTTCTTTGCTCGTTTCAAATTCTCTTCTTCCGGCCACAATTTTGTTTCCATCAATGAGCATCCGTTTTCAAATAGATACCCCGATAGATGAATTGCGTATGATGTGATTTGAAAATGGATGCTCATTGAAGGAAACAAAATTGTGGCCGGAAGAAGAGAATTTGAAACGAGCAAAGAACAATTCACTGGCAGGCTTGTTGCCAATCTACTGGAGTCTTTTGGCCAACGCAGCGAAGATATTGACGGCCGGGCTTACGAGCAGGCACACCTCGGAAATTCCGCTGGCACCTGCAGGGTGTCTGTAATAGAATTTAACTCACACCTGTTCATCATATTTTATATCTTCCAAACAAAGGTCTGGTCTGGAAGGAGAGGGTAGAGACTTTGTTTCTACTTTCAGGTTTGTCACTGAGAACATAACCGATAGAATTAGTGCTGAAATAGATTTGAGTATGCTTTGAAGGGGAGATGTGTCCACATAGCCCTGGATTTTCCTGGGCTACAGAGATGCTACACTGGGCTAGGACAAGTTAATTTATTCACTTACTGGTTTAGGCCATTTATGAAAGTAACACTGAGATCTCTGCACAGCAGAATTCTGTAGACTGGTTGCTTGAGAAATATGTTGACACTGAAATTGCTTAGGAAAGAAATAAAAGTTCTTTATTATAAGAGTAAAAAGTCCAGTAGCACCTTTAAGACTAACCAACTTTATTGAGGCATAAGCTTTCGAGAACCACAGTTCTGTTCGTCAGAGGCAGGACAAAGAGAACTGTGGTTCTCGAAAGCTTATGCCTCGATAAAGTTGGTTAGTCTTAAAGGTGCTACTGGACTTTTTTACTATTTTGCAACTACAGAGTAACACAGCTAACTCCTCTGGTCTTATTAAAAGAGAACTCTATAAGGGGTAGGAAAGGCAGAGTAAAAGCTTCTAGCTAGACGAAGAGGAAGAGAGATTGTAGAAAGCTTATCCAGCCCTCATAATGGACAGAAGAAGAAAGAGGGGGAAAGAAGGGAAGTGATAGGCAGGAAGGTAACCCCAATAATAGTGTAAGATGGGTAGCCGTGTTAGTCTGTCTGTAGCAGTAGAAAAAAGCAAGAGTTCAGTAGCACCTACAAGACTAACAAAACTTGTGGTGGGGTATGAGCTTTTGTGAACTGCAGCTCACTTCTTCAGATACAGCTAGAATGTGAGTCCATCTGTCCTTATATCTTGGAGAGTGGAATTATTTCAGATGCCAAATGACAACAGTGGGTTAATGACAAAGGCTGGTGAATGACAATAGCAGGCATGATTGGATACAGTGGGGAATGCAGAGGGATGCTGGGTGTGAAAAAATTAACATCGGTAATGAAACAGGAAGCCTAGATCTCGATTCAGTCCAGGGGGATGCATTGTTTTGAGCTTCGTTATCAGTTGCAATTCAAATTGGTTAGTCTTAAAGGTGCTACTGGACTCTTTTTGAATTCAAATTCTGTTAGTTTTATAGGTGCTTCTGTACTCTTGTTCTTTTCTACTGTCCCAAGAATAGTATTCTGGGTAACAAAAGGACAGCTGGAAGACTGGAGAAAGGACATGTCATGCAGCCTATCTAGCCCTTTACTGACTTTCTACTGCTCTCCCTCGAGTCTCCAATATCTATGTTAACATTAAGTGGCATTCTTTCTAACGATTTATGTTACCTTTCCACTTTAACAAAAGTGCCTGAAACCACATAAAAATAAAATTGTTTTCTAATTTAATATTTAATTTATTAGATTTATATTCCGCCCTCCCCACGTCAGCAGTCTCAGGGCGGATTACAATTTACATACATTTAAAATACTTCTAATAATTTACACAGTTTAAAATTATAAATATATAAACATCCTAACATTTAAAATACATATATATATACATATATGTATACTCAGCGGCATAATAAAATGCACTATACACATACACAAGGCACCTCCCTTTCACCTTCACCAGAGCATTTACAGTGAAACTCAACAGATGGAGGATGTCTAACCAAGCTTTTCACTTGAAACACTAAATTTTCTATGTGTAGGGATGTTTTTCACTGGAGAGAACTCCAGTGCTGTCTGAAATAAATAGGCCCAGCTTGAGTTTAACACCTCAGTGAGAAGTTCACATCAATCCCAGGTTCCCACTGCTGCGTGATGGGGCAGTGAGAGCAAATATGAGAGGGGGGATTGGTATCATGCAGCACTCTAGGAATTCTCCAAATTTTTATGGTTTTTATCATAGAGAGTTTGGAAATTCCTAGTGTTGTGCAACATTGATTTCTGGAGTCGCCAGCCCCCACAATGCTCCCAGTGTCTTCTGACTTTAATAGTTCATAGCTTAAGACAAATTAAATGTCTGCATAAGCCATCCGCCCTGAGCCTGCTTGCAGGGAGGGCGGAATATAAATACAATAAAATAAATAAATAAGCCCAAAAGGCAGATGCTTGGCCCATAAAGCTTGCTCGACAGTAACATACAACATGTAGATCATGAGCTGTTGAGAACAGCAAATCTTTGTCTCAGGAGTGCTCGTGTGTATGAAAATCTCTGACAGTCCTTGGCAGCATCTGAAACTGTTAACTGGTCTGTGGCATAGCCACCAAGACACAATAACCAGTGCTTGACGCGTTGGGCTGCTCTTCATCTGGGGTCAGCCAATTCTCACCAACCTTGATAAGCGATGTTGAAGTTCTTCCAGAGTGTTAGCTCCTGGAATATTTTCCTATGTGAGCTCTGTTTAAAAAATTGGACCAACAATATTATTAGGAAGAACTTCTTGACAGTCAGCGCAGTCCCTCGGTGGAACAGGCTTCCTCGGGAAGTGGTGGGCGCGCCTCCTTTGGAGGTTTTTAAGCAGAGGCTAGACGGCCATCTAACAGCAACAACGATTCTGTGAACCTGGGCAGATCATGAGAGGGAGGGCAGGAAGGGTTACATTAGTGCTTAGTTCTCGTGGCCCCTTCTTACGTGCCTAAGGTAATGCCGAACACCACTTTGGGGTCAGGTAGCAAGTATGTGCTTCTATGTGTTACCTGTGCTTCAAGTACGATGCTACTGGGTAGTTACATGTTGTCTAATGTCAGTCTTAGAAGTGCTTATGCTCTGTTTCAGCATTTCTTCAACTCTATCTTGGATTCTTGCTAATGCTATGCCTTTGTAAACTTGTATTTATTTACCCTATGGCATCGTTTATGGAAATGTCCTTGCTGTTGACTGTACTAATCTCAAACTGTGTAATCGGTCTTGAGTGTCAGTGAGAAAGGCAAACTATAAATGACATAAATAAAAATAAATAAAATAATAATAATGGTAAAATGCAACTTGATTTGGGTAGAAATTAGCATCTGTAGTGAGATAATAAAGAGACCAGTAGCACCTTTAAGACCAACCAACTATATTGTAGCATAAGCTTTCGAGAACCACAGCTCTCTTCATCAGCTTATGCTACAATAAAGTTAGTTAGTTTTAAAGGTGCTACCTGACTCTTTACTATTTTGCAACTACAAACTAACACAGCTAACTCTTCTGTAGTAAGATAAGAATCCTAAGTCTCTATTCAGCCCCCACTGGGGAGGGTGTTCATGGTTCTGATTTTTTTTTAATTAGGCGTTTTATAAAATAAAAAGAAGAAAAACATAAAGATACAATTACACAAAAACTATCAGACAAACAAAAATAACAAGCAAAAGAAATACAAACCAAATAAAAAATACAGTGGAGTACAAATCAGGTTCAAGGTTTTACTATTAACCCATAAAGCCCTATGCGGACTGGGACTGGCGTATCTGCGGGACCGCCTCTCCCCATATGAACCCCAGAGGACCCTCCGTTCTAGTGAGAAACATCTGTTAAAGGTCCCTGGCCCCAGGGAGGCCCACCTGACATCAACCAGGGCCAGGGCCTTTTCGGTCCTGGCCCCAGCCTGGTGGAACGCTCTGTCTGAAGAGACTAAGGCCCAGCAAGATTCGTTATCCTTTCATCGGGCCTGCAAGACGGAGGTGTTCCACCAGGCATATGGGCGGTGCTAGGCGGAGCCCCCCTGGCCGGTTGATGAGGAATTGGCCCCTCCCCCCCACCAATACCCCCCATTTTTAAAAACTCTTTAAAGCAGAGGTGCTCTGAAGTTGTTTTAAATTTGATCAGTGGAATTCTGTGCCGCTATGTTGATATTTATGATTGTGTTTTGTGTAAATTGGATGTTTTTAGAATTGTTAACTATAATAACTGTTTTATATATTTTAACCTTTACGTGTTTTGTCATCCGCCCTGAGCCTGCTGGAAATTTGGGGAGGGCGGAATAAAAATCAAAAATAAATAAAATAAAAATAAAATACATAAAGGATAAAGAAAAACTATATAAACTAAAAGGAATTGATCTGAATTTGTGAATAAACTTCATTTCAGCAATCTCATGTCATAATCTTTCCTTGAAGCTTCTCTGTTTGAGGACAGCTACTTTTAGGTCAGCAGTGGAATGTCCTAGAAGATTAAAATGTTTTCCCGCTAGTTTGGGAGTGATTTCTAATGTCAGATTTATGTCCATTTATTTTTTTGCATAGGGACCGGCCAGTTTGTCTAATGTTGAGAGCGGAAGAGCATTGCTGGCACTTGATAGTATCTATAACACTGGAAAATGAACAATTGAATGAGCCTGAGATGGTATAACTGATGTTGTTAGGAACAGAAGATAATGCTAAGCGACATGGACCAGTAGCCCGATTCAATAGAACGCAGGGTCCTAAATTACAGAAAGGTGCCTCGGAGGTAGAGCACATGGCTCACCCACAGAAGGCCAAAGGTTCAGTCTTTAGTTAAAGAGCTGCAAGTGTTGGGACTGGCTGTGGTCTGAGAGCCAGCCCGAATGGCCCGTTAATTGGCTAGATGGCCAATGGGCTGACTCAAGATATGTGAGTTTCAAATGGAACCAATTACTGGGGGTGGATGGAGGTCTTTAAGCAGCGACTTCAGAACCACGTTTCAGGGATGCTCGAGCTTTGGGGTTCCGGCGAAGAGGTGAGAGGTGGACTAGATGGCCCATTAACTCTATCTATAAAAGGAATGTTTGCCAACTAACCATAGCAAAGATCAAGATGGGTAGCCGTGTTCGTCTGTCTGTAGCAATAGAAAAGAGCAGGAGTCCAGTAGCACCTATAAGACTAACAAAATTTGTCGTAGGGTATGAGCTTTCGTGAGTCACAGCTCACGAAAGCTCATACCCTGCCACAAATTTTGTTAGTCTTATAGGTGCTACTGGACTCTAACCATCGCAAAGGCGCATTGCTTGCCACTAGAGGGCAGAAACGATGTGTTGAACAGAACCCGTTGGAAGGAATACGGTTCCCTTTTGCAGTTTCCCAAGGAGTGGAAACCAGGCAGCTGTCTTAGAATGTTTTCATTTGAGATTCCCTTTCCCTGGCCCATGCCTCAACCCTATTCCCCTCGCCCCGCCTTTCGTTAACTTCTCATGCTGAGTAACGCATGTCTGAGCTCTCTCTTATTTTTTAAAAAAAGCATATTTGGGGATTCTTTACATTACTCAAGCATGAGAGACTCCTTTCCAAGCTGTGTAACATCTGGTATCCATGGAAGGAAGACGCTGTAAGAAGTCTGGGAGCCTCGTCTTGCCGACACCCCGCCAGATTGCAATCGACTGGGACCAGGTCATCAGCTAGTTGCCAATTGGCACAGATCTGCTGAAGGCAAAAACAAGAGGCATACACCCATGACATTTTATACAAACCCAGTGTAGCTTCTTTGGGGTTTGCGATGGATTCTCTGTTCATTCGCTAAATTGTATTTGCTTGAAGCTTCTAATGGGCCAGTTCAGTTTCTGACCTTCTTGTTCGTTGAAGAGCTTATTTCACCAATTAAATGCCCGTCGGATGCTCCATAGCAGTGGAATGAACGTGCATGGGAAGTGGGAGAGTTGTGGCAAGCTGTATCCCCAGAGCATGCACAGAGTGCTGGCTGCAGGATCCATAACAATGAAGGGATAGCCACCTGCATATAATGGCTATGAACTGAAAGTTTATGCTGTACATAAAGCATGTACAGTACCACTGAGCCATCGTCTATGTACCTGTAACCCAATGTCAGAAGCAGAGATTACTGCCGTGATTCTGCTCCTCCCTTCATTCTCTTTACACTGAATGTCCATAAAGGATTTCTCCCTGTCTATTCCTAAGGCCGTTAGCTTGAAAGCCAGGCAAAAGGAGCCCGTTCTTCACGCAATGCATGGTTAAATTACGGAACCCTGTGCTGCAAGGTCTGGTAATAAGCCACTGGCTTGGATGTATTTCAAAGAGGATTTGATAAATTCATGAGTGCAGAGAGGTTTCGCAATCGCTACTAGTTGTGATCTTACAAACGTCCACCATCTGCCATTTTCTGATGTGCTGTTATTTATTTGTTTATTGCTAAACTTTCATTACAGTTATTTCTCACAAACGTTGGTTGATTTTTATTGATTAGTGCAGGAACAATTCGTTGACTTGTTCATTCATTTCATTCGTTCATTCGTTTGTTCATTCATTCGCTTATTCGCTCATTCATTCATTCATTTGTTCGTTCATTTGCTTATTTGCTCGTTCATTCATTCATTTGTTCGTTCATTCACTTATTCGCTCATTCATTCATTCATTCATTTGTTCGTTCATTTGCTTATTTGCTCATTAGCTCATCAGTTTTTCTGTCCCTTCATTCATTGGCTCTTCATTCACAACATATCTCTGGTAACTTTGTTAGCATCAGAGTATCGCACCACACCTGAGAAGACTCAGGTTCAATTCTGTGCTAACCATAAAACTCATTGAGAGTAATTGGTCCAGTTGTTCTCCCGCAACTTAAACTACTTCACAAGATTGTTGTGAGAAGGGAAGAACTATGTGTGCCTTGCAGAAAGATGGACTTCATAAATTGTGCATAGGGAAGCGTATGGATAGTCCTGATTTTTCACAGTTGCTCTGGTTCGTTTCTTAACTTGGAATTCCTTTTATGATTTCTCTGCACGAATACATGAAGCTGCTCTGTACACATTCTTTGCAAGAGAAACGCCTTTGAAGACATCTTGTTTAGTTCTGCCTGGAGACACCAGGGACTGAATTCGCAAACTTCTCATACAAACAAAGCAGATGCTCTGTCAGTGTGCTACAGCATTCAGGACGAAGTTTCCATCTTCTTTTTCTTGGACTAAATTAACAATATTTAATAGCAAAAAAAAAAAATGAAGAGTCCTGTGGCGCAGAGTGGTAAGTGGCAGTACTGCAGCCCGAGTTCTGCTCACAACCTGAGTTCGATCCCGGCGGAAGCCGGGTTCAGATAGCGGGCTCAAGGTTGACTCAGCCTTCCATCCTTCTGAGGTCAGTAAAATGAGTACCCAGTTTCCTGGGGGTAAAGTGTAGATGACTGAGGAAGGCAGTGGCAAACCACCCCGTAAAAAGTCTGCCAAGAAAACGATGTCCTCCCATGGGTCAGTAATGACTCAGTGCTTGCACAGGGGACTACCTTTACCTTTAATAGCAAAATGGGCTCCAAGATTGCCTGTTTGTGTACAACAATACTGACCAATATATAAACATGACAAACTTATATATAGTCAAAATTCTGCAATACTGAGATGGGAACACCTGGAAGATGACCACACTGGGGTAAGGAGGAGCCCAATAAATGTGCGTGAAAATGAAAGGGAAAATGGAGCATTTGGAGATACCTATAGATGTAATTTAGGGGGGAAGGCAGTATGGTATAGCCCAATCTCATCAGACCTCAGAAGCTAAGCAGTGTCAATACTTGGATGAGGGACCACGAAGGAAGACTGCAGAGGAAGGCACCGGCAAACTACCTCTGCTCCTTACTTGCCTTGAAAGCCCCTTGCTGTGGTCTCCATAAGTCAGTTGTGACTCGACAGCATGTACACATGCGCACACAGATGTGATTTCCTATTAATATTGTGTTGTTTATTTATAGCCTTTCTCAATGAGATCTGAGGCAGATTACATATTGCAAGCGAATACAATGCAATCAATAGCTAGGACATTCACAGCGCAAAAATACGATAGCGAGGACATTCAATGAAAACAGATACAGATAGTCACAAACTAGCATAAAGCCAAATACATAGATGAAAACTTTCTGAATTAAAGTGTATGTAATTAATATGGCATGTTTAGCAACATCGAACTACCCAGTAGTATCTCCATCAACAGTCAGTACCCAAAAGCCTAGTGTACAGTCCCTGTCTGTAACCAAAGTATCTCTTTGGGCTATTTTTTATGACACAGCCCTGTAATCCGAGTAGAAAGCCCTCTTGATTAATTCAGTCTTGCATATAGTTTGTGGAAAGCCAGGAGACTGAGGGCCAAGCTACAAGTGACGAATGACACTTGAACGGCAAGTGGATTGAGTGAAGAGCAAGTGAACAGGGAGGAATACACTTGCTGTTCAAGTGTCATTCGTCACTTGTAGCTTGGTACTCAGTCTCCTGGCTTTCCACAAACTATATGCAAGACCGAATTAATCAAGAGGGCTTTCTACTCAGATTACAGGGCTGTGTCATAAAAAATAGCCCAAAGAGGTACTTCAAGAGCTTTGAATGTGATAGCCATGACCTTGAAGTGGAGCGAGTGCAGAATGGGAGCCACATGCATGCTCCGTCTAGCTCCTGAAATTAAAAGAACTGCAGCGTTTTGCACCAGCGGGAGTCAGAATCAACTTTGAGGGGGGACCCATGTAGAGTGAATTACAGTAGTCTAGTCTCGACGTTACTGTGCCATGAATTCAGGGGGCCAGATCAGCCGTGTCAAGCTAGGAAGCCATCTTCTTGGCTAGTTTGAGTTGTGAGAAGGCCTTTTTGTCGCCGCATTTATTTGCTTCTCTAGCAGCAGTGCCGGATCCAATATAACCCCTAGGCTTTTCATCGAGTCAGCCAGGGTCAACCGAACCCTATCCAAGGTGAGAAGCACAATGTGAATCAATATCTCTGCTTTTCTGACCAATATTACTTCCCTTTTGTCTGGGTTCAAGGGATTTGTACTATTGTCTTATGCAAAAACGGCACACGCACTGCGATTATTGCAGCAGGAAACATCTGCAGGCCAAACAACAAAGAAGACTGTGGACGTCTAACTTGGAAGAGATATTTACAGGAAGTTGTAACCTTCAGGAGTATGTTGGGAATACGTTTTGGAGCTTAGCCATTGACCAAGTTCATTCCTGAGGAGAGGGCAGCACAGAAGCTGCTGGTCAGCAAAAGGCCATTGCTGGGTCAAAGGTTAAAGGTCAAGTGTGAGGTAATCTTCACTGGAGACCAAATGGAAGCGCAGAAGACCCAAAAGAAGTGGTTAGCAGCTGTGTGGATCTCCAAGTAAAAGTAAAAAAAGAGAACATAACCCACACAATATCTTTTATTAGGGCCAACCAAATGACACTAGAGTAGCCAATTCTGGAGATCTCCCAGAATTACAACTGATCTCCAGACTACAGAGATGGGCTTCCCTGGAGAAAATGGCTGTGTTGGAGGGTGGACTCTATGGCATTATACCCCATCGAGGACCCTCCCCTTCCAAAATCCTGCTGTCCCCAGGCTCTATCATCCAGAGACCAGTTGTAATTCTGGGAGATCTCCAGGCCCTTCCTGGAGGTTGGCCACCCTAGAATATACACAGTGCAAACCTCCACAGAATTGGCAACAACAGGCGTCCGCTGGGTAACTCTGAGCTAGTCACTCACTATCTTTCAGACCTAAGTTACCTCACAAGGTTGGTGTGGATAAAAGGGAACACAACATGCAGCGTTCCTTGGAAGAAAGGCAAAATGTATTTGTGAAAAAATTAAAATAAGTCTTCAAGCAAATGGGTGGGTATCAGGGGATTGGATCACGAACTCCCAACATCAGGTGCGTTTGATGTGCCTGAGGCACAAAAACAGGGCCAGGAAAAAGAGTTGGCAACTCTATCAACTTCAAACTCCCAGCAAAGATTTTAGTTTCTTCACTGGTGAATACGGTTGTCATACTTCGAGTGGGGCCTATGGTTCTCCAGGAATTACAACTGATCTCCAGGCAACAGAGATTAGCTCCTCTGGAGAAAATAGCCAAAAGATATATTGTGACGTACTAACAAAACAATAAATCAATTTTCCGATATGTCTAATTATTTGTAATAAATATTTTCTTATCCACACAAACTGCCTTCAATATATACTATTACATGCAAATTTCCCACCACAATGGCTGTACAAAAAGTGCTAGTGCATATGTAAACATAAAGTGCTATGAACAATCATTAAAGTGCTAATAAGGCAAGATAAGGCATATTCAGCAGCAATTCAAAGCATAAAGTTCATAGGAGAAATGCCAGGCACAGCACAAAGGGTGTAGATGGAAGGACCATCATTGTGGTGGGACGTTTGCGTGTAACAATATATATTAAAGGCAGTTTGAGTGTAAAAGAAAATATTTATTACAAATAACAACAACAACAACATTCGATTTATATACCGCCCTTCAGGACAACTTAATGCCCACTCAGAGCGGTTTACAAAGTATGTTACTATTATCCCCACGACAAAACACCCAGTGAGGTGTGTGGGGCTGAGAGAGCTCTGAAAGAGCTGTGACTAGCCCAAGGTTACCCAAGCTGGCTTGAAGTGGAGGAGTGGGGAATCAAACCTGGATCTCCAGATTAGAGTCCCGCGCTCTTAACCACTACACCAAACTGGCTGACATTTATATTGGAAAAATGATTTATTGTTTAGTTAGTATGTCATGATATATCTTTCGGCTATTGACTCTCGTGATTCTCTCTGTACTGGTACCTCTGGAGAAAATGGCAGCTTTGGAGGGTGGACTCTATTGGCATCACATATGTGCTGAGCTCTCTCCCTTCCCCAAACTCCATCCTCCAAAGGGCCATCCTCAAATCTCAGGAAATTTTCCAAGCTGGAGTGTTTGTTTGTTTGTTTGTCATTTATAGTCCACCTTTCTGAGACTCAAGGCAGATTAGATAGTGTGAGATTAGAACAATCGGTATCAAGGACATTTCCATAAAGTGTCAAGGACCTTACTCGTGCGGTACATCCTTAGCTTGTGATGCCTCTCTCTCACAAGCCCTGGGTGGAAGACCTCTCCTTGCCTACAGACAGCCCCCCCAACCTTAAACGACTTCTCACTTACAATCATGAATCGGCCAGCAGAGTCACCAGCACAGGTACCAGGCCCTGCAACAGACCCAGATGCCAGCTCTGCCCCTATACCTACCCAGGGAATACAATTACAGGACCCAATGGCGTCAACTACACTGTCTCTGGCTCTTACAGCTGCTCATCCTCCAATCTGATATATGCCCTCATGTGCCAACAATGTCCATCTGCTCTGTACATTGGACAAACCAGCCAACCTCTACGCAAAAGAATAAATGGACACAAATCTGACATTAAAAATGGCAACATCCAGAAACCAGTGGGAGAACACTTCAATCTACCAGGACATTCCATCAAAGACTTAAAGGTCACTGTAGTTCAACAGAAACCTTTCAAAAACAAAATCCAACGGGAAGCTGCTGAATTGGAATTCATATGTAAATTGGACTCAGTCAGGCTTGGATTGAATAGAGACTATGAATGGTTATCTCATTATCAGAAGTAACTGACTTCATTATCAGAAGCCAACTGATCCCATTATCAGAAGCTACTGATTGCATCTACTCCCCGCTCCCTTCACCACTTTGCAAGATGGAGCTGACCCCCCGAAGCTGATTCATCAAACCATTTAAAAAACACCTAGACGCTGTTGTGGGTTGCGAGAAGGGTTGTAGTAACTTTGGAAATCTAGGCAGAACCAGATGAACTCATGACTGCTGATGAAAATGGCAGCTATGTGTCTAAGCTCCCTCTCAATAATGTTTAGGAGAACATGCTCCTCTTCTGAGATCATGCTGTTTGGCATTTACCCATCATTCTTAAACCTCACTAGCTGCTCTAAAAAGAATCAGGAAAATGCACGTCATTCAGACGTGGATATTTCAGACAGGAAGGAACAAGATCCAATGCATTGAGTCCAATGAACTGTGAGCGGAATGAGAGGCAGGATCCACTTATCGGTGAAGGTTATGCTACAGAAATCATTCAGAGTTGGATTCTCTTTTCTTCATAGGAGGTATATGAGGAGGACTTGTTGCTGTCCCTTTCCTCAGGTTTCAGAAGGGGACAAACCAAAGAATTAGGAAGATAGAGAGGTCAGGGTATCTGTTTACTGTTTACTGCTCTGACTATCCTTTGATATGTAGATTGCTATTCTCAGGACTTCCTCCTCGTGACATCCTTCTCTTCCTGGCTTTATCACACTTCTCTCCCTTCTCTCTGTCTTGCTTCATAGAGGCAGGACTTGTTCTGCCTTCCATGTCCATCCTTAGACTAAATAGCTACATAGGAATTGCTCCTCTTTCCGATCAGAGAATGGAGTTCCTATAATAAAGAACTCTTATTTTTCTTTCTAAACAGGGGCAAGTGTTAGTTTGTTATTTTCTCTCACACACCCACACCAGCCAGCACACAAGCTCCAACCACCCATCATGCTGACTCTGTAACTGATATCACTGTACCAAGAGGTCCAACTATGGATTCCTTTAAATAGGTTTCCAAGGTCCAGTGTATGCTCTCTTTTTAATAGCTTCCAGGCCCAGCATATCTCCATTTAATACTATATAGCATTCATTCTGCAATACACTCAAGTACAGGAATACTAAAGAAAGTGTTTACATAGCACTGTTCATAGGTACCTTCTATAGAGGTTCTGTTGTGCTTCCGCTTGGCCAATGATTTATGTTGTAAGACAGCTCTTCTATAAGCAGAAGACAGCTTCAGCACACAGAAAGGATATTTTCACATTCAACTCTGTCAGACTGTGGCTAAATAAGGCTCTCACTACAGGATTCCCTTTAGAAGCAAACACAAGTCCATTGTTTGAAAAAGGAAACTTTACTGCAGAAAAGGTCCATTATAGTCCACTGTCCTGAATAGGAGACTCAGGATGGTACATGATCATTGTTACCAATGAAGGGCAAAGCATAAGGTACAGAGTAACAATACCCATCTGGATTAGCCTCCCCCCACAGTTCTCAAAACAACATCTCTCAGTCCTGGGAAGCTGCTCTCCTTCAAGGTCAATGCTTGGTGGAACGATGTTAGACAAAACAGTCTCCTCCGGTGGGAATGCTGCCTGGGAACTGGTGCACCTGGGAAGAAAGCACTTAAACACTAGAAGCATTAGAAAATGGAGTCAGTACAGTTTAGATATATACTGGACCTGACATTCTGCCCCCCTTAAAACAGATCCCCCCCGGGTTTATATGGGTAGCGAGTATGGAAAGCTTTGGTTAGTCTAGGAGCATGAACATGTACAGAATTCACCCACTCATCGTACCCAGAATCAAAGTCCTTCCATCTAATGAGGTAAAAAAGCTGATTTCGCTTGAGTTTAGAGTCCAAAATTTGTTGTACCTCATAGTGTATTTGGTCGTCAATTAAAGTTGGAATGGGTGGAGCTTTGAGGTGCCACTTGTCATCGGTAGGAGCTCTCTTTAAAAGACTGACATGGAATGTATCATGAACATGGCGTAAGTTTTTGGGCAAAGTTACAGCAACAGTCACTTTATTTATTATTTTGCGCACAGGAAAAGGTCCCAGGAATTTCAGAGCGAGTTTGCGGCTTGTCTGAGCTAGTTTCAGGTTCTTTGTGGAAATATACACATGATCTCCAGGTTGTAAATCCCATTCGGCCACACGATGGCGGTCTGCGTATTTTTTGTAATCCAGTTTGGCTTTTTCAAGGTGTTTCTTAATAAGAGTCCATTGTTGCGCCGCCTCCCCCCACCACGAAGATACATCTGGCAATTTAGAGGAATGGAGAGGGGGAGCGTCCAACGGGAAGGGATTGAAGTGAGCTCCATAGACAATTTTGAAAGGGGCCTCTCCGGTTGAAGCGTGTACACTGTTATTGTATGAGAATTCGGCTAGAGGGAGAAGGTCCACCCAATTATCTTGTTGGAAATTAATGTAGCAACGAAGAAACTGTTCTAGTATCTGGTTTGTTTTTTCGGATTGTCCGTCGGTTTGTGGGTGGTGGCTTGAGCTGATGCCTTGCTCAATATTCAACATTCTCAAAAGCTCCCGCCAGAAGTTGGCAACGAACTGTCCTCCGCGATCCGAAATCACCTTGGACGGAAAAGAATGTAATTTTACGATGTGTTTTAAAAATAAATCGGCTAGTTTTCGAGCGGTGGGTATAGCAGTACAGGGAATAAAATGAGCTTGTTTGGAGAACAAATCTACCACGACTAAAATACAATTATGTCCTTTTGAAATAGGTAGATCAGTAATAAAGTCCATAGAAATTATTTCCCAAGGTCTGTTCGGTGTTTCTAATGGTTGCAGGAGACCCGGAGGTTTTCCTTTTCTGGTTTTGGCGCTGAGGCAAACAGGGCAGGAACTAACATATTGGGAAATGTCTTTGCGCATGCCTGGCCACCAGAATTGCCTTTGGATTAGATGCAATGTTTTCAGATACCCATAATGACCAGCAGTGGGAGCATCATGACAGCGCTGCAGGACCTCCAGCCTGAGGCTGTCTGGGACATAAAACTTGCTCCCAGCTAGCCAATCCCCTTGTGGGGATTGGATCAGTTTGTTTCGCGGAGCTTTATCCCCCTCCTTTTCCACTTCAGTTTTAAGTTTCGATTTCCACTCCTGGTTGGCCGGGAGGGGCTGCTTGGCCCGACTGCGAGTAGTCACGATGCCCCCAAGTTGCGTAGGCGAGAAGACCGTGTCGACAGTCTCCTCCCGTTTGCTTTTGTGTTGGGGCATGCGCGATAGGGCGTCCGCCAAAAAGTTAGTTTTGCCCGGGAGATAATTCAGAGTGAAGTTGAATTTGGAAAAGAATTCCGCCCATCGCAATTGCTTGGCATTCAGTCTGCGTGGGCTTCGGAGAGCCTCCAGATTTTTATGATCTGTCCAGACCTCGAAGGGGTATCGCGCCCCTTCCAGCCAATGTCTCCAGTTAGTAAGGGCTGCTTTTACTGCAAAAGCCTCCTTCTCCCACACATTCCAATTCCTTTCCGCCTCCGAAAATTTTCTAGACAAGAACGCACAAGGCCGCAACTGTCCATCCTCCCCCTTCTGCAGTAAAACTCCCCCTATAGCCGTATCGCTGGCGTCGACTTGCACTATGAAAGGGGACTGTTCATTAGGGTGGGAGAGGATGGGTTCCGTTACAAATTGCTTTTTTAGGCATTCGAAGGCAGTTTGGCAATCGGAGGTCCATTGTAGTTTGGAGGAGGGTTTTTTAGCTTGGTCCCCTTTATCTTTTGTTTTCAGCAATTCTGTTAAGGGGAGTGTGATTTGGGCGAAATTTGCTATAAAGTCTCTATAGAAGTTGGCAAAACCCAGGAAGGATTGCAGTTCTTTACGGGTGGTGGGTGTTTGCCAGTCTTGGATCGCTTGTATTTTGGTTGGATCCATTTTTAAACCCTCTTGGGAGATACAATACCCGAGGTAAGTGAGTTCAGTTTTATGGAATTCACATTTGGACAACTTGATGGGCAGTTTATTATTCATCAAGGTGGCCAGGACCTTTTGTACCATTTGAATATGTTCTTCCTCGGTGTCCGAATAAATTAAAACATCATCAAGGTACACCACCACCCCTTTGTACAGAAATTCGTGTAGAACTTCGTTTATCATGGACATGAATACAGACGGGGCTCCCGTCAATCCAAAAGGCATAACTAGGTATTCATATTGTCCGAGGGGCGTATTAAACGCGGTTTTCCACTCATCCCCTGCCTTGATACGAACGTGGAAGTAAGCATCTTTTAGATCTAATTTCGTAAAGATCTTACCTTGAGCCACGACGTTGAGAAGGTCTCGGATGAGTGGTATAGGATAGGCGTTGTTGGTGGACACTGCATTCAGTCCTCGGAAATCCATGCACAGTCGGAGTCCCCCATCCTTCTTTTTCACGAAGAGGACCGGAGCGGCGTGGGGACTATTGGCTGGGCGGATGAACCCTCGTTGGAGGTTGGTGTCGATGAATTTCCGGAGCTCTTCTCGTTCATGGAGACTCATGGGATAGAGTCGTCCTTTGGGCAGTGAGGCTCCGGGTAAAATTTCCACCGCACAGTCCGTTCGTCGGTGCGGGGGTAGAGTATCAGCTTCCTCCTCAGAAAAAGCATTTAGAAAAGGCCAATACGGTTCGGGTATTTGGTTGACTTCTTCTTGGGTGAGAAGGGCCTTTTCAGTATGAGTTGGATCATCGCCCCAGTTTTGGTTCCAACGGTGATTTTTACAGTTGGCATGACTGAAGGTGATACATCCTTGTGCCCAGTCTATGTAGGGATTGTGATCACATAGCCATTTGCTGCCTAGAATTAACGGGTACTTGGCAGTAGAGCTGATGACAAAGGACCTCCTTTCCCAATGTTGTCCCATGCCTGTGATCACTGGGATGGTCTCAGTTGTGACAGGGTTCATATTGGTGCCATCCATTTGTTCAAAGATTACTGGATTTTGTAAATCCCGAGTTGGTAAGACCAGTCCATTGACTAGAGCTGGGGCGATGATGTCTCTCGAACAGCCCGAGTCAATAAGGGCTTGCACCCGAATGTGCATTTTTCTCTCTGGGTTGATTAGAGTCACTGGCATGAATAAGATGGACCCAGGCGGCCGGTTCCGTGCAGGGACTGGCTTGGGGCGGATCTGTCGTTTGGGCCCTTTTACGACAGATCCATCTCGTTTCCCGACTGGGGACTTTCTGGATTGACTTCTGCGGTTGGGGAAGCGGGGTCGTATTCCATAACTTCTTCCGCTTCCAGCCCTCTCTCTGAGGCTGGCCTTTGGGAAGCGCCGCGGCCTCTATTCGCTCGTGGCGCGGGAATCGGGCGTTGGAGAGTAGGAAACGGAGCAAGGGTTGGACGCCGTAGTTGAAGCGGAGGTCTTTGCACAGGCCGGTAGGGGCATTGTGCTGCAAAGTGACCGGCTTGTCCGCATTGCAAACACAGCCCTTGTTGCCATCTAGCATCTCTCGCTCCACGGGTGGCGTAGCCAGCTCCCCGTCCTCCCTTCTGTAAAGTCAATGGTCTTCTTTGTCCCGTTTGTTGTTGTTGTTCAACCAAACGGACTTCCAAAATGCGATTCTCCACTTCGCAAACAAGTTGGATCCAACCTAACAACGTAGGGGGATTGTCCTGCATGAGGGCTCTGTCCAAAAGTCTCGGGTTTAGTCCTTGCTTGAACAGAATAATCTTGGTGGACTCCTCACACCTAGGGCACTTGGTTGCTAATTGCCGGAATTTTGTGACATAGTCTCTTGCTGACATGCTGCCTTGTTTGATGGCTTGCAATTCTGTTCGGGCCCTGGTTTCTTCTAAGGGGTCTTCATATTGCGCTCGGATAGCATCCACCAACCCCTGGAGAGTATCGAGTTCTGGGGCCCCAACATTGTATAGTCCTACATACCAGTCCGCTGCCTTGCCTTGTAAGCGAGATCCAAGATGTTCAATTTGACTGGCCTCACTGCCGAAGAGGTGTCCCCACCGGTTGAAAAATTGTACCACTTGCACCAGGAAAAATCCTAGTTTGGAGGGATCCCCATCGAAAGTGGCTTCCAGTTTCACCCAGCCCATCGGGAGTTCTTGTCTCGGAGCAGGCGCTGGGTAGAAGTCCATCGGCAGTCTTAATTGCGCCTGGGGCGCGGGAGGAGGTAACTGTGGCCCCGGTTGGGGCAAAGGTGGCGGTTGTACTGGCGGCGGTTGTACCGGCGGTGCTGGCAGAGGTTGCCGTGGTTGGGCTGCCGGGGGTGGTCTCGGTTGGGCCGGAGGCTGCAGTGGCGGGCGAGCAGGTGGCGGCAGTCTTGGTCTGGCTGGTAACACGGGAGGCGTTGGCGGTAGCTGTCGAGGTGGAGGAGGCTGGTGTGGTTGAGTGGGGATCGGCCGCGGAGGAGGGGGTTGGTGATGTCGTAGTGGTGCGGGCCTTCCCGGTTGATTCGGGGGTGGTAAGGCGGGCTGGTCCTGTGGCTGCTGCAACGGTATGAGCTGCGGTCGAGGCGGGAGGGGCCGCAGCGGCGAAGGCCGGATGGGTGGAAGGCCGCGCGGGCTTGCCCCTCCAGGCGTCGTTATTCTGGGAAGCAAAGGCTGGCCTCGTGGCGCTGGTAGACCATCCCCCGAAGGTTGCCCGACGGGAACAGTTTCCCGCGGTTGACGAGGGGCTTCCTCCTCGGATGGAGCCGGGTGTGCTCCCGATTGGTCCGGCCGGACCGTTATTGGAGAAGTATGAGGGGGTATCACCGGTGTCTCACTTGGCATTTCTTCCCCTTCCGTAGGCCGCTCAACGGGAATCTCGTCTGGCAGCACATCCCCTCCCGAGTTAGGAGGTTCGGTGGGAGTCTCTCCGGGTGGCTCAACCGGGTTATCCCCTCTCGGTGGAATTTCGTGCTGTTTGGGAAATTCCTTGGGTTGTTCTCCCGATTCGCCAGGGCAGGTGTCCCCCTCTCCCATAGGTGACGACCGTTGCTGGACTCCCTCCACCGGATAGGAGATGACACTTTGGAGGGTAGCTATCTGTACCGCCATCTCTTCAGGGGACAGTCTCTCTCCTGCTCCCATTGCAGAGATTAGATGAATGGCATGAGCCAAACTTTCTTCCATATCCATCAGTTTAGCTTCTAACTGTTGCATTCGACTTGGCCCCGGTTGCTCCCTCATGGAACCTCCATTCGTTGCACTCACCGGGGAAAAGGGGCCCCAAGGCGGAGGGTCCCCTTGAACGACTCGCGATCTCGCTGCTAGAATTCCCTTGGCCAGACCCGTCACTGCCGAGATGCTGGTATCTACAGCATGGGTGCGACCTTGTATCTGCTCCCAACTTTGTTCAGGAACTTCCGTTGGCTCTTTCCACGGAGCAAGTTCGGAATAATCCCAACTCAGGGCGCCGCGGCGGGACGTGTCCCCCTCCGTCTGCTCGAACGTCCTGTTCCAATATCGCCATGGTTGGCTGCTATCTAGCTCAGGGACGGTTTCTAGGCTTCGGCGCCCGTCCATCGAAACTCGTGGATGGAGTCCACCGGCCCGGCGCTCTCTCGTTTCTCGGGGTCTGGCTCCCCACTCCGACGGGGTGGGTACCGAGATCAAGGGGAGAGCGGTCGCCTTCGGCCTTGCCCCGAGGTCGCCTTCGGTCTTGTCCCGAGCACCGAGGTCGATGAGAGGCGGGGTGGAAGTGGAGGCTCCGGTCCCGTTCCCGGCTGCTCCCAGCTCCTGGGAGTCTTGGGCTTGCACTGGTTGATTGTCGGGAGACGCATACGGATCAAACAAAGGATCCCTGTCCGGGACAACCTTGGATTCTGCTGGGCCCGACTCAGACATGATTGGTAACAAAATGTCAGACTGTGGCTAAATAAGGCTCTCACTACAGGATTCCCTTTAGAAGCAAACACAAGTCCATTGTTTGAAAAAGGAAACTTTACTGCAGAAAAGGTCCATTATAGTCCACTGTCCTGAATAGGAGACTCAGGATGGTACATGATCATTGTTACCAATGAAGGGCAAAGCATAAGGTACAGAGTAACAATACCCATCTGGATTAGCCTCCCCCCACAGTTCTCAAAACAACATCTCTCAGTCCTGGGAAGCTGCTCTCCTTCAAGGCCAATGCTTGGTGGAACGATGTTAGACAAAACAGTCTCCTCCGGTGGGAATGCTGCCTGGGAACTGGTGCACCTGGGAAGAAAGCACTTAAACACTAGAAGCATTAGAAAATGGAGTCAGTACAGTTTAGATATATACTGGACCTGACAAACTCCTGGTTGCCAATTTGAGCAGCAGCTGTGTGTTTCTCATAACATCTGGCTTACGTTTGTCACGAGCCATTTGCCTAGTCAGTGAGTAAGAATTGCCTGCCTGTGACTGGCGAGGGCAGCTTTTGTACAGCGGAACAATTGACGTTAATTTTTGGTTTGCAGGCCATACATGTGTCACGAATTACAGACAGAATTATTAGTAAATTCTAGTTTAGTAACTTTCATGACTTTTATTGTCAAAACGTGTCAAGGGTTTGGCTGCGTTTGAAATATTATATGCCGTTCCAAGCACCCCATCTCAAAAACGATTTTGCACAGCCGAAAGAGGCGACCCAAATGACCAGAGATTAGGAGCGCCTTCTTTAGGAGGAAAAGCTACAGTGTTCCAAATTTTGTATTTTGGGGGGGGAAAGATGACTAAGGTAGGAAAGCATAGAACTAAGCATGGTGTGCAGAAAATGGAAGCAAAAACTGCCTCCCTGCTCTCATGAGCCTAGAACTTGGGGTCCGAGAATGGAATTTATTCCTGATAGTGTCAACATGGGGTGGTGGAATGGTATGGTGTAGCCAGATCTCGTCAGGTCTTGGCAGCTACACAGGGTCAGTACTTGGATGGGAGACCACCAAGGAAGACAATGGCAAAGCACCTCTGCTCATCTCTTGCCTTGAAAACCCCTTGCTGGAGTTACCCTAAATCGGTCGCAACTCGACAGCACACACACACACACACAGCATCAGGGTGAGCAAAAGAAAGTACTTCATTACTTAACTCTTAATGAACTTGTGGGACTCAATGCCACAGGAAGAAAAGCAACGTTTAAAATTATGACCACTGGTTAAAATTATGATAGAAGGACTATTAGGCAAATTGATGGAGGATAACAACAACAACAACAACAACAACAACAACATTTGATTTATATACCACCCTTCAGGACAACTTAATGCCCACTCAGAGCGGTTTACAAAGTATGTCATTATTATCCTCACAACAAAACACCCTGGCCGATTCCACATGGCTTACCTGAAGCCGGGACGTTGCACAACGTTGCGGTTCATGCCGGAAAAAAACGTGGAAGATCGCTCAAAACTCACGTGAGAAAATGCGATCTTCCGCATTTTTTCTGGCATGATCCGCAACGTTGTGCAATGTCCCAGCTTCAGGTAAGCTGTGTGGAATCGGCCCTTGTGAGGTGGGTGGGGCTGAGAGAGCTCCAGAGAGCCATGACTAGCCCAAGGTCACCCAGCTGGCTTCAAGTGGAGGAGTGGGGAATCAAACCCGGCTCTCCAGATTAGAGTCCTGCCACTCTTTAACCACTACACCAAACTGGTTCTCAGTTGATGGAGGGTAGGTCCATCAATGGCCGTGACTCTGTATTGGAGATCATTAAGCAGTGGCCGGAGGGCTGTGTTGGGGATGTTGTAGTTGCACTGAGCAGGGGGTTAGGCTGCATGACCTCTAAGGTCACTTTCAGTTCTAATAAAACCTCCAGGTTCAGGGGCAGTATGTTTCTGAATACCAGACACATGGATGGTTATGATAACCATCTTCAAGTACTTGAAGGGCTGTCATATAGAGGGTGGCGTGGAGATGTTTTCCATTGCCCCAGGAGGTCGAACCTGAACCAACAGATTGATATTAAATCAAAAGAGGTTTGGGCTAAACATTAGGAAGAACTTCTTGACAGTTAGAGTGGTCCCTCAGTGAAACAGGCTTCCTCAGGAGGTGGTGGGTTCTCCTTCTGTGGAGGTTCTCAAGCAGAGGCTAGACGGCCATCCGACAGCAATGCTGATTCTGTGAACCTGGGCAGATTATGAGAGGGGGGGGCAGGAAGGGCTACATCAGTGCTTAGTTCTCATGGCCCCTCCTCACATGCCCAGGGTAAGGCCGATCACCACCTTGGGATCAGGTAGCAATTTTCCCCAGGTCAGTTTGGGTAGGGATCCTGACAGTGTTTTGCCGTCTTCTGGGCATGGAGCAGGGGGTCACTGGGTCAGTTGGGGGGGGGTAGTTGTGAAGTTCCTGCATTGTTCAGGGGTTGGACTAAATGACCCTGGAGGTACCTTCCAACCCTATGATTCCATGATTCTATAACACTGCCTTTATATTGTGTCAGACCATATCAAGGTCCGTATTTTTATTCTGATCGGCATCAGTTCCCCAGGGCCTTTTACGCCGCGTATTGCCTGACCCTTTTAACTGGTTATCCTGGGAACAGAACCTGGGAGACTTTTGTCATACAAAGCAGACACTCTACCACTGAGCAATAGTGGAGCAGGAGTATGTCTTTACATATTTATTCTCCATGAATGTGTTTAATCCTACATCTGATGACATGAGTGCCTGGTTATTATGACGTGTTTCCCTTCATGTTGCCACAAGATCCTCAGTCATTTTTGTACCAAGCGCTACGTTTGCAGAGATAACATCTTAGGTGGAAAATGGAAACGTTTCGATCCATGACATTTCTCTTTTTGTGAATGTGCGAATCTTCGTGCCCACTCCTTCCTGTTCATTTTTTTCGGCTTTTGTTTCGGCGCTAACGAACCGTAAGCTGCTGGGGTCCCAAAGCGCTTGGAAATGAATGCAACTCAAACTCGTCCGGACAAACTCACACATCTGTATAGCAGGCTGCTATTGCTGTGCTATTGCCGAAAGCTTTGCTCAGGATACATCTGCAAAAGGAGACTTTTGGCTGGCCATGTGTCAATGCGAGAGGAGAAGTCATTGCCACATCAAATGAGCGGAGGTGAATATATGAGCGTGCGGCACGTGGGGAGCGCAAGAAGAACAGACCGCATTTTTAAATCATTATCGAGGCTGGAGCTCACGTGCTTTGGAGGGAGTGTGGAAACACTGAAGCCAGGATCAGTGCAGAGGAATTCCTTCAAGTCTAATCTAGGAGGAGTATCTTCCCTCCCTCCACCCCGGGTTTGGTGACTTAACTTTTCTCTTGGCTCTTTGAGATCCTCAGTCAGTTTGAATGCCGCACAAGACCAAGCTTCTCAGCTTTCACTGGAGGGAGGCTGTGAGGAACGTCTCTATCAAAGCATCGAGGGCAGACCCGGATCCGGCCTCCTTCACCACAACAAGAGGTGGGTACAGGAGGAGAGGGTGCGGAGCTGGAGGGGAAACTTAAACAGATGTTTCCTCAAGAAGAGAGATTGGTTGGGACTCGCTTGTGAGTGCTTTTATCGCACAGCACCGAAGCAACATCTGATATTTTAAAAAAAAACCTAGAAAATTAAACTTTGGACATAATCCAGCTACAAGCGAATCAATTTGGAAACCTCTGTTTTTCGCAACAACAACAAAAAAGGAGGAAACAGATTGCAATCCTAAACACGCTAGGACGTAAGTCCCATTGAACTCAACCTGGGTATACATGCTTAAGTGTCTACCATTTGTGGTTGCCAACAACCTGGAGAAAAGTCCTGTCCTTTTAACAAATGGGATGTTATTTGTCAGGTGTCATTAGTTACCCCCATGCCATGAAAAGTTTCAGTTGCCGTTCCAACTCATTAAGCCTCTGTTAAAAGGACAGGACTTTTCCCCCCTGTGGGTGATTGGCGACCCTAATGGTTACTGTGCATTCCTGGATATGTCCCATTTTATTCAACGAGGTTCATTCCTAGGAATGTGTGTATAAGACTATAGTTTGAAATGTATACTTCATGCTGTATTGTTATGAACACATACTTAGAAGTTAAACTCTCTTCAACAAAGTGGCTCTTATACCTCAGTAAAAAAAAAAACGGTAAGGGTTGTGTTGCATATCTTTTACATAGAAATCAAGAGCACTTCAGCCGAAATCACAAGTAGTATACTTAACATACTTTTAAGTCCTGTTGTAGAACGTTTGCTTGTCAAAAACAGACAGGCAGTTTCGAAAGTACAAGGGTCAGGTTTCTGATGTGGAATAAAGGCACTTTTCAAGACGGTAATACCGGATTCTGAATCGATAGACAACTATGTTGGAAGTGGCTGAATTTTTAATCATGTTCCAACCTATTTGTACTTTACAATGCAGATGTGATTTCAGTCTCATGCTTCTTAACCCACCTCGCAGGGTTGTTGAGAGGATAAAACACAGTTCTTTAGAGTAAATCCAGATAAAGATGAAATAAGTACATTTTATAAAAATGGGCTAGATTGTAATCTGCGATTTGTGAATGGGCTGAAGAAAGACTTAAAATGTAAAGCTGATTCTCTGCCAATAGTTTTGAGTTGTCTTCTGAGAGCTGTGAGAAGATGGCCTCTGAAGTCATTTCTGTTTTCATAGGGGGAATGGGCAATTTGTCCAGATGACCACGGTTGCAAGTTACCGAACCTCAATAAGGAGCTTAATTCTGCAGCCCCATCTATCTATCTATCTATCTATCTATCTATCTATCTATCTATCTATCTATCTATCTATCTATCTATCTATCTATCTATCTATCTATCTATCTATCTATCTAGCTAGCTAGCTAGCTAGCTAGCTAGCTAGCTAGCTAGCTAGCTAGCTAGCTAGCTAATAATAATAACATTCAATTTATATACCGCCTTTCAAGACAACTTAATGCTCACTCAGAGCGGTTTACAAAGTATGTTATTATTATCCCCACAACAATCACCCTGTGAGGTGGGTGGGGCCGGGAGAGTTATGATTGACCCAACGTCTGTCTGTCTATCTGTCTGTCTGTCTGTCTGTCTGTCTGTCTGTCTATTCATTCTGCTTCATTTATACTTCATCTTCATCCCCAACAGGGACTTAATGTGGCTTACACCATTCTCCTCTCTTCCACTTTATCCTCACAACAGCCCTGTGAGGTAGATCAGCCTGAGAGCAAGTGAGTAACTCAAGGTCACCCATTGACTTTCCATGGCAGAATGAGGAGCTGAACCTGGATTTTCCATATCCTAGTTGGGCCCTCTAACCACTACGCCACTCTCCCCACATTTGCCTCTACAACCCGATTCCAACTTTCAGTCACTGCCAGGTTTGTACAGATATGCCATTTCCGTCCTTCTGGAAACTAACCTTTTTGACACTTTAAAAACCCTTCTTGCAGTAAAGAACCACAGGCATTTCCTGGCTTCCCACCTCCTTTTACATTGAGCACGAGGCCACTTCTTAGCAGCCAAGCTTTTCTTGGAAAAGAAAATTCAGGAAAGGGTTTGTACACCTTCTTTTAGTCTTCCACCTAGGTGTTCTCCTCTGTCGTGGCTTCCTTACAGCGATGCTGTTTTTGGAAGCGTCTGCATAACATTGTTCTCTATTCGTCCAACGTTGGTGTTTTCCCTTCTTGACTGTGATCTTTCCCAAGTCAAACCTAGGAGAGGCTACTGGGGAGAGGTAGACAGAGTCAAACCAACGAAGTCTCCCTTACAGTTAGAAACTATCACAAACTTAGAGGACTTAATTAATCCAATTCAGTGCATAAAGTGTAGAAAGCGCTCAGTGCATATAATAAATATGGTTCAATAAATACATTCAATAAATAGAAATCAATCTGTCACTGTACACAATAAATATTCAGCATAAGGAACGCAATAAATCAATAAGTAGTCTAACAACAAATTACTATTAAGAAGTCCTCAGTACATTCCGTGTATATTCGGCTGGGTTACCTTCCCAACTTGAGTGCTTCTCATGACTTGTACGCAAAGACAGTTAATTTGTTTCAAAGACGCTCCCGTTATTGAACCATATTTATTATATGCACTGAGTACTTTTGTACACTTTATGCACTGAATTAGATTAATTAATTCCTCTGAGTTTGTGATAGTTTCTAATTGGGAGGGAGATTTTGTTGGTCTGATGTGATCTTTCCCAAGCATGATTTCATCCAACCTTTGCAGAAAGATCGCATTCAAAGTGCCTTTCGATGCTGTGTGGATGGGAAAGTGTGCGTTTTTGTTTGTTTCATTTATACCCCACCTTTCTTCCCCAATGGAGACCCAAGGTGGCTTACGTAATTTTATCTTCACAACAACCCTGTGAGGTAGGTTAGGCTGTGAGGGTGGGACTGGCCCAAGGTCATCCAGTGAACTTCCATGGCAGAGTAAAGATTCAAAACTGATTCTCTCAGATCCTAATCTAATCACTACACCACATGTCATTTTTACAGGTCCTCACTATGGCTCCTGTTACCATTTTCCTTCAATGCAACGGAGGGCTTGTTTCAGGGTTCTTTCCCCCCCAAATTGGGAACTGACAAATAGCAAGAGCATATAAAATGATCTATTGCCATGATCAACTAGATCCCAGATTTCATTTTTTTTAAGTAGGTTCTCTAATGCTTTTTGCTAAGGGGAAAGATACAAGCTCCACTTGTCCCATTATACATCTGCAATGAAAATGGCATACTTTTAAAAAAACGAAACCTGGGACCTTACACATTGGCCACAACCAGGGCTCATTTTGAGGGGGAATACACAGGAACACAGTTCCGGCAGTTCCCCAAAGAGGTCACATGGCAGGTGGCCCCACCCACCTGACTCTCGGCCATTTTGGGCCCGTTTCAGCCTGGATTGGGGCTGAAATGGCCTGGATCGGGCCTCTGACGGGTGGTGGATCATTCTCCCGTTCATCAGTGGCCCGATCCTGACCATTTTGGGCCCCTTTTCAGCCATTTTCAGCACCTTTTTGCAATTTTGGGCCCAATTTTGGCCCTGAATGGCCAGGATTGGGTCCAAAACAGCCAGAATAGGTGATGTCAGGGGGTGTGGCATATGCAAATCAGTTAGTGAGACACTTCTGGTGACGGCAAGAGGTGTGGCATATGCTAATCAGTTATGCTAATGAGTTATGCTGATCAATTCCTCCAGCTCTTTTTCTAAGAAATGACTTGTTATAATAGCAAAATCCCAGTCCAACTAAGCACCTTAAAGACCAACTAAGTTGCTCTTAAAGTTGGTCTGCAGTAGAAGAGCAAGATTCAGGTCCAATAGCACCCCAAAAAACAAACTAAACTGGCCTTAAAGTTGGTCTTTAAGGTGTTATCGGATCTGGATCTTGCTCTTCTACTGCAAAGCAACATGGCTACCCGCATGAAAATAATATTATAATATTATATCAATCTAGCAATTCTAGCAAAAGGAATTTTGAAGTGTGGGGGGAATGATGGCTACAGAGGGCTGATGTAAGGGCAGTGCAGGAAATTTGGTGTGTGCACACTCCATTGCTTCTGTAAATGCCCCTTCTAATGCTACACATCTCTGTGTACAAGCAGCCCAGTTTAATCTTCTTTATCGCAGCAGAGAGACTATGGGATTTGCTGAAGGCCCTCCTCCCACCGTAGATGATTCTCAGTGGGATACAGTCTGTATTTATTGGAGCCATTGATCATAGAAAGATATAGGTAGACAACAAACACTTTCCCATTTTTCCCCAAGTCTAAACTTTGTTCGAATGTTTGGAAAATAAGATAACTTTAGTAAGCATGTTTACCAAAATCGAGGTACTGTTTCTCTAAATACTTAGGGCTCATTCATATTATAAAGTCCTCATCATGACCTCCATGAATGGGGGCTATGGTAACTGAAAGCGCCTCTCCCCTATTTTATCCTCACAACACACCTGTGAAGTAGGTTAGGCCGAATGACACTGGCTGGCCCACGCTCATCCAGTGAGTTTCATAACTGGATGAAGTTTGAAAGCTGTTAATGCTCCCTGGCCCCAGAGCCAGGGCCTTTTTGGTCCTGGCTCCAACCTGGTGGAACGCTCTGTCTAAAGAGACCAGCGCCCGGCCGGATTTGTTATCCTTCCACCAGGCCTGCAAGATGGAGCTGTTCCGCCAGTTGACACTGGTTGAGCCTCCCCGCTGGCCGACTAGAGGAAAACATTCCCCCCCTATTAGAAGTATCTACCACCCAGCCTGTTAAATACTTTTGGAGATGGTTGGGTGGTGGGTTTTGGAGACGTCTGCTGTTGTATGTTTTTAATATTTATGCGGTTTTATTGGTTTTGAAGCTATATGTATTTTAAATTACTATACTGATTGTAATCCGCCCTGAGCCTGCTGATGCGCGGAGGGCGGAATATAAATTGAATTAGACAGACAGACAGACAGACAGACAGACAGACAGACAGACAGACAGACAGACAGACAGACAGACAGACAGACAGACAGACAGATAGATAGATAGATAGATAGATAGATAGATAGATAGATAGATAGATCTGAGTCTAACTCTCAAAGCTCTATTCCATACTGATGTGCTTGTGTCCTCCAGCAACATAAACTGACAGGGGAACGGGCACGTCTAAGGCCACCTTTGTATCCCAAGCATGTGCCTTTCACTGCTGATCTTGTGTCAGCCACTTTCTCTCAACCAAGCCTACCTCACAGGGTTTTTGAGAGGATAAAATTGTCTGTTCATGTTACCCTGATCTTCTTGGGAAGCCTGAGAGTGGATGTAGACAGACAGACACGGCCATCTAATTCCGATGTGCCTAAACCACTCATAAAGCACAGTTTCGGCTTTCAAGTTCTTATGTACACCCATCATGTCACGGGAACATGATGTCATCAACCTTGGTGAATGATGTCATCGATATCAGTGGTGTCGTTGGCCTTTACAGGCTTCGCTCGGCCTACAGTCACCAGAGAACAGGCTGGAACACCCACGGCACTTGTTGCGACGGTTCCAGGAAGCCCATAAAACTTCACCCAAACAAATTTGTTTGGGGGCAGAATTCAAGGACAAACGTAGACAGACCTCTTCCCGTCATCTTCATTTATGACTTATTTAAACAGTTGCTAGTCAGCACAAGGGACTCTAAGAGACAGCAAGTGTCATCTCCATTTCTACAGAATTCTCAACCAACCGTCACCCTGATCCTTTGTTGTTCTCTGGGCTACTGCAGCGATTTCCCATTTAGAGTATGGATGGGAACGGTGGTCATTTCTGGCTTTACAGAAAAAACTGGCGCAATGTTCACGGGGGACACGTTAATAGCAGGATTCTCAAAGCTGTTCAGCTGGAGTGCTTGACTGGGCTGGTTCCATGTGGGGTGGGGAAAGGCATGCCTGCCGGGCAAGCAGTTGCAAGTGGAAAGGAGGTGCCCTGGAAAAGCATCTGCACCTCATTGCAGCTTCACTCACTGTTGATGCCACCTGTCCCCCTTCCTCCTCTAGTTGCATCAGTGCAGAAGCACCGACCCAATGAGAATCTTGACAGATGCCCAGGGCCGGACCTACGATTGCCGGCGCCCAGGGCAACCGAAGACTGGCCACTCACGCGCACGTCCGCGCTCCTGGCGCTGTGTGATGACATCACGGAAGTGACGTCATCACGCAGGGCGGCGCATGCCGCCCGCGGCAAGCCAGCTGTCCCGACGCACTGTGGAGCTGGCGGCAGCAGCGAGAGTGGATGGGAGGCTGCACGCACCATTCGCCTGCCCCGCAGGACAGGGGGCGGCCGGCTTGCTGCGCCCCCCTGTCCTGCGGGGCAGGCGAATGGCACGGGCGGCCTCCAAGCCACCCGCGCTGCCTTTCGCCTGCCCCGCAGAGCAGGGGGTGCACAGCAAGCGCGTCTCCTGTCCTGCCCTCCTGTCGATCCGGCCCTGCAGACCCCTCACCCATGGCCTGGAAACCCTCTTCCCTCTGCAGCCAGCACTCCATTTCTCTTTTAAGTCAGAGCACAGGAGGTTTTATGATTTGCTTAAATGAGGAGCTCGGGCATGCGGAAGCTCCCAAATAAAGCAGGGCATGCTGCGTTCCACCCGGAGAACAATCCCCACGTGGAAGCAGCCTGGGATCATGTCCACGTGGCTGAAATCAGAAGGACAGACTCTACTCTGAGAATCCATTCAAGAGTCTTTGTAGCTGCGGCTGTTCCAAAGGGCAGGGCGCTTTGAAACATGTCGATTCAGTATAGGGTGATGGTGGTGGAGAGCGCCATCAAGTCACAGCTGACATGGCAACAACCTGATGGGAAAAAATGTCTTGTCCCTTTGATCAGGAGTTTAATGTGTGGGACTGGGCAGGTAAAGCTTTGAATGGCAAGGAGATCAATTCCATCACCTGGTAAACAGCAGCGCCTTCAATCTCTCTTGGTGGTGGAAAGTGCCCTCAAGTCATAATGGACTTACGGCAACCAACCCCTGGCAGGGTTTTCATGGCAGGAGACTGAGAGCAGAACCACAAGTGACAAAAGGCACAGATTGGACACTTGCCAGCTTCCCTCCAGTTTTGGCGGGAAATGTAGGCAGCTTGGCGGAATGTTGGACAAGTGACAGTTGAAAAGTCCATTGGACAGCAGTCAGAGAGCCAAGCTGCAAGACTAGGATGCCTACATTTCCCATCAAAACTTGAGGGAAGCTGACAAGTGTCCAACCTGTGCCTTTTGTCACTTGTGGTTCTGCTCTAACAGGGGTGGTTTGCCATTGCCTGCCTCTGCAACCCTGGTCTTCCTTGGAGGTCTCCCATCCAATGACTAACCAAGGCCAACCCTGTTTAGCTTCTGAGATCTGATGAGATTGGGCTCGCCTGGGCTATCCTAGTCAGGTACTTATGGTGAAATTGTTGGAAATAAACAGTGATTTATGAGAGAATAGCTGTGGGTTATGATGGATGCATTCAGTTCTTCTGTGCAAATGGAATATCTTTTAATTTCTGAGTTTGAGGTCCTTTTCCCTTGTGACAGAAAGCAAAATTATCTATCCAGTACATTTTTATCCTACCTTTCCTCTAAAGATCTTAGGGCAGGGCTTTTTTTCAGGGAGAACGCGGGGGAATGGAGTTCCAGAACCTCTTGAAAATGGTCACATGGCTGGAGGCCCCGCCCCCTGATCTCTAGACAGAGGGGAGTTTATATTGCCCTCTGTACTGCTGAGTGGCGCATAGGGCAATCTCAACTCCCCTCTGTCTGGAGATCAGGGGGCGGGGCCACCAGCCATGTGACCATTTTCTCTGAGGGCAACCCACTGAGTTCCATCACCTCTTTTCCCAGAAAAAAAGCCCTGTCTTAGGGTAATGTGCAGGATAGGTTAAAATGGAAGAATGTGACTGGCCTAAAGGCACCCAGAGCCAAAACACACGTTAAGAAAAACCTAGGTTCAGCACGTGTTCTCTTACCTCAAGGTTTGCCGGGATCTGTAGGAGTCCTGGAAGCTTAAAGTAGGCGTCCTGGAAGCTTAAAGATCTGTAGGGGTCCTGGAAGCTTAAAGTCCTGGAAGCTTAAAGGATCTGTAAGCGTCCTGGAAGCTTAAAGGCGTCCTGGAAGCTTAAAGCTTAAAATACAGGCGCCTGTATTTCCCTTTCCCTTTTTGCTGCTCTGTAAATGCTAAACTTTAAGCTTCCAGGACGCCTACAGATCCCAGCAAACCTTGAGGTAAGAGAACACGTGCTGAACCTAGGTTTTTCTTAACGTGTGTTTTGGCTCCCAGTGTATGTCAGACTGAGAGGAGATTTGATGCCAGATCTACCCTGTCCTAATCTAACATTAGACTAGGGAGGGGGCCGCTATTCAGTGGTAGAGCATCTTCTTGGCATGCAGAAGGTCCCAAGTTCAATCCTCGGCATCTCCAGTCAAAACGATCAAGTAGGAGGTGATGGGAGTGACCTCCGCCTGAGATCCTGGAGAGCCGCTGCCGGTCTGAGTAGACAATACTGACTTTGATGGACCAAGGGTCTGATTTGGTATACAGCAAATAGTAGAGTCCAGTAGCACCTTTAAGACTAACCAACTTTATTGTAGCATAAGCTTTCGAGAACCACAGCTCTTGTCTGGTGTGACAACCAGGCCATGGTAAGGGTTATTAACAAACAGTCCTCGCGCTCTGATCAGGTCATGCGTCTTGTACGTCATTTCGTTTTGATTTGTCTTGCTGCTAACTAGACATGGGCACGAACAGAAAAAAAACCGAACATGGTGTTCGTTGTTTGTTGCCATCCACGAACAATGAACAATGAACACTGACGAACATGATCCTGTCACGAACATGTTCGTTGTTTGTGGGGGCCAGGAGGCTCCCCTCCAACCATCAAGATCCCTACTGCACCACTCCCAGAAACCTTACCTGAGCAGGCAGCAGTAAATGTACCAATAATAAATAATAGCTTGGCCCCAGAGCCTGGCAGCAGCTCTGGAACCTGAAGGGGTAGATACCTATCCCACCACACACAAAGAAAATTCAAGCTCCAATGCACTCTCCCTGTCTCTCTCAAAATGCCAACAGCAATGGTCTCTCCCTCACAGTCTGCAAAACCAGAGCTCCTTTTATCTGATGACTCTCAAAAACTTATACCCTGGGAATCTTGTTGGTCTTTATGGTGCTACTGGACTCAAATCTTGCTCATCCCAGGACTAGTGTTAAAGTTTGCAGCCCCAAAGGATAATTCTGAGGCTCACATTCTGTACATGGCCAGAGTTAATAAAGTGCTTTTGCTGTCTGGATGGGGCAAAAAAGAGTCACAAGTAAATTAGAGTCACATCATATGCACAGAACCGTTCAGTGCCATATAAATGTAGATGACCTTGGCCAGAGAAGGACAATAGGCAACTAGAGTCATAACTAAAGTTAAGTTTTTCCTGCATTGTGCAGGGGGTTGGACTAGATGACCCTAGGGGTCCCTTCCAACTCTATTGTTCTATGAAGATATAGAGCATCAGGAGGTCAAAGGGAAGAGTGGAAATCTCTTGAAGGCAGAAAGACAAAGAGGGGGAATAAAATCCCTGAGCATGTTGAAGAGGGGGCTATGAGTGCATGGGGAAGCGCATGAAGAGGAGCACAAATAGGAGAAGCTACGAGCGCATGGTGCTGAGATCACCCATAAAGTAATGGATGATTTCTAAATGCTTGCAGCTTCAAGAATCATATAGCCTATCTTGTATTATCATATACAGAGATATATAAGAGTTAAGACTCAACCTCCCACTCTCTCAACATTGGTTTGATGACACTAGTGACCCTGGCCAGAAAAGGACAATACACAGCTATAATCAACCGAAGCTATAGAGCTTGAGAGAGAGAAAGGGAGGAAGAGAAAGGGGGAGGGGAGGAAGAAGGTCCTGGATGGAAGGAGACCCAATAACTTTCTCACTCCTGCAGCAGCAGAAATGAGTGCTTGTGAACACCATTTCCTTACATGAATGCTTCGCCAACCTATAGAAGCAGGAACCAATGAAGCACAGTGATACCAGGACGTAGGGTAAGCCAAGACACATTTTATGGGGGAGGGATGTGACACAGGGCTGCTGCATTCAGCGGCAGCTGTGCATTTTGGGTCCTATCTAGAGATGGGCATGAACCAGAAAAAACCCAAACCATGTGGTTTGTGGTTCGTCAAATTTCATGAAACATGAACTTTCACGAACTTGCCCCTGGTTTGCAAACCGGTTCGTTTGGTTCATGAAAACATCACATCCGAGTCAGAAAACCATCACTTCTGGGTCAGCAGAAGGTCACTTCCGGGTTAGCAGAAGGTCTGCAGGAAGTCCATCCCTTGTTGCCTAGGAAACGGATTGATTGGCACCAGGCTGTCTGCAGTCACGAACCAAAAAATGAACAAAATGAACCAGCCTAAAGTTTGTGGCGCTTCATCAGAAATGGGATCTGACGAACCGCAGTTCGTGAACCACAAACTGGTCTGGTTCGTGCTTAATTTTGGTTCGTATTTCGGTTTGTGCCCCTATCTACTTCCGTCTTGAAGAGGTGTGAAGATTTGTTTATTTATTTAAATATTTTATATACCCCTTTCTCTCTAATGGAAATGGAATCCCAAAGCAGTTCGTTTATTTATTTATTTATTTATTTATTTATTTATTATCAGACTTCTATTCTGCCCTCCCCACAAGCAGGCTCAGGGGCAGATCCCATCATTTAAAACACAATAAAAGCACAATTTCATACAATTTTACACAACATTTAAAACACTATAATAATTTACCAGTTTGTTAACAATACTATTACAGTTTCCAAGATGGCAGCAGTTCCTGCTCGGCTATTTATTTGGCTTCACTTTGGGTGTAATAGGGAGTGGCAGTTGAAGCCAGTTGAAAGCAGGGTGGCGAACAGGTGTGCTGCCTCCTTCTCCAGGTCGGCGGAGGCCTAGCCCAGCCTCAACCATATGCCTGGCTTAGCACCGTGAACAGAGAGAAGGAGCAGCTAGTTTCCCTCCCACCCCTGGAGGGAACGTGGGCAGCCAGAGAAAAGGGGCAACTCCCACCCCATTCTTTCAGCTGGCAAAAGTGGGGTGGGAGAGAAACCAAAAGCTCTTTCTCCTCCACTCCAGAGCCCTTCACAGAACTGAGCAGGTGACTGATTTATATGCCCTGGAGGACACAACAACCCTGTGAGGTAGGGCGGGCTGGCCCAAGATCAGCTGGTGAGCATAGCAAGCAGTAAGGAGGGGGAAACACTGTCAACCTACCATTAAATCCCCCCACCCCCATTTCCTGACCTTATCCTAACAAACTTTTTCCTTGGCTAGACAGAGGAAACAGTTTTAAAGAGCTAAACCAGTCCTTTACTGCATGCAACGGAAACATAATTCTTGCATTTCGTGCTCAACGTTTTCAGGATTTTGAAGCTTTGTAATCTTGCCAATCCTGCTTGGCTAGAAAGGACTGCAGGGCAGCAAAAGAGGAGAAAACATTCTACACCTTTTGCAACAATGACATCATCTGGTTCCAGCTTTTACGCAGAGTGGTTTAAGGGCAAACTCGACCACCCCTAACCCTTTGAGGTTGTTTTGCCATTCACTCTTTGGCTCCTTTGAAAAGATCTTAGGGAATGTATCTTGCAGACACCGAAAGCCCAAAGTAAATATTCAAGCTGATTGATCCTAGATGAGTCAGGCAATGAAACCTACCGGAGATAAGTCAACCATTTCTCAACAACAGTGTCGGTAGACCAAAGAAGAAAGAAAAACCAGGCTAAGCCATTTATTTAAAAAAAAAACATTCATTCATTAGCTCACTCACTTTCTGGTTAATTACCAGAAAAGTAAAGCATCCATGGAACTGCTTTATACTGAGTGAATCCAGGGGTCCATTTGGCTCAGTATAGCCTACGTTGATTGGCGGCTCTCCAAATTTTGCAGCCAAAAATGTCTTCTCTGACACCTACAGCCTGGGATGCGGTGGCCTGAACCTGGGAGCTCCAACATGCAAAGTGGGCCTTCTGCCCCTGAGACCAAACTACACGATACACTCAACACGTGTCAATTCATGGGTGCCTGAACAGGCTCACACATTGGGGGAACTCACTTTAAAAAGAGTTTGTTTGCTTGGCACTGTGAAAAAAGAGAAGGACCTTCTAGTTTCCCTCCCACCCCTGGAGGGAAGATGTACAGCCAGAGTAAATGGGCAACTCCCCATTCTTTCTGCTGGCAAAAGTGGGGTGGGAGGGCAACTAAAAGCTCCTTCTCCCCCACTCCAGAGCCCCTCGCAGATGAATGCTTTTAAAAATGAATTCCTCTGATGTATGTTAGACTACGTCTAGTCGCATACCTGTGAACCGATATGTGTTAGGCATACCGTTTCATTACAGCATGAACCACAGCCCCCCATCTACCTTTCCCCTCCTCAGCCAGTTTTTTTTTAAAGCCTTAGATGATTAGCCAGTTTTTGCACCAGGTCTCATTGCTGGTGCCACAGAAACTTCAGGATCCACCCCCATAGCTGCTCTGGTCTCTGCACCCCTCACCTCCCTGATTTGGAGAGTTCCTTCCTCCTTAGACCAAAGCTATGTGCCAGAATTGTTGATTTCAAGATTTGGAAACCTTATTTTAACAGAGGTACGAAAAGGTCTTATCCAATCTATCAATACGTGTCTCATTTAGGGATTGGAGTGCAGCTAATTTGATGATGATGATGATGATGATGATGATGATGATGATGATGATGATGATAAAAACAACAACATCCATATATCTCTTCCTCCATGGCAGTATTTTAGGTTTGTTGTTGTTGTTAATTTATATACCGCTCTTCAGGACAACTTAATGCCCACTCAGAGCAATTTACAAAATGTGTTATTATTATCCTCATGACAATCACCCTGTGAGGTGGGTGGGGCAGAGAGAGTTCTGAGAAGCTGTGACTGACCCAAGGTCACCCAGCTGGCTTCAAGTGGAGGAGTGTGGATTCAAACCCGGCACTCCAGATTAGAGTCCTGCCACTCTTAACTAGGGGTGTGCAATTCAGTTATCAGATAACCGAAAAAATACTGAAACAACCCTGTTTCAGTGAACCATGAAACGTTTCGGAAAACCCGAAACAACCCTGTTTCGGGTTGTTTCGGGTTTTCCGAAACGTTTCATGATTACCGAGACGTTTCAGTAATCATTAAACAGTGATTAACCACTACACCAAACTGGCAAGTGGATCGTTGAATCAATGAATAGCCCGCTCTGCCAGAAGGATGTGCCACTGGACAGATTTACTTTACCCTTAGTGTATCTGGAGGGCTGAACACTATTTCATACATTTTAAAAGAACCAGCACACATTTGCACAAATGTATATATATTCACCCTTTTCTGTAGAACAAAATGTCGCACAATTTCTTTGGGATTCATGGGTTGTTGATGACACAGGCACTCACCAAAAGGGTGCCACAACAGCAAGCTTTCTCCTAATTCCTGCTGAACTGTGCCAAAAAATCTGCAGAATCTTTTTCCTAGAGTTTGCTCAGGAGAGCATCATTGTTTAGAAGGCAACAAGAACATAATTAGCGAACCTCTTCCACTCAGCTTCTTTCACCTTTAGATTCTCAGGATATGCTAAATTCTGTGCCCAGGGCCAATTTCTGCAATCGGATGGTCAGTAATGTTTATGCTCACTGGCAGTAGCTCTCCAGGATCTCCACCAGCGGTCTTTCATACCACCTCTTTGATCCTTGTAATTCGAGATATTGGGGACTGAATCACAGAATCATAGGGCTGGAAGGGAACTCCAAGGTCATCTAGTCCAACCCCCTGCACAACGCAGGAAATTCACAACTCCCCCCCCCACACACACACACCCAGTGACCCCTGCTCCATGCCCAGAAGATGGCAAAACGCCGTCAGGATCGCCAGCCAAACTGGCTTGGGGAAAATTGCTTCCTGACCCCAAAGTGGGGATCAGCATTACCCCGGGCATGTAAGAAGGGGCCACCAGAACTAAGCACTGATGTAACCCATCGTGCCCTCCCTGCGACCTTCTGCATATAAGCAGACGCTCTGCCATGGCACCAATGCCCCTTCCCTAGTTTAAGACAGCAGAATAACTGAGTCTCTCCCACTGCTGGAGAAAGGGAAGGCCGCTTGGCAGCTGGCATGGTTGTAGTAGTTTGCACATTGAACTAGGACCAAAAGGCCGTGGGTTCAAATCTCCATTCTCATTGAGAGACCTTGAGACAGTCATTCTCTCTACCATAATCTACTTCACAAGGTTGTTGTGAGCATAAACCGGATGAGGTCAGGTTTATGCACATTTGCATCCGGAGATGCTGGGGAGGGCTGGATTTTTTAAAAAGGTAGATTTCTTTAGGACAAATTCATTGGATCTCTGATGGTTCTGATTCCTTTCCCTTCGCTGCAGAAGAATCATGAAACTGAACCTGCTGCTCTTCCTGGCTGCACTGAACAGCGGCATCTCAACCTACCGGCCCATGGAAACATCACCCTGTGATATGGTAAGAGTTTGGGCAATCGAGAAACCCTTGTGATTCGAAGCCTTAACAGGGGATTTCTTCCCCTAGGAACAGCAGCCTCAATTTTAAAAGAAGTCTTCCCTAAATTAGAACAGTTTTGTGCCCTTATGACAGCAAGCCATCCATCCTCAAGGGAGGTGCCACCACCGAGAAAGCTCTGTCTCTTGTTGCCGCCTGCCTCACCGCTGACATTCTTACAACCTTCCTATTAGGAAGGCCAGTATGATTAGATCTATTCTCTGGTCTAGAGGAGTGCCCACTCACTAAGGTTGCCACGTCTCTATATCCTCCTGGCAATGGGGGCAGTGTAGGGTTGCCAGCTTCCAGGCAGTGGCTGGAGATCTCCTGGAATTACAACTGGTCTCCAGGCCATAGACATCGGTTCACCTGGAGAAAATGGCTACTTTAGGGGGGTGGACTCTATGGAATTATGCCATGCCAAGGTCCTTTCCCTCCCCAAACCCCACTTTCTCCAGGTTTCACCCCTCAGATCTCCAGGTATTTCCCAACTTGGAGCTGGAAGCAGTGGGATTCCAGGATGGGAATCTCCTAGAGATTTGGGAGTAAATAACAATAACAGTAATATAATAATAACATTCGATTTATATACTGCCCTTCAGGACAACTTAATGCCCACTCAGAGCAGTTTACAAAGTGTGTTGTTATTATCCCCACAATAAAACACCTTGTGAGGTGGGTGGGTCTGAGAGACCTCTGAGAGAGCTGCGACTGACCCAACGTCACCCAGCTAGCTTCAAGCAGAGGAGTGGGGAATCAAATCACGATATTTAAATGTACTTCGAATACTGAATGAGCAATTCTGCCTTTTGCCAAAAGAGCTGCCGTAATATCTACTGAAGCAACAGCAAGAGAGATTATCCTTGCCAAAGTCACATTTATAACAATCATCGTACCCCACCTTTCGCCACTGGGGGGCCCCAAAGCGGCTTTTTCTCTCCTCCATTTTATCCTCACAACAACCCTGTGAAGTAGGTTAGGCTGAGAGTGTGTGACTGGTGCAAGGTCACCCAGCAAGCTTCCATGGCAGAACGGGGATTCAAACCTGGGTCTCCCAGATCCTAATCTGACACTCTAACCACTATACAACACTGGCTACCTGGGTTGCCCAGGAAGCTTCCCGTCCAGGAGTTAAGAACATAAGAATAGCTGTGCTGGATCATTCTAATGGCTGGTTTAGAATCCTATTTCCTATAACAGCTCACCAAGGCACAGGGCCGGATTGAGGGGGCAGGGGGGTAGTCTGCCCCCGGTGCCGCCAGGGAGGGGGCACCGGGGGCAGCTGCCAGCTGCCAGGAGCATGTGGGCAGCAGCATGGGCAGCCTCACAGCCGCCCGCTCTCCCTTTCGCCTGCCCCACAGGAAAGGGGGCGGCCGGCTTGCCGTGTGCCCCCTGTCCTGCAGGGCAGGCGAATGGCACGGGGGGCTGCAAGGCCGCCTGCACCATTCGCCTGTGGGGAGGCGAATGGCACGGGCAGCTTCCCAGCCCCACATGCTGCCTCCACTGCTCCACCCTGCATGATGACATCACCGAAATGACATCATCACACAGTGCCGGGAGCGCGTGTGCGCGCAAGGGGTTGAACTAGGGTTGTCATGGGCGCTGGCAACCCTAGATCCAGCCCTATCAAGGCACCCTGGAAGGCCCACAAGCAGCAGCCCAGAGGCCAAAGCTGACTCCTGCTGCTGCTGACTCCCAGCAACAAGCATTCAGACGTACTCAGCCTCTGAACCTGGAGGCCCCATTCAGCCATTATGCCTAATAGCTATTGGGGGATCTCTCCTCCATGCATTTGCCTAATTCCCTTTCAACGCCATTAAAACCAAACTACGCGATACGTTTTGCAATGATTTGGGTCCACCAGCCACACAACAGCTGCAGAGAACATTTTAAAGGTCCACGTGAACCCAACCTGGCTTAGGAAAACAGCATGTTGTGCGTGTGTGGCACTCCTCCACTCATGCACAGCCCTGAGCCTAACTGGGTCACTGCGGACTTTTAAAATGCTGTTCCCCGCAGCTGCTGTGTGGCTGTGGGTCCAGGAGCCTAGACCAACCCACTAAAAACGTAACATGTAATTTGGGCTAGTGGCCATCACTATATCCCATAGCAGAGAGTTAGTTCCACAAGCGCCATGTGTCTTCCCCCCATAACCTTCCCACAGGGAGCTTTTTCTTTTTTCCAGTGAAAGAATCCAGCAGGGCAGCTCACCTCTACAATCTGTAGACTGAAATGTACAGTCAGAAGAGCTAGGCCACCTAATGTGGGATGCTGATGCTTGGAACTGGCCCGTAGTAAAGTAAATTTGACAACACGCCCGTCAGCCATTGCCGTCAGCTTTCGCCTGTCATCGTCTGCTCTCAGACTTCTCTCCGGCTTCCAGACGATGAGGGATGCCAGATTCTTTACAGCCTCCGGGCTGGCTCTGCTCGGAGAGCGTTTCATTCCGGGCCAAGACATTCTAACGTCTCGTTGTCAGGAGCAAATTAAAAGTTGAGCAAAGCCAGGGTACTTTAATCCCCCCTCCCCTTTTGTAGCTGATTAGGATACGCGGGAAGGACACAGAGAGGTCAGAAAATTCAAGTGTGGTGAAGCAGGATTCTTTGAAAGCCAAAGACAGCTACAATATGCAGCAAGGAGAGAGAGAGAGACAGCTGTTCATTACAGCTTGCTGATAGATTGTGCCCTAAGCTGTTCAGCCATAACATTGGAAGGGGTTCTCATAAACTGTCTACTCCAACCCCCTGCTCAGTGCAGGAAATCCAAAACCAGCACCCCAGACCTTTTCTTGAAGACCTCCATTCTTCTCATACATAGTTGGCTCCACTGCCATTAGTTTTTCCTCATGTTCCACTGAAATCTACCCTCCTTCCATTTAAGCCCAATGGATCTAGTCTTCTGGAGCACCAGAGATAAAGGCTGCTTCCACAAACGTTGGATAATCCACTTTCAATACGCTTTAGTGAACATTTATAACTGATTTTCCATGTGTGGAACAAAAAATTCACTTCTAAAGGATAACGAAAGTGCATTGAAAGTGCATTATTCAATGTGTGTGGAAACTGCCAAAGTCCCTGGGACAGCTCTTCAGTTATTTGAGGAGGCCCCTCTTTTCTCACCCTGACCTGGATGGCCCAGGGTACGCCAACCTTGTCAGATCACGAAAGCTAAGCAGGGTTGGCCTTGGTTAGTACTTGGATGGGAGACCACTAAGGAAGCCTACAGCCTCTATGCCGAGCCAGGCAATGACAAGCCTCCTGTTTGTCTCTTGCCTTGAAAACCCTATGGGGTTAGCATAAGCCAGCTATAACTTAACAGCATGTTAGGGTTGCCCGGAGATTTTGGAGGTGGAGCCAGGGGAGGGCAGGGTTTAGGAAGGGAAGGGGCCTGAGCAGGTTATAATGCCATAGAGTGTAATCTCCAAAGTTGCCATTTTCTCCAGGGGAACTGATTTTTGTCATTTGGAAATCAGCCGCAATTCTGGAAGATCTCCAGCCACCACCTGGAAGCTGGCAACCCTATTACACACATGCATCATGTCTCCTCTCAGTCCATTATGGCTACTGGGTTTTTTAAATACTGAGAGGACCTAGTCTTGGTTCTCCAAAATGGTAATCTGTTTTAAGAGAGCCAGTTTGATGTAGTGGTTAAGAGCGGCAGGACTCTAATCTGGAGAGCCAGGTTTGATTCCCCACTCCTCCACTTGAAGCCAGCTGGGTGACCTTGGGCTAGTCACAGCTCTCTCAGGGCTCTCTCAGCCCCACCCACCTCACAGGGTGTTTTGTTGTGGGGATAATAATGGCATACTTTGTAAACCGCTCTGAGTGGGCATTAAGTTGTCCTGAAGGGCAGTATATAAATTGAATGTTATTATTATTATTAAAATGAATGGTGTTATGTGCGTGGAAGAGGGTTGCCTTTTTTCAAATGGTTTGCCTGAAAAAGGCTTGGCCTCACAGCCTGGGAGCCCATCCCGTCTGAGACTGGTCTTTTGGGTCCCTGTGCTCTTCCATTTGGGCACATTTACGACACATGGTTCATCTGGAGATATATTGGCATTTTGTGTTATTCACAGGCATGACTGTCTTGGACCTCATTCAGCTTCTTGGAAAGATTATGTTGACCCTGTTTGAGTCCTCCAAGTGTCTCCTCCACAGATGTTTTGGGGAGAGCATTTCCAAAGAGGAGTAATTTCGGGGCGGGGGGGGGGATGAGACATTGGTTCCCAGGAATGAGCGGGTCACCATGGTCTTTTCTGCTCATCATTTGACTGTTCCTAAGGGACTGTGACTCAAGAAGCATGTTGACAGATCTTGAAAGATGCTGTTGCACAATGCACATTTTCCAAGCCATAAGAATTCCCAGGGTCGGTCAGGCTGAGGAGAGAATACAAGAGATGTCTTATGCAATACACAGCTTCCACCCACCAGAAATCTCTTATGTACAAATAAAGTTGGACCCTGGGCTAGCCTTACCAAAAAAATGTGCCACTAGCAACACTTCTCCAAAGTCATAGGGAGACAATGATCTTTGCCAACACTTTTAGTGTAGTGTAGAGGTCAGAGAGTTGGATTACGATCTGGGAAATCTTGGGTTCAAATCCCCTATGAAGCTTGCTGGGTAACTCTGATGCAGCATTGATTCTCAGCCTAATCTACCCCACAGGGTTCGTTCGTTCATTCGTTTGTGTGTGCGTTCGTGCATTCGTTCATTCATTCATTCGATCGATCGATTGATCAATCAATCATTACAGTCAAAGACCAGCAATATTAAACATATATTAACAGAGCAATTTGAGGAATATATACACAGTTAAAAGTACAATGCTCTGACCTGGGTAGCCCAGGTGAGCCTGATCTTGTCAGATCTAAGAAGCTAAGCAAGGTCGGCCTTGGTTAGAAATTGGATGGGAGACCACCAAAGAAGACGAGGGTTGCAGAGGCAGGCAATGGCAAACCACCTCTGTTAGTCTCTTGCCATGAAAATCCTACCAAGGGTCGCCATAAGTCAGGTGTAACTTGACGGCAATCTCCACCACTAAAAAGCACAATAAAAAATTAAAATTAAAAAAATTAATTCACTGAATCAGCACTGTACCTCGGTAGACTCTGGCAGCTGCAAAGAATCATCCAATTGTGTCCGAGATTCTAGGCTCAAGGTCAGCTAGAAGAAAGGAGGCGTACTATCCAGAGAGGCTGGATAAATGAGTGTCTAAGGTCATCATTAAAGGGGCAACACAGCAATATGTGTCCAACTGTTTCGATTTCCTCAGTTGGACAAGGGCATAAATGCTTGTGAAACGGGACACCACAATATCATCCAGGGTTGTGATAAGGAATGAAGAACTGTAGCTTCTACCCTGAGCTCCTTGAAGAAAAGGTGGGATTTAAAATCTACTAAATACATTCTGGACACCTTCTCATCAGAGATGCCAGAGGTTGGTTTGGCCTTCAACCGAAGGCACCAAGCTATGATCAAGGCAGGTTTGAGTCTATAGAATTCTGTATGTTCCCTTCTGGTATAGTCTGCAGCAGGGATTAAAGATCTTAGAATCTTTTCCAGCCTTTTTCCCTAAAATGCTTTCAACTAGGAAATATGAGTGGATATAGAACCTTTCATGTACAAAAGCATGTACTCCAACACAATGACCGCTACTCTTTGGAGGTGTTCCAAGCATCTCCCAAATTCAGGCTGGTTCTTTTGAATGTCCACATTTCCAGCTGCAAAAACTTGATCCAGAGGAGAAACCACTGGCTCTTTATCACAACTGTACAATCCACCATCTCCCAACAGACATATCAACATCTGGAGAACTGGACAAGAGCAAGAGTCCAGTAGCACCTATAAGACTAACCAAGTTTGTGGTAGGGTGTGAGCTTTCATGAGTCACTCTTGCTCTTCTTCACTGCTACAGATCAGACTAACACAGCTACCCATCTTGATCTATCTCCAAAGTCTGGAGAGCAAGAGATAACCAAAAGCTGGAATCATACTAGTTTCGATAACCAAAGCTGGAGTCATACTAGTGGATGATTCGTAGAAAACATAGGAAGAAAGGCTGAGGGTGAAGGCCATTTTCAACCACTGAAAAATGTGTGGGTAGAACAAGAACACACACAGCTGACTTATACTGAATCAGACCATTCGTTCATCAGAATCAGTAGACTAGCAACAGTTGTCCAGTGTCTCAGTTAGTGGTCTTTCATATCACCTACTAACTGATCCTTTAAGCTGGAGATGCTGAAGATTGAACCTGGGACCTTCTGAATGCCATGCAGATGTGCTTCCACTCAGCCACAGGATATGGGCAGGAATGATTTGCAATGAAGCTTAGGCAAGGCAGCTTCCGCACAAGATTAGGACTCATGTTCATGAGTTGGAGGTCTGATGCCATCTGGATTTTCCATCTCTAGTACCATCAGTATCTTTGAGTGGTCCTACTGGCATTCTATGCCCCGACCTAGATAGCTCAAGTGACATAATAAATCAAACCTACTTCAGAGATAGATCGAGACGAGTAGCTGACTTTTACTGAACAAGACCATTGGTCCTCCAGGAGTCTTCATCAGGATGCTGATGAAAAGTTCTAGAGAACCTGAAAGCTTGACTAATGTTCTGTGTTAATTGGTTGCTCATCATAAAAGGAATTATTCATTTTTCATTTTTGGAATCTACAGAAACATACCAATGTGTCAGAAATGGATGAAAGTTTTCTAAGAATAAGACTGCACGGTGATGGTGGAAAGTGCCATCAAGTCATAACTGACTTATGGCGACTCCTGGTGGAGTTTTCAAGGCAAGAGACTAACAGAGGTGGTTTGCCATTGCCTACCTCTGCAACCCCCGTCTTCTTTGGAGGTCTCCCATCCAATTGCTAACCAAGGCTGACCTTGCTTAGCTTCCAAGGTCTGACAAGATCGGGCTTGTCTGGGCTATGTGGTTCAAGAATGTGCTCTAACGTTTCACAGGCAAAACCCAGAGATACATAACATTCGTACGCTCGCAGGATAAGTATGTTAAGGAGACCAATCAACACCTGTTGGTATGAACATAGACTGAGATTAGGAAGCAAAGAATGAAGATAAATTTAAGTTTTGTCTTAAAACAGTTTAATAACAACAACAACAACAACAACAACAACATTCGATTTATATAACGCCCTTCAGGATAACTTAACACCCACTCAGAGCAGTTTACAAAGTATGTTATTATTATCCCCACAACAAAACACCCTGTGAGGTGGGTGCATCTGAGAGAGCTCTGAGGGAGCTGAGACTGACGCAAGGTCACCCAGCTGGCTTCAAGCGGAGGAGTGGGGAATCAAACCTGGTTCTTCAGATTAGAGTCTTGCCGCTCTTAAGTGACTAACCCAAAGTCACCCAGCTGGCTTCTGGTGGAGGAGTGGGGAATCAAACCTGGCTCTCCAGATTAGAGTCCTGCGTCTTAACCACTACACCAAACTGGCTGTAAGGGTAGCAGGCATATTTAATAATGTTATTGGTGCATTGTAAACATGACGTTTTTCTCCTTTGGGGACAGCAATGGACAACTACTTCTGGCAAGTTTGGAAAGTGGTTCCAGGTGAATGAGAACAAATGCTTATTGGCCAGCACCTGTGACATCACCAACACCAACACTGTCCAATCTGAAGAATGCTTTCGGGACATTTCAAATATTTGTGTGTGTGGAGAGAGAATTGTATGGGGAAGCAAAGATCACTAACTGTACATGGCCAGCTTTAAAAAGTAAAAAAAGGAAAGAGGAACATCAGGATAGAAGGGCAAGATTGCAGGGTGGAAATGCCTGGTAGTGACTTCATACACCAAGATAGGATCCCTCAATGAGCTAAGAACCTCCTTCTGTTAAAAACCTATGTCTGTCTTCCCATGGAAAGAAGCTGGGTCAAAAGTTGTAGCTCGCCTCTACCCTTTCACCCCTCCTCCTCCTAAAACACTCCACTAGGGAATGAAATTGGACGGCTACCAATCTGAAGAACTTGAGTAAGTTAATAAATAATGGAACTTTTGGAGCGGTCCGGAGCATTACAGAGCCCCAGAGGTTCTCGTAGCTGTTCCCGCCAGCACTGCAGTCCATGCGAATTCCATGCATCCTGTTTTCTTTTTGCATTCTTTCTATTCCGTGCGGAATACTCTTAATAGACTGCGGTCATTGGGCCAAGAAGAAAGGAGCTATATTAGTGTCGTAAGAGCAAAAGCGTAAAGGAAGGGAGTCTAGCTAACTGGAAGACTTTCAAAGACAAACTGAAACAGGAAAGAAAGGGGGGAAGTGGAAGACCCTCCCGATGCCTTGATAAGCATAGCGCTGCCGATTCTTCACGTGGAAATGATTATATTAAAGCTAATTAAAGCCTCCTGCAATAGGAGCGATGTAAGCAGGACTAAAGAGCACCAATAATGTTACTCAAGAAGATGGTTCTATGCAGGTCAAATGTAGTGCAATAGCTATCATTTCTACATACCATTTTTGTAATGAGCCAGTGTTGCCTAGTGGTTAGAGCGTCAGACTAGGATCTGGGAGACCCAGGTTTGATTCCTCATCTTGTCATGGAAGACTTACTAGGTGACTGTGGGCAGCCCTTGCAGCCTAGCCTATTAGCTGTCAGACCCCTCCCTCATACTAGAAGGGCAGTCTATGGATATGGAATATCATAAACCCCTTTTGCCAGCAGTTCTGTCTTGCAAGGCAGGGCGGATGCCAGGTGGCCTGGAGACTGGAAAGTTACCAAGGCATGAGTCATAGGGGATGACTGACTGGCAGCCCTCTTGCCCCAGAGAGCAGCAGAGATAACGAGGCTTCCTGAAGAAACTCCCAGCCTAAATCTCATCAATGCCCTTCCATGCTTCCCCTCCCCTATCTACACTAATCAGGCTATTCAGAGAACCTGATGGCCTTCCCATCAGATAATTACCAAGTTATCATTCAATATTTTTTAATCTCTAGCCCATCCTAGATAGCTCTGATATTGTCACAATTTATTGTTCCACCTCCAGAAAGCCATTAAGACATTGTTTCTAGAAGCAAGACGTCAGTTTTGCTCCAGGGAATGTTTTGTACTATAACTGGGCTGTCCAGGTATGTGCTCAGTGTGTGTGTTTGTGTGTTCTGGGACCCATCCACACACCCCTAAACTTGTTTGGGCTTCCTCTGCTCCTTCACTGGCAAACACTGGTCTTTTTGCTGCACCTCCTCCAACCTCTTCTCCTTTGCAGGACTGGTAAATATCACCCTACCCTGAATTGCTTTCTCATTTCCTCACTGTTTTCTTAGTTAGCTCAGTGTGTGTGTGGTGTGTTTTCTATATGCTTGCCTTTTATTTCTCTGTTAATAAGAGAAACCTTTCCTGCTGAACATCTGCCTGTTTTGTACAGCCTGGAAAATCCACAACAACCATCGTTCTCCGGCTGTGAAAGCCTTCGACAATACATCTGCCTGTTTATTTGAGAGTTCTCTAAAGGAACAATCCTGGTATGCGCAGGTGGAGAATCCTAGTTACCTCCTCTCTCTGTCTCCTTTATGCTAATTCCCCCAACTAATTAAGGAGACCTATGTGGGTAACAAGCCTACCTTACAGTGTTGTTGCAACTAGGATACAATGGAAGAGAGGCCAAGTAAGCCACTTTGGGTCCTAGTTATGGAGAAATGACTTAAACAAACAAATGAATAACGGGGGTTCCAGACACTGGAGTCACCCACCCACTGTTCTCCCATGCTTTCTCCATTATGGACACATTTTTTTCTTGGATCTGATTTGTTGCAATGCTTTTTTGGTTTTGTGTGGAATACAAGCACAATCTCTGCGGTGTGTGAATGATCTTGGAATTATTATTTCATCACATTCTCAGAACAGCAAACATTTTGGTGTGTGTTGGAAAACATCATTTATCTATTTATTTTATTCAATTTATACCCTGCCCTCCCCACAAATGAGCTCAGGGCGGCTAACAACATTAAAAATATATTACAATTTTTAAAAACATAAAATCAACAATAATTTTTTAAAAATCATTAAAATAGTCCAGGAGCAGGCTGTTTAGACAAATATTGGGAGTCTGTATACGGGCATAGCAGATGGCCAAGGGCAGCCCCAGAAGAAGTGGTGATCTTAAATGGAAGAAGGAGGACACCCGCTGGCACTCAGCTGAAGGCCTGGTGGAACATCTCCATTTTACAGGCCCTGCAAAACTGTAACAGGTCCCGCAGGGCTCAGATCTCCAGCTCCTATTGTCAACCTTGTCATAATCACCCTTTAATTTTTTTTAAATTGACACTATGAGAATATTGTGAATTGGTACCATTCTGATTGCTAAAATTAAGTGAGATTCCTAGGTCCAAATTGCATGTTTCATATACCGTGTGATTGTCACAGAGACTTGTCACCATACAGTAGCTTCTAGTTCCCCTTGGGGAACCCAATTTGGAAGTGCTACGGTTGTCAAATTTGGATTAGGACTGCAAGGGGGGGGGAGCTCCTACCTTCCCACCCATATTTTTTTCCAGACCCAAAATGGCTCTGGAGGGGCAGTATTGTGTAATGGCTAGAGACCGGGTTTCAAATCCCCATTCTGTCACAGAAGCTCACTGCATGACCTAAAGCCAGTCACATACTCTCAACCTAACTTACCTCCTAGGGTTGTTGTAAAGGAAGAAAAGGAAGAGGGAAGAATGATATAAGCCACTATGGGTCCCCGTTGGGGTGGAGTATAAATAAAGGAAATAAGTAAATAAAATAAATAACTATATTGTAGGAAACAGAATACTGAATTAGATGGAGGCTTGGTTTGGTTCTGACATTCTTAAAAATGCTCTCAAAATTTGTAGAGATACATCACGTTGTGCACCTCCTCTGAATATTATATGCCATGAGAATTCCTTAATGAGTGTTTCCGTTTCTCTTTTTCTCTAGAAAAACTTGGAGGCATTTTGTCACAGGAAAGATTTTCACCAGATACCTTCAGAGATTTACCCCACTGTGCGTAAAATCGACCTTTCTGAAAACAAAATTCAAAACATCACCAAGACACCTTTGACTTTTTACACCTCCCTCCGCTATCTTGACTTAAATTCTAATCGTATCGGTTACGTAGAACCAGGAGTCTTCTCAGATCTGATGAGCTTGGTGAAGATCGATTTAGCCAACAACCAACTCTACCTGTTGGCTCAGCACAATGTTTGGGTCGGATTACTACCCCAGGTCAGAATACTGGACTTGTCTCACAACAGCCTCTATAATGGGATGGCTCAACGATTCCTCCACCAAGCACCATCCCTTGAGTATCTTTCGTTGGCAGAGAACAGCATCACAGAACTATCATGGCGCATGTTTCAGGGGTCTCCAAGACTTGTCGAAGTGGACCTTCATAGCAATATGATCATGGAGATAGAAGAAGGTGTCTTTGAGATGCTGTCACATCTCTCCACACTTAACCTGTCCATGAACTCGCTCACCTGTATTGCTGATTTCAGCTTGAAACAGCTGCAAGTCTTGGATCTCAGCCGGAACAGCATTGAGACCTTCCATTCCACCGAATCTAAAGAAGTGTTCAACCTTGTTTGGCTGGACTTGAGTGAGAACAAGCTACTTAGGTTCCCGGTTCTCCCCCAAGACAACAAGCTGGCCTTCCTGAATTTATCCAAGAACATTATGCAATTCGTGGTGGACTCTTCTACTGATGATTTGGACTACAACTGGCAAGATGTCCCTTTTGATCTTCAAGCTCAGAATCCAAAGAGCAACAAAAGCTCTCCCTCCTTGTCTCAGCTGTTATATTTGGACTTGAGTTATAATGAAATCAAATCCCTCCCGCTTGAGTTCTTTGCATCAATGTCTGCTCTCCAGTTTCTTAACCTCAGCAAAAACTGCCTTCAGGCATTCGTGGTGAGTTCTGACTTGATCTCGCTGGTCATCCTTGACCTCAGTTCTAACTCTTTGCAGAACCTGGAATTGGACTCCAATGCACCGAGTGAGTTGGAAGAGCTCTATCTTCAAGAGAACAATCTCCAGGAGCTACGAGCAGACATATTTGCAAGCCTCCCCCAAATCAGACTGCTCAACCTCCGAAGAAACCACCTCAGACTCTGCAGCTTGTACTCAGGGTTAGCCAGGCGAAGGCTCGCAGGTGAGGAAAATGGCTGCGTCTCGTTTGTCAACCTTCCCGAACTTCGGTATTTATATCTAGCGGACAATAACTTGGAGAGCCTCCCGCCACATATTTTTTACCAGACTCAGCTCACTGTGTTGGATCTCTCTAGGAATTGGGGACTTCAGATTGAGGCCAAATCGTTGTCAGGATTAGAACGGTCCCTTGAACATTTGGATTTGCACAGTAACGGCATGACAACTTTAAATATCCATTTACCTCTTTTTACCCATCTCAGATATCTAAATTTGTCAGACAATCGGCTCAGCTGGCTGCCCGCTTGGTCTGAGGACTGTTGTGCCTTGGAAATTTTGGATCTACGGAATAATACCTTCAGCAGTCTGAAAAGCAGCAAGATCCCGGCCTTAGAGAAAACCCTCCAGAACTTGTACCTGGAGGGGAACCCTCTCAGTTGCTGCGGCAATATCTGGCTTTCTCATATGATCCACAGAGCTATGGTGGAGATCCCCAACTTAGACCTAGTCAAATGCCAGTATGCCAAGAGCTTTGGGTACGATGAAAAAGAAATGACTGTGAGGAACGTAAGGCCCGAAGACTGTGAGAAAGAGGACCTCAAGAAAATGAGTGTACTCCTCTTGCTTGTGGCAGTTCTGGTCTTGTCACTGATAGTCATTGGAGTGGGCCTTTTCTGTTGCTATCGCAGACACAAGTTCGGGCGTCAGTTTAAGGCATAGACTGTGGGCTGGTTCACCACTGCCTTTGCTGACATGATCAAAAAACAACAACAGATGGACACATAAACCGACTCCCATTGAATGGTGTTTGTGTCGGAAGGGATATGGAACTTCAGTCTTTGGTGGCAGATCGGTGATGGCCTGTTCACATCTGGAAAACATCACTGGATGTGTGAAGCAGCTCCAAGAACTTTTAAGGCTCCTCAGTTGCTAAAGGGAAGCCCCTAGGTCCTATCTCTGCAGGCAGGACTTTGGGTGAAAGGACGAGGCCTCACCCATCAGGGCTCAGCAGCCCACCTGCAATGCAGACAATAGTTAGAGATTGACGAGCTCTCCCTCCACAGCTCACATCTATCTTTATTCCTTTGTCTTCCTTTTTTGCATTAGGATTTCCAACTCTGGGTTGGAAAATTCCTGGAGATTTGAGGGAAGATCCTGGAGAGGGTGGAAATTGGAGAGGGGAGAGAGTTCAGCAGCGATATGGGGCCATAAAGTCAACTTTCCAAGCTAGCATTTCCTCCAGGGGAACTGATCTCCGTAGTCTGGAGATCAGTTATGCTTCTGGAAGTACTCCGTGCCACAACTGGAAGTTGGCAACCCTATCTCCAATGCAGGCTGGGAATTGTAGTTCCCTAATATTTACAATCAGGAATTCTGATAAATTCTCATAATGCACTGTGAGGGTGTGATGCAAAAAGATGGAGACACCGTGCAAGCATTTCCCCACCTCTTGATGGCCTTTTCCTGCCTGTGTGTTACTCCCTGCCGATATGGAGTGGAAATACACATTGCGAATTACCTGGGGATGCTCAAGTGCAGGATTTTATGTGTGATCCTCTGTTCACATGCAGGCTGTTCTTGCTCAGCACATGTGAATGCCATTTTCCCGGGAGCTCCCTTTGTGTGATTGCATCTGCAAGTGAGTCCTTCGCTGTGAGAACAAGTACTGGAGGCTCCTTTGGCTTGCCAATTTGCATTTCTTTAAGGTGTGAGAAAGTGTCAAGATCTGCATTTCGGTGGTGGGAGAAACTGGGATACTTTTAGCAGTTGAGGAGGAACTGATATTGAACGTGTGGATGTATTCACATGGAGCAAATTGAAGTGTGACAGCAAGTGATTGCATGGAAAGTTGGAGGGGAGACACATGAAATGAGGTTCACTTGAGCGTCCCTAAGTATTTAGTAATGTGTATTTCCATGTATGGGGGGGGGGTGGAAAGGGGGAAATTCTTCTCTGGTGTGGATTCACCTTCTGATCTAGAAAGAAAAGTGACATCTAAGAACCTTATCTCATACACTAATGCAAGAATACAAACTTGATCGGCAACTCTCAAATTAATTAGACCCTGTCAGGCAGAATAAATCCAGAATCTAAATTTAACCAGGTGCAACAGAGTTTCCCAAACTTTTGATATCCTGGTAGGGTTGCCAACACAAGGATAACAACTGGTAAGAGATTAACCTGGGAGTGGTGGTGGTCAGTAGCGAAATAATGACATTGCCTCCCCAGGTGATGACATCACTTCCTGCAAGCCCAGAATTGATGTCACCATGTCACTAACGATGCTCTAGCATTTGGTCAAAACTCTATAGTTTAGTCATACAGCATTGACTGAATGCTAGTGTTGCCATGATGACGTCACTTCTGGTTTTGCCAAAAGTGATGTCATGACGTCAGGATGCTTGGAATTGCCCCTCCAGTTCCCCCCATTTTTCTCCCACTGCCTAGTTGAGCAGCAGTGGGAAGGGCTGGTGGGAGGAGGGAGATCCCCAATCTGGCAACCCTATACCCAGGGCACCGATTTATTTTCTGGATTAAAAGTGGAGCACACATTGCCACACTCTTAAATATATCTATATCTTCTACCATCTCCTGGTATGACAGGCAGACATTCCCCCTTGCAACTGCATTGTAGCCTGGTTATGATTGCCTCCTGCTATCTCACCTTTGTTCTTTTAGCGTGTGCTCCAAAAATGGTTCTTTCTGAGCCACGAAAATTCTTTTGCAATTCTCCCATATCTGTCAGCGGGGCTTTTTTTCTGGGAAAAGAGGTGGTGGAACTCAGTGGGTTGCTCTCAGAGAAAATGGTCACATGGCTGGTGGCCCCACCCCCTGATCTCCAGACAGAGGGGAGTTTAGACTGCTGCAGCGCGGAGGGCAATCTAAACTCCCCTCTGTCTGGAGATCAGGGGGCGGGGCCACCAGCCATGTGACCATTTTCAAGCGGTTCCGGAACTCCGTTCCACCTCGTTCCAGCTGAAAAAAACCCCTGTCTGTCAGCCATAGTGCAAGCTGTGTTATGGAATTCTAGTACACAGTTGCTCCATTCTGTGGCACAGGGTACTCCATGGAGCTGTTGTCTGAAGGGCAGAGACTGGTAGAAGCATTCACATGTGCCTTAATTTTTCAAGCATATTTCAGTTCAACTAGCAGTAGAATCGCTGGTAGACTTAGCAGTTGCCCGCCAGTGGCAGGCAATCTCCTTGGGGTTTGCCTAATTACTGGCAATCAGCGGTAGGTGCCCACTTCCATGATTGCCTGCCGCAGGAAAGCAACTCAGGAAAGTGCACAGCGGGTGCGCTCTCAGTGGGGCGCAATGACATCACTTCCTGAAGTGACGTCATCGTGTTGGCTGCGGGCATGCTCCTGATCTTCGTTGAGGCCAATTTTGGCCCCAAACAGGCCAGAACTAGCCCCGCACAAAGAGCGGGAGCAAGTCTGTGGCCAGTGTGATGATGTCACTTCCTGGAAGTGATGTCCTCATGCATTTCCAAGAGCACGTGCTCAAAGCATGCATGTGAAAAGGCACTACAGCCGGTAAGTCCCAGGTCCTGCATCTTCTGCTGGGAGGGTATAGGGACCTGGGAACCCTAATCACCGGCCTATCCATACCTAAGTTCTTAGGGCATGGTCGGAGGGCACATGATACAGCAGATAAGGAGGTGTGGGACTGATCCGTGCCTAGATGGCGACCTTCCAGAGAACCCTACAGAGGCCTCTTTGAATTCCATGATGGAAGAACTGTGGGATAGGCATGGAATCAATTCCCTCTCCTTCATTTCAACAGCCTTGAGGCCAGTCCTGCAGGCAGGCATTATGGTCCTCACCCTCTTTGGTTGTCGGGAAGGGAACGGGAGTGCATCCCATCCAGTCTTCTAGGCAGGGCACCAAAGCTTGGCATTCCAAGCACAGCCGGATACAAAAATGAACAGGCTCGGTGCAAGTGGAAGGGAAATGCACTGCCTATCCCATTTTTCAAAGTCTAATGGAGATGCAAGATTGTCGGGGATTAATGGCAGGATTTGAATCCAACGGCACCTTAAAGACCAACCAGGTTTTCAGGGAGTAAGCTTTCGAGAGTGGTGAGTCAGAGCTTGAAAAAGGGAGCTCTAACTCTCCAAAGTTTACACTCTGAAAATCTTGCCGGTCTCGAAGGTGCCACGGGACTCAAATCCTGCTGTTTTACTGCAGACCAACATGGCTGCCCACCTAAATGGTCCGGGACTAATGGCTTTACATCGCCCTTTTTTGTACTTCCCCCTCAAAAGAGATTATTATAGATGAGCAAAATGGAGAGGAAAGGAATAGATGGTTGATGTGTATTGCAAAGTGGGAGTTGTCTTTGCACTGCAAAGACTGCATAAGAATAGAAGAAGCAGTGTGGTAAAGTGGTTCAGGGAGAAGATTATAGACTGGGGGAGCCCAGGTTCACACATCCTTGCTCGGACCAGATAAGGATCTCTGGCCAAATCACTCAAGCAACTCCGTTGGGGTGATACGAAGAGGAGGGTATGAGGCTGCACTGCACAAATTCCGTATCATACGGAGCCAATGGGCATCACTTTCTGGACTTTGAATGACACTGACCCTGCTGTGGAAGCTCACTGGGTGATCTTGGACCAGTCACTCTCTTCCAGCCTAACCTACCTTGCAAGGTTGTTGTGAGGATAAAATGGAGGGAGATGATCGGTTGACGGCTCGAGGCCTAAAACAGAAATCACAATTCTTTAAAAGCTACTTTTGTGTAAACAAAACAAGGTTTTTGGAATTGGTTGACAGATCGAGATGTAAAATAGAAATCATAATTTTTTAAAAGCGGCTTCTGTTTTCTTGTTAACGGAACAAGTTTCTTCTAGCCTTGAAAGCTACATGGTGTTTGGGAATGTCTCTGGTGAACGGCAACATGGAATAGATGCCAAAAATAAAGAAGCACATGTAGGTCCACAGAGGTGTCTTGACCTACCTCACAGGGTTGTTGTACAGGAGGGTTGCCAACCTCCAGGTGGGGCCTGGAGATCTCCTGGAACTACAACCGATCTCCTGACTATAGGGATCAATTCCCCTGGATAAAATGGCTGCTTTGGAGGATGGACTTTACGGCATTATACTCTGCTAAGGTCCCTCTCCTCCCCAAAACCAGCCCACCTCCGAGAGCCAGTTTGGTGTAATGGTTAAGAGTGTGGGATCTAATCTGAAGAGCTGGGTTTGATTCCTCCTCCACGTGAAGCCAGCTGGGTGACCTTGGGTCAGTCATAGCTCTCTCAGAGCTCTCTCAGCCCCACCCACCTCACAGGGTGTTTGTTGTGGGGGTAATAACATAATAACATACTTTGTAAACTACTCCGAGTGGGCAAATGTTATTATTATTATTATGTTATTGTTATTGTTATTTACTCCCAAATCTCTAGGAGATTCCCAACCTGGAGTTGGCAACCCTATTCTGGAGATAAGCCTACTGAAGTTCTAGAGCACTTTGTAAATAAAAAGAGTAACAGAGAGCAGAACCACAAGTGACAAAAGGCACAGATTGGACACTTGTCAGCTTCCCTCAAGTTTTGGCGGGAAATGTAGGCAGCTTGGCGGAATGTTGGACAAGTGACAGTTGAAAAGTCCATTGGACAGCAGTCGGAGAGCCAAGCTGCGAGACCAGGACGCCTACGTTTCCCATCAAAACTTGAGGGAAGCTGACAAGTGTCCAACTAGTGTCAGGCGTCACTTGTAGTTTGGCCCTCAGTTGGCTTAAAAGCATATTATGCACAGAACTCCCAGCACCTCCTGTGATTTGAGCCTTATTGGGGTGGCACATCTGTGCCCACATGGCGTCGCTTGAGTCTGAAGACGGAAGAACATTCCTCTCTATGAAAAAGACCGTTGCGCATAGAAAAATAGCACATCAAGGCTGTTTTCAATGGCATGAGAGTGAGTAGAGCTGAGAAAGGGTAGATTGCCCAAGGAGGGTAGAGTGTTCATGAACAATGAGCAGAACCACAAGTGACAAAAGGCACAGATTGGACACTTGTCAGCTTCCCTCAAGTTTTGGCGGGAAATGTAGGCAGCTTGGCGGAATGTTGGACAAGTGACAGTTGAAAAGTCCATTGGACAGCAGTCGGAGAGCCAAGCTGCGAGACCGGGACGCCTACGTTTCCCATCAAAACTTGAGGGAAGCTGACAAGTGTCCAACTAGTGTCAGGCGTCACTTGTAGTTTGGCCCTCAGTTGGCTTAAAAGCATATTATGCACAGAACTCCCAGCACCTCCTGTGATTTGAGCCTTATTGGGGTGGCACATCTGTGCCCACATGGCGTCGCTTGAGTCTGAAGACGGAAGAACATTCCTCTCTATGAAAAAGACCGTTGCGCATAGAAAAATAGCACATCAAGGCTGTTTTCAATGGCATGAGAGTGAGTAGAGCTGAGAAAGGGTAGATTGCCCAAGGAGGGTAGAGTGTTCATGAACAATGAGCAGAACCACAAGTGACAAAAGGCACAGATTGGACACTTGTCAGCTTCCCTCAAGTTTTGGCGGGAAATGTAGGCAGCTTGGCGGAATGTTGGACAAGTGACAGTTGAAAAGTCCATTGGACAGCCGTCGGAGAGCCAAGCTGCGAGACCGGGACGCCGACGTTTCCCATCGAAACTTGAGGGAAGCTGACAAGCGTCCAACCTGTGCCTTTTGTCACTTGTGGTTCTGCTCAGAGTCTGGCTTGTTCTGTTGCCCTTACACTTGAAAAGCTCAACTGAGTTTGCGAGGCCTTGCAGCAAATCCGAGAAACCAATTGTCACGTATTTAGATCTGCCTCTTCAATCAGGCAAAAAGCATCCACCGGAGCTGTCATGTGCGGAAACCGTCTTGGATCTTTGGCAGGGAAAAAACACTTTTGAGGGTGGAATCCAGCGATTGTTTCTTGACCACAGGATGCAGACGGACTGCACCCGGGGGGGGGGGGGGCGGGGGGGGGAGCGGCATCTGGTCTGAATTGATCCTTCAGAAGTACAGATGACATCAGCAAAAGACAGCTTTGAAAAGGAGGAAATGCTGCCAGCAGCAAGGCAGAGCGTTAGAGCGATGTGCGTTCAAAGCACCTTGCAGGCAACAGCCCTGTAAGGTAGGCCTGGATTATTATTATCCTCACACAGCAGATGGTCAGAGGTAGAGGCTAGGAAGGGCACAAGTAAGATTTGAACCAGGACTTATTTAATTTAATCATTTATTTACATCATTTATAGTCAGCGTTTCTCACTGAGACTCAAGGTGGATTATATAGAGTGAGATTAGTACAGTCCATTTAAAGGTAAGGTAAAGGTAGTCCCCTGTGCAAGCACCGAGTCAATACTGACCCATGGGGGGGGGGATGCCATATCTCAACATTTTCTTGGCAGACTTTTTACAGGTTGGTTTTCCATTGCCAATCAACTACACTTTACCCCCAGGAAACTGGGTACTCATTTTACTGATCTTGGAAGGATGGAAGGCTGAGTCAACCTTGAGCCGGCTACCTGAACCCGGCTTCCGCCAGGATCGAACTCAGGTCCTGAGCAGAGCTTGGGCTGCAGTACTGCAGCTTACCACTCTGCGCCACGGGGCCCTTTTCAATTTAAAGGACTTTTCCATAAACAATGCCATAGGGTAAATAAATGCAAGTTTACCGAGACATATCGTTAGCAAGAATCCAATACAGAGTAATATGTACTGTGATTTCAGCTAGTCAGGATTTCAACTCATCACAACATCTTTATTGAGGGGGAACAGACAGACCAAGGGACAGGCCCAACAGAAGCTCTATATATACACATAAGCCACGCCCCCATTACATAACAACTAATAGAACACACATAGCTAGAATCCTTGATTTGCATTAACTATATACATAATAACATATTTACAAGATTGTGATCGGCCTTTATTCAAGAAGACCGGTTGGCTGCTGCCAACAAGAAACCACCAATAGGATTGAAGCCTTTAGGACAGGGGTGGGCAAATTGCGGCCCGCGGGCCACATGCGGCCCGCTGCAGAGTTTTTTGTGGCCCGCCAAGACAGTCAGAAAAATCCGCCTTGAACCGAGATTTCCTTCCCGTGCGCGACCGAAGATTCGTCTCGTATTTTCCACTAGGACGGCTATGTCAATACTCATGCGCAGTGTAGATACGTGCTTTTCCGGTTGATCTGGTTAATTTCAATTTTGTCTTTGCAACAGTAAATCTATAAATTTCCAACTTTAGTGAAACTTTAGTGATTTTTATGATACAATTTATACCTTTTCTGAAATGCAAAGTTAACTAATGAATGCAATCATTTTAAAAGGTGCGGCCCTCCGCTAACCTCCACTCCCACAAAGTGGCCCCCAAGCCAAAACAATTGCCCACCCCTGCTTTAGGAGGCTAGCGTTTATTGAAGTTAGCCCAGTACATAACACAGAGTTGAAGAAATACTGAAACAGAACATAAGCAATTCTAGGGCTGACATTACACCATGTGAAGCACAAGTAGCTCATAGGAGCACAGATTTAAGACAACAAATAATACATAAGGCAACATAGTGGTGAAGTCTATGGTCCTTAACTCATTAGGGAAGCATCTGAGAGTCTACAATACAAACGCCTTTTTGAATAATTCAGTTTTGCATCATTTGCGGAAAGCTAAGAGAGTGGGGGCACTCCTGAACTCCTCAGGCAGGCAGTTCCACAGGATAGGGGCCACCACAGAGAAAGCCCATGTACAGGCTGCTGTCGATTTCACCATGTGCAGACTGACACCTGCAAGAGACCCTGTTCTGATGAGCGAAGCCTGGATAGCGAGACAGAGTTGGGTGTCATCTGCATATTGGTGACATCCAACTCCATAGCTGCAAATGAGTTCTCCTAAAGGCTTTATGGAGAGGTTGAATAACATGGGAGATACTGTGCCCTGTAGAACCATGCGAGATAGCTCTCATTCTGGGGATGGCTGATCTCCGACAGCAACCCTTTGGGCCCGTCCCATGAGAAACCATTTAAACCAGTCCAAGGCACATCCTTCGATGCCCACTTCTGTCTCTAGAGGCTTCAACAGAATGGCATGGTCTACTGTGTGAAAGGCTGCAGTCAGATCCAGGCTCAGCGCTCACTTGCTTAACCCCTTGCACTAGCTCCTGTGCTGCATCTACCTTTGTTTTACCCCACTAGCCAATTTGCAAGACTCAGAGCCAAGCTACAGGTGACGCCTTACACAGGTTGGACACTTGTCAGCTTCCCTCAAGTTTTGATGGGAAATGTAGGTGTCCTGGTTTTACAGCTTGGCTCTCCATTACAGCTGCAAGACCAGGATGCCTACATTTCCCATCAAAACGTGAGGGAAGCTGACAAGTGTCCAACCTGTGTCAGGCGTCACTTGTAGCTTGGCTCTGAGTCTTGCAAATTGGCTAGTGGGGTAAAACAAAGGTAGATGAATAGTCCCATTTCTCAAGCATTCAAATCCCCTTCTCAATATTTCTAAAAGAACCCCAACTCCTCCACATTTAATTCAATAAAGCGTTCTTATTTCTTATTTGATTGGGGGAGGGGGAAGAAATATGAGAAAATTGAGAGCAACGCTTTAGAAGATGTTCAGCATTCCAAATCCTTGGCACACATTATCTCGACAATCTTGGCAACAACTCTTCCAGAAAGACCAGTATTATTGCCCTGTGAGGCAGAGAGAGAGAGAGAGAGAGAGAGAGAGAGAGAGAATAGTTTGACTAAGGCCACTGTGTGAACATGTGGCCAATAGAAGATCAGAACGGGTGACCTCTACAGCATCACCTTAGCCACTGTGTTACACAAGCACCTGTGTCAGGACTTTTGCACATTGCTATTTTACATCTTGGCCATCGTTAAAACTCAAAAACGGACCCTGGGATCTCACATAGCAAAAAGTAGTCTGTGCTGAAAACCTGTGTTGTGCCGTGGAAACAGAACCAAGTGGCGTGGAGGCGTATTTGAAGAGGACGGTGTCTCCACATCCCGTCCTCATGCCAGCCGCTGTTGTCTTTGACCTGCCTCTTTTCCTTCCCTTTCATTGTGTCCGTACAAAAGGATCGCTACAGCAAGAATCATATCCATGCTCGGAATTGAGTGAGCACATCATGTAGAAGCAATTTTTTTTTAAAAAAAACCTTGCTTCAGTTGGAAAAGGAAAATAAAGCAAAGGCTCGAAGCAAAGGAAGGGAGCATGCAGAAGAAGTTCGAGCGTTAGGCAGAAGGCACCTAACGCTCGAACTACTTCTGCATGCTCCCTTCCCGATACGCAATTTTTGTCTTGTATGTTACTTGCTTGCTTCCCAGCCACCTTATTTGCTTGCACCCCGGCCACCTTCCCAGCCAGGGGCGGCGCAAGGATCTGCCACGCTTGTGGCCAGCCGGCCAGCCGCCCCCGCGCGCGCACAAGCGCGCGTGCACCGGCCTGCGTGATGACGTCACGCATGATGTCATCATGGGAGCGCGCACGCTGCCACTGGCCCGATTGCTGTGGCGGGCGGCCTCTGAGCTCTCCCGCTCGGTTGCCTGCGCCGCTGCAGATGCCTGCCCGCGATGGCTGCGCCTGGCCGGGGGCTGGCGGCAGCGGTGGCGCGGCGTGGGAAGGATAGGAGGCTGGTGCTTTGTGGTGCGCGCTCCCGCCTGCCGCACCTCCTCCGGCGCTCCCTCTGGCACCCCGCGCCTGCGGCCACCGCCTACCTGGCCTTAATAGGCGCGCCGGCCCTGTTCCCAGCTTGCTTCTGAGCCACATGAGCAACCGCACAGGTAGTCATTTTGTCTCTTTTCGTATCCAACAAACACTAAAGTACAATCTGGGCAGGAACTGGCCATGCACAGCAGACTGAAGCAATGTGAACGTTCATTCTAAATTTTTGAAGAGAAGCAGGCTTCCCAGAGCAATACTGTACATCAATTCCATCTTTCTGGAATCAAACGGGGCCAAGCGTGGAAGGCTGTTTGCCAGAAAACCCCCACCCGCAGGGTTGTAATTCCTTTGGGGAAATGATGTCAGGCCATCAGCCTCCACCCCACCCCCCATAGCACTTTCTCCTCCAGTTCTCTTGCAGCTTCTGAAGAAGGGCTAAACTTGTGCTCTCTCTTCCCCCCTACGATGTTTTCTTTTTAATGAAGAACAGTCTTGGAAAGTTCAGATCTTAATTAAAAGAGCAGGGGTGGGGAAATGGCGGCTTAATCCTTTCCCCTGCTCAGAATTAGACATGGGCACGAACAGGAAAAAAAACGAACATGGTGTTCGTTGTTCATTGCTATCCACGAACAACTAACAACGAACACTGATGAACATGATCCTGTCACGAACATGTTTGTTATTCGTGGGGGCCAGCAGGCCCCCTCCAGCCATCAAAATCCCTACTGCACCATTCCCAGAAACCTGACCTGAGCAGGCAGCAGGAAAGGTACCAATAATAAATAATAGGTTGGCCCCAGAGCCTGGCAGCAGCCCTGGAGCCTGAAGGGGTAGATCCCTATCCCACCACACACAAAGAAAATTCAAGCTCCAATGCACTCACCCTGTCTCTCTAACAGCAGCTGTCTCTCCATGAAAGCCAGAGCTGGGAGCCCCCCTCCCCCCTGCTCTTTTCCTCTTGTAACAAATTTGGAGCTCCAGTTCACACTCAGAAGGAACACCTGCCTATCAAGCTAAATTGGGCTTAGATTGGGGTTTCCAGGGCAACAGCAGAAGTTCAGACAGTTCAGACAATCCCTGCCTGAGTTGTAAAGGGAATTGATTGCAGGTGCCAGAGTGTCTGGCCTGACGAACAGCAATGAATGAGGCTTGCAATGACCACCTGTTCATTTAGAATGGGGCCTCACGAACAGCTTGCTCGCGAACAGCTGATCGGGCTTTTCGTGGGTTTTTTCAGTTCATAATGCTGTTCATGCCCATCTCTACTCAAAATAGCCACCTGCAAGCCACCTGTCAGTCTCTGGCAGTTAAATCCCCAAGTTCTCCCCCAGTTAACACACAAGTGTTCCAGTTGAAGTAACTTTATTAGAGATCCATTCAGTACAAGGTGCTCAGACAGTGGAATTGGCAGAAGTGACGTATGTGGGGCTAGCAGTGTTAGTTATAGAGAATACTCCCACCTTGGGAAAGAGGACCGTTAATTGGGGGGGGGGGGATTTGGAGTGAGACATTGTTTTAGAGTAGACAGTGAGAAAGAGGAACTTATCTTTGGTTCTCAAGTAGGATACATTTCGAGCCAGTTTCAGCTGGCAGTCAAGGACACTGGCTCCATGGAGCAAGAAAGAGAAAGTAAACATTTGCGAGATAACCTACTGGCATTGCAGCAATAAAGAACTTCCCATACTCTCAGAGACCAGAGGCAGAGCCCATATACATTCATGGCAGATATGCAGGAGGCATATATGACACCACGATTCCACTTTATCATACTCAAATAGGATCTATAAACAGAACCTAAAATGGGATCTGCAGATAATTGATGCCCCACCGAAGGCACAAGAGTAGGTTTACCTACACTCACCACCTCACCATTTAGCTTATCTTCTTAGATCTGACGAGATCAGGCTCACCTGGGCTACCCAGGTCAGGGTGATGGGGGGGGGGGATACCTACAGAAATATGCTAGTGGGATTGAGATGTTTATAAGAAAAATACACATGCATAGGGCTTTTTTTCTGGGAAAACAGGTGGTGGAACTCAGGGGGTTGCCCCCGGAGAAAATGGTCACATGGCTGGTGGCCCCGCCCCCTGATCTCCAGACAGAGTGGAGTTGAGATTGCCCTCCGCACCGCTGAGCGGTGCAGAGGACAATCTCAACTCCCCTCTGTCTGGAGATCAGGGGGCGGGGCCACCAGCCATGTGACCATTTTCAAGAGGTTCCGGAACTCTATTCCCCCGCGTTCCGCCTGAAAAAAAGCCCTGCACATGCATGTACATTCCTATGGCTATCTGGAGATGAGTGATAACGTGTGTGTTTGAGCAAGGCCCATCAAAGCTTTAGCACATGGGAGCCAGGAGTGGAACCAACCCGAGAACGGCTGATTCACACTTAAAAAAAGAATCATAGGAAAGTGTGAAGAGTAAAAGGCCGGGACGCAGGAGGGCTTGTGGGTGGGTGTGATTTGGTGGGGTAACTTTTTCTTTAAAGGAGTCACAAATTCCCCCAAGTTTTACATCACTATGAATCATGCAGAGATATGCTGATGAGATTCCATTTGAGAATTACCCTCCACGGAGGATTCCTTTGCCAGGATTCCAGCAGTGAAAGAGCTGATCTGAGGGTGGTGGGGGTGGTGGAGGTGGCGGGATGGAGAACGTACTGCAGCCTTTTGGGGACTGAACAATTTTCAAATGCATGCTTGAATGGTTCCCTTTTCCCAAAAAGCATGGAGAAAATTAAAATATCAACAAGAAGGTCAGGCTCAATTAAAGAGTAGCCGAGCATCCATTTTCCACCTAAATTACTGCAGATGGGAGGGAGGATATGGGAGGAGAATTCAAAGTGCAATCTCCTACCTATAGCTAGGGTTGACAACTCTGAACTGGAAAAATCCTGGAGATTTCTGGGTGGAGTCTGAGAACAATGGAAATTGGGCAAGAGAGAAAAATCAGCAGGGATTCATGCCAGAGTCCACCTTCCATTCTCTCCAGGGGAACTCATCTCCAGGACCTGCCTGGAAGTTGGCAACCTTCCCCCAAAGTTTCCAAAGTAAGGACTTCTTCACTCAAAGCGCTCACTGCCACAAGATGTAGCGATGGCCGCTACTTTTACTGAAAGGCGGTGATAAATAAATTATGTAGGCCCCAGAAACCTAATTAAAGGATTCCATGTTTGGGTCATTAGCAGAGTCTATTGTTAGGCATAGGAGGCCTGATCATAGGTGGTTGTGAGCTCATTCTGCTGGCTGGTGAGTGTGCATGAGAGAAAATAACAGAACATACACTTGCTTATATTTAGAAAGGAAATAAGAGTTCTTTACTGTAGGAACCCCATATAGGAAAGGAGGAGAGACAGATCCTAACTACCTATCTAGTCTAAGCATGGGCATGGATGGCAGGGCAAGGCCTGCATCCATGCTTCCAAGATGGAGGGAGGAGAAAGAGAGAGGTGTTTCCTGGAACAATGCCAGGAAAAGAAGAGGTGAGAGGGAGGAAGTTAGGAGGAAGAAATCCTGAGAATAACAACCTGCATATTAAAGGACAGTCAGAGCAGAAAACAATAGTAAACAGTAAACAGAGTGCCCTGACCTCTCTTTCTCTTTGGTTTGTTCCCCTCTGAAACCTGAGAAAAGGGACAGCACTGGATCCTCCTCTTCCAACAGGCGGGAGTTAGACAAATTCATGGAGGAGCGTTCACGATGATGCAATAATTAAACAGAGCATCCTCTGAATACTGTCCTGGGAAAGGTGACAATATAAAGAGGCTTTAACTTCCAGGCCCTGCTGGTAGGCCTTCCAGAGTAGGGTTGCCAGCCTCCAGATAGTGGCTGGAGATCTCCCAGAATTACAACTGGTCTCCAGGCCAGAAATATCAGTTCACCTGGAGAAAATGGCTAATTTGTGTGTGTGGGGGGGGGGACTCTATGGAATTATGCCACGCCAAGGTCCTTTCCCTCCCCAAACCCCACTTTCTCCAAGTTTCTCCAGGTTTCATCCCCCAGATCTCCAGGAATTTCCCAACTGGGAGCTGGCAACCCTATTCCAGAAGCATCTAATTGGCTAATGTATATGCCCCATGTATATGCTATGGAGGATGCTGAGATCAGCAGGTAAACACTTACTGGTGGTCCCTGGCCCTACGAAGGCTCAAATGGCCTCGACCAGGGCCAGGGCATTTTGGGTCCTGGCCCCAGCCTGGTGGAACTCTCTGTCGGAAGACACTTGGACCCACCAAGATCCTCCATCTTTTCGACGGGCCTGCAAGATGGAGATGTTCCGCCAGGCATATGGTTGAGGCCAACATTAAATCCATCAGTGAGTCTGCCTGCCGGTCTCCTACCTAGGGGTGGGGGGGAGCCAGGGCTTTTTTTCAGGGGGAACGTGGTGGAACAGAGTTCCAGCACCTCTTGAAAATACTCGGAAATAGTGCTTGAAAAGAATATTATTTCAAAGAATACCGTGTTTTTCTTCCTCGTTTCCCTCTTAAGAGTTCCGCCCCCTCTTTCCCCAGAAAAAAACCCCTGGGGGAAGCTATATGGCCACCTGCCTCTCCACGCATGAACAACCACAAGATATTGATCCAGACCTTCACCCTTTCTATTTATGGTGAACATGTGAATTTCTTGAAATGTTGTGTTGTGTTGTGAATTCTGTAATTTTATTACGCTCCTGTATTTTATCTTTTTTTATCGTAACCCACCCTGAGACCGCTTGTGGGGGGGGGGGCTATAAATCAAATAAATAATAATAATAAATCAAATAAATAATAAAAAACGATTAAATATAAAGATCTGGCAATAGAAACCACCCGACTATGGAAGAAGAATGCAACAGTAGTCCCCATTGTCATCGGGGCACTTGGAACCATCTCGAAACACTTTGCAATTCATATGGAAAAGCTGCAGCTTTCTGACATAACACCTACAGAACTGCTTTGACAATGTCACATCAATTTTATTCAAGCTTGTGTTGCTGTTTTGTTTGTTGTTTGTGACTTGTAATGGCCTATGGCTGAATACAATAAACCTTTCCACCTACACCTACAGAACTGCAAAAGACGGCGCTACTTGGAACAGCGTACACACTATGCCGATATCTGGTTGATACTTAGGTCTCTGGCGGAAACTTGTATCAGCTCAGCAAGGCCAATCAATGATAACATGAGATCTTTATTTATTACTGATTGTGTTGCGTGTAACTCAAATAGTGATGATGATGATGATGATGATGATGATGATGATGATGATGTAAGCCTCCCAAAGAGCTTTGGCTATAGGCAGTATAGAAATGAAATAAGTAATAATAATAAATAAATAATCCTCTGCAAAACACAGCTGATCTCAATGGACCACTGGTCTGATATGGGAGGATACTTTTAGGTAAAGATGTGTCCCTGTGAGCTTTCTGAATAACAGTCTTTAGGTATGATCTTTTGGGATATGGCTAGCTAAAAGTGGAACCTCCAAATTCAGGAGCAGTATATCTTTTGTATCAAAAGCAAGGAATGACACACTGCACTCTATTGAGCTTGTCAGTGCAGGATCCTCTAGTAGCCCTGGGTGAGATTATAATCCTGGACTGGACAGATGGAGGCAACCAGGTAATTGCCATGGTGCCATGGCAGTGTCCTATGGTTGCTCTACTCATCATCTGCTCGAATCAAGTCCTTGCTGCCTCCTAAAGTTTATGATCAGCCCTGATGAGGCACATCTTTTCCATGGCTTTGACTTCTGTTCAAAAACTGAAGCCCCTTGAAGAACACGCCAATTGGAAGCCCTCCTGCAGTATCCTCAAAGACAAATGTGGCCCATAAAAAGCATTGTCTCCTTTACTGTGTTTCTTTTGAAAAATAAACTCTGGAAGTGCCATCTTCATCTGCTTTGGGATTTTAAAATCTTTCTCTCCATTTCCATTCTCCAGTTCAGCACAGGCTTATTAAAAGAAAGCCAACCGATCGTTAGGACGAATTAATCATTGGCCAACCCAGAATAGCCAGGTACCAGCCAGAGTCACAAAGCTAGCAATCTGTTCTTTGGTGGACAATTGTTTGTTTGTTTATATCATAAATGCTCCTGTTTTATACCTATATATTGTTTAGAGGCCTCTGTGTGTCCCTACAACCAGAAGCTCAGTAGGTGGTTATGTGGAAATAAGCCTTTTTCAGCAGTGAGTTTTACTTCATTTACATTTTATTTATTTATTTATTTTATCGTATTTGTATTCCGCCCTCCCCATGAGCAGGCTCAGGGCGGATAACAGCGTTAAGAACATTTAAAACATTCCATATAAAACATTTAAAAGCATCATACAAAAATATAAAAATAGCAGCACTCTTTTTCTTGACGGCGGCAATACAGTTAATAACAAATAGTGCAACAGTACAGTTGAACATAGCAGCAGTTTAAGAACAGTGGTGGGCAGCTCTCATAGGGAGGGGGGGTAGATGTTGTATCCTCCAGCCAGCAGAGGCCCAGCCTCAGCCATAAGCCTGGCGGAACAACTCTGTCTTACAGGCCCGGCGGAAAGATAGTAGATCCTGCCGGGCCCTGGTCTTGGTAGACAGAGCATTCCACCAGGTAGGAGCCAGGACTGAGAAAGCTCTGGCTCTAGTCGAGGCCAGGCGGGCCTCCTTGGAGCCAGGGACTGATAACAGTTGCTTTCCTCCCGATCGGAGGGTCCTCTGCGGAATATCCTGTGAGAGATGGTCCCTCAGATACGCTGGCCCCAGTCTAACAATCAAATGTTATCAGTGACGATAGATAAAACAAGCCTCCATATTCAGGGGCAGTATGGGTCTAAGGGGATGAAATGGCAGGAATCTCATGATCAGATCTTAGGCAGTATATTTTAATAAGGAAAACAGCCAAGGGGGCTGAATTGGATGAAAGAAATATTTCTGCGCTCTTTTCCTGTTCTAAATCACCCCCTGAAACATACAAAACCATGTTTTCTTCCCTGGAAGAAATCCAACTGTAGGCCCAGTGTAGGGGGAATTAGATAAGGAAAACAATACCAACTCCAGCATTCTGGCTCTGATCCAATTCACCACCCTCTTGGGGAAAAACCCTACTTTGTCCTTGGCTATATATTTTTAATCCATCCTTCTTCCAAGGTGCCAAGAGAGGCATACATAGCTCATCCTATTTTGTAGGTTAGGCTCAGGGGGAACCCAGAATTACCCAATGAGATTTGTGACAGAGCGTGGACTTGAACTCAGGTCTTGGGATACTAGCTGATTAATCACCAAAGGTGCGGGTCTCAATAGAAGCTGTGAGATATTGGATCATGTATTTCCCATATAACGTCTTGGCTGCCCACTGTCAGAAACAGCATGCTAGGATAGGGGGACCTCAGGGCTGACCCAAGAAAACAATATTCATGCTCATATCTACAGCAAATCTTACAAAAGGTATGTTTTTCTTGATAAGGAGCTGGAGAGAGATTGTGGCTTTCTGGTGGATTTGCAAGAGACAGAGAAAAGCTTGTCTAAACCAGAGAGGCAACGTCTGCCACTCGGAAATTTGTTAATGTAAACTGTGAGCAGGCAGAGCGCAGGCAGTTCCCCTAATCGGCTGGCACACAATATCAGCGAAGCCGTCTGGAAAGACATGAAACAGAAAGGTGGATCGGTTTTATTTAAAGCTGCACGTGCCAGAGGCACAGGGGGGTTGGTGAGGTCTCAGAGGAAATGGAATATGGGGAGGGGAAACCACGTCAAGACCATCAGTTTCACAAGGAAATGCCAATCTGACTGAATCAGAAAAGCGCAGAACTTCAGAAAATGTCATTGCGAGAGGAATGCTCCCCTGACATCTAAATTAGGAGAGGTTGCAAAGAGGGATTGCATGCTTCTAAAAGAGAAGTCTGGGAATATTGAAAGAGGGCTGTAGAGACAGCCAAGCCATTTGGGTACCAGAGGCAGAGAATCCAAATGATGCTATGTCCAGTGCAGGGCAGTGGAGCCAAGGTAGGGTTGCTCTGCAGTGCCATCATGGCAGATGGCCAAAGAGGGTACTGCAGCTTTCAGCCCAGCAGTAAATAGGGTCCTCTCTGGCCCTCTATCTTGATCTCGTCAGATCTCAGAAGCTAAGCAGGGTCAGCCTTGGTTAGTAATTGGATGGGAGACCTCCAACGAAAACCAGTGCTGCAGAGGCAGGCAAACCATCTCTGTTCATTTCTTGCTGTGAAAATCCCACTAGGGGTTGCTATAAGTCAGCTATGACTTGAGGGCACTCTCCTCCTCCTCTTCCTCCTCCTCCTTCTGGCCCTATATAACTATTGTTTCTGACCTGGCTTCTCAGTTTGAGCAACTATGAGCTGTGCGGAACCTCATCCAGTTGTTCCCCCTCCTGCTAACAAAAATATTAAAATAAAATAAATACTTTGATGAATTGATGCTACTCCAAAATCTGCTACAATCCAAGTCAATGGAAAGGGCAGGACAGGAGCCATTTTCAAGACCTGGAAAGTCCCCTGCCCACTAAGGTTGTCCACTCTGGGTTGAGAAATTCCTGGAGATTTGGGGTGGAGCCTGGGGAGGACAGTTTAGGGAGCTTAGTAGCAGAGATGGGCATGAACCAAAATATGAACCAAAATTAAGCACGAACCAGGCCGGTTCATGGTTTGCAAACCACGGTTCATCAGACCCCATTTCTGACGAACCACCACGAACTTTTAGGCTGGTTTGTTTTTTGGTTCGTCACTGTGGATAGCCTGGTGCCAATCAATCAGTTTCCTAGGCAACAAGGGATGGACTTCCTGCAGACCTTCTGCTGACCCGGAAGTGATGATTTTCTGACCTGGATGTGACGTTTTCACAAACCAAACAAACCAGGGGCAGGTTCATGAAAGTTCATGGTTCATGGTTCGTGAAATTTGACAAACCATGAACCACATGGTTCATTTTTTTCCCGGTTCGTGCCCATCTCTACTTAGTGGGGCATAATACTTGAGAACTTCTGGAGAGACAGCAGACTAGAAATTAATAAAAGACATTGTTAACCATACAGGTACACATGGGTTTCCCTAGCAGGCCTGATAGCACCCTCCTTGGGACCATTTCAGGTCAGGAAAATGGCGCAGAAAGCTGAAGCTCCTTCTCCATACATGCCCCGTTTTCAATCTGTATTGGGCCCAATGTGTATGGGAACTGAAGAGAACCCGCACTTTTTCTCTATTACTCTCAAAAGTGAAACAAGAACCTTGTTTCCTGCCCCCTAAATATACAGCAACAACATTTTGTACAGTCCTAATATCAGCCTCTGAAGAAGGAAAACAAAAATTAGCACGAGAGCGCAAGAATATAAAAAAGAGCCCTGTTGAATCAAAGCAGGCGTCCATCTAGTCCAGTGTCCTGTCTCGCACAGTGGCCAACCAGTTATTCTGGAGGGCCCAAAACAGGGCTCAGAGACCGAGGCCTTTCCCTGATGCTGCCTCCTGGCTCTGGGATTCAGAGGTTGACTGCCTCTGAAGGTGGAGGTTCCCTCTGGTCATCATAGATAGTAACCACTCCTCCATGCATGTGTCTAATTCTCTTTTAATAAGAACTTAAATTGGATGGACGTATGGATGGACAGACAGACAGACGAACGAACGGAGGGAGGTAGGGGGAGTGAAAGAGAGAATGATTTTTTTATTCCCTCTGAGCTACCTTGTGCTAACCATGGTTTAAAAACAGGATATGGGGCAATCAAGACTGCGTGTGGCTGGCCTGATAGAGAAGAGCTGGTTTCTTAAGAAACATGTTTTACTTGGCAAATGGGGCACCTCCCTGAACCTCTGTAGCGTTGGTCCTCCTAACGTAAACCTCGTTCGCCTGTCCAAGAGTTACCTCATGCTACGAGCTCTGAGGCTATTTCCCTGCATATTAAACCAGTGGGTTGAATCTGTGGTTTGGGGCCGGTGTGTCAGCCATCTCTTTTGTGGTTAGTCAAGTGCAAGCTCAGTCTCCAGAAATGACAGACCTGCTCATGATGAAGCGTGGGGGAGAAGGAAGCTTTCTGAGAGCCAAGGGTCGGCACAGTTGCTTGTTTTATGTGCCGCAAGGAAAGAGGGCTTGAAATTAGGGTCGCCAACCTCCAGGTGCGGACCGGCAACCTCTAAGAATTACAACTGGTCTGGACTACAGAGATCAGATCCCCTGGAGAAAATGGCTGCCTTGGAGGCTGGACTTTATGGTTTTATACCCCGCTGAGGTTCCTCCCCTCCCCAAACTTTGCCTGTCTTAACAACAACAACATTCAATTTATATACTGCCCTTCAGGATGACTTAACACCCACTCAGAGCGGTTCACAAAATATGTCATTATTATCTCCACAACAACAATCACCCTGTGAGGTGGGTGAGGCTGAGAGAGCTCTGGAAGAGCTGTAACTGACCCAAGGTCACCCAGCTGGCTTCAAGCAGAGGAGTGGGGAATCAAACCCGGCTCTCCAGATTCCTGCCACTTTTAACCACTACGCCTTAAGATCCACCCCCAAAGCTTCAGGAATTTATCAGCCTTGGAGTTGGCAACCCTGCTTGAACTGTAGAGGCCTTTCTGCTTTATAAGACACGTGCATGTTGGTGAGGTTAGAGTGGTAGAGATTCATCACGGCTTTTTCATAGTGATTCCTGAAGAAGGAATGCCTTCTCTTTGGGGAGGATCAAGCCCCTTATAGCATATATATGCTATAAGCTCCTTATAGCATATATGTCACCGTCTTACAGTGAATCAGAACATTGGTCAGTTGAGACGGCCCCATGCTGTCACTCTGACAGGCCACAGCTTCCTAAGGTCTCCGAGGCTAATCTTTCCTAGCTCTGCTGCCACACATCTTTTTCACTGGAGACGCAAGGCATTTAACTTGGAACCTGCAAGCATTTGCTATATTGCCTATTATCTCGTGGTCCCTAGGTAACAGTTTGTCCCTGTTTTCTGGTGCCTGGCTCTGTTAAAGACTTATTTTTTAAGTACGTTTTCTTTTTGGAGGAAAGAGCAAGAGTCCAGTAGCACCTATAAGACTTCTAGCAAAAATTTTGTGGTAGGGTATGAGCTTTCGTGAGTCACAGTATCTGATGAAGCGAGCTATGACTCAGGAAAGCTCCTACCCTGCCACAAATTTTGTTAGACTTATACGTGCTGCTGGACTCTTGCTCTTTTCTACTGCTACAGACAGACTAACATGGCTACCCATCCCGATCTATATTCCTTTTGGAGAATCCTTGTTGAGAGTTCCTAGAAATGTCCTCTTTCAGATTTGAGCCTCTGCCTCTATATTTAATATAAATTAGCTATGCCCCACCTTCACTCCTGAAAAAAGCGGGGGCTGAAGTCACTTACAACCTTTTGGTCATGTTTGCATATATGATCAGGGAAGATAGAAGCTTTCTGGTACTTTATTTATTATATCACTTGTGGTTTGAGGATCCAAGAACTAGATTTCTACCCATATTTTTTAATTCCTTTCTGACTCCACAGCCTCTTCTAAAATTTAACGTCCCTTTGTTCTGTCAGCTACTGTTCCTTGTTTAAGAGATCGTTTAATTTTACTCTGTATTCAACTAAGTTGGTAGATATTTCTCAGTTTCCTCATGTTTATAATAACATTTCATTTATATACCGCCCTTCAGGACAACTTAATGCCCACTCGGAGTGGTTTACAAAGTATGTTATTATTATCCCCACAGCAAAACACCCTGTGAGGTGGGTGGGGCTGAGAGAGCTCTGAGAGAGCTGTGACTGACCCAAGGTCACCCAGCTGGCTTCAAGCAGAGGAGTGGGGAATCAAACCTGGCTCTCCAGATTAGAATCCTGCCGTTCTTAACCACTACACCAAACTGGCTCCCAGAGTCCAATAGGTGTGTGTGTTACTACTAGACATGGGCACGAACCAAAAAAAATTAGTAAATCCGCGGATCGTGGTTCAGTGCCGATGACGATCCCGAAGTCTCGAACCGCAACAGGCATTTCCCATTGCCGAACCGGTTCGCGGTTTGTGGTTCATGGTGCTCAGAACGGACCCAGTTGCACTTAGAGAGCCCATATTCACAGGGAGTGTTTAGCAGGCTCTCCTCCAGCGAGCACCCAAGTTTGGTCAAGATTGCAATAGGGATCTTGGAGTTATACCCTCTCCAACCCGAGGCCCCCAGGAAACTCCCACAAAAATTCAAGCTCAATTATACGCTCTCTGTCTCTCCCCAAAGGCTAGCAAGTAACAAGCAACAGCTCTCACACTCCACTGCTCGCTGAAAGTGAAAGCCAGCCTAGGAGAGCAGTGCTTTTTATAAGCTGAGGTCCCATTGAGCAACGCAGGAGGTCTGTGTTTGGCCGTCAGAGCTGCCTATCAGGGTTTGCAGGGATGAGATTGGAGTGCCCATGGCTACAGAACACCCCCTTCCTCCTCCCTCCCCTGGGTGTCTTCTCCCAACTTGTAACCGCTTTGCAGCTCCGTGGTTGGAAGGAAGACCTGCCGATCAAGGTAAGCTGGGCTTCCATTCGGGTTTCCAGGGCGACAGAAGGAGCGCAGACAGAGTTCAGGCATTCCCCCGGCTCCGTTGCCAGGGGAATTGATTGCTGTCGCCTGAGTGTCTGGCTTCCCAAACCGCAGCAAAACGCACCGAACCAGGCTTCTTCTGAATGCTGGTTCGTTTGCCGTGGACAATCATGAACTGCCAGATCGCAATCGCCAATTTCGTGGGGTTTTGAAGTTCGTAATGCGGTTCGTGCCCATGTCTAGTTACTACTACTACTACAAATATTTGTAAATATTTATAATTAATTGTTTTAATAAAGGATGAGCTATATTTATAAGCAATAAAAAGGGATGTGTGTGTAGTGGTTAGAGTGTCAGGCTAGGACTAGAAACATCCTGGTTCCAATGAGGGTTGCCAACTTCCAGGTGGTGGCTGGAGATCTCCCAGAATTACAACTTACATAGAGAGCAGTTGCCCTGGAGAAAATGGCTGCTTTGGAGGATGGACTCTATGGCATTATGTCCTATGGAGGTTCCTTCCCTGGCTCCACCCCCAAATCTCCAGGAATTTCACCCCTGGAGTTGGGAACCCTAGTTCAAATCCACACACTGCCATGAAAACTTTCTGGGTGTCCTTGGGCCAGGACCAGGCTCCCCTACACCCAGGCAAAGTCTTGACCTTCCTCCTGCCCTCCCTGGGCTGGCCTAATAAAGAATTGTCTGGGGGTGGGCTAACCCTGGATTCCCCCAATGCCCTCTCTTTAGGGGCAGGCCCAAGGTGAGCGAAGGGATTCTGGGCCAATGACCTTCCCGACTGGGCTGTCCTTTCTCTTGCCCCACCCTCCCCAGAGGTTTTAAGAAGGTGCTCTGCCTTCCTGCCCAGCCCCAGGAGGCCCCAGGAGGCCCCAGCTGGCCTTCTCCTCTGGTCAGATCCCAGGTGCAGTCTGTGTAGGCTTGCCAGTCTCCAGGTGGTAGCTGGAGATCTCCCAGAATTACAACTGATCTCCAGGTGTTGCAAGAGGAGGATCCAGTGCTGTCCCTTTCCTCAGGTTTCAGAGGAGGACAAACCAAAGAGTTAGAAAGATAGAGAGGTCCGGGCACTCTGTTTACTGCTTACTGCACTGACTGTCCTTTAATATGCAGATTGATATTCTCGGGATTTCCTCCTCCTGACTTCCTCCCTCTTCCTCCCTCTCACCTCTTCTCTTCCTGGCTTTGTTCCAGGCAACACCTCTCTCCTTCGCCTCCCTCCATCTTGGCAGCATGGATCCACCGCTGAGATCCCTTCACAAACTGCTTCCCAGATGTGCCTCTTGATATAGATGCCAGAGACAAAAACCGTGAAGCAAGGTGCCTCTGGACTCTGTTGATCTCACATCAAGATAATCACTTCCACCCATCAAGCCTGGGACTGTCATAAAAATCAATCACTCCCCGTCCGCTCTTCCTCTCTGTCCTTTCATCCCTCTTGAAGTGTCGGTCATGGACCACCATAAAACCCAGGTCACTTCCCATCTGCTCTGCCCTTTCCTTATTCTTGAGGTGTCGCAAGCAAATACATTGCCTATTAATTCCCCATCTTTGAGGCAGTTTGGCTAACAAACACACAAAACGACCAATTAAAAAATAACTACACACATGAGCCGTCATCCTATCAACAGGAATGTCCCCTATTCCACCACATTCTAGATTAATGCTGCTTTGAAGTGCTTTCTAAACATCAGGAAGAAGGGGGGTGGGTCTAATATGGTTCAACAACAAGAGGAACTCAGTCCAAAGAGACTCAAAAAAGTAATCTACAAGGAGCAAAAGTAACAATAAAACATCTTAGAATAATTTCTTTTGCAGGCAAATAACCTCCTGCAAAAGAAATAAGCAAAAAGATTATGGCCGTTTCGACGCGGCTTACCTTGTTCTGGAAAACAGCGAAATCTCGCGAGAAGATGCTGTTATCACGTCTTCTTCCACGATAACAGCGTCTTCTCACACGATAACAGTGTCTTCTCGCGTGATTTCATGCGAGATTTCGCTGTTTTCTGGAACAAGGTAAGCTGTGTGGAAACGTCTCTTATCGTTTAAAAAGGACTATCTTGTGTGAACCTATCTTATATGTTTACTTTTTGTACTTACCTGATATACATACCTCATATTGGTGCACTGTTTGTATCAACTAGCTATTTTTCACCTTAGTGACAAAAAGAAGCTAATTATAATAGTTGTATATATATATTATTTATTTTGCACTTATAGCACCTGCACTTTATAAAAAGACATACTAAGATATTGTATTGTTACTTTTGCTACTTGTAGAATACTTTTTGAGTCTCTTTGGACTGCGTTTCTCTTGTTGTTGGCTATTGTTTGGAGACTTCCCCTCTTGTTTTTTGGACTAATATGGTTGCCAACCTCCAGACAGAGCCTGGAGTCCTCCAGAAAATATAACCGGTTTCCAGACTTTATTTGTAGTGTAAATTTATTTATTTAAACAATAGACAGTAAACATAATAAATAAAAAAGGCACAACAATATAAAAACCAAACCAACAGTACATATAAACATGAGAAAACAAACAGGAAAAACAACTAATAATAATATAAAGAAGATATAAAAGAGAAAGATTTAAAAAAGAGAAACTAAACTACAAGTTGAGTTCCGATTTTCTCTGTGACAAATATGTATCATTTCCAAAGTCTCACTTATTCTGTTAAAAATAAAAGCTCTCTTTTTTCTATTGTTCATACTTCTTAATCCATAAATCCAGATATCATTAAATTATTGTTATTTATTTCATGTAAAAAGTCTATACATGGTTTCCATCCAACCAAAAATGTAGACAATGTTCCTTCTCTAATCAGTGAAGTAAGTTTTGGCCATTGACACAAACTCCAAAACCTTCATCCACCATTCCTCTATTGTAAGCAAGACTGGAGTTTTCCATTTTTGTGCATACTGTACTCTGGCTGCCATAATTGGTTTCCAGACTTTAATTTAATTTAATTTAATTTATTATATTTATATTCCTCCCTCCTTGCTTTCGCAGGCTCAGGGAGGATAACAAAATACAAATATCACATACCATTAAAAACATTTTAAAGCACTAAATGGTACATTTAAAAACATTTAAAAGCATTAAATGGTACAGCGCTTCTACCACACAGCGGTTCTACCAGAGCAAATAGATGCAGTGGTAATGAGTGTGGCAACAGCAACTGTGTTCATATAGGGGCGATGGTTTAAACCCCCCCTCCACGGTGGGGGGGGCACCGCCCGGCGTCAGACATATGCCTGGCGGAATAGCTCTGTCTTACAGGCCTGGCGAAATGCAAGCAAATCAGGCAGGGCCCTAGTCTTGCAAGACAGAGCATTCCACCAGGCTGGAGCCAGGACCGAAAAGGCCCTGGCCCTGGTCGATGCCAGGCGGGCCTTAGAGATCCATTCTCCTGTAGGAAAAGACAACTTTGGAAGGTGGGCTCTATGGCGTCACATCTCGGCTCATCTCCCTCCCCAAACTCCACCCTCCTCAGGCACTTCCCCCAAATTTCCAAGAATTTCCCAACCCAGAGTTAACAACTATATTCCAGTGGAGAGTGGGGGGTAGATGGGTACATGTTGTTTCTAATGCACGTAAACTGTCAATGCGCACACACAAATATTAAAGCACCAAACAGCAGCCTGACATTTCTCATCCATCCATTGGCTACCTTTTGCATCCAGCTTCAATTCCAGATGTTGCTTTCAAGACTTATATGGCTTTGGAATAGAATTCAAAGGTTTTTGCCCAAACACACTTACAGTGGGACGTGTTTAGAACATCATCTTTTAATAATAATGTAATAATAACATTCGATTTATATACCACCTTTCAGGATGACTTAACATCCACTCAGAGCGGTTTACAAAGTATGTTTTTATTGGTTGTTGTGGGTTTTCCAGGCTGTATTGCCGTGGTCTTGGCATTGTAGTTCCTGACGTTTCGCTGTTACATCCTCTGGGAAATTAATCAGATTTTCCCAGAGGATGTAACAGCCTTATTCCATCATTGTCTGACAACCAGTTACTTCCAGTGGGTTAACAAATTCTATGAACAGATAGATGGGGTGGCCATGGGGAGCCCTCTCAGCCCAGTTATAGCAAACTTCTACATGGAACATTTTGAAAAAACAGCTCTAGAATCAGCACCCTACAAACCTAGTGTATGGTTCCGGTTTGTGGATGATACATTTATCATTTGGAGCCATGGGGAGGAAGAATTGATGGGGTTTTTGAATCATCTCAACAACATCTACCTGAACATACAATTCACAATGGAGAAAGAAATCGAGGGAAAACTCCCATTTCTGGATACCTTGGTCATCCGCAAAGCAAACTTTCAGTTAGGTCACAAGGTCTATAGGAAACCAACTCACACTGATCGGTAATTACACAAAAACTCCAATCACCACCCCCGACAGAAAAGAGGCATAATGAAAACATTAGTGGATCGTGCAAGACGGATATGTGAGCCACGCTTTCTCAATGAGGAAATTAATCATCTAAACCACGCACTTCAGGCAAATGGCTACTCCAGAAATGAAATCCGAAGAGCAATCAAACCCAGGATGAATCAAACAACCAAGGAAAAACAGTCACCTACAGGAAAAGTGTTTTTGCCATATATCAAAGGAATTACTGATCAAATGGGAAAGCTTATGAAAAAGCATAACCTTCAAGCAGTATTCAGACCCACCTGAAAAATACAACAGATGCTACGATCAGCAAAAGACAGTAGAGACCCCCTCACCTCTGCAGGAGTATACCGTATACCCTGCAGCTGTGGACAAGTTTACATCAGGACCACAAAGCGTAGCATCCAGACAAGAATAAAAGAACATGAAAGACACTGCAGACTTGGACAACCGGAAAAATCAGCAGTGGCTGAACATAGCCTAACTCAAACAGGGCACAGTATCTTATTCCAGGACACCAAAATATTGGACAACACTTCCAACTACTTTGTCAGACTGCACAGGGAAGCCATTGAAATTCACAAGCATAAGGAAAACTTCAACAGGAAAGAAGAAACCTTAAGAATGAACAGAGCATGGTTTCCAGTTCTGAAAAACACCAGGCTAACAAAACACTCCACACCCGACAATAGCCCTGCAGAGAAGATTAGCACATCAAGCCCCAATCCATATGCAAAAGAACCTCCTCAGGATACAGTGAAGCCTCCCGCCATTAGCATTCCACACCCTGGGAAACTCTTACAGGATGACTCAGCTCAGGCCCACCCCTCCTGAGTAGATATAAATGACCTGCCACATCTTTTCCACACTGTGACACTGAGAGATCTCTATCTTTTGGTGCTACACCTCTGAAGATGCCAGCCACAGCTGCTGGCGAAACGTCAGGAACTACAATGCCAAGACCACGGCAATACAGCCCGGAAAACCCACAACAACCATCGTTCTCCGGCCATGAAAGCCTTCGACAATATGTTTTTATTATCCCCACAGCAACAAATACCCCGTGCTCTGGGTGGGGCTGAGAGAGCTCTGAGAGAGCTGTGACTGACCCAAGATCACGCAGTTGGCTTCAAGTGGAGGAGTGGGGAATCAAACCCAGTTCTCCAGATTAGAGTCCTGCGCTCTTAACTACTACACCAAACTCGACACCAAACTCTACACTCTACACCAAACTCTACACCAAACTTAACAACTACACCAAACTCTACCGATTCCTCCCAATGAAGAGAATACAAATGCGATAAAATAAATAAATAAAATATGTGAAACACATAGGGGTCTCAAAAGTGAATTAAAATTAATTCTCCCACTGAACTAATTCTCTCTCTTTTTCACTTGGGTTGGTACTAACATGCCTTCTGGACTGCCTATCCCCAGTGGGAATCTGATATGTTCCCCTTTGTATGCATGACTCTGTTTTCACTTGTGAATGTCCAACGGGGTGCTACCATTGAACAACAGCAGTTCAATTTGTATGGAGAAATCAGCCTGCGTCTTCCAGTGTTGATCATTGGAGGTTTTTAAGCAATAGGCTAGACAGCCATCTGACAGCAATGCTGATTCTGTGAACCTGGGCAGATCATGAGAGGGAGGAAGGCAGGAAAGGTTACATCCATGCTTAGTTCTCGTGGCCCCTTCTTACATCCCCAGGGTAATGCCAATAGCCACTTTGGGGTCAGGAAGTAATTTTCCTGACAGTGTTTTGCCATCTTCTGGGCATGGAGCAGGGGTCACTGGGTGTGTGTGGGGGAAGGGGAGGTAGTTGTGAATGTCCTGCATTGTGCAGGGGGTTGGACTAGATGACCCTGAAGATCCCTTCCAGTCCTATGATTCTATGATTCTAGTCTATGATGCTTTAGATCCTCAGTGGGTGGTGAAGTGGCAGATCATGAGAGGGAGGGCAGGAAGTGTTACATCAGTGCTTAGTTCTGGTGGCCCCTTCTTACATACCCAGGGTAATGTAAGAGCCAGTTTGGTGTAGTGGTTAAGAGCGCGGGACTGTAATCTGGAGAGCTGGGTTTGATTTCCCACTCCTCCACTTGAAGCCAGCTGGGTCAGTCACAGCTTCTAGGAGCTCTCTCAGCCCCACCCACCTCACAGGGTGATTGTTGTTGTGGGGATAATAACAGCATACTTTGTAAACCGCTCTGAGTGGGCATTAAGTTGTCCTGAAGGGCGGTATATAAATCGAATGTTGTTGTTGTTGTTGTTAATGCCAATCACGACTTCCGGGTCAGGAAGCAATTTTCCCCAGGCCAGTTTGGCGATTGATCCTGATGGTGTTTTGCCATCTTCTGGGCATGGAGCAAGGATTACTGTGTGTGTGTGTGAGGAGAGGGGGAAGGCAGTTGTGAATTTCCTGCATTGTGCAGCGGGTTGGACTAGATGACCCTGAAGATCCCTTCCAACTCTATGATTCTATGGTTTAATATTTTCCACCTGCACACAAAATGTTGTGTCAGCAGCCATCCACAGGCTCTAGAATGGCGGTCACTGCTTATTCAGAGGGAAAAAAAATGTTTTCAATTCAGCATTCCTAATGAATCGCTCCTGCTTATCTTTCCCCAAACCGACTGGCGACAGACAACGTTTTGTTGGCCAATGTTTATGTTTCTCCTCGGAAAGAGAGATGCCGCTTTACAACAGGAATGCGAAAGGAGTCCAGAGAATGATTTAAAGATAGCGGCGTGCTGAACAGCGCCCTAACATCTGTGCATAACTCTTCCATTTTTTACAGCAATTACAATATGAGGAATTTGCAATGATACCCCAGATTGAGGCGTTCCTTCAAAAAATATACAAGAGGATCTACAGCAAAATCCTAAACAGATTTAGAGCCTTTTAAGACCATTAGCTTTAACAGACGCAGAAGGATATTGATGGAAGAGCAGGATTTAATGCTGTCCCTTTCCTCAGGTTTCAGAGGGGGACAAACCAAAGACTTAGAAAGATAGAGAGGTCAGGACACTCTACTGTTTTCTGCTCTGACTGTCCTTTGATATGTAGATTGCTATTCTCAGGATTTCCTCCTCCTGACTTCCTCCCTCTCATTTCTTCTCTTCCTGGCATTGTTCCAGGCAACACCTCTCTCCTTCTCCTCCCTCCATCTTGGCTGCATGGATGCAGGCTTTGTCCTGCCATCCGTGTCCATCATTAGACTAGATAGGTAGTTAGGATCTGTGTGCCCTCCTTTCCTATCAGAGTATGGAGTTCCTACAATAAAGAACTCTAATTTCTTTTCTAAATATAAAGCAAGTGTATGATTTATTATTTTCATTCCTGTGCACGCAAACACACACACACACACACACATGAGCCAGAAGAACCAGCTCACAACCATCAGGTTTCCTATGCCAAATGATAGATTCTGCTAAGGGCCCAAACATGGAATCCTTTAATTAGGTTTCTGGGGCCTACATAACGATTTATTTATCAGATATAACTGTGCTTTGGATGGCACGGCCAGAGATAGTGGCACCACGTCCAACACACACACTGTGTGTCAAGGAACACACAACAGTTTACGAGGCTTTTTCTTCTATTGTCTACTCAGAGCGGCTCTCCAGGATCTTGGGTGGAGGTATTTCACATCATTTACTACTTGGTTTTTTTCACTGGAGTCATCGGGGGTTGAACCTGGGACCTCCTGCATTCCAAGCAGATACTCTTCCCCTGAGCCACAGCACTTCCCATGTACCTACTACAGCAGGAACATCCAATGAGTGATAAGGATTTGCTGGAGGGCTAGCAAGCAGCAACTTCCTAGCTGTCTTGTCTACTTGGTTGTTTGAAAACGATACAATTCTCGCGAGTCTCCAACGGGTTCCTCATCCAAAGGAAACCTGCGGCGCTGCCACTGGCAGTCTCTACTGTCTGAAGAAGCAAGGAGAAGCTGAGAGCATGAATGGGGCCTCAACCCAAGAAAATGGCTGGGAATTGTCCTCCTTAGAGAGTGCAACCATCGGAGTAGGATCTTTGCACTGGGAAGGTCAGCCCCAAGGAAAGAGAGAAAGCATTACTAGGAAGCCCGGCCAAACAGAGAACTGTCTTTGAAGGAAAGTGTATTCTCAAGGGGATGGGCGAGTCTGTAGGAAACTGGGACAAAGATGTCAGTCTGAGACCTTCCCCCCCACCCCAGCAAAAACGTGGACTCCCCCTCCACACAAACAAGGGATCCGTTGTCACAGCAAACATTAACGCGGTACAAACCATTTCACTTTCTGATGGCGTTTTCTCCATAGACAAAACTGTAGAGCGGGGAGACGCTCGGTGGGGGGGGGGACATCTGGTTCTAGTCATGGAAACAGACAGTGCTCGAGAGCATTGCGCATGAGTCAGCAGCCGATGTAGGGCGGGATTGGGGGAAGAGAGCTGAGCAGATCAGGGTTCGCAAGACAGTCACTCTTGCTCAGGGCTGATTGCAAACTAATTAATCAGAAATTTGGAAGGGGGTGGCCGAAGCAGGGCCCTGAAATGGGTGGGAAATGGGTACACTTCACTAGACAAGCCCCTAGTCATGAAATGGTCTGTTTATGCCATTTCGAAAATTAAATGGGACTTTTTTCTTTCCTGACACGAGATTGTAGGGGTAGGATTAGGGCTGCCAACTCTAGCTTGTATATTTGTGAGCCGTGTCTGGAAAGGAAGTTGTTCGGGGAGGGCAGGGAGTTCAGTCAGGATGTGATGCCATAGAGTCTGCCCTCCGAAGCGTCCGTTTCCTCCAGAGGAAATGAGCTCTGTAGTCTGGAGATCAGTTGTGATTTCAGGAGAACTCCAGGCTCCACGTGGAGGCTGGCAACTGTAGACTGTGCCGGGAGGCAAGGAGGTCTGTTCTGGTTAAGTGCATAAAATTACATTTGGGATCTGGGTACAGGTTTGGACAGAGACATAGAGCCTCTCTACATGAAATGCCTCGGCACATGTTTGTCAAGTGTAGGGAGGTGCAATGTTAGTGGGGAAGCATAGTTTAAAAAGACAGAGCTGGCGGAAATCACTCCTCAGAGGGTTTGTTAATTTCATCTTCACCTCCTGGAAGGCTCTGTCAGTTTCACTGCTCCAGTCTAAAGCTGTGTGGGATGGCAACCAGAGGGCAGCCAGGAATGGAAATGGGCTGGAACTGCATTCCAGACCCAGGCTTGGACCTGGAGAGGTTATAATGGACTGAAGTTTCCTTTCTGGCATTTCCCAGCCCCTTCACAAGCTCCAGTGTAGAGCAAAGCCGCCGGCTCTGTCTTTTTAAACTACCCTTCCCGGCTAACATTGCACCTCCCAACACGTGTTCTTCACGTGTCAGATGTCTTGTATAGAGAGAGTCATAGTGCATATCAAAAGGAGCCAGGCAAAATGCAAGCTTTTCCTACCGAGACATACATGTTACCAGGGCTCATTTGGAGCCAGAACGCACAGGAACGGCGTTCCAGGAGGTCTAAAAAGAGGTCACGTGGGTTTTGGCCCCGCCCACATGATTTCTTTTCTTCCAAGTGCAAGCCGAGTGGTGCTGGGCTCCAAAGGAACAGTAAGCTGCTTGGATTCCTTCTGCTCTGCTCGTTTACTTTCATTTGTGACTGAGGGGGGGAGAAAATGAGTGTGCGCAAGCCAAGCGGTGCTGAGCTCCAAAGGAACGCAAGCTGCTTGGAATTCATGCTGCTTTATTTTCATTTGTGACTTGAGAGAGTGAGTGAGTGGGTGCAAGCAGGGCTGGCTCTCCAGAGGAGGGTAAGCTGCTTTGAGTTCATTCTGCTACTTTATTTTCATTTGTGACTTGTGAGAGAGAGTGAGTGTGTGTGTGCAACCAGGGCTGGCTCGCCAGAGGAGGGTAAGCTGCTTTGAATTTATTCTGCTACTTTATTTTCATTTGTGACTTGTGAGAGAGAGTGAGTGTGTGTGTGCAAGCAGGGCTGGCTCTCCAGAGGAGGGTAAGCTGCTTTGAGTTCATTCTGCTACTTTATTTTCATTTGTGACTTGTGAGAGAGAGTGAGTGTGTGTGTGCAAGCAGGGCTGGCTCGCCAGAGGAGGGTAAGCTGCTTTGAGTTCATTCTGCTACTTTATTTTCATTTGTGACTTGTGAGAGAGAGTGAGTGTGTGTGTGCAAGCAGGGCTGGCTCGCCAGAGGAGGGTAAGCTGCTTTGAGTTCATTCTGCTTTAAGGAAATACCTGGCGACTTCTGTGGAAAGGGGCCTGAGGGGTGGATGTTGCCTTCTGACACACTTCCAGTGATGTCAGGGGGTGTGGCATATGCTAATGAGTTATGCTAATGAGTTCCTGCAGTTCTTTTTCTAGGAAATGACCCCTGCATGTCACAATAACTGGCATTAATATTTAAAAAAAGAACGTAGCATTTCTGTACACTCCTATGATTTTGCACTCATTTTCTGGAAAAGTGTTGCCAATCTCCAGGTGGGACCAGAATTACAACTGATCTCCCGGCCACAGAGATCAGTGGGAAAAATGGCAGCTTTGGAGAGTGGACTCTATAGCATCATCCTCCGTGGAAGTCTCTCCCCTCCCCAAACTCTTTCCTTCCTAGGCTCTTCCCCCAAGTCTCCAGGAATTTCCCAACCTGGTGTTAGCAACCCCACATGTATTCTGTGCTAGGGGTGGAACAACCTATTCCATTTCATCTGGGTTTAAAGAAAACTGATAAACTGCAAAGAATGTGCATGAAATAACTGCGCATGACAGAAACCCACAAATTGTTCCTGCAGCCTCATTTTGTAGAACACCGGGTTTGCTACAGTAGAAGAGGTCTGCGCTAACCAGAACAAGCCCTTTGTATTTTGTAGAGTTCAAAAGCAACTTTTGCTCTGCACGGATGTTAACCCATTATTTAGAACACATCGGCGGCATCTACCACTGCACATAAACTACAGAGCCTGTTTCCAGCTCTTTAAGTGAGATAGCCGTTGAGGCTAACAACAGCCACAACAAATCTGGGTTACTCGAACATCTGCTGGACGTATGGAAATGATTCTAGAGCTCTCACATGAATTCAGATGTGAGACACGGGCTGGGAGACATCTTGGAGGCCTCTGGGGCATCTGGCTGGGGGTTGCCAAATGACAGGCGGAGCCTAGATTTCTCCCAGAATTACAACTGATCTCCAGAGTAGAGAGATCGGTTCCCCCAAAGGAAACAGCTGTTTTTGAGGGGGGACTCCAAGGTCGCCAAGTCTATCTATCTATCTATCTGTCTGTCTGTCTGTCTGTCTGTCTGTCTGTCTGTCTGTCTGTCTGTCTGTCTGTCTGTCTGTCTGTCTGTCTGGTACTGCTCCTATGGCTATTGCCTTAAGCAGAAATTAAAACGGGAAGAACCTCACTTGGTATCATGTCTCTGATGTTTAATTATTGCCCCTATATATTTTTTATTTATTTATTTATACCCCGCCCTCCCCACAAATGGGCTCAGCGCAGCTAACAACATTCATAAAACACAGTGAATCAATCATAAAACTATAAAATCAATTATAATCCTTTAAAAGTCATTAAAATAGTCCAGGAGCTGGCTGTTTAAATAAATATTTGGGAGTCCGTATATGGGCATAGCAGATGGCCGAGGGCAGCCCCAGAAGAAGTGGTGGTCTTAGATGGAAGAAGGGGGACACCCGCTGGCACTCAGCCAAAGGCCTGGCGGAACATCTCCGTTTTACAGGCCCTGCGGAACTGTAACAGGTCCCGCAGGGCCCGGACCTCCAGTGGGAGAGCGTTCCACCAGACTGGGGCCAGGGCAGAAAAAGCCCTGGTTGAGGCCAGACGGATGTCTTTCGGGCCAGGGACCACCAGGAGTTGCTTGTCTGCAGAACGCAACACCCTGGAGGGGACGTAATGGAAGAGACGGTCCCGCAGGCATGGAGGTCCCAGTACGTGATGGGCTTTAAACACCAAGGTTAACACTTTGAACCGCAGAAAGAGTAATGGGAGTCATTTGTATTCGATAGTAACCATGTCACCTGGGCTCGCATGTTAGGTAGTTCCATATTTTTAAGTAGAGGAGTGATTAAGCTAGCCCTCAGCTCATTAAATATGGGACACTCCATAATCATATGTTCAATGGTTTCAATTTTATCATCTTGGCATCTGCATGTTCTGTCGGCATATGGTAGTTTCTTGTATCTACCCTCCAAAACTGCCGAGGGAAGGGCATTCATTCTTGCCAGGAGGTTGCCAAGTCTAGCAACACAGTTAGCTGCCTGCCGGCACCTGAAGGGCCAGAGGGAAGAAATGGGGGTGTGCACTGGAATCAGGCCAGCACACTGATGTCACTTCTGGTAAAAAGCGGAAATGATGTCAGGGCACACTCTAGGATTTGCAGAAATCTCTATGGTACCATACTTTTTAAATCTATCCTACAGCATTCCTGGATGGCACTTCTGGTTTTTACCGGAAGTGACATAAGTGTACTTAGGGTGGCCAGCCTCCAGGTGGGGGCTGGTGATCTCCTGGAATTACAACTGATCTCCAGACCACAGGGATGTTCCCCTGGAGAAAATGGCAGCTACAGAGGGTGGACTGCATGACATCATATCCCTGTGGAGCGCCTTCTCTAGGCTCTGACCCACAAATCTCCAGGAATCTCCCAACCTGGAGTAGACAGCCCTAGAGCATTGGTGTGATGCTGTGTGATGTCCTACTCCTTGCCCCCAAATGCTCCAAGGGGTTGCTGACTGTGGTAAGGTTGTACAGACCAAGTCTGGCAACCCGCGGAAGGCCTGGGAGAAGCAGAGACACGGGTGGTTGTGTGATGTCAGTATAACATTGCTTACAAACTAACAAGCCTACCTCCGGTAAAGCACCAAACCAACAATGGGAACCACACCGGAGGATGCAAACTGATAGGACAATGAATCAAATAATTACATTTGTCTTTTATAAAGTGCGCAGCGCTCAGTGAAAATACTTAACTTTCTACTCTATAATACAGAATTATAAATACTCATACATTCCATCCAATGAATGATTCATACAAAAATAATTTTTACAATGGTATTATAGCAATACCGTTGTATTCTACAACGAATCAAGTCCCCTCCTACAATGAACAAAAGTATTATTCATGGGGTATAAGTCCAAAGAGAATGCTGGATTATTTTATCAATGCACGCAAGGCTGATCTTCAGATCGTTTCGTATATTTCAGGTGGCTGCGAAGATACAGAAGCCCGTCACTGGGGTGGAATCTACCAGGGGCCGGCTGATGTCCAACTTGTTTCCCTCTGCTTCATCAGGAGTCCCCTGTCAACGCCACCATAAACAATCCAATCCTGTGATACAATCTTTACATCTCTTAAACGTGTCTGAAGCACCTCTCTGTTGCTAAGACGGCTTTGTGTGAATCATTCATTGGACGGAATGTATGAGCATTTATAATTTTGTATCATAGAGTAGAACGTTAAGTATTTTCACTAAGCACTGCGCACTTTATAAAATACAAAAATAATTATTTGATTCATTGTCCTATCAGTTTGTATCCTCCGGTGTGGTTCCCACTGTTGGTTTAGTATAACATTGCTGGCATCAATGCATCCAAAGACAGTACAGAAGTGACAATGGGAACCTCTAGGAATCACCAGAATCTACCATAGAGTTTCTGGTGATTCCTAGAGCTGCCCACTGTCACTTCCATGTTGTAACCAGAAGTGACATACCTGCACAAAGGCTGGCAGCATTTTTATTTTTCTCTCACCGCTTCTCAGATTGCTGGCAGGCAACAGCAGTGGTCGGTGGGAGGCCTTGTAACCCTTGGCTGAAATCTGGCAACCCCAGCTAGGTTTGCCACATTCTCGCAGATGGTCATTGTAACCTTTGCCGAGGAGAAGGCAGGCCACCCAAGGATTGCCCACCGTTGGTGGGAACCTGGTAAGGAGGCCGCAAAAACGGACACCTGTGGTGCCCAGCGATGAAGTCACTTCCTCTTTAGGAATCAGCCCAAACCATAGCAAAAAGGTAAATTACCTAGAGAACTCTGTGGTAGCATATCGCTGCTAAGCATCTTCCCTTCCCAAATGTCACCCTCTCCAGGGCAAACCACCAAATCTCCAGGAATTTCACAACCTGGAGCTCGCAACCCTGATTGGGTTACCAGCTTCCAGGGGTGTGGGTGGTGCTGGGGATCTCTGGAATTAAAACAGAGATCGGTTCTCCTGGAAGAAATGGCAGCTTTGGAGGGTGGACTCTACGGCATCATTCCTTCCGGAAGTCTCTCCCCTCTCCAAACGTTATCCTCTCCAGGCGCCACTCCCACGTTTCCAGGAATTTCCCAATCTGGAGTTGACAACCCTACTTGAGCATTGTTTCCAGAATTTACATCATATTTCAGAACCCAAGCTCCTTGTTTGGGTTGGAGAAGATGTCAAAAGACCTGGTATAAATAGCTTCAGAAACTCAACCCGATTCATAAATCTTGTATCAATAAATAAAGTCCCTTCTGTGTCTTCAAAGCAGATAACAAACATTGCACCAGGAAGTTGAATCCCTGCTGTGAAGTCTTGTTTCCCAGGCTGATTGTTTCTATTTCCAGACATGTTTGCTTTCCTTAGATCTTGAACTTCCAAAATGGGAACCTCTCACCCGTACATATTCACGAAATGCAGACAACCCCCAAACCAGGAACTATTATATTTATATATAGTTATATTTCATGGTCCTACTGTAAAGGAAAACTCTCGTTAGCTCTTAATTAATTCACAGCCTGGGACCAGAAGATCTGAATAAACTCTGTCCCCGGTTGCATGCAAACCTGCTGGTTGTTGTTACCATGTTTTCCAGAAGACTTTGTCTTCTTTGATTGAGAGGCGTGTCTTCTTGGTGGTGTCTCCCCAAGTGTGTAGTTCTCTCCCCCGTGACACATTCATCTGGCATCTACTTCACAATGATTTATTTATTTATTTATTTTATTTCAAATTTCTATTCCGCCCTCCCTGTGAGCAGGCTCAGGGCAGATAACATATTAAAATACAATAAAAATTCATCGACATTAAAAAAAACAGTGTATTAATACACATTTAAAACAGGATGGTGGACAGCCTTCACAGGGAGCATTAAGATTTTATACACCCCTTTTTTCAGGCCGGCAGAGGCCCAGCCTCAACCATATATATACCTGGCAGAACAACTCTGTCTTGCAGGCCCGGTGGAAGGATAGTAGGTCCTGCTGGGCTCTGATTTCAGCAGACAGAGCGTTCCACCAGGTGGGAAGCTGTGGTGAGGCCTCTTTTAAAGAAACCATTGCTGGACCCCACCAGCTGGTCCATTTCCACCCGGTTTCGAACCTCCCGTTTCTGGAAAAGGTGATTGAGCAGGCGGTGGTGGAACAGCTGCAGGGCTTGCTGAAAGATGTCTCAGCCCTAGACCCCTTCCAGTCCAGGTTCCGTCCGGGACATGGGATGGAGACGTTGCTGGTCACCCTCACAGATGCTCTTCGTAGGCCTCTGGATTGAGGCGGCTCGGCGCTGCTGATTTAGATGTCAGCTCAGGAATGAAACTGGTCTTCTCTGTTAGATTGAGCTTTAGGGTTGAGAAATTCCTGGCCTCACCAACTGGAGGGGAGATGTTGTTACTCACCTTACCTTCCTCCCTCACGCACGTGCTCCTGGCCTCTGCGTTATGACATCACTTCTGGAAGCCATGTCATTGCGCCAGCCATGGGAGTGCTCGCACACCATCAGCCCGTTTAGGGTGAAAATCAGACGCAAGCGAAGCACAGCCAGTGGGATGCTGTCACTGGTGGAAATGATATTGTCGTGCCCGCTGGGAACGCACGTGCTGCACTTGTGTCCCGGTGCCTGCCAGTGGTGGACAATCTGGGCAGCTTGCAACCTCCCATCTGTTGTGGGCAACCAGCAGGCAAACGGGCAGGCATCTGGGATCCCTATTTGGGGAGGAACCTCAGCAGGGTATAATGCCATAGAGTCCACCCTCGAAACCAGCCCTTTTCTCCAGTGAAACTGCTATCTGTAACCCGAAGATCACTTCTTGGCCTTTAAGCTAAGATCAAGTGCATGTAACCTGGAGGTCACTTGCAATTCTGAGAGATATGCAGGCCCCACCTGGACCGGATGACCTTGTATCCTGTGTCACAACTTGCTACCACATGATCTGATTTATTTTTGTATTCTCAGCTTTTGAGGTAGCTTACAAAACAATCTTAAAATACACCCACAGAAATTAAACAATAACCATTATCTAATATCCAGGATTCTCATTCTTCTTTTTTATCCTGACAAGCAGTACGAGTCTCTCTACATGAGACATCTGCTGGTCGGGAAGGGTAGTTTAAAAAAGAAAGAGCCGGTGGCAGGGTAAAGGCTTTGCTATATGCAGGAGATGTGTGACAGGGCTGTGAAATGCCAGAAGGGAAAATTCAGCCCATTAGAACCTCTCCAGGTCCAAGCCCGGCTCTGGAAGGCAGCTCCAGCCCATTTCCATTCCTCGCTGTCCTCTGGTTCCCATCCCACACAGTTTTAGACTGGAATGGTGAAACTGACAGCGCCTTCAGGGAGGCAAAGATGAAATTAACAAACCCTCTGAGGAGCGATCTCCGCCAGCTCTGCCTTTTTAAACTACGCTTCCCGGCTAACCTTGTGTCTCCCTACACTTGACGAACACACACCAAGGCATCTTGCGTAGAGAGACTCTCATAGGTTAGGCTGAGGTAGAGTGACTGGTCCATCTTGAAGCAAATCCAATGCAAATATGTAATCCTGGCTAGCTCTTCGGTTCCATTACGTGATCCATCATTCAGTATGCAGGCACAGACATCTGTGGCCCTCGTTCTGGGAGACAACGAATGTGCTTTCTCAAAGAAAGCACAGCTCCAGAGCTTGTCGGTTGCTGAGTCTGCATCTTCCTCTAATTAGGAGCTTGTAATAAGGTTAATGGGACTGTTTCCTCCTCAAATCCCATCTGGAGACTTTGGGACCCCAGAGCCTTTTCCAACCAACAAAACATGCCTGCAGGATTGTTTAGACTCCCCATGTAAATGCAAACCATTTGTTTTCAGCACAAAGCCCTCCCTTTCTCTTGAGGTTGCCCTAAAACCCTGCTACCGCCATCGTCTTTGCAAGTGGTTCCAGCTTGTGCTGTAGCTCTTTCAAACATGCCTCCGAAATTCACTCCAGAAGCTCTTATTCTCTGGATCCAGGAGCCCAGAGCCATTATTTTAAGGAAGGGTTTTAATGTTTTTTTTTAAAGCAGTCTTTACATCACTTTTTCCAAACAAAACAGCCCCACGGGAAAGTCTCCCAGATGCGTTTGTTGAACAAAAAAGCAGTAAAGTGGTACTTTGGCAAGGGACCTAAAAGGATATTATAATCGGCTCAAAAATAAAAACTCTCAAAGGGCAAGAAACAAATGGCTGGCTAGTTGTTGGTTTTTTTCCCGAACACAGATTATTTTGACTAAAGCTTTTAAGACTAACCAATTTTATTGTAGCATAAGCTTTCGAGAATCACAGTTCTCTTCGTCAGATGCATGGAGGGCAAGAAGAAACAGGTCAGTTATAGAGGAGGAGAGGGGAGGGGAGGATGAGGGGAGGGATGTAAACAACTCCTTTGATATGGAGATGCAAACAGCTCCTTTTGGTGTGGGGATCAGTTTGCTTGTGTAAAGGTTAAAGGAGTTTGCCACGTTAGTCTGTAGTAGCAAAATCAAAAAGAGTCCAGCACCACCACCAAGACCATACAATTCCACTGCAGCACAAGCCTTCGATAACTACAGCCCTCCCCACCAGATGCATCTGACAAAGAGAACTGTGGTCCTCGAAAGCCCACGTCAGTTTTCTTTGTCAGATGCATCTGGCGGGGAGGGCTGTGGTTATCGAAGGCTTGTGCTGCAGTGGAATTGTATGGTCTTGGTGGTGCTGCTGGACTCTTTTTGATTTTGCTACTACAGACTAACACGGCTAACTCCTCTGGATCTTTGACTAAAGCTGTACTCCTGACTGCCATTCAGACCCACGGAACAAAGTGGGACTCGCTTCCAAGTAAATGTGCGTAGGATCTGTACATACACTGCTCTAAAAATAAATATTATTCTGAACCGGGGAAAACGGGGGAGATTTGCATAATTGTTCCTATTTTAAGTGAGTAAGAAGAGCCGTTGCTAAATCAATGTCCGTCTGCTGCAGCATCCTCTTTCCGATAGTGGACAGCCAGGTGTCTCTGGGATCTCACCAGCAGGATGTGAAGGCAGCAACCTTCCCTTATGGCTGCCCAGGGCTTTTTTTCAGGGGGAACGCGGAGGAACGGAGTTCGGGAACCTCTTGAAAATGGTCACATGGCTGGTGGCCCCGCCCCCTGATCTCCAGACAGAGGGGAGTTAAGATTGCCCTCCGCACCATGCATGTGGCGTGGAGGGCAATCTAAACTCCCCTCTGTCTGAAGATTGGGGCGGGGCCACCGGCCATGTGACCATTTTCTCCGAGGGCAACCCACTGAGTTCCACCACCTCTTTTCCCAGAAAAAAAGCCCTGCGGCTGCCCGACCAGCAGTGAAAGGTACTGTGCTTCTGAACCCGGAGGTTTTATCTATCCGTCTCAGCTCTGATGAACGTAACCACTGTGAATTTGCCTAATCAACTTTTAATGGCCAAATGGAGCACCAAAATTATGAAACTCCCTTCAGGTATTTTTATCTGTCCCCTTATTGTCTTCCACCAGCAGGTAGACGACTTTTCGTTTCATTTGGTCTTTCCTTAGTGACCCCCTCCTTTCGACTCTGTTTTTTGAATTTTGGAGCCTGAGTATCTTAATATATGTATTAAAGTGGTTTTATGATTGTTGTTATCAAGTTCTGCTTTTAAATGTTAGCCGTTTTGATGGCTCTGATTGGGCAGAAAGGCGGGATTTGAATTCTACAAATAAATAATAAATATCTTGTGGCAGTGGGTTCCACAGATCAATTAGGTGTTTTGCCTTTCCTGAATCTATTGGCTCGTTTTTCCCAGGTGAACTGTGTGAGAAAGAGGTCTTCTTCTCCACCCCATGAACAATCTTATAAAGTTCTTATATACCATCTTCTTTTCCTAATGAAAAGGTCCCTAACGCATTAGCCTTTCTCGCCAAGAAAGTTACCCCTTCTCCCTTTCTGTACAATTAATAGTTCTATGATATCTATTTTGAGTTGTGGAAACCAGAAAGGCACAGAGTATTTGAAAAGTGGGCGCACACTACAGATTTATATATGGCATTCCGATGCTGCTGCTAATTTTATTTTTGGTTCGTTTCCTAGTAAATCCCACAAAGGAATTTGCCAATTTACTGTGAATTGAAAGGGGGGGGGTTCCTGAGGGCCCATACATGTCTGCATCTGTCCCTGTACACCAAATTCAGCATAAATAGTTACACTGGTGTAACTGTGTGGGAAACTATCACCTTCGCTCTGTGTTGTTAGAACGTTTTTACATTCTAATATTGCAGTGGAAAACACCCGAACCGAGAATTGCTCCTGGATGTGGTATGTCACCAGCAGCCCAAAGCGGGCAGACCTGAAAGATCATCCAGACCGTAAGCGGCAAAGCGAAACCGAGACTTTGGTGAGGTGACAACGCACCTTTTTGAGCTTGAGGTGTACAGAGAAGGCCAGGAGGAAGTGGGACCCGCCTCCGCGAGGAGCCAGGAAGAAGAACTTGCCACTGAAAAGAAGAGAGACGTCAGAATACGCTCGGAGGAAATCACATTGACGGCTATAATTAGACACTGTGGAGGGGATCAAGCTTCTTAAATTAGCACTACACGGTATGAATACCTGGGGGGGGAATTATGCTGGATTTCCCCAAGGGGATGTGAAAGCTTTGCTCAGCAGAAACCTTCCCTGTCGACCGGTTGCCACTTTTGTGGTATGCCCTGGTGCTGTTGGCAGCAGCCTAGGCGAGAGACATTAACCCAAAAATATGAAGCTGCCTTACGCTAGCCCTGTTCACGTGACAGTGAATGTACATATATCCTGCGTGTACTCGCATATGCCTGTTTGTAAGAAAGAACCAACACACACAGTCTCTCTACACGAGACATCTGACATGTGAAGAACATGTGTCAGGAGATGCAATGTTAGCTGGGAAGGGTAGCTTGAAAAAGAAAGAGCCGGTGGCAGAGCAAAGGCTTTGCTATACGCTGGAGCTGTGTGAAGGGGCTGTGAAATGGCAGAAGGGAAACTTCAGCCCGTTAGAACCTCTCCAGGTCAAAGCCCTGCTCTGGAAGGCAGCTCCAGCCCATTTCCATTCCTTATAGCCCTCTGGTTGCAATTCCACGCAGTTTTAGACTGGAGAGGTGAAATTGACAGAGCCTTCTGGGAGGCAAAGAAGAAATTAACAAATTCTCTGAGTAGCGATCTCTGCCAGCTCTGTCTTTTTGAACTATGCTTCCTGGCTAACGTTCTCTCTCTCTACTTTTGACGAACACATGCTGAGGCATCTCGTGTAGAGAGACTCACATTGGATTGACAAAACCAGGGACCAGTACCTGGATAAAAGCGGGATTTGCCACTATTAGATATGAAGAAAGATGGTAAAGCTGGAATAGAAATATTTAAATAGAAGTGAAAAATCAAGAATATATAAGGCAAGTTCTATATAGATATGTGAACCATATTATTTGAATGATTTAAGTTTATGTTTATCTGCCTATGTTTTATAGGTTTTTTTTCTTTTGTGTATGATTTAGATGATATTTATGTTTTATGTAAATAAATGTAGTAGATGATAGTATGATTTAGGTGATTGTATGATATTTTTGAATTTATTATGAGGAGTACGAGGGCTAATGAAAAGGCTGCCCCCTCTAGCCTGTTGCTGAAATCTAGTTTGGCTAACATGTTCAAACTGGTGTACCCTTCAGGCCAGCATTCAGTTTGCAAAGGTGGCCAACCTGAGAAAACTCACAGGGAGGGTGCCCCTCTCATAATCCCCTCCAGCCACTGGGATTCAGAGGTACCTTGTTCCTGGATATGGGGGTTTCCTTTAGCCATCACCTCTGAACCTATCTTCCACAAATGCGCCTGATTTGTCGAGTAAATCTGTCCTTTGAAAATCGTGCAAAAGAGTGGACTTTACCACATCATATGGCAGGCAGAAAATTCCCATCAATTTTGCAATGTACAAAGAAGTATTCGACTGGAGATCAATTTCATTTGTAAATCCTGAGTGTTAGGATTAAAGTGAAAGGAGAGAATGTCCTTTCTGCCTATTTTCACCATCCCAGGGCAGTTTGGTGTAATGATTAAGAGCGGTAGGACTCTAATCGGGAGAACTGGGTTTGATTTCCCACTCCTCCGCTTGAAGGCAGCCGGGTGACCTTGGGTCAGTCACAGCTCTCTCAGGACTCTCTCAGCACCACCCACTTTGCAGGGCGATTGTTGTGAGGATAATAATAACACTTTGTAAACCAATCTGAAAGGCAGTATATAAATCAAATGTTGTTGTTGCTGTTGTTAATATTAAATTCTATCATGTTTCACCCCCTACTCTTTTCTCAAAAAAGTCCCAAACTTCATCTGCATGTCACAAGGAAGCTGCTCCAACCCCTTGACCATTCTATTTGCCCTTTTCTGCACCTTTGCCGGTTCTACAATATCCTTTTTGAAATATGGTGACCAGAACGACAGTCCCTTCAAAATGCAGCTATACCACAGAACTCTACAAAGGCATTAAAATATTGGCAATTTTTTTCTTAACATCTTTCCTGCTTAAAGCATAAAGCTTATCACTGCTGCTGCACTTTGAGTTGACATTTCCGCCTCCAGAACCGCAAGATCTCTTTCCCAGTAACCACCAGTTCAGATCCCATCCTAGGATAATTTTCTGAAATGGGCACTGCCCATTGTTACCCATTCTCTTTGGAGACATCTTTGTGGAATGTCTGTTTTGGTTTTGCTAGAAGCTGTGAAGATTGCTAAAAGGGGATAGGGAGATCACAGAGAAGCAGACTGGATTCTTTGGTTTGGTGATCGCTCCAAAAGATCTTGGACGGATACCAACACATGAACACACTTTTTTCCCAGGGAGAGCATTTGAAGAATCAGTCCAATAGGTGTGACATGAAAGGTCTTTTTCTGCACCTGCTAACTAAGATTGAACGAGATGCCAGATATGGAACTTCAGACCTTCTCTACGCAACCATGTCCATCTTCAGGTTTTCACACACAGAAAAGTCTCAACACCTGCAACTTAAGATCCTTTCTGTAGATGCTGGGGATGGAACATGGGGCCTTGTGCATACAAAACATGCGCTCTGCCATTGAGCCATAGACCAATCCATTCATTATATGCTTTTGCTTCCTAGATGTAACAAATGCTTTAGGAACCCCCCTCCATTGCTTCATTTCCAAAATTTGCCGAGACCTCTGTGTGCATGTCCTTCCTTCTGCTTGCCTTTATACTTTGTGGTATATAAATCAAATATTATGTTATTATTATTATTTTCTATCACAAATGTACAAACTGTGCAGTCAGAGATAATTACATATTTAGTTGCCTCTTTTTTGTGTTTCAACTACGCTCAAGAGCGCATGTGTGCATGGCCCAGAAACCATCATCAGGCACTCATATGTATGATCCAAGTTCCTTTCCAATAAACATTTTATTAATCCACATGTGGGACATAATGTAGGGGGGGGAAGGAAATGAGCAAAAGGAATTGTGGTCAATCACCCTAGCTGCAATTTTGGAGCTCATTTGAGAAATTCTCCTTATTAAACGGAAATTGAGGAGGAATGGAATGTAGGCTGCAGAGCAAAGTTCTGAAAACAGTACGATGAATGGACCTGGGGACCTTGTTCACCTCCTACCTAGAACAGTCTGAAGTTTCCAGTATGGTTTTCTCTTCTTTACCCTGTTGGACAAGCCAACCCCAAGACTTTGGTCTGGACAAAAACAACCGATAGCACAGAGCTGTGCCAGAGAATTTCCTAATCAGTAGGACACAAAGGATTCCCCCCCCCTCCTGGCATATATCTATGAAGTGTTAAGTGATAAAAGGCTTACCAGCTGTAAAGAGACATGATATAACATTCTGTTCTACAGCCGACACAGAACACAGCCGCCTTAATAAGGACGATCCTCCATTCCTCCAGCACGGTATCTCTATCCCTGGCTTGGCCCTTGCAGGGACTTGTGTGTGTGTGTGTGTGTGTGTGTGTGTGTGGGAATTGGCTGCCACAATCTCTCTTTTCTGGGAAATGTTGCAACAGACAAAAACCAAAACAATTGTCTGCCCACTCATGAAAGCCATGGGCCACGAAAGGAATTCACCATTTGCTTTAATGAAAATTCAGCAAGGACTCTGGGAAGGATTATTTTACGACCTGCCCGCCCCCCTCAATAGTGACTGAATTTCACAATCAACAAGAGAGGCAGCCATCAATTAAAACAGTTTAATTGATCGTGCTGTTTAATTGCGGCAGAAGCTTTCCTGCATGTAGGTATTGGGGGGTAGGTATACTGTGTGGTCAAAAGGTTGCAAACCCATCACATCTCATATTTCTCGGAAAAAAAATTAGAATGTGCTTAGAGTAAGGGATTTCATTAAGTAATAAGAGGGGTTAAGGGTTGGAAAGCTGTTGGAAGTCGATAGGGAGGGGGGAGGAAAAGGGTGGGGGATAGGGTTAATTAGATATTAAGGGATTGTATGTATTAAATTTGAATGGTATACTCACCAATAAATTTTTTTTAAAAAAACATCTCATATTTCTCAGCGCAAGAAACACATGCGCACAGCTCTTTGCCGTTTCATGCATCTGATGAAGTGACGTTGTCTCCAAGAAAGCATAAGCAGTGATAAAACTTATTAACATTCATTACAGCAGGGGCACCCTGAGAAACCACAAGGGGAGAGAGAACAGCTGGGAAATCCTCTCCATCTTGACTCAAATTATTGTCGAAGGCTTTCATGGCCGGAGAACGATGGTTGTTGTGGATTTTCCAGGCTGTATAGCTGTGGTCTTGGCATTGTAGTTCCCGACGTTTCGCCAGAGCTGTGACTGCCATCTTCAGAGGTATAGCACCAAAAAACAGAGATCTCTCAGTGTCACAGTATGGAAAAGATGTTGGCAGGTCATTTATATCTACTCAGGAGGGTTGGGGTTGGGCTGAGTCATCCTGTAAGAGTTTCCCAGGGTGTGGAATGCTAATGGAGGGAGGCTTCACTGTATCCTGAGGAGGTTCTTTTGCATGTGGATTGGTGCTTGATATGCTAATCTTCTCTGCAGGGCTATTGTCGGGTATAGAGTGTTTTGTTACCCGACAATAGCCCTGCAGAGAAGATTAGCATATCAAGCACCAATCCACATGCAAAAGAACCTCCTCAAGATACAGTGAAGCCTCCCGCCATTAGCATTCCACACCCTGGGAAACTCTTACAGGATGACTCAGCCCAACCCCACCTTCCTGAGTTGCCCTGACCTGCCAACATCTTTTCCATACTGTGACACTGAGAGATCTCTGTCTTTTGGTGCTACACCTCTGAAGATACCAGCCACAGCTGCTGGCGAAACGTCAGGAACTACAATGCCAAGACCACGGCTATACAGCCCGGAAAATCCACAACAACCATTGACTCAAATTGTTCCCTCAAGCAGAGTTGCCAACTTTGGTTTGAGAAATTCTTGGAGTTTAGGGGCAGAACCTGGGGAGAGGAAGGGCTTCAGCGGGTATATCCTACAGTCCACCACCCGAAGTTGCCATTTCTTCCAGGGAGATAGATGAAGATGGGTAGCCGTGTTAATCTGTCTATAGCAGTAGAAAAGAGCAAGAGTCCAGTAACCCCTGTAAGACTAACAAAAAATTGTGGTAGGGTATGAGTTTTCGTGAGCCACAGCTCACTTCTTCAGATCTTCAGATCTGAAGAAGTGAGCTGTGACTCACGAAAACTCATACCCTACCACAATTTTTTGTTAGTCTTACAGGGGTTACTGGACTCTTGCCCATTTCCTCCAAGGAAATTGATTGCTGTAGTATGGAGACCAGTCGTAATTCCAGGAGATCTCCAGGCCACAATGCAATGTGGCCTCCAGAGTTTACTTCTTCCCAGAATGCACGTGCTGGAACCTGGCAATTAAGCTATATTTTGTGTCATTTTGAACAGTCCTAATCAAAAGGTACTAAATGGTTTTTCTTTCTTGGTCTGGATTTTGTGTGGGCCAGTCCAGCTGCTTACAACCCCCACCTCCCTAATATTCCAAAAAGCCAAACTGGTGAAGCAAAATTCCTAAGACCATCTCATATTTCTCAGCGCAAGAAACACTGTTTTCCGGGGAAAGATGTTAGAGTGCACTTTAAATACATACAACGTTTCCGACTGATAGGCAAGAGGCGATATTTGCTACTTGGATATCTAAAATGAGAAAGGTAAACAGATGACATGGTTTAGGAAAGTATTTCAGCTCCAAACTTCCTCCTTAAAAATGTTTTTCCTTCAGACCACTCGCACACTAAGCTCTCCGGCAGTATCTTCTCCTACCCCCTTTTGAATTTTCTTTGAACATGCAGCCAGAAGCAGGGTTCTGCGTAACTTGAAAGTTTGCACCCCAAAGCATTTGTTTACAGCTCCTGCTTAAAATATGTTCTAATGGAGCCAAACAGCTACTTGGCTTCAGGCTTTCTGGTGGCATCCTGCTTTAGAAACCCCAAAGGCAATATGCTTAACTGCTGGAGAGGAAGGCACTGTTTTAAACATTAAAAATAATGAGCAATGATCCTATCACCCCGGTCACCTAAGCATGAGCCGTTTTCCATCCCAGGCGAGCTTTCTTCCGGCAGAAGAGGGCCTTATGCTATGCTACAGATGGGTTTCTTATTCTGCACGAAAGCCGCACACTCCACTGGATGGTTGAAACAAAGTCGGCTGAAACTAAATCCTATGAAGATGGAGATCCTGTACTTGAGCTGTGGGTGTGTGGATTCAGGGCTCTGGCTCCCGGCCCTCAGTGTGGCCGGGAGCCAGAGCCAAAGGTCAGGAGCCTGGGGGTGATCCTAGATGCCTCCTTGAAAATGGAGGCTCAGGTCGCAGCGGTTACCAGGTCTGCTTTTTTCTATCTTCGACAGACCAGGCAGCTTGCCCTCTTATCTTTCTGCCCGTGACTTAACGACAGTGATCCAGGCAACGGTCACCTCTAGGCTAGACTACTGTAACGTGCTCTACGTGGGGCTTCCCTTGAGTCTGATCCAGCGGTTGCAGCTGGTTCAAAATGCAGTGGCGCGTATCATCACCGGGGTGCCTAGTAGTGCACATATAACACTGGTATTGGCTGCCAGTGGAGTACCGAATCAGATTCATATAAAACCCTATGTGGACAGAGACCAGCGTATCTGCGGGACCGCCTCTCCCTATATGTGCCCCAGAGGACGCTTCGATCAGGTGACAAACAACTGCTAGTGGTCCCTGGCCCCAGCCTCGACCAAGGCCAGGGCCTTTTCAGTCCTGGCTCCAACCTGGTGGAATGCTCTGTCCAATGAGACCACGGCCCGGCAAGATTTGTTATCCTTCCACCAGGCCTGTAAGACAGAGCGGTTCCGCCAGGCATATGGTGGAGGCTGAGCTGGGCCCCTACCGGCCAAATAGAGCTGAACGCCCTCCCTGCTAGAGGCATCCACCACCAACCTTTCTTTTAACCAACTACGCAAGGAATCTTAATATGGTAGATTGGTGGCGGACTGAAATTGATAACCTGATTACTCCTGCGCTGCCTTCCTTGTACTTTTAAATACTTTTATTGTACCGTTTTTATATTGTTGTTTAAAATTTTAAATCGTTGTTATTAATGTGCTGTTTTATAGAATGTAATCCACCCTGAGCCTGCCATTTTGGGGAGGGCGGAAGAGAAATGGAAGGTAAATAAATAAAAATAAAAGTCTTCACATTCTTGCTCCTTCCTACCTACTTGGCACTCAGTTCCTCTTGTTCTTTATACTCTGGTTTGGTGGAAAAGATCACACCGCTTTAGGCATCAGGCAGAGGATACTTTAGAGTGCTTATAGGTTATATTTTTAAAAAATCTCCCTGCAAACAGAAAGACAGAACAGCACGCAAAGAGGAGAGGTAGGAAGAATTTTTCTCCCTGCTGTTCTATGGCTTTTTTTTTTTACACCCAAGAATGTGCAAAGCTAAAATATACCACGTGGAATTTAGAGTAGCGCATTCTGCCCTCTCGTTTTCCTGCACGCATGAAGCAGTCCGGATCTTATCTTCAGATCAGGCTTCCAGCTTCCGGACTCCCTCTCACCTTTACTCATTTCCAAGCTTTCAATTGAGCAAAGCTTCAGGGGCAGATTGAATTTTGCCTCCCTCCCTCTGATTGGTCCCATGCTTTCCCCCTTTCTCTCATATTATCTTTCCCATTTTACCTGGGTAAAGCAGCCTCCTAAAAGTCCCTCTACAAGAGACATTTTACACAGGGATGCTCAAGTGCAGGGAGAGGCAACGATAGCCAGGAAGCGTAGTTTAAAAAGCCAAAGTCAATTTCACCTCTCTAGACAGAGCAGGCGGAGATCACTCCCCAGAGGGTTTGTTAATTTCATCTGGGAGGTGAAATTCACACAGCCTTTGCTAAAGAAGATGAAATTAACAAACCCTCCGAGGAGCGCTCTGCTGGCTCTGTTTAGAGAGGTGAAATTGACAGAACCTTTGGCTCTGTCTTTTTAAACTATGCTTCCCAGCTAACATTGTGTCTCCCCACAGGTGAATCTCCTCGTGTAAGAGATCTCATGTAGAGAGATGCTAAGGGGGCCGCGCTTCCTGGTTCTGAATTGATTCCTCTGCACTTCTGCGCATCTTTGGAGCTACCACCCTTCTATCCCTTTCCCCAGTCCCCTCCTTTGTGATTCAGATCAAAGCCAAGACGTTTTAGGTGCAAATAAAAGTTTGGTTATGGAAAAAGAGCAAGCCGTGGAAACCACGGGCTTGGAAAACGTTGCAGGTTTCTTAAGATTTCTGAATAAAGGACAGTATTGCAAGAGATCTCGAGACACTGCTTCTCCAGGCAGTAGCACCTGCTGTACAGGGTGTTCTTTGAAAGGGGTGAGGCCAGAACTCAGACAGCATTATATTCTGTAGGTCCCAGACACAACTTTTGGCATCTCCCATTAAAAAGATCAGGTGTTGGGTAACAAAAAGACCCTGACATGAGACCTAAGAGATTTGGACTAATCAAGAGAAGCTCAAGAGGGTGGTGGGCCTGTGCTGAATACCCCCTGAAGGATCAGCCACAGAGTACTTCGGAGCACCAAAAAGTAAAGCCCAACTAAGAACATCCGCAGGCTCAGAAACGGTTTGAGGATCTGGGTTTTCCTGTGAAAGCCCAAACATAACCTGTAGCTTAAAACGCTTTTTACAAACTTTGCTCGGAACACCAGTTGAGCTCCCGTCTTCATATGACTTTCCAACAGTGAGCTACTCCTCGGTGGTCTCCAGATTACTGGAAATGCATTGTACGTGCCTTTGAAGACCACAACAGCTTGGCTGAGTTTAAGCTGCAGGAGCAAGACAGCTAAGCAGAGGTGTGCTGTTGTGTCAATCTTTCCAATTACGCTGCAAGACCTTTGCTGGCTTCCGGTTTGTTTCCAAACACAATCCAAAGGGATGGTTTTAACCTCCAGTGGCATCTAAAGGGCCACCTCCTCCCGTGCAAGTTTGTCCACCCATTTGGATTTCACCAAAGGCCCTTCTCCGCCCTCTGTTAAAGGTGACTTTTTAACTTGCCGGGTCTGCTTCAAAAGGGCTACCAACTTCATCAGGCAAAGAAATGATATTTTCATACCCTTTGGGCAAATCTCTCCGTTTCTTCCACCTTAATTATCGGTGGCTGCTGCTTCTTCCGCTCTCCCACCCTGACAAACTTTGGCAGCTCAAAGGTGGCTTCGTGTTGTATGACAAGCATTTCTTGGAAGGAGTTGTGAACACAGAGCAGATGCTTTGCAGTTAAAGTGGTTCAGGCAGCAGAGAGTTGGGCAAGAAAGACCCTCCTTGGCCTCAGATCCTGGACTGCGACTGCACACATAACGGTATAAAGATGAGCCCTGGTGGATCAGACCAGTATAGGCCGAGACCTCCCCTCCAATGTTGCCTCCAGCACTGGCATGCAATGGTTTGCCACTTCCAAATATGGAGGTTCCCTCTGGTCACCATAACTAGTAGCCACCGATAGAACTCTCCTCCATGAATCTGTCTAATCCCCTTTTATTTATGGTTAGACCAGGTAAGCCCGATCTCATCTCAGAAGGTAAGCAGGGTCAGTCTTGGTTAATAATTAGACGAGAGACCAGGGATGCAGAGGCAGGCAGTGGCAAACCACCTCTGTTAGTCTCTTGCCATGAAAACCCCACCAGGGGTCGTCATAAGTCAGCTATGACTTGAGGGCACTCTCCAGCACCATGCTCATGGACAGCATTATGCTGACTTGCAGTGAATCTCACAATTTCATTACTCTTTAATGCTTTTTTTTCCCGCTCGTCCTGAATCTATTGCCCATCTCGGAAGAGGGAGAAATTTTTTTCTGTCTATACACTCTGGCCCATGCATGTTACCAACTTCTATCACGTCCCCCCCATCACCCTTTTTCTAAACTGAGAAGTCTCAGACTCTTTAGACTCACTTTAGAGAGAGCCAGTTTGGTGTAGTCATTAAAAGAGCGGGACTCTAATCTGGAGAGCCGGGTTTGATTCCTCCACTTGAAGCCAGCTGGGTGACCTTGGGTTAGTCACAGCTCTCTCAGAGCTCTCTCAGCTCCACCCACCTCACAGGGTGATAGTTGTGAGGATAACAACAACACACTTTGTTAACCGCTCCAAGTGGGCATTAAGTGTCCTGAACGGTGGTATATAAATTGAATGTTGCTGTTGTTGTTATTATTATTATTCCTCATAGTCTAGAGATTGTGCTGAAGTTGATGGACTAATGGTGCACTTGGTAAGCGGCCACTTCTTATGTGGGCCGTAAGATCAGCAGCCATAATGGAACAGGTGTTTCAGTTTTCCGTTTTAAGAAATGCACAAGAATACATACAGCACAACTAATATGAAACAACCTCTTTCTGCTTTACTCCAATTATCTTTTGGAGAGGGGGAAGAAGAAAGGGAAAAAGTTGACACGACTTTTATGGAGAAGATGCCCAACAGAAAGATGGTCACCAGCATCACCTGCAGGACCACGGAGGGTTTCACTATGTGATGCTTTGAACAACGATGGAGATTTTACTTTTTTTATTTTTTGTATCATATTGGAGTGTTTTTCCTAGCAGCTGTTAAAGGGCACCTACAGCTGCCCCCCCCCCCCCCGCCCCAAGTACAGCCAGTTTGGTGTAGTGGTTAGGAGCGGCAGGACTCTAATCTGGAGAGCCAGGTTTGATTCCCCACTCCTCCACTTGAAGCCAGCTGGGTGACCTTGGGTCAGTCACAGCTCTTTCAGAGCTCTCTCAGCCCCACCCACCTCGCAGGGTGATTGTCGTGAGGATAATAATAACACACTTCGTAAATCGCGCTGAGTGGGCTTTAAGTTGTCCTGAAGGGGGGTATATAGACTGAATGCTATTACAAGTAAAATGACAGTTTAGAAAATATTGACAAAAACTTGTATTAGAGCTTTCAGATAACCTTCTACTTAAAAGTAGCATTTGAGCACCAAAAAATGGGCAGTTCAGCTGATAACGTGTATATACAAGATACATCCCCCCAAAATCTTAAAATGCTTATTTATAATGAAATTTATACAAAAACAGTTAAAAACCTTGTTCCTATATACAGTTTCTCTCTTTTTTTAAAAAAAAGCACGGTTTGTTACCAAAATGTACAAGAGATTGTTTTTCTTTGTTTTTCCTTTTTAAATCCATTTGCTTCAACCAGCACGAAACCCCTTATCTATTGCTTGTGCAAATAAGGAACGCTTGAAAAAGAAATGTTTTAAAAATCCAAACCTATCAAAAGATCATCAATTTAAACTTTTAAAGTCCCTAAACAGTCATAATTAACTTTTTTTTTCCTAAAAAAGAAAAAAAAGTAAGAATGAAAAAAAATTTCACAGCTCAACCCACATCTGAGTTCGAGACACAAACGATCAACGCCCTAGGCTTTGAACCATCTAAGACAAGAAAACACATTCTCCATCCTGCAGCTCGAAGGTGAAACCGCTTTGTCTGGATAACCACGTTAAAGTTTACTGGCCTGCTTAACAGGATCACGAGATCAATAAATAAAACACTTTTGCAAAGTGGGACTGCTTGAAATTTTCAACTGTGTGTGATAGAGAGGGGGGGGAAAACACTTATTGGATGGAATACCATCCACTTGGCCCAGTATCCATCCCTCCCATTTCTGCATACTGGCCAATGATATTTTTTTTTAAAACAGAAGAACACATGGCCAACTCTTTCTCCAGCTTATTTAAAACCAAAAAGCCACACAGTCGGAATTTCTTTAGGTGATTTCCCAACCCCATCAAAGGACTGCTTTCAGAGACCTCACCTGCTATTAAAAAACAACAACAAAAAAAGTCTCTTTGAGACGGAGCACTGTTCCGCTGCTTTCACGGAGTCTCTGCAGTTCTTCTGTTTTCACTCTGAAGAGGTTGCAGTAACTGATCTTAGATACTGTAGCCAAAAAAAACCCCAAAAACCCCAACCAAAAAAGAAAATGAAACCTGCACGTTGTTCTCTCTCCTCTGCTTAAAGAAAGACATTCGGCCGCTGTAAAGGATGACCCTGGTACGGCGATTCCTTGCTTCTCCCCAAAACCATTTCGTGATCCAGCCTCGCCAATACTGTTGAATTTACAATCCCATGTGCAAAGGATCCGTCCAACACCTCGGGCAGGCAAAGTGCTTTGCAAAAACACAAGGACCCTTCAGACGCCGCAAGCCAAGACTGTATTCCTCCCACGTGTATAAAGTGCGCGCCGGCGCCCCAGGGTGCTAGGATTGCTCTGAGCTTTGAGTGGGGCTGAGTTCAGTTCCTTCCTCGTTGCTGCTGTCGACGTCTTGCTCCATGACGGTCTCCTCATCATCGAGGCGCTGACTGGTGAAGTTGTTGAGTTCCAGGAGCCCGCTGGGTTCCACGACCACGTTGGAGGTGGAGTGGCAGGCCACCGAATACTGAGGGATAGTCTGGAAAACGAAAGGGAATGTCATGCGTGGGAAGAGAGATAATGGTGCAAATTGGCTCGGGCAAAAATAAAGACAGGGCCTTCGGGGCACCTTAAAGGCTGCTGGGTTTTTCTTTGAGCGGAAGCTTTGGTGGACTTTGCCATGAATGGGCCACGGCCACCAGCTCAGGGAGGATTTTAATCATAGAAGAGAATCATAGGGTTGGAAGGACCCTCCAGGGTCATCTAGTCCAACCCCCTGCACAACGCAGGAATTCACAACTACCTCCACCCCACATCCCAGAGACCCCTGGCTCCATGCTCAGAAGATGGCAAAATAGTGTCAGGATCCCTGTCCAAACTGGCCTGGGGAAAATTGCTTCCTGACCCCAAGGTGGTGATCAGCATTACCCTGGGCATGTAAGAAGAGGCCACAAGAACTAAGTACTGACGTAACCCTTCCTGCCCTCCCTCTCATGATCCGCCTAATAATCACCAGTCTGAGAGTGGAAAGGGAATTCCCACTACTAATAAATCTTTTTTTTGCAGTTATGTACGATCGCTGCACAGCGGTGCGAAGATTCAGCTATGAATTGGGAAGACCCGAGTTCAAATCTCCCACCTCCCTCATGATCAGGCAAGCCACCCCCCTCTCTACCTGCAAAATGGGGAATAGAATTTCGCCGGGCCTGTAAGACACAGCTATTCTGCCAGGCATATGGTTGACGCCGGGTGGTGCCCCCCGCGGAGGGGGGGGGTTAAACCATCGCCCCGATGCAAACACAGAGGCATGCATGAACTACTATGCAGTATGAACTGTAATATTTAATGCTTTTAAATGTTTTAATGCATTATTTGATGCTTTTAAATGTTTTTAATGGTTGGGTGATGTTTGCATTTGTTATCCGCCCTGAGCCTGCGAAAGCGGGGAGGGCGGGATATAAATATAATAAATTAACTTAAATTAAATTATCATGGGAAAGGCCGTAACATAGAATGTCTTGTGTTCGGTTCCAGGCACCCTGCAAAAAAAGGATCTTGGGGAGGAGGTAGTGGGGAAAAAACATTTGTCCACCTGATATCCTGGAAAGCCACTGTAAGTCACAGCAGACGGTATACATGCTGGCCCTGCACAGTTCTTGTGTGGCACTGGCCAAGGCTGCTGGCCCTCGCCACTGCTCTAAGGGGGGCTGTGCATTCGCTTGATATGCGGAAAGTCCCAGGTTCAATTCCTGGCATTTCCATTTAAAAGGATCAGGCGATGGGGAAGACCCCTGCCCAAGGACCTGCTTTCTAATCTGAATGTTTCCTTCTTCTCAATATTTACAATTCCCAGTGCCATTAAAAAAAAACACACACACATCCAAAAAACGAACTGGGCATTGTGATATATTGCACGTTCATGCATTTGGACTTGCCCGTAAAACTTAAGGCGCTGTGAAAAGTTTAAATTCCAAAAGGAAGATTTTGGAAGCCTTTGGAAGCAAATCAGATTTGAGTTATGAAGTTAGGGTATGAGGTGAGATCAAAGCCTGGCAGGTTTTGAACTCATGACCAGTTCAATTTTTTGCGTAAGTTAAAAAGATCGAGAAAAGCTGCCAAGTAACTGGCCCATATGGAGACTCGCTACTCTGCTTGCCCAGATGTGCCTCCTGTGGCACATCAGCGGCCTGAAATGAAAAAAGGAACGTGAGCCACTTTCTCCCATTTTTAAAAGCTACCCAACCTGGGTACAATTGTTCACTCACCATTGATAACCCGGAACTACTTTCAAACCTGAGTTAAACGATCTTCAAGGAAGATTAAAAAATGCTCTCACGGCTTGCATTTTTTTAAAAATCCAGAGAGCCCTCAAAAGAACTCCCTTGGGCTCTCCGGCGCCTGCCTGAGGTATAAGGTTCTTCCAGACTTAGGAGAGATTTTGTTTCCTATTATGTTTCCAAAATTCAGGCGAGTTCTTGCCCATCCTCTCAAAGGTACAAGATTAACGGTGAGCACAAACTCTAGCTGGTTGGCAGATCTGTATTTGGAAGTGCACATCTTCATGTTGTGATGTTTCCAAGTATTATGTTTAACATGGGGGTGTTTTGAGTTAGCTCTAGTTGTATAACATACTGGTGTTCATCATATTTATATTTACAGTGGTAATGAGGATTTTGCTTAAGTGGTCACAAACTTGAAAAAAGAACTTCTGAAACAGGGCGTTCAAACCAGTTTTCTGTCTGCTTGGCTACAAAGCAGCTGCTGTATGACACGTCACGTCTTTATCAAGAATATACTGCACTTCCTGCTTCACAGCCAAGGATTAATCGGACATACGGACACGCTGTCTAAATTTCAATTAGAGCTGGAGTTATAACAATGTGAAGTTTTGCAGTAGACATTTCTTTGGCTGTATTTCTTTAAGTGCTTAGCAGCTTCTTTACACCTAGAGACTACAGACACTTATTGTTTGGATTACTGTTATCTTGTTGTTATAAAGAGAATCCAATTGGATGCATTAAGGGCTATACAGTACCGTTGTATTATTCATAGAGTTTTGATTTATAAGTGATTCTTGTAATGAAATCTGATTTTATTGTTTATTGTCATTGTACGCATATTTAGCTTTCACGGTTGCATTTTTTTCTATTGCATTGTCTTTTCCTGTGATTCTCTCTTTGTACATTACATGGCTAGCAAGTGAGACAGAAATTCTGGACACGTTTGATTTTGATCGCCCACCTTCAAAAGATCTTTTGATTGCTTACCTGAATTAAGATCTCTGTGGGAATCTCCTCTGCTTTCTTCGGGGCTATATTCTGGATACGGATGAACTGGCTGGCTGTAGGTGGAGTGGACACCACCGGTTTCCTCTCTAGTATAGACGGCACAACGGAAGGAGGGCTCGACGCAGAGTCCAAGCGTTTTGGTGGCTGTAGGACAGATGCTGCAACAGCTGTTGCCGCCCCGACTGAGGCCACCCTCAGCACAGAAGCAGGCGACGATTCCGCTTCGCCAGTAAGGTTGCCAGCGGGGGCAGCCCTGTTGCTGGGGGGGTCCGCTACCACACGATCTACACTCGGGTCAATCTGAGCTTCCATCATAGACATTTTCAAAATGTCCGCTACTGCGGTCTTCGTGGGCACCTGGGCGGGAAAGAGGCTCGGGAGTGGCGGGGCCAGCTTAGGCGCCGAACTGACACCGGCCACCTTGGACACGGTAGGCGGCTGATGCCCTTCAAAAGTTATCTTTGTAACGGAGGATCCTTGGGATATTATGGGCTGGTGCACCTGAAAATCAAATTCGGTTTGTGCATGTTACAGGCAGGTTGTTGCTCGTTCCTTTTTTTTTTTAAATCATCAGTTAAAAACTAAAATTTTAAAAAAGAACCAAACAAAACTACCAGTGAAACTTTCTATGGGGAAGAGAGTTTGGAAACTCTGGATTTTTAAACATGGAATGATCTGCGGCCAAAAGGGACAGGGGCGAGTAAGAGGCCAAGGTCAAGAGAGAGATTGCCAGATGGCAAGTTGTCCATTTTCTGCAGTAAAAATCACAGCAGCCCCGTTTTCCTTTGGGATTTACACCCCCCAAGCATCGTCTCTTCACCCCACCCTTCAAAAAGCTCATCGTATTTAGGGACAAAAGCGTTTTTCCTTTTGGCTAAAAAAAAAACGCATTTATTTGGGGATCAATCCACACTTGGTTACTTAATTTTTCTTCCCTTTTTCTTGTGGGTTTGGCCCTCCCCAGGAAAATGAGATCGCTCTTCTAGGAGAAAGCTACTAAGCTGAGGGTGATGTAAACTACAAAGGAAGACGTACAATGGAGATCCTTAGACTGCCGCCGCGGGGTTCGTCTTTATTTCCATAGAAATTTTTAAAAAAAGGTATTACGGGGACGAAAATCAATTACTTTATACCTACAAAAAAGAAAAGAAAAAGAAACAAAAAAGAAAAAAAGAAATTAGGGATCGACTGGGCAATGAGGTGCGATTAGAAGAACAGACTTGAGAGTTTGAGGACGCTTCCCCCTCCCTCCCGCTATACCAGATGTGCCTCCATTTAGGGATACTGATCGATATTTATCAATAAGTACAACTGGTAGCGACATCCTCCACCTGTTGAATGTTCCCTGAAAATGCTCTGGTGGAGGCGAAAGGGTGGTGCCTTTGTGTATGTGTACAGTGCATTTGATTGTGCCGCTGAGTGAGTGAGTGAGTGAGAGCAGGACTACAAGTGACAAATGACGCAGGTTGGACCCTTGTCAGCTTCCCTCAAGTTTTGATGGGAAATGTAGGCAGCTTGGCGGAATGTTGGACAAGTGACAGTTGAAAGGTCCATTGGACAGCAGTCGGAGAGCCGAGCTGCAAGACCAGGACGCCTACATTTCCCATCAAAACTTGAGGGAAGCTGACAAGTGTCCAACCTGTGTCAGGCATCACTTGTAGTTTCGCTCTGAGTGAGTGAGTGAGTGTGTGTGTCTGTGTGTGTGTGGGGGGGATCCGGTCCACATACACACACAAGGATCCAGTCCACACATATATATATATGTATTTTAAATCTTTGGATGTTTACAATTTGGAATTTTAAATTGTATGAATTGTTAGATGTATTTTAAATTTGTATGCAAATTGTAATCCGCCCTGAGCCTGCTGGCGTGGGGAGGGCGGAATATAAATCTAATAAATTAAATTAAATTAACTGGGATTGGTGTAGGCAGCAAAGATCACTTTCACATAGGCTGAATAATGCACTTTCAACGAGCTTTGCAACAGGATTTTGCGGTGTGAAACAGAAAAACCCACTTGCAAAGGATGGCTAAAGAGGCTTGAAAGTGAATTATTCAGCATGTGCGAAGCACCCATAGTCAGGAAATAATGTTTCAGTCCCGGCTAACAAGGCCGTCTTTGCTGAGACACAAAAGGCCTCCACACAGAACACGGCTACATACAGGGGAAAGGCACACAAGGGAGCAAGAGGGAGCAAGTGGCTCAGCAGTAGAGCATCTGCTTGTCGTGCGGGAAGGTCCCAGGTTCGTTCCCCGGCCCCTCCAATTCGAAGGATCCGGTACAGAGCGTTGCAAAGGACATCTGCCTGAAACTCAGGAGAGCCGCTGGCCAATCAGAGCCGAGAACGCTGACTCTGACGGAGCAAGGGCCTGATTCTGTAGAGGGCAGCTTCGTGGGAGTAAGAGGGAGCATGCTAGCATAGCTTCCCTCCATCCCTGTGTATTCATCGCAATATGGAAACGGATTCCACAGGCGTACAGATAGTATGTGGAAATGTGTGGGGCAGGGCCAGCATGCTTGCTCATCGCAGCACCCCCTCCCCATCTGCAACAGCGTAAGAGCAACAGCTAACCTAACTTAAAAGGCTGTTTTAAAGATTACAAGGTCTTTGAAGCCCTCTAAATGCACTGCTATCCTATTTAAGTCGATGAGGTTTTAAGTCAATGAGGTTTTAAGTCAATGAGGTTTTAAGTCAACGAGGTGAGGTTTTAAGTCAATGAGCTTAAAAGGATGCAATGCTCCCCTTCTGCTATGTGAATACTAAGATTCGAGTTCAGAAGCATCTTAAAGACCAACAAGCTGCCTTTGTCAGAGAGCCTTCACTGGTATTTGATGAAGGGAGCTCTAACTCTTGAAAGCTCATATGCTGGACATCTTGTTGGTTCCTTAAGGTGCACTGAACGAAAATCTTGCCCTTCTACTGCAGAGCAACGTGGCTACCTACCTGAAGCTATCTGAACACTATTATTGTTTTTTTGTATTTACTTCATTTATACCCCACTTTTCCCTCTAACGGGGACCCAAAGCAGCTTGCAACACTTTCCCCTTAACCTCCCTCATGCGGTTGTCTTGACGATAAAATAGAGGCGACGGGGACCAAGCAAGCTGCTTTGGGTCCCTTTGAGGAGAAAGGCAGGGCATCAAGGAAGTCAGTAAATCAGATTCATGCTGAAGTCTTTCAGGGCATCCTTTTCAATCAGGCGGGAGTTAGAAGCCTCTTTAAGTGGGTGTCCAGACAGGGAGGAAACTACACAGAGTTCATAAATGTGATGTCAAAAAAGGCAAAGCCGCCTGCATGTAAGGACAGCAACCACAAAGACTGCAAATATCTTAAAAAAATAAAAACATCCTTGGACTTGGAGGTGGGAAGTTGCAAGAACCCAAAAAAGAAAGGTCTTTAAAAAGGGGGGAAAGCAGTGTGGTGCAGTGGTTGGAGTAGGACCAGGAGACTTGGATTCAAATCCCCATTCAGACATGAAGATCAGTCTCTTTCAACATAGTCTACCTCACACAGTTTATGTATTTACTTCACTGATATTCTGCCTTTCAGCTTACACCTTGCCTTTCCCCTTGCGTCCATTTTATTCTCATGACAATCCTGGAAGGTAGGCTAGGCTGAAAGGGTGTGATTGGGGCAGGGTCACCCAGCACGCGTCTGCAGCAGAGTGGAGATACAAACCAGACTCCAGTCCATCCACTACCCCATGTTGGTATCAAACCAGGTGGGGGCAGACTACCTACTCTGCCCCTGAGCCCCTGGGAGAAAGGGCAAGATAAAACCTGGATCAGCATGTTCTATTTCTACAGCTTTGGGTGGCTGGGAAGAAGGGGAGAGGCAAGAACTGTTTTTCTGGAGCTTGAAACCGCAGCTGCCAGCATTATGTAAGACAACTGCTTGATGGCCATTTATAATGCCCCACGAGGCTTGTTTTCATGCCCCCCCACCCCCCATCATGCAAGATGGCATTTGGCATGTGGAATTTCACAATTCCTTTTCTCAGAAAAGGTCATCTCACCACTCTGGCTCTGGAGGCTAAACTGTGTGGGCAAGGCACCTGCTGAAAAAGCCAAAGCCAAGCCTGGGTAAAACTAGGGCTAGGGGCTCGCTGTAGCAGGAAACCTGCACCTGGGTGAACCTCTTCACGTTGCAGATGGGGAGTTCAGAAGCTTGAACACTTCTGCAGCACAATTCTCGGCTCAGAGAGGAACAGAAGAAGTGAGCTGTGACTCACAAAAGCTCAGACCCGACCACAGTTTTTTTTAAGTCGTATAGGTGCTACTGAACTCTTGTTCTTTTCTACTGCAGAGAGGAACAGTCTGCCAGGGAAAAGGGGGCTGGTTTGACTCCTTCCCCTGAACTGCTCGTTTTCTAAGTGCAGGGATTTTATTAAATATTGGGGGAACGTTCTGTCAAGTAAACCCAGCTTGCAATAGAACAGCCCAGATACCGTGCACCGGGGCAAAACATGCCCAGGACTTTCAGCGGCCGAACTTTAGCCTTCTGCGTAACTTCCACAACAGCCCACCTTCCAACCCCACCTCATAAAGGAGTAACACTATGGAAAACTAGCAGATGTGCCTTATCCCTATATCCTGTGCAAACTGCTGGATCCAGGTTTTCTTTGCGCGGAACTTTGGTTATTTTGGTCCCATTTTCTACTGCTTAAAGTACATCCAAGCTGAGCAAGGACTAAAAGACTGGGAACGCTAGCACCACCTGCTGACTGACTCTGGAAGCACCGCTAAAGGGATTCTTTAAGCCCTTCCACCTCTGAGCCAAGAAAAAAATTGGTTCAGGCCCTGGCCTTATGTCCTTCGCTGTTCCCTCCCAGGTTGCACAGAATAGCAAACAGCTCTGACAGGCTGAAAAAACAGAGCCTCTGGTGTCACTCACGCTGAGGAAGCTGGAGGCTGAAGAGCCCCTCAAGAGCTCAGATCCACACATAGGGGGGCAAGGATTTGGGAACAGGAACTATGTTGGAGAGCAGGTGCAACGTCCCCAGGGTAATAATATTTGCTGATCTCTCTCAGCCGCCTTGCCCTGACGTGGATAGCCCAGGTGGGCCTGATCTCATCAGGTCTCAGAAGCTAAGCAGGGTCAGCCGTGGTTAATAATTGGATGGGAGACCTCCAAGGAAGACCAGGGTTGCAGAGGCAGGCAATGGCGAACCACCTCTGTTAGTCTCTTGCCCTGACAACCCCACCCGGGGTCCCCGTAAGTCAACTCTGACTTGAGGGCACTCTCCACCTCCTCAGTCACCTTAGCCCCACCCTCGCCCAGCATCAGCTTCCTAAAGGGCAATCTTACAGCAGCGTAACTTGCCCGTAGAAGCCGTGGCCAGCCCCAGTAAAACGGCAGATGATCTATTCTGCAGAACTGTAGCCAGAACTGTGTTTGATCCCCGCCCCCCGCCCCCCGGCCACGTTACCACGAGTCTGTTACCTGGCTTGCCGATTGTTTCTCGGAAGCGGCAGGGAGCTGCATTTGGCTCTGGGGCGGCTGGGGCTGGACGTAGATTTTTTGGGCCGTGGGCGCCTGCTGCAGCTTGGGCAGCTGCTGCGTGGTTTTGACCGCCAGCACCTGGACTACAGTTTGTTGGGGCTGGGCCACCAGGGTCGGCAGCTGCCTCTCGCGGATGATCGAGTGGTGCTGAGCCGCCGGCTGGACGTCCAGCTTGGCCTGGGCTTGGTCCTGCTGCAGCGGGGCCAGTTTCTGGTGCCGGATGGAGAGCTGGGGCATCTGCGGCAGCTTGTGGGGTAGCTGGTCGGCCTGCAGGTGAATGGTCTGCTTCTGCTTGGCCTGGAAGCACTGCAGCGTCTTGACCTGGAGCTGCGCCTGCTCCATCGGGGGCTGGCTCAGCTGCTGCGGCTTTTGCGCCTGGGCCAGGGCGGACCGGTAGAAGAGCCCCGTCTGAGGATCCAGAGTGTCCATCTCCTCCACTTCGCCCTCCTCGGTGCCGAGCGGCTCGCTGTGCTTGGTGAATGCTGTGTGACTGCTCAGGGCCTGCAAGCGCACGGAAAACGAGAAACGGGTAAACATATGCACAACCTGTCGTCTTAAATATGTGCTCCTATGAGCGACGGCCATTTTCACATGCCCTAACCCTCCGGAAAATGGCGCAAAACTCACGGCATGAAGCGTCTTCCTAGCGGATTTCCCAGCACGATCCTATTTAATGGCGTGTTTTCTGACGTCATCGTGCTGGGAAATTGCGCTGGGAAGACGCTTCATGCTGTGAGGTTGCGCACACGTGTGAAAATGGCCTACCTGTGCTTCACGTGGTCCAATGTCAGCCCTAGAAGTGCTTATGCTCCGTTTCAGCATTTCTTCAACTCTGTATCGGATTCTTACTAATGCTATGTCTTGGTAAACTTGTGTTTATTTACCCCATGGCATGGTTTATGGAAATATCCTTGAAATTGACTGTGCTGGTCTCACACTGTATAATCTGCCTTGCGTCTCAGTAAGAACGATGGACTATACATGACATACATTTTTTAAAAAATTAAAAAGCGGTAGACTCTTGAAGCAGGAGGAAGAGCGTGGCCTACACCGACTTTCTACCCAAATCTGGTCCTCTCAAGGTGGCGAATGTTAAAAAGTTTAAAACAAAATGTTTAATTGTAAAATGTTAAGCTTGTGATTTTTACTTGTGTTTGTCGTAGAGAAAATCGGAAGTCACTTCTTTATACTAGTTTATTTTTTTTTCTTTCCTGCTTTGTATTTTTTGTTTTTCAATTTCCTTGTTAGTTTTTATTACCTTTTGGTTCTAAAAAAATCTTAACAAAATTTAAGTTAAAACTCAGATGGCAGGAGCACACAAAGCAGGACCTCCAAAGCCGACACATATGGGAGCAGGCAGTCCTTAATGTATGCTGGTCCTAAGCCATATAGGGTTTTAAAACCCATGCCAGCAACTAGACCCAGAAACAAATCGGGCATCAGTGTAGCTGGAACAAGACTGGAGCGATTTGGCTCCTGAGACTCCAGTCAGCATTCCGGCCACATTCTGTACCAACGACAGTCTTGGGACAGTCTCCAAGGGCAGCCCCTTAATGGGCAGCAATACTTACCAGGGGAACTTGTGCCAGATATTCTCCCTCAGTGTGGCCTACTTCACAGGTTCATTGCAAAGGTAAAATGGAGGATGAGGAGAACCGTGGGTGGTATATGGCCTAAAATTTCCACCCATGCATGGAGGGGGGGGGGGAGTTTGATTTCACTAATTACCCCCTTCTGCTGCAGACCTCCCATTTCCCTTTTCAGCTATTCCTTGAGATCCCGTCATCCAAGAGCAACATTCCGGAGCGAAGTCAGAACGGAAATCATTTTGCTGAGGATATCACAGGTAGGATCCAAGCCCATGTACTGAGCCCTCAGCAGAAGAAAAATCCACCAAATAAATACTGAGCTAGATAGACCAAAGATCTGACTCATTATAAGGCAGTCTTGTATGCGCCTCATGGCTAGCAGTCAACAGACATCCTCTCCGTGAATCTAAACATTTTCCCATGTGCTCTAAAACATCCAGATCATGGGACCACAAACTCCATAAGGCACTCAGGCATAGCTTGAAAGATAACCCCTTCCCTTGGTAGTCCTGAATCTACCGCCCCGTCTGCTTCATCCATTGAAGCTCTTCCCCGAGTTCTACTGTTATTTCCCAGAAGAGGCCTGCCCCATATTTATTGGGAATGCCACCCCAGCCTCCCAGAGCACGACACCCATTTGGCAAAGGTGACAGACCAACCTGTTGCATGATGTGCGTGATGGCACCCGTGGAGGATGCCGGGATGGACTTCACCACGACGGACGTCTGTGTAGCTGTCTGTGACTGAGCCACGTGCTGCAGCAGGGTCCGCTGGGGCTGGGATGCCGGCTGGTGGGGCTGGGACCGATGGCTAACTGAAAATTGGGGTGGGGAGGGGGTTAGGGGGGAAAAAAGGTCAACTGTAGCTTCTCAAAACTCACTGTGAAGCCCCCTGCTTGGCTGAATTCCCATAAGGCTGAGTGTGTAGATGAGACCTCCTCCCACAAATATTTAAGAAGTGTACAGAAGACACCATGCTGGCTGCCACCAAGTGTAGACCTAGTCGGGGGAGCTACCAAGAATGTGGTACAGTGGTTACAGCCTAGGGGTCAAAGTGCTCAGAGAGGACCGAAAAGACGCTGGTTCAAATCTCCAGCTGGCCATGGAAATTCACTGGAGGAACCGCGGCCAGTTGTGCACTCCTAGTCGAACAGAGTTCGCAGGAATGATACAAGTGCAGAAGAGAACAGAGAATTATATATACCACACAAAACGCCTTGGGTGAGATAAAAGTGTGGTAGATTTTAAAAGCAGGGTAAAGATTAGGTCCTGGAACTTGCATATGTGACCCTCTGTGTGAAGGCATCCCTCTCCACCCAAGACAATGGAGCTAGTTGTGGTTTCACCTTCGCCACAACAATATTCCAAATTGACATGTCCTGCTTTAACTCTCTCCCGCATAACTACACAACAAGTGAAAGACGGCCAACTGCGAGAAGGCCCGTGGTATAATTTTCTGGTGCACATCCAAATGAAGGGGAGAAGATAGATAAACATACTGCAGGGCAATCTAAAGTCTTCAAGCCAACTATGAGAAACCGGACAGGTTCCCATTAAAACCGAATGGGAAGGAATCATAAATTCAGTTTCTCACACTGAAGTTCCAATGAAAGCATCAAGGGGTAGGGTGCCAGTTTATACAAGAGGCCATGATCCAGCTGCCGTGTGAACAGAAGCCTCCCGGTGCCTGTGACAGCCACCAGTTCCATAACAGCTGCTACAGCCTTCTGCAGAGAGGCTCTGTGAAGACCTGCCTCAGTATAGGAGCTTGTGTTTTCATCTGCTCATCTTCTGACAGTGTCTGCCTTCTGTTTGCAGCAACAAGGAACAAGAACTCATAACAAAATGCCCCTCGTCCCTCTCTACTACTGTAAGAAGCCAGGCACTGCAGAAGAACCAGAGGGAAGATTTTCACAGGTAAATATTACAGCTGCAGAAGTCACCTGGAGGCTTCTAATCCAAAAAAGGCTCAACTACTACGGCTGAGTGAACCATTCTAGTACAGAAATGGAAATTCACTGACACTATATATGACTGCACCAGTACCACAGGAAAATGGTTTGTTGGATCAACCCGGGCGCCTCGAAGAGGTTCTTGATAATTTTTTTTTTTAACAAGGCCTTTTAGAAATAAAATGTCTAACCTATGTGGTTTTGGAGGTACTCTTCCGATTGTGAACGGATACATTGTTGTCTTCCTGAGTCTGCAGATAAACAGAAGTGTTAGAGCTAAGAGAAGAGTCAGAAATTTTCGGCTCATCTCTGCCAGGGGTTTAGCTCTAAAGCTTGATGGACTCTTTGGCTTACAGCGAACCTTCTGGGCTCTCGGAGACTTGTGCTGCATGTACCCAAATGCTGAGAGGTGGGATGATGCACCCTGGACTTCAAACCAGAAACAAACCTAAAAGTAAGGCTGGCCCACCGGGCACGCTCTCTCGAACAGCAGCCAGCCAGAAGCCCCTGGAGAACTCACGATATGCTGCTCCTCCTTGTTCCCAGCATATCACTCTCAGAGGTAGCCTGCCTCAGAGCATGGAGGCTCCATTCCTAGCTAACTCAGCAAAGCCCTGGATGTTTACTTACTTACGAAATTGCCAGAGGTTTCAAAAAGAATTTGACCGTAAAAGATCAAGATTTGAGTCCAGTAGCACTTTAAAGAGCAGTAAGACTTCCAGGGAATAAGCTTTTGAGAGTCAGGCTCCCTACATCAGAAGTAGGAATGGTGATCCCTGAGCCCTTATATCCCACTCTGAAGGGTGGGGTCCATTTCCAAGAAGGGAGTCAGGATGCAAAGGTACATTTCGTAATGCAATCAGCTTGAGTAAAGCAGGGGAGTGTTTGGGGGTAAGAAAAGCATTATAGAACCACGATAAAGTTAACCACAGATCTATCCCTCCATACACTTGAGACCCGTTTTAAAAGCCACCGAGGAACCTGGCCTGCACATGGAGCAAAATGAAGTGAGAAATGAGGGACTGAGACACACCATACCATTTCAGACCGCAGGTGGGCAGTGTAAATTATTGACTTCTTGCAAGTAAAAAAGCTAGCATGCCATGGAGGGAGGTTTTTATCCCACCCTCCTTACTTGCTATTCCTCTACTTGCAAGGTGGTTTACAAAACAAATATGGGCAAACTTAAAAATACAGTTCCCTGCCTGCAAACTGAAGTGGTACAAGTCCATTCTACCATCTCCTCTAGGTATCCATCTCATTCTGATTCAAGTGTAGGGCTGTGCACGGGCAGGGAGATTCGGTATTCCTGCTTCGGGTTTACCCGAAGCAGGAAACCGATCCGGAATACCCCCAAATCCTTCGGGTTCCAGAAATTGCTTTGGTATGCTCCGTGAAGATTCGGAGCATACTGAAGCGAGGGGGGAACTCCCCACCACCACCACCCACCCTCCCTGGGGCATGCTGGCCCCGCTTCAGGAATACCGAAGTTTTCCGGATCAGGTCCGCTTTGGGTTTTTTTACCCGAAGCGGGTCCCGAAGTGCACAGCTCTATTCAAGTGTAGACACAGCCTACGCTACTGAATTCTGTAAGCGACTGAAATCAACTATTCTCTTTCATCCATCTTAAACATCCTGCTAATCAGTTTTTTTGGGGGGGTATTAGGAAAGAAGAAAAAGATATTGCTTTCATACTGTTAGATAATTGCAAACATAAAAAAGAACTACAAATATATTCTAAGCACATTTGCTCAGCATTCCTAAAGGAAGACGTGCACTACTTCCTGCCACCATGTAGGTTTTGGAGTATCACAGGAGATGGAAATCCAGGATCTCAGAACGCAGCTGAGCCACATGGAAGAAATATAGGCAACTGGGAACAGAATAACTCCCATCTCTATCACAACAATAGGGCCAGAGGAATTAACCTTCACCACTGAAGGCAGAGAGAGGAGAAAAGCAAAAACTGATACACGTATGAAGAGTAGCGGAACAGAGAGGAGAAACTCACCCCCATCCATGTAATTTCACATCTGACAAAAAGTAACACACATACAAAAATTAAAGGAGTCTTCTCATGTTTTAAGAACATGTCCAAGCATTTCTGCCTTGAGGGTTAATTGGGGAAGAAGAGAAGAGAGGGCTTTGCAGATGCTACCAAGTTAAGCACACCGGTAGCCTGACTTGGCATGAGGCACGCTTTCATAAATTCTAAAAAAAAAAAAGAAAAATAAAAATCCCCAAATGTTCAAGGGTCAGTTACCGGCCTTTATTTTAATAGCCTTGAAAAATGCAAGTACCCTGGCTGGATTTGAACACAGGCCCCATTCGGCCTCTCGCATCCTGCCGCCAATGGCAGCATTAAGCCCCTTTCCAGCTCACGTTTAATGGGAGACGGGCCTTGGAGAGGGGAGAAAGCAGGACAGTTGAAGTCACGGGTGCGGAACCCAAAGGGTTGCTAAAACATCCGCTGCCTAGAGCTCTCTTTGAGCTTGCGGCAAGCCGGTTTGTGCAAGCTTGTTTATTGGGGGAAAGGAGCCAAAACTGAACGATGGGGGGGGGGGGGCGGGAAACAACTGCATCCCTTCTGAGAATATGGGTCTGGCTGCTTTAAGATGTTAAAGCAACCCAGGAACCAGCAGCGCCTGGCAGCTCTGGCAGCAGTGGAAGCATCACGAGGGCTGCTTGACTCAGATGTGAGCCACGGTGAACGCAGCTGTGGGCTACACCAGTCGCCATTTTCCCACACCTGAGGCACTGCCGGCACCCGAAAGGCCTCCTGGGTTCAGCTTGCTTCTGCCCATCATGGGCCCTCGTTGTCAGTAGTCCATCAGAAACTTTCCCGTTCAGCCCCAGAGCCAGTCCACCTCTACTGCTAGGATAATGCTCCTGCCAGAGTGGTGAGCTGTCCTCACTTCCAAGGACGTTAAGAACAACCTGCTGGTCCATCCATTCCAGCATTCTGTTTCCAGGAAACCTACCAAGCAGCGTCTAAAAGGAACTATTCTCTTTCGTCCATCTTAAATGCCCTGCGAATCAGTTTTGTGGGGTATTATGAGAAAAGAAGAAAATTACTGTTCTTGTTGGTCGCTTGCATCATGCATTCACCTGCCTCTCGAGGGGGGGGGGGAAGCTCTGTGAAGCTTTCCTCCCAGAATGAGTCTAACTACCAGAAGTTGTGGTGGTAAATTCCATCAGCCAGTGATGTGCTGAGCATCTTTAGTCGCTCCTGATTCTACTATTTCAGCTGCTTTGTTGACCAGCCCGAAGTTCTAGTCTTAACTCTCTAGAGAGGCCTGCTTAGCCCATGGGGAAACAGAATGGACTAGAGGTCAAAGTAGAGTAAAGATTTGGGTCTGTCCGTCCCCCTCCGCCACACCATTATGAGCCAGTATCATGTAGTGGTCAGAGTGACGGACTAGCATCTGGAAGATGCAGGTTCGAATCCCCACTCTGCCGTGCAAGCTCGCTGGCTGACCTTGGTATAGTCACACCCTCTGAGCCTAACCTTCCTCACAGAACCGTTGTGAGGATACAAGGGAGAGGAAAATTATGTGTGCCCAGTGGTAAGAAAGGCGGAGAATAATAAATGATGTAAAATAAAGTTTTTAAGAAATCCCCCAAAGGGCCTGCTTTTAAGAAGCTGCACCTGTGCCACGGGACACTTACCGGTGGTGATATATTCAGCCACTAGTTCAGACTCCACCACTGCAATAGAGGGGCTTTCTGGAGAATGGCGCTTCTCTTGGGCCATTTGAATGGGGACGGCCATTTGGCTCAGGTCGATGGTGGGCTGCCTCGGTTTGGACTCCAGCTTCTCCTTCACTGCAAGGGAAAGTGAACAGACGTTTGAAAAAGAAGACAGTAAAGAGTCCAGTAGCACCTTTAAGACTAACCCACTTTATTAAACTTAGATTTGAATTAAATCCGAAAAGTATGCTCTTGAATAGTCTACCAACTAATGTGAGAAAAGAGCAAGGAGATCTCTTCCGTTATATGGTGATGGCAGCGAGAGTGCTATTTGCGGGAAAATGGAAAAGCGATGCTCGTCCTGGTCTCCCAGAGAGGAGAGAGAAGGTTCACAAATATGCTTCAGTGGCCAAACTGACCGCCTACTTACAAAATAGACCGCTAACCGACTTCGGGGGAAAATTGATTTCTTCGATTGCTTAGGCTAAACTAATTGATATAGAAGCCTAGAGGGAAGGAGGGAAGGAGTAATGTTATGTATCTAGGCTCAGAGAATCCAAATATGTACTGATTATTAGGTTAAAGAAACTTAAAATGCAATGCTTGTTTTATTCCCAAAACTTTTATAACGGTACTGTTTATATACTTATTGGTTGTATAAGACTGGATAACGTTCAATTTAATGTTTCATTTAGAATCTGTGTAACTTTTATACTGGCCAGATGTAGCGTCATGCCTTCAATGATCCTGGAGGGGAGATATAAAAAGATTCCCTGTCTTGAGAGGATCTGTCCCTGTCCTCTCGCTGAGGTGGAAACCATGGGACATGTTTTTTTGCGCTGTCCCTTCTATAAAGAAATTTGAGTCCAGACAATTCTTCCGATTATAAATAGAGCTGATACAGTGACGGACAGTGCATGTTTAGATAATCTATTAAAAGACGAATCTTTAGTCATTACTTAAGCAACAGCTAAATTTTGTGCGACCGTGATCAAATTACGCAACAAACACCAGCCAGGCGTATCTGGGCTTTAATTCAGACCACTTTAGGAGGTTACTATATGGTGGCTGTTTAAGATCTCTGCTTTCCAATTTAAAGTGTTTATACACGGCTATATTTATGACAACTGTTATAAGATATTATATGATGTATGCTAATTAGATTTTATAATATTTATATTTGTGTTATTTTAACTGAAGTTTTAACTTGTATAATATTTACCAATAAAGGAATGTCTTATTTTATTAGTCTAAAGCTGGTTGTGGACCGAAATAAATTCAAAAATAAATTCAGTTCATACTATGCACATACTTTACTCTATTTTCTTTTCTTTAAATAAAATTCCTTTTAAAAAAAGACTAACCCACTTTATTGAAGCATAAGCTTCCGAGAACCACAGCTCTCCTCGTCAGATCTGATGAAGAGAGCTGTGGTTCTCGGACGCTTATGCTACAATGAAGTGGGTTCGTCTTAAAGGAGCTACTGGACTCTTTACTATTTTGCTGCTACAGACTAACACGGCTAACTCCCCTGGATCTTGAAGAAGAAGAAAACCTCCAAATAAATGTGAGTGTGTGCCATACGTTGTTGCATTGTTACGCCTCTCGTTCTCCAAGGAGCTCGATGATGCATAACACAATTCTCCTGTTTCATCCTCACAACAACTCTGTGAGGTAGGTGCGGCTGAGAGAGGGTGACGGGCCTGAGGTCACCCAAGTTTGTTTCCTGGCTGTATAGGGAATTGGAACTTGGATGTCTAGGGCCACTGATTTCCGCATAAATGTCCTGCACGAGTTTAAGATTTCTCTCACCAGAGCCCGTAGGAATTGGAAGGACTTGGCTATGGCTGGGCTGCACCTATTGTGGTTTGTGGTAGACAGGGGGTTGGTCTGCGTAATCTGGGGAGTGGGGGAGAACCGTCAGCCTTCGTTTACCCAAGAAAGCAACACTTAAAAGCCCCTGGCCGTTCTGAAGTGGCCCTGACACAAATGTTTAAGACTTGGGTAAGAGGATCTGCAGTTACGAAATGTGATAGCGGAATATTGTCCTCCTTTCTGGACAAAATATCAATAGCGAAAGAAGATTTAAGTTTTATGAACAGCCATTTACCCTGAATATTCAAAGCCCCGAAGAAAATCTAATTTGAAGCAGATGTCAGAATAGGAAGGGGGGGGGTACAAGAGCAGAACAGCAGCCAGTGTGGCATAGTGGTTAGAGTGACAGGCCCCTGGTCTGAATCCCCGCTCGGTCAGGGAAGTTGACAGGGTGACCTTGGGTCAGTCACTCCCCTCTCAGCCTCATCTACCTCCCAGGGTTGTTGTGAAGATAAAATGGAAGGACAGGAGAATGATGTAAGCAGCTGTGGGTCAACACTGAGGGGAAAGGCAAGGGTGTAAGCGAAGAAACTAAATTTTTTGCTCCTAACGCACAAGAAATACAAGTTAGTTTACACAAGGCAGACAAAAGCCATCTCTCTGGAGGTCCCAAACTGAGAACAACCCACCTGTTGTCTGCTGGAGCTCCAAGAGGGCTTTTATTGTCGAAGTTGCCGACTGCGATTCACTGGAGACGTCCTGGTAGATTATGGTGGGGCTGGAGTCCACGGCAATCTCGTGTTCAGACCAGTCCTGGCTTCGGGACGCGATGACGTGAACCACAGGTTGGGAATCTGAGACACGGGAGAAGGAAGACCTTTAACACCGGCCTCTCAACCTCCGGCCAAACTGCAGGCCCTGTCTTCTGGCTTGTCAACTGCTTGAGTTAAATCCACGTGCCTTAATAGCAGGAATAGGGGGATCGTGCCAAAACCTTCCTCCCCCGGGGCACTCTCATTACTCCAGATGATCACGGACGCTCCCATTTGACACACAGCGAGCAACAACTAGGCAATAACAGCCAGGACTGCCACATAACATGTGCGCAAATTGTGTACGGCACTGTCATCGCTGCATTTGGTCAATATTATAGAGAAGAGGTACACGGTCCCCGATGGGAACAATCAATGGGTGCAGCGTTAAAAAGAACACAAATAGCAGCAGCTATGCCAGATCAGACAAATGGCCCATCTAGTCCACTATTCGCTTCCACACGGCGCTCACCTGCCCTTGGAAGGCAGGCTATGGCTCCCGGGCCAAATCAGTCCGATCCATTTGACATTGTCTTTTATTTTGACAGAAGCCATGTGTATTAGGGGGGTATACATTAAGCAGTAATAACCATCTGCACAGCTCCTCACATTTGGAGCCACTTGATTATACTCACACCATGCCTGCTTTCTGGCGGTAGACGTGAGAATGCTCCCCGAAAAATTATGGCCTAACAGGAAACAAAGATTACATAGATGGGGAAGAGGAAACCCCTGAAGGAGAATGTCATATAGACTGACAGCCACTGTGGTATAGTGGCTGGAACACTGGACTAAAACTGGGTCAAATTCCCATTGGGCCGCCTTCTCCGTCTGGGCTACCTCATAGGGTTGTGGGGAGGGCAAAAACCAAGGGGAGATCCCAGTTACGCCATGAAAGGTGGGGTGAAAGTGCAACAGGAATTGCACAGGGGAAGGAATGCAAACATTCAAATAGGAAGACACCCTAACCTGACACTTCTGCTTAGATGCGTTGCCAAATGCACTTGCTGGCAACACGAGGGGAAAACCAGTGCAAAGGGAATGCAAGGCTGAACTCTAGGAATGTGCTAAATGGCAAAAAAATAAAACACGTGTTTCACAGCATGCAAAAGAGTGAAGAATCCAAAGCAGTTCAGGAGTGCGGCTGGGAGCTTTCACCGAGGCGAGTCTCAGTAACCCCGAACTCAACGTTCAGAGACTCAAAAGCTTGGACGCTATCTAAAACAAGCAATGACCACAAAAGCAAATTGAGCCCCTCCTCGCTGCACAACTGTGGCCCAAACAGTTGGTACGACTGCATGGGGGGTCTGCTCTGGTAGAGGGGAACTGATGAAAATCAGAGTTAGGATACCAAACCAAAGTTCAGTTTTGTAAGAGCTGTTTAGTCCAAGTGGGGACTGACTCCCTCCCACCTCCTGCTAGACATCCAGCAGGGCTGCCTCTCTCAAAGGCCCTACGCAGCACTCTTTAAGGATTTCACCTTGGGACCCCTGCGAGGATTCTGTGGAAGAGGAGCTGCTGTCGGTGAACACCTGGGGCTCTTCTTTCACCTCCGGCAGCGTGGCAGTCCCTGCCTCCACCACGCGTGACGCCTGCTGCAGGGTTTCGGTGACCAGCTGCCTCGTTTGCTCACTCACGACTGTGGCCTGAAAGGTCACCGGCTTTGGCTTGATCAGCACCTAAGAGACGAGAGACTCTTAGCTTAGAGGTGAAGCTTCGAGTTGACACCTACAGATTAGTCCAAGGGGGGGCCCAGCTCTCAACCCAAGCATTTATTGTTTGCAACTATCACATAAGGGCATATAATTTGAATTATTTGCATTTTTATCTTGCTTCGTGGCCCAAAACATGGCATTTAAAGAAACCTGTGAGCACAGATAAGAACTGAAATTCTGTCGCCCCAGAATGAAGCCCTGAGTGGATGAATTACCTCCACAGCAAAGAAGGCAGGGGTACATGCAAGAGAGGTGAACCCAAGGGAAGCAGTATTCTTTTCAATAACCGGCCATCAAAACCCTTCAGGGCTTTAAAATTACCACACTGGAGGGTCAGTAGAGTTACAGTGTTGGATTAGTAACTGAGAGGCCTGGGTTCAAATCTCCATCTTGTCACTCCGCTCACCAAGGTATAAGGACAGATGGACTCACATTCTAGCTGTATCTGAAGAAGTGAGCTGCGAGTCACGAAAGCTCATGCCCTCCCACAAATTTTGTTAGCCTTATAGATGCTCCTGGACTCTTGCTCCTATCTTGCCATGAAACTCACTGGATGACCCTGTGCCAGTCAGTCACTCAACGTAACCTACCACACAGGGTTGTTAATAAGGATATAATGGAGAAACACATATACCACTTGGAGCTTCTTGGAGGAATAAAAATGCATTAGAAAGACAGAAGCAAGCACTTGGAACTTTACCCAGAAAATTGATTAATTTACTCAATGCTGAAAATTGATAAAATTATTCACTGCTGAAATTTGAACTTGGTCAAAAACTTAAGCTAAATCGGTCACTTCAAAGTGCTTTCTTTCCAACTATTGAATCCATCAGTTCAGAGATTTGTTTCCATCCCACCTCTATTTTTGCAAGATCCAAAAAAAAGAGGCATGGAGCAGAGTTTCACAAATTACGTTTCGGTTTTCTGCAAGTCATCGTCTTAGGCTGGGGGAACTGTCCCTTCCCCTCCCCATCCTGTTCAGCTTACCTGTGTCTTTCCTTGCTGGCCGTACACAATTTTGGTCGGGATGATTTTGGTGGCTGGCTGAACAGCAGAGCCGATCCCTTTTGGCTGCGTGACAATCATTTTGGTAATGGGCCGGGTGGCAGTGATGATCGCTGGCTTTGCTCCGGCCGGCACCGCTTGAATCGTTTTTTCTCCCTGAGGACAAGACGTACAGATGACATTTGGAGGCTGTTTAAAGATGGAGTCTTCCTGTCTAAAATTCACCATCACTTAAAACATTCTAGTAGTCGGGCTCACTTGCTGGAGTTATCAGCAGGGACGTTTTTGCTGTGTCATCTACTCTCCGCATGAGGTAGGAACACTCAAAAGCATGTCAAATCCCCCTCCCTTCTTTCCAAGAACGGCTAAATAGCAAATTTTGATTCCTGCACGCTTTAAAAAAATGCTGACGTTTCACCTTTGAAATTTTAACTTTTTAGATGGACTGTACATTTGAGTCGGAAGATGGGACTAGTATAAATTACCATTTCTTTACTGGCAAGGCTGGCCTATGGGGCCCTTTGCTTCCAAACCTGATCTCCATCAGCCCCAGAAGAGGAGAAAGCACAGCTGCACATGCCACCCTTCTCTGAGAGTGGAAAGAGGCTCACAGCTGGTACAGGCAATGGAACCCACATGGAGACCACCTGTAATGGGTAGCTCTGCATGGACACGATCCTCTTCTACCCACGTCCCACAAAAAGAGTCTAAACACCAACATCGGATAATCCTCTTGACAGATACAAATGCAGATCCCCTTTATAGAGATGTATAGATTAGAGATGGGCACGAACCGAAATACGAACCAAAGCTCTTTGAGAAGCAGCGGTTCGTCAGCGCTCATTTTTGACGAACCGTGACAAACCAGTATGATTTTTAGAGTGGTTCATATGGTTCGTTTTTCGGTTCGTCACTGTAGACAGCCTGGCACCGATCAATCTGTTACCTAGGCAAGGGTGGAGGGGCTAGGCTTTCTGCAGACCTTCTGCAGGCCCAGAAGTGACGAACCGACAAACTAAATGAACCAGTTTGCAAACTGGGCAAGTTCATGGTGGTTTGCAGTTTGTGAAATGCGACGAACCACGAACCACAACAAACCACCATTTTCCCAGTTCATGCCCACCTTTAATAGAGATCCAATATGGGGTAGTGGTCAGTATCCCATTAGGAACTGGGACACCCAGGTTCGACTCCCCACTCTGCCACAGAACAACCTGAGTGACCTTGGTCCAGTCCCTCTCATTCTCTGTCTGACCGACCTCATATGGTAGACGTGAAAAGGGGGAGAACTATGTGGATTTCCCTGCACTCTCTAGAGAAGAATGGGATAAAAGCAAACCAGATAGAGAGACTTGATACAACAGCCACAATGTCCACTTCGGGAACCTAACAACTTGACCCTTGATAATGTGTCATCTTTTGGGGCCAATTTTCCAGTCTTGATGTTGCAACTTCTCGCTTACCCCAGCGTTTAGCAACGTCGTGACGACGTTTTTACCCGGAAGTCCTTGAATGGTGGTGCCCTTGCCCGTCGTCTTTTGCACGACTATCACATTCGGCTTGGATGTCACAGGGATGGTAGTGATTTTGGTCGTTGTCCCTTAAAAGCAAAAAGAAAGACAAAAGGAGGTCTAACGTCAGAGCTGGCAACCCTGCCGTGACTCCAACCATTCCCCCAGGCCATTCAGTGCTAAGTGTTTTTTGCCCTGCCAAGTTTTGGGAAAAGGGAATCGTGCGTGAGAACATGGGTACTGGATAAAGTATTCTACCTGTTCCAGGTAGGGGAGCCCAGGATATGCAATGGAATTCTCCAGCCCAGAATCAGTTCCCCACTCACTGCAATGGGGGACGGGGGGGGGAGGAGAAGTTGGACTGTACAGGCACTCCTCCACACAACCTGGTTGCAACCTCAATATCCAGCAACCTGACTGCAAAGGAGCTCTAGGCATGCATCCGAATGCATAAGGCCTTATGATCAGGGATGTCATTTGGCCATGGGGTATGCTCTCAAATTCCACCATTATGTTGAATTCAAGCGCAACTGGAAAAAAAGTGATTGATGCAGCAACTTGTTCTACCTGTTCCAGGTAGGGGAGCCCAGGATATGCAATGGAATTCTCCAGCCCAGAATCAGTTCCCCACTCACTGCAATGGGGGACGGGGGGGGGAGGAGAAGTTGGACTGTACAGGCACTCCTCCACACAACCTGGTTGCAACCTCAATATCCAGCAACCTGACTGCAAAGGAGCTCTAGGCACGCATCCGAATGCATAAGGCCTTATGATCAGGGATGTCATTTGGCCATGGGGTATGCTCTCAAATTCCACCATTATGTTGAATTCAAGCGCAACTGGAAAAAAAGTGATTGATGCAGCAACTTTTAGAATGTAACCACATTTTTCCTGCCAGGTTAAAGCAGAGATTAATTTGTCTTAGGAGGTCTGGGACTTACTGACCAATTCTAACTGCTAGAGAAATACCCACAAAATCATGGAGAGGGGGTGAGGATCTGTGACAACCGTGTACAATTCAGACAACGTTTCTTGCGCAGTGCGAGTTTTGGATACCTTTTTGTTGAAAATAGGTCTTCATCAAGGAGTTACCTTTAAAAAAAAGTGAAAATAAAATAGCTTGGTCTACAAACAGTGGTATTCACTTGGATTCTGCCAATCTGCAGGGGTGGTTGGGGGGGAGGGTAGAGATGTTTAATTAAAAACACAGATGGTAACAAAACGTGCCCCTGCTACCAAGATGCTTTTCAGCAGTGACTTCATGTTCCTTTGGTGCCTATGGGAATAATCTACTGAAAACTTTAAGAGTATCCCTCTTGCACGGATCACCCCTCAACCTGCTATCCCCCAACACACAAACCCCGTACTGGCAAGCCCATAATGATCACCCAAGGTGGGCCTTGCTGTACGTGCATTCCCAGGGCATCTCCATCATGCCATTTTACAAAGAGCAGCTATGACTAGAGACGGGCACGAACCGGGAAAATGGCGGTCCGTAGCGTTTCACAAACCAGTATGAAATTGTCTGGTTCACAAACTGGTTTGTTTGATTTGTGAATACGTCACTTACGGGGCAGAAGGAGGTCTGCAGAAAGCCCATCCCCGCCGTTGCTTAGGAAACTGATTGATTGGCGCCAGGCTGCCTGCAGTGACGAACCGGCCCCAAAATCGTCACGGTTCATCAGAAATGCCCTCCGACGAAACGCCGGTTTGCAAACCAAAACAATGGCCCCGGTTCATGATGAACCTTGGTTTGCATTCTGGTTTGTGCCCACCTCTAGCTATAACTCTTCCCCTGCTGTTGCTCCACAAATTAGTCCAGGGTTATGAAGCAAAGCTACTACTGGCCACCAAGCAGTTTCCACCAGTAAATGCACCACAGGTCTTAAAAAGAACTGCTACCTTAGCTATATGTTTAGAACATGTTTTATAAATGCTGGGAAAAGTTGGGAACACATTTCTGTTAACAGATGGGCTAGAATCCTGGGGATATGTGGAAAGCGGGGTCTGTGCTGCTCATCTATCACATTTTTTATCCTGTGCATCTTCCAAGGAGCTCAGGGCAGCAAATACCATTCCCCCTTCCATATCTGATCCTCACAACCATCCTGTGATGTGTGTTAAACAGAGAGAGTGTGATTGGCCCAAGGTCATCAAACGAGACATGGTGCTGGAACAGTGATACGAGCCAGTCTCCATATCCTAATCAGACACTCTAACTACTGCGCCACGCTGGTTCCCTCTTTGTGACTCTTTCCCAGCACAAGCGTCAGCTGGAGCGACCAACTCAGCAGTGGCTCTATGCGCTGGATGCTGCTCTAAAAGTTCCCCGGCCTTCAAGAGCACACGAGAAGGTGAATGAGTGTCTACAAGCTTCCATACGGCCCTTTGGATTTCGGCTTTACTCTCTAGTCAGAGAGAGAACGAGAATGAAAGTTGGTTCGAACAAGAAGCAGTGCTTGTTTTTTTCTACGCAACTGTCCATCGAACTGCACAACTGTGTAGAGAAGGTCGGTGCCACCAATTTGTGTGAACCAGCACATGGGAATAATCAAATCCCAACATTTTCATCCATGGAGTTATCAACTTGAACATTTCTGGAGTGGCTGGTTGGGGCAGGGGGAAGCTTTCCCTCATTTTCCCTTTACCACCTGGGGAAGGGTTGCTAGCTGCCTAGAGAAAAATATTTCCTGTCCCTTTAATAGGATCTTATTTACCAGGAGATTTTATTGCCCCCCCACAAAAGCTTTGCCTGCCCATTTCTACACATCAGCCTTTATTAAAGGAACAGAATATTTTTCTCCAGGTCTGTTAGCATCCAAACAGGGGTGGGTTGGGGGGGGGGGGCTGGATGATTTCATTTCCTTGCCATGCTTTGAAACGTTCTGCGAGAGGCATAACAATAAGTTTTCAAACCAAGGTTTTGCAAGAAGGGGCCACAGCTCTAGATCGCTGGCTCTGCATGCAGGAGATGCCACATTCAATTATCTCTGGGAGAAAATGACTTTCCAGATGGGTTCTGCTTTTGGGACGCTCCAAGGATGCCTAAGCGCCAGCGTGGTGCAGTGGTTAGAATGCCAGGCTAAGATCTGGCAGACCGGAGTTCAAATCTCTCGTCTGCTCATGGGCTGAACTTGGGCTAATCATATACACTCAGCTTAACCCGCCTTTTAAGGAGGCAGTGGGGAACAGAGAACCACGCATGTTGCCGTGAGCTCCGTGGCAGAAGGGCAGGACGGACGTATATCAGACAGACAGATTTTAGGACTGGTTCTAGAGCACGTGCTCAGTTTACGAAGGTAACCGGCCAGAACTGCAGAATGCACCAAGAATGCGAACCAGAACGAACTCTGCGTTCTGTAGCAACTGCACAATACAGCAGAGGGAAACTTTATTCACTTTCAAACTTCTAAGCAGGCCCAAGATCCAGAACACAACCTGAACCTGTTCCCTACGGTGGTGGAACACCTTCCCTGGGAGAGTCACCTAAGGGCTGATTTATACTATTAAATCCACCTTCATGTGGTGGATTTAATAGTGGTTCATTAGGAAGAACTTCCTGACAGTCAGAGCGGTTCCTCAGTGGAAGAGGCTTCCTCGGGAGGTGGTGGGCTCTCCTTCTTTAGAGGTTTTTAAGCAGAGGCTAGATGGCCATCTGACAGCAATGCTGATTCTGTGAGCCTAGGCAGATCATGAGAGGGAGGGCAGGAAGGGTTGCATCAGTGCTTAGTTCTCGTGGCCCCTTCTTACATGTCTAGGGTAATGCTGATTGCTACTTTGGGGGTCAGGAAGCGATTTTCCCCTGGCCAGTTCGGCTAGGGATCCTGACAGTGTTTTGCCATCTTCTGGGCATGGAGCAAGGGTCACTGGGGGTGTGGGGTGGGGGAGAAGAGGAGGGGGTTGTGAATTTCCAGCATTGTGCAGGGGGTTGGACTAGATGACCCTGGAGGTACCAACCCTATGAGTCTATGCGTTACAATTGCAACCATCTCCATGAACCCGCAGTCAGAGGGTCACCTGGCATATCTCTGGCTACAACTGCTACAAGTGCCACTGGTTGGAACACCAGTAGCGGACACCGATCACGCAGCGTCCCATAGACAGAAGAGGTGAGGCGAGGTGAAGGAAAACACGGCCTGCATTCCGTGGTGGCAAACTGGACCCTGTCAACTGTTGCTAGGCAGAAATGCTTTCCAAAAGCACTGCAAGGCCCATCTGTGCTGGCTTTTGATGACCAGAATTTTGCTTTTTTATGGATCTTCGATCTAAGTATTTATTTCATTTGATGTCGTATCGGCCTGCTTTGTTTTGAATCCAAAATCTAGCGATGAGGGAGGCTAGACATCCAAATGAAGACTTCGTCAGAACTCTTACCTTTCACCTCACCTGCCCCCCAGACATGCACCTGCGATGGCCTCCGAGAAAATTCTCCGATTCGGAGCATGGACACACACGGTGCCATGCGCTTAGGATTGCTCCAGCCTTCCTTAGCGCTTCGTGTACATTACTACGATGAACCTTACAACCCTCTTTTAAGGTAGGCCACTATTCTTACCCCCACGGTGCCAAGTGGCTTGCCCGAGGCTGCCTGGGTCACAGCAGATGCAAGGCCTGAACCAGGAACTGTCAGGTTCAGAGCTCCTTCTCTTAACTGTTACGCGACACCGGCATGGGCCTCTTGCAGTGTCTTCTGCACCACACCTTCCTGCTCTGCCTTTGCCCCTCCTCCCCCACCAGCCTTGGGGGTTTGATCCTGCGGGTCCCTTCTGCTGATGGCAGCTACTTCCTTCGACAGGAGGAGCCTTCCCCAGAGGAAAAATGCTCTACGCAGAATTGCGTCTTGTAACTAGAGAAGGCATCTGTCCTTGATGGCCGGTGCCGTCATTAATGGAAGGATCCAATCCTTAAATCCACTCCCCATCTACTCATTGGTGCTAAGAGGAGACCTCGTTGAATGGGCACAGCAAATCAAGAGTCCCCAGAGAGGAACTTAACTATCCCTTTGAGCAGCTGCGCTCTGAAGACTGCAGCAATACATGCCGACACCTACCAGAAACGATATTACTGCTGATCAGCTTCCCTCCCAGGGTGGCCAGCGATTTGGGGACCACCGTGATGATGCTGCCGCTGGTGGTTTTGACGTACGTTGCAGCGCCAGGCGTGCCAGTCAAGCGTGTGCCAAGGGACGGGCTTACTGTTGGACGGGTGTAAGTCGCTTGAGTCCCTAGAACAGGGGAGAGGCCGTTGATGGAGGACTGGAACATTGAAATCCATGACCAGATGCTCAATGCGAAGGAAGGTGGGAGCTGCTCATGCAACAGAATCTTCCCTCCATCCACAAAAAAGGCCTTGCATGTAGAAAGCTAGCACACTAGGGGGGAACCTTCTAGCATCTAGCTTTCCCTCTGCAGAGAAATTTTATAAACAAGAGAATTCCAATCACATGCAAACCCCACACTTTCAGTCTGAAGCAGTTCAGAGCAGTTTATTGAAAACTGGGTCTTTGTTTCCACAGCCAGATCACGTTCATTCACAATGTGCGAGATCCGGTGGATCCACTGTGCTATGGGGGACCTTTGCTCTGGCACAACAAGCTTTGCCTTGATGTAAGAGGCTGCTGTCCAATCAGAGGACAGGTGCCAGAGGAAAGCATCCTTGATAGTGGAGTCGATCTGCAGGATCCAGCCCATGTTTAAAACCAAAAGCAAAACAGGGTAGCCAGCCAATTCTCAGAAACTCAGAGCAAGAAAAAGGAATCCACGTTCTCAGCCCAAAATGCAGCGAGGCCCACGTCATGCAGATTGGGTGGCAGAATTTGCACAAGTCTGGCAAGAGTTTTAAAAAGAGAGAGAGATGCTGGAAGAAGCAGGTGTTTGAAAGAGAACACTGCAAGGCCTTTATCACACCCATACCGGTGGGCACTAGAAAGAAGGGAACAGCCTGCACCACTTCCAAATACAGGCAGGGGGGAGTCTGCTTTTCAATACACGAGCACAACTCTGGGCAATCAGTAAACCAACACAGCAGTGAGAAACCTCCCTTTCTTTCCTTATTATGCAGGAAGCTTTTAACATGGGGAGGGGGAGCGCTCCAAAAGTTGAATGTCCACAATCCCCTCCCACAATCCAAAATGGTGCAGTCCATTCTACCACTGTGCTCTACTGTAGGTGTGAATAAAGCCCCTAAGGGGTGCACACACCCGAATGGGTTGTCCCCCCGTCAGCGGCAGAGAAGAGCAGGAGTCCAGCAGCACCTATAAGACTAACAAAATTAGTGGTAGGGTAGGAGCTTTTGTGAGCCAGCGCTCACTTTGAGCGGTGGCTCACAAAAGCTCCTCCCCTACCGCTAATTTTGTTAGTCCTATAGGTGCTACTGGACTCTTGCTCTTTTCCCCTGCTTCCGACAAACACGGCTACCCATCTTGATCTATCCCCTTCAGCAGGTGCAGGCGAGTACAAGGCCTTCTATCGGTGTGAAAAGACAGCGGGGAAATAGCACGTTCTTCCGGATACGTTAAGCAAACTTGAGAATACAAAAAAAATAGAGCAACTGAAGTACGTTGTGATCCGAGCACTCTGCCTTACGGGATTTGCCACAAACATAATAAGGTTTCCTTCCCTGCTTTGTGGCGAGAAATCCCTCCCTTCCTCCCGCCCTGACACCCACTCACCGGTGGGGGCGGTGACCAACTTTGTCGTCATGATCGTCCCGTTGCTGCTCACCACCATGATCGGGGAACTGCTGCTGCTGGGCAAGGTGGCCGTGACGGGCTTGGGGAGGATTTTGCTGGGCTGCACCTGCTGGGTGATGATTTTCACACCTGGAAGAGGCAACGAGGAAAGGGCAGCTTCAGAAAGGCAAGCGGGGCGCCGACACGGACGCCCCGTACAGCAGAGACACGCCTGCGGATCTTCTAAAATGTCTCCCCTTTGGGTGTCGCTGCCAGGAGTGGACTGGGAGGAAAAAGCAGCCAAAAGGAGGGAGGGAGGAAGATCCCCGCCCTGCCAGCTTCGTGCGGCTGTGCCAGGGGCCTCCTTTGCTTCAGCAAGGCCACGCGACTTCTTTCCCGGCTCCTTTCCGAGGCTCACCTCCTTCTGTAGGGCCAGGGTGGCAGCCCCCTCCCCAGGACATCAGCCCCCCCACCCCTTATCAGACTTTCCGCAGTGGTCTTGATAGCCAGTCCGCTCCCTGCCCTTCTCCCCAGCATCTGATATTTAGAGTCACACTGCCTTTAAACAGGGAGGTTCCACTCGGCCTCGGTAGCTAACACCCACTGAATGACTTTTCCTCCAGGAACTGGGTCTAATCCCACACTCGGAAAAGCCCTCCTCCGATGCCACATCTTGCAATGGAAAATTCAGCTTAAGTTTTATTTTACGATTGGGTTAAGAAGCAAGCATAAAGATATGAACATGTTAAGGATATAAAGGTTTTGATGTTATCTTTTTAATTCATCGCAGAGTATACCAATGTGAGATCAAATGATTTGTGGAGTAAGATTGCCAGCAGACTATGTAATTTTTTTTCCATTTTTTGTAGATTTCCTTGCCTATTTTCCCCTTTCCATCCTTCCTTGTTAAACCTAATAAAATATACTAAAAAAGAAAAGAAAATTCAGCTAAGGGGGGAATCGACGCTCCCTTCCCTGATTCTGCTTCCGACAATTCAGTCGGGCAACCACCACCGGCGCAATGTCGTCCCCGTTACCTGATTCCTGTTTGATCTGGATGGTGGGCTTGATGCCGGGGGGCAGAGGAGATGGCTGCGGGGGTGGCGGCGGCTGTGGCGGCGCCGGAGTCTGGGCGACTGGTGACACCTGGGTCAGCTGCTGCGGCTGCGCCTGCTGGGGCTGCTGCTGCTTGGGAAACTGCGCAAGGATCTGGGTCGGGGTCCCCACCAAGCTTTTGGGGGAAGGCAGCCGGGCTGAGGCCACCTTAATGGCCGACGTGGATACGCCTGGAAGAGAGGAGGCAAGCTCAGGCTTCATCACCCCCTCGTTCTCTACAGCTGAGGTCACAAAGACTGAATGGCTTTCGCTGAACTGGGCTTCGACCCCCTGCTTGGGGAGGCAGGATACGTTCACACAGGGGTCAGAGCATCAGATTAGGATCTGGGAGACTCGGGTTCAAATCCCCTCTCTGCCACGCAAAGCCCTGGGCCAGCTGCCCACACACTGCCCCCTAATCTCCCTTGCTGTGTAAGCCACTTTGGGACCCCACAGGAGAGAAAGGCAGCGTATAACTGAAGTAAATCAACAAAGATTGCCGGGACCCAAGGAAGAATTTGTGATTGGAAAAGCTTTTATCCTGAAGGTCTGCTAGGAATCATAGAATCAGAGTTGGAAGGGATCTCCAGGGTCATCAGTCTATTCCTCTGCACAATGCAGGAAATTCATTTCCTTCTCCACACCCCCAGGGACCCCTGCTCCATGCCAAGAAAATGGCAAAAAACCGTCCAGGATCCCTGGCCAAACTGGCCTGGAGAAAAATGCTTCCTGATCCCAAAGTGGCGAGACAAAGCTGCCATTACTTCAAATGAAAGTCACCCCAGAGTCCAACAGGGAGGGCTTGCAGTATGAGGCTTCCTTATAGTTTCTGGCCAACACTGCACTCACCTGTGGGCCCACCTAAAAACCACTGGGATTCCCACAAAGTATGCTGGGTTTGGTGTTCTTATGACTCAGCCCAAGTCTACCTTCTACTTTTGTTACACCATTCTTTCTGCATGTGTCTGAAATTTTTTTTTGCACTGTTTTCTAAATTTTGTAATCTAGTCCTATTGCATTGTTTACTAGATGTCTCGAATTCCCCGTTTGCATTTTCTTACACTGCGTGATTGAAGGCAAGAAAGGCGGCTTATAAACAATAAATCTCTCTACAGCAGAGAGTATCCATCTCAGCATAAAGCGTTCCAGGCTGTGCGCTACCCTCTTACAGGTGGCAAAAAGTCCAATGACGGCCAGTGCCTCACCCTGTGAAACGGTCGACATAACGACGGACGGCGTCGAGGACACCACGGTGGTCACGGCCACGGTGCTGGGAGTGCAGGAGGGGGTGGAACAGCCGGCGCCGCTGTTGGAGCTGCTGCTGACCAGAGAGGACTGGGGGGCCGTGATGACCACCGGCTGCTTCTGAGTGGTCGAGGCAATGACGGAGGTGGGGACGAGCTTGGTGACTGCCGCGTAGTTGTGAGACTTCGAGAGGATGTTGGGGACAAAGGTGGAGCTGGGGGAAGTGGTGACGATGATGACCTGGAAAAGAACGGCAAGCAATTTTTGGAAGGGGGGCTAGCGCGCCGGTCCTCCTGGAAGGAGTATTTTCACACCAAAAAACTGGACTGAACGTTAAGCACGGTTTTCAAGGACGCCTATATGAACGCGTAAAGCTGTCTGCTATGCAAGCATTTCACTGCCCCCTCCCCAGGTCATGACTGTCTGATCTTTGGCAATTCCTGCCGCCCAAGCTCCTTTTACTGGAGATGGAAAGGACTGGATCTGGGACCTCCTACAAGGCAAGCCAGTACCTTTGACCCTGCCAATCAAAACCCCTCCCTTCTGGAAGCACTGTAGAAAGATTGCGTACATACAAATACTACTGAGAACATGACAAGCATAATACACTGCTTGTATGTCGATTTCCCAATTTATCATAGAGTTAAAAGTCTTTCACTTATTAGTTACTTACATGCACGGGATTCAATATCAAACCATTAGTGCTACTGCCTTATTTCTCGCTTTGAGAATGTATTCACATTTTAAAAAAATCAACCTTAAATGTTTGGCAATTTTTTGAAGATGGCTTGCAGGATAATTATGTCATTTTAGGGGACTCATTACAGAAGAGATCAGTTCAATTTAACAGCTACAAATCACACCCATTTCACTCTCCAAGCAAAACCATTGTAATTAAAATCGTACAGTAGAAGTTTGTATTTTGCATTTACTTTTGCATGTTGATGTCGATTAACTAATAAAGACTGTAAACAAAAAAAGTTACTTGTCTTGGGCTGCATGGAAGGTTTACTAGATAGCACAGTATTAGAATGCTGGACCAGGATCTGCGAGACCGAGGCTGAAATCCACACACTGCCCTGAAGCTCACTGGGCCAATCTCAGCAAAACCTCTGCCGTTAAGAGGCTAAAAACGGGCAAGAGAGAACTACGGCAGTCTTTGGAAGAAGGCAGAGAGAACTTCTGAATCCGACCCTTGGTCCATTAAGGTCAGTGCTGTCTACTCAAGAGTGGCAGCAGCTCAACAGGGTCTCAAGCGCACATCAAAATATTCACCCATGTGTTGGAAAAAATGTGGAAACATAGGCACGTTTGCCCACCTTTGGTGGCAGTGTCCTAAAATTAAAGCATTTTGGGAGGAGATATTAAAGCAAATAAAATTAATAACAAACTACGACATACCTTTAGAGCCTCAACTAATATTCTTAAATCTATGGCAAGATAAAAATGTGCCAACACCGCAACAAGATTTAATTAATAACTCACTTGCTACAGCAAAATCAATAGCTTATTTTTGGAAAAACCAATCTCCACCATCCTTGAACCACTGGTATACCAGAGTGTGGGACCAGCTCATTACAGATAAAATAACAGACAATTTATCTGTTAATTCCTCTACATCTAATTATTATGAAAAATGGTGGTCTTTCTTAGATTTTATCGACAATACTGAAACACTTCCTCCCAATCATCTTTATGAAGATATATTGAAAGTCTAGTATTACAAACCAAATTATCTATACCAGCATACTGTGAATTTTTCTTTGTTATGCAAACTATAAGCTACAGTAAACAACTGTTTTAAATGTTTTTCTTTGTAACCTGCAATCTTGTATAACCATTATATTACTCCATGTATTTGCTATTTAATGTTTATTGTTATTGTTTTCTTTCTATATTTAATAAAAGTTAAAAAAAAAACACCAGGGTCTCAGGTGGAGGTCTTTCACATCACCTACTGCCTGGTTCTTAACTGGAGATGCCAAGGGGTCCAACCTAGGACCTTCCGCGTGCCAAGCAGATGCCCTGCCCCTAAGCCACAGCCCCTCCCCATGAGGGAGGAACGTTACAGAAAGATGCAGTCTCTCTGACTGGAAGTGCAATCCTGATCAGGGTAGCGTCCTTTTAAGTTCATCGACTCCCACGAACTTAGAAAGGCGTAACTCCGTTTAGGCTTGCCCTGTAAATTACCCAAGTTTTGGCCGGCTCAGTTGCACGCTGAGCTAAGAGGGCCTCCCGCGCGCACACATGGCTAGTGCGGCACAGCATAACATGTGATCAAGGACACCTAGACCCAAATCCGCTCTCAGCCACGAAGTTCAGGTGGGCAGCCTCGAGACAGTCGATAGCCTGACTGAGTCCACGGGGTTACCACCGTGAAAGACCACCACATACACCCTCTGGGCTCGGAGGAAGGACAGGTTAAGCGCCACCCCCCCTGCACAGCAGCACACCCTACCTTCTGGGTTGTCGTGTTAGTCGTCTGCGTCGAGGGCTTGGTGAAGGTTATTTTCACGGGGGACATGTGGGGCGGCAAGGAATTGGCAATGCTCTGCATGATGCTGCTCATCTTGGGGCTTCCGGGCACCGTGATGGTTTTCGTGACCGGAGTGACAGCCTTCGGGACCTCCTTCAGCAGGACGGGGGAAGAGCTGGAGGAGTTGGTGCGGCGCCTCTTGCGGGGCTTCTCATCATCGTCCGAGCAGCTCACACCTGCAAGGCACACACACACACACAACACACAACACACGCCTGCATCAATTCTGGGTTGGAAGTTACATGGGAGCCACAGTGGAGCAGCAGGAAGATCGCCAGACTCAGACCTGGGAGATCCAGGTTCAAGTTTGCACACGGCCGTGAAGTTCACTGGGTGACCCTGGACCAGACACACACTCTCGGCCTAACCTATGTGACAGTGTTGTTATGAGGTTCACAAGGAGGGAAGGAGAAGTAACAACAACAACAACAACAACAACTCTGCTTATATACAACTCTTCTAGGCAGACTAGTGCCCTATTCACAGCAATGTGATCCCCACAGTACAGCTGGGGAGCTGGGGCTAAGAGGAGTGGCTCACCCAAGGCCACCTGCTGAGCTCATGAGAGTCAAACCAGCAGAGTGCTGATTCGCAGCCCAACCACTTAACCACTATGCTACAGCAGCTCCTATAATAATAACTCTGCTTAGATACCACTCTTCTAGACTGATTATTGCCCCGCTCAGAGCAGTGAACAAAGTCAGTGATGTGTCTCTCAGCTGGAGCTGAGAGAAGGGGCTTACCCAAGGCCACCTGCAAAATTCATGGCAGGAGTGGGATTCGAACCAGCAGGATGCTTAACCACTGAACCGCTCTGCTACAGCAGCAAGTACGCCACCCTGAGCTCATTAGAAAGGGGCAAGGATAGAAAATCACTACTCTTCAAGAGAACCAGTGTCATGTAGGAGTTAGAGCGTCAGGCTAGGATCTCGGAGACCAAGATTCGAATCCCCACTTCATGGAAGGTTACTGGGTGATCTTGGGCAAGTCACACACTCTCACTCTAACCTACCGCACAGAGTGATTGTGAGGATAAAAATGGAGGAGATAAGACCAATGTAATCCACTTTGGGTCCCCTTCCAGCAGAAAGGTAGGGCATAAATGAAGTAAATAAATAAATAAAACAGATGTATGCATTCGCCATTTGCAGGTCAATGATTCCAGATTCAGATTTTATCGTTTTACCTTTTACAGCTCACTTTGAAAGCGTTTGTTGAAAAAGCAAAACTGCCTTAATAAATAAAACAGAAGCAAGAGCACATCTAAAAGAGCTCTTCGGACTCTAGTCTGATGCCTTCCGTTTTGGCTTAAAAACAAACAATGCCCCTTTCACTCACTTTTGACGTAAACTGCACTTCCGCTCGGCAAGACGACCACGTTGGAAGCCGGGCTGGCGGGTCTGGGGGACTTGACCGTTGCTACGCTGCCGCTCGGTACTGGGGTGGACGTCGGGGTGGAAGTCGTACTTGTGTAGGAATAGCAAACCACCACTGGAGAGGAAGAGAAAACCCCTGCCACGTTAACGGACAAGCAGAATCCCAGTGTCCTCTTGCTATGTGGACAGAAGATCAGTGGACACAAATTTGGAAATCACGTATCTATACCCCTCGCTCGTTAAATATAGGAATTCAATCTATGAAGATTCTCACCAGACAGTACCTTACTCCTCAAGAGATTACAACGTATCAACTCCTCAATCTTTTCTTATTGTTGGAAACAATGTGGGGAATTGGGTACCTATTTCCATTGCTGATGGCTCTGCCCACACAACAAATTTTGGAAAGAAATCTTAATCCGCATAGAACAAATCACCAGATATTCCGTTCAGGAAAATCCAGAATTGATATTAATTTATGGACAGATATTGAAGTCCCAAAAAGGTCACAAAGATTAATTGGAATACTTTTAGCAGCAGCAAAAGCCACGATTGCAACAGTTTGGAAAGACCCCAAATCTCCTACTATTCTTATATAGTATAATGTGGGACCATTATTTCATGGAGAAAGTTACTGATCATATAATCCACATGATGTCTGACAGTCCCTATTCAAGTTTTGTTGAGATGGTACCCAGTTCTGGCACATATGGCCAGTAGATGCTTACTGCCAGGTAAAGCATACCCATTTGAACCCTTTATATTATAAAAACAATTCAATTGTATGTAAATTAAGAAATAGCATTGTCATGTACGCCAGCCTGCATACCTACCATTAATGTGTTTTGCATTTTGAGCTGATCATAACTGTTCGCTAAAGCTGTATTCCATACACTGTATTAATCATCTGAGAGTGTGTAAACTGCTAACATGTAATGTACTGGGCCAGTGGGGGTTGGGTGTTATCTGTTGAAAGTATTTACTTTCACTTCACAGTAAGCGTCCTTGGATGCAAGCAGCGGCGGCGAGCAATGTATCTTTTCTTAGAGGCTGGGATGATTTCATTCTGTGCTCTGTCTAGCCTAAACTAATCAGTTCCCGTGTAACTCTTTGGGGTTTTCGCGCCAGAATGGCAACGGACCCAAAGGGCGGGAAGTTTCCCTATAATTAGTAGTGCCCTTTTTTAAATAGTCACTTCTACCAATTGCTACTTTTGTGTGAACACCTTGAACTGTATGGATCTCTAATGAAGTTACTTCAACTGGAACACCTGTGTGTTAACTGTGGAAAACCTGAGGGACCTAACTGCCAGGGACTGACAAGCACGTTCCTCAGACAGGTTTATAGTCAACAGGTTTACCCTCATGTTCAACATGCCACTCGAAATACGTTACAGCCACTGAAACAAATGGGTCTTTCCAGCTGTTAAATCAAAGTGGCACAGAAATGCCTGGGGCACAAACGTCAGACTGCCTAATGTACCCAGACAAGGGCAGAAGGCTCCACTATAGATCTGACAAACAGGGTTTGATCAGAGTGAACTTTTCCGCTAACACTGGCATTACCCTCCAGCACAAGGAGTCTTTTGGAAAACACCGCTATCCGCAGAAAAGTTCCCCAGGATCCAAACCGTCGTTCCTAGCTGCCACTTACTCCGTGCTGAACACAGGCTGCCAAGGCTCTTGCCTTCCTCTGAAGTGACAACAAACCAAGGGTGGGAACGGTCACTATTGAAAACCAAGCTGAAGTGAAAACGGACCGTGAAAGGACGCAAATTCGTTTCCAAAGTTCTTTTATTGGTTCATCTCAGGCAACGTGTTGTATATCCAGTTTAGTAATAATCATACAGGGAGCAAACCCCCACAAACAGTTGGGGGTTTCTCCCGGCGGGAGAGTGGCAACGGGTGTGCCTGGCTAAGTATCCCGTTTCGCTATATACACGCTTCTTCAAAAGCCTCCATACATTTGCCAATGAAACCAGGAGAGGAGATCGAGAAAGGATAGAGGTTTTGCCCAGGATTAAAATAAGGAAATTCACATATTCGACTCCTGCTTCATATAAAGAATAAAAAATAGGTTTCATTGGCAAATGTATGGAGGCTTTTGAAGAAGCGTGTATATAGCGAAACGGGATACTTAGCCAGGCACACCCGTTGCCACTCTCCCGCCGGGAGAAACCCCCAACTGTTTGTGGGGGTTTGCTCCCTGTATGATTATTACTAAACTGGATATACAACACGTTGCCTGAGATGAACCAATAAAAGAACTTTGGAAACGAATTTGCGTCCTTTCACGGTCCGTTTTCACTTCAGCTTGGTTTTCCTCTGAAGTGAAACAAAATTTTGCACTGAACAAAGGGTAGGAAGGGTGGGCCATATGGACAGGGACTGCAGCAAAGAAAGATGGGAATGGGGCTTGGTGAAGAAACTGGCGTGGGCGGAAGTACTGAATTCAGGGGAGCAGAGGGGGTGCTGCGTGGATCACAGGGGGTCAGTTTCACCAGTGGCCATTATTTTGATTCATTTTGCAGAAGTGGGGAAAAATTTTGACAGCCAAAGCTTGAACCGGGCATCCCTTCCGAAGGTCAAAATCTCTTCTCTCCCTGATCCCGATACCCAACAGCCACCTACCCTCGCTTTCTTTGCTCCCCGTTTCTGCGGGAGATGGAAGAGATGCGTTGTGCTGGAGAGCAGCGTTGGCAACAGCGTTCGCTGTTACAGTGAAAGCCGTTTGGGGAACCAGCCGCGGCATCAGAGGAACCAGCCGCCGCCCTTCGATGGACCATTCGGAAGAGCTGTTCGGCCCAGACATGCTAGGGAGAAACACAAAGGTCTGGATTCAGCGCTCCATTCAGTCACAACCTCAACCAGGCATTTCCGCATTCAACGCTTCATACCTGTTGAATACATCAGCTTATGCAGGCTAAGCATTCCAATAGCGATGGTCATTTATTACATCAATGGTTTTCATACTATGTATCTGAACACATAAGGGACGGAGCCATGGCTCAGTTTTGTTAGTTTGTGTGGGTGTGTTATGTACCGTCAAGTCACCTCCAACCTATGGCGACCCTCTGAAAGACCTCCAAAACATCCTATCGTTAAGAGATTTGCTCAGATCCTGCAAACTGGAGGACGTGGCTTCTTTTATTGAGTCAAGCCATCTTGTTTTAGGTCCACTTTTCCTAGCATTACTGACTTTTTCAGAGAATCTTGTCTTCTCATGATGTGACCAAAGTACAATAGCCTCAGTTTTGTGATTTGAGCTTCTAGGAAGAATTCAGGCTTGATTTGACCTAGAACTCACTTATTTGTCTTTTTGGCTATACATGATATCTGCAAAACTCTCCTCCAGCAACACATTTCAAATGAATCCGTTTTCTTCCTGCCAGCTTTCTTCACTGTCCAACTTTCACATCTATACATAGCAATGGGGAATACCAGAGTTTGGATTATCGAGATCCTCCAAATTAGTTAGTTTAGTTTATTATATTTATAGTCTGCCCTCCCTGCATGCAAGTTCAGGGTGGCTCACAACAACATTTAGATACAAATTTAGAGCATCTGCTCGGCATGGAGGGAGAAATATCTTCAGTGTGGGAGTTATCTTAACAGAGTTCCACAAAGTGGAATCTGATCCTCCATGCTATTTAATCTCTACGTAAAGTCTTTAGAAAAAATCATTTGTAGATTTGGAACTGGACATCATCAATATGTAGACGGCACCCAGCTCTGTAGCCCTCTATCCAATCTCCCTGGTGATGTCACTGCTGGACAACTCTGGTCAAATGGCTGAAAGCAAACAAATTCAAATGAAACCCAGACAAGACGGAACTCGTGCTGGCTGGGAAGGTGGAGGTAGTATGCCGCTCACCTTTGATGGGGTTCAGTTGAACCATGCAGACTCGGGTAAGAGCCTAGGAATTATACTGGATCCAGCACGGCTGCTACAGAAACAAGTTAATACAGTTGCAAAAAAACCACATTCTTCAAACTCAGTCTAGACCGGAAGATAGATCCCTAACTTGACATGGCCAATCTATCCATTGTAACATCAAGACTCCTGTTGATGCAGAACGCAGCAGCTGAGTTATTAGCAGGAGCTAGGCAGAGCGTGCATATTACTCCCATTCTGCAGCCACTTCATTGGCTTCCTGTCAATTACCGGGCTCAATTCATACAAAGCCCATCATGGCCTTAGTCCCTCATGTCTACAGGACTGCCTCTCTCCTTATGTTCCGTCACAGCAGTGTCACTCATCTGAACAGGGCCTTTTGCAGGTGCCAAATGGGCTTCCCTGTGGTGGTCCCCACCATATGGAACCTGGGACCTTCTCCATGCCAAGATGATGTTCAGTCACTGATCCATGGCCACCTCCCATACTTTGGGAGAAGTTCTCTGCAATGTTTGCCAACTACCCATCTCTTGCTCCAGATACCATGGCAAGTTTTACTTCCAAACAATCGTGGATATTCGTAACCAGGGCTCATTTTGAGAGGGACTGCACAGGAACGCAGTTCCGGTAGTTCCCCAAAGAGGTCACATGTCAGGTGCCCCTGCCTACCTGACTCTTGGCCATTTTGGGCCCGTTTTCGCCTGGATTGAGGCCGAAACGGCCCAGATTGGGCCTTGACAGGTGGTGGATCACTCGCCCGCTCAGCAGCAGCCCGATCCTGACCATTTTGGGCCCCTTTTCAGCCATCTTCAGCCCCTTTTGCCATTTTGGGCCCAATTTCGGCCCTGAATGGCCAGGATTGGGCCCAAAACAGCCAGGATAGGTGATTCAGGGGACGTGGCATATGCAAATCAGTTATGCTAATGAAACACTTCTGGTGATGGCAAGGGCGTGGCATATGCTACTGAGTTCCTCCAGCTCTTTTTCTACGAAATGACCCGTTCGTAACATTGCCAGCGGTTTTGATTTTCAGATCTTGTGGGAGTGAATATGCCTTTTACACCTCTCATATTTGGTCCAATGATGTTACTCCACTAGAAACAGCTTGACAGTCTGTGCGCGCTCTTGTACTGAAGTTCTGTTGTTAAACTTGGCTGTTTTTAAGAGCTGACAAGTTAGCCAAACTCCGAAGCATGAAGCAATGAAAAAGGACGGATCGATGTTTGTGTGAAACCCAGATTAAAAGATTTTAACAAGGGCGTCCATCTTACTTATGTGCAATCGTCGTCAAGCGCTCATCGTTCACTGCCCTCCGAACTTCGGCTCGATGTCTTTCGGTTGAAATGCTGTTGAAAGAATCAGAACATTAGATGCCGAAAAGGTTACCCGACAGTAAATACTTGGGACAAGGTATTGTTTAAGTAGTCCCCTGCTGGCATTTCTACTGAATCACCCTTGGAGGTCAAGGAAGCTGTCAAACTCTCCTATTGGTCAAGACAGCATCTTGTGGGAAGCTGAGCTCGGTCTCCAACCTGCATAACAGAAGAGTAGCTGACCTACAGTGCAGCAGCTGTTCAAAACCAAAGCTAGTCCTGGCCTTCTCAGAATACAGGGCCTTGGATCCTATGACTGCATTCTGCATACTCTGCTCCCGCTGCAGCCTGCCTGGCTTCCTCTACCACTACCACTGTGCAATGGTCCACTGAAAGCCACTGATCGTGGTAGCGGCAGAGGAAGTGAGCTGCCCTGTGGCGGGGGGAAGCGCATGCAGAACACAGCAGTTAAGATCCAAGCCTGGGTCTCTGCAGGAGATGCTGTCTAGTGTTTTTCAGGGCTGACAACCAATTAAAAAATCTTTGCCGGCGAAGCAATTAATTGATTCCATGTAGAGAGACCTGCGTATTATGACAGTTGTCTTGAGAAACCAAAAGGGCTGTGAGGTGGCTTATAATTTAACAAAAGCGACCGCTCTGTGTTGAAAGGTCACTCTTAGCATTTGCTTTTTCATTCCACAGCTACAGCAACAGACAAGACAAGCCTCAAACGTTAAACACAATGTGAAGTGCTCTGTGCTTTCATTGATTTAAAACATGAAAGGTATCCCTTGTCTTTACCAAATCACATCTGTACTGTCTTGTTTAACAGCAGATAGCTAAGGGCAAGTGATCACTAACTCTGAATAAGAAGGAGCAGTGTCACAACGGCATCGCACACATCTCGGGCAACAGCCAAGTTTGATTACTACCATGCCTTCTATGGCAGTATAAAAGAGCAAGAGTCCAGCAGCAGCTATAAGACTAACAAAACTTGTGGTAGGGGATGAGCTTTCGTGAGCCACAGCTCACTTCTTCAGATACCAGGTATCGGTAGCTAGTATACTGCTACAAACAGATTAACACAGCTAACCATCTTGATCTACGCCCTCTATATGAATTGGACTTCTGGCCGGCAGGGCATTATGAGACTGCTAAAGTAACCACTGAGTTACAGACTGGAAGGCTTCGGACAGTACAGAGCACCTGTATTGAAAGAGCTCTGCTTATTGCTCATTCATTTCTGGGCTCAATGAGAGGTGCTGGCTTTGGTATTTAAAGACATAACAGGCTGGGGTATCTCAAGGAATAGGGGCTTCCCTGAACGGACTGCACCGCTTTGGAGGGGTAGATTCCAGCTTTGAATGTTCTGAGAAAGCTAGCCTCGCAGGGAGAAAAACTCAACTGCCTCTCTTGGCTTGTTGCGCTGATCTTCTACTCACAGGAAGTTTTTCAACCTAAGGGAGCTCTCGGAAACATGATCCTCCGTGATCATTACTGCCAGTCTGAAGCGGCACTATCCACTTTACTAACCTCACTCCCCCGCACTCGTGACCCAGACCCAAAGATTCAGTTACAGATTCCTTCAACGACCGAGGCTGAACTGATATCCGTCAGAAGATGGGGCGGTTCAGCTAAGTGGAGCCTCCCCATTCTGAGACAGCAGACCTCTGATGAGGAGACACGGTACATAAACAAGGCCAGACTGGCACCTTTGTGCCTCACTCCTGGGGGCATCTGGCTGGAAACAGCAGCAGCAGCGGCAACACTGTGCTTATAAACTACCCTTCTGAACATATTCGTGCCCATTCATGGCAGTGAACAAAGTCAGTGTTATTATTATCCCCACAATACAGCTGGGGATCTGGGACAGAGAGGAGTGGCTTACCCAAGACACCTGCAGAGCTCACGGCAGGAGTGGGAGTCGAACCAGCGGAGTGCTGATTCGCAGCCCACCCAATTATCCACTGTGCTACAGCATACTGAGCTTATATGGACATTTGTTATGTTCCGACAGGGCTTTTATCACTGTCTACTGCAGGAGACCCACCAAGCTTGAGAGCCAGTGTTGTGTAGTAGTTAATAACAACAACAATAATAATATTTAATTTATATACTACCCGTTCAGGACAACTTAACGTCCACTCAGAGCGGTTTACAAAGTGTGTTATATTATCCCTACAACAATCACCCTGTGAGGTGGGAGGGGCTGAGAGAGCTCTGAGAGAGCTGTGACGGACCCAAGGTCACCCAGCTGGCTTCAAGCGGTGGAGTGGGGAATCCAACCTGGTTTTCCAGATTAGAGTCCTGCTGATCTTAACCACTACACCAAACTGGGTGTTAGATCAGGATCTGGGAGGCCCAGATTTGGATCCCCACTCTACCATGGATGCCTGCTGGGTGACCTTGGACCAGTCACACACTCAGCCTAACCTACCTCCTGAGACTGTCTTGTGGTTAAAATAGAGGAGACGAGAACAACGGACACTACTTTGGTTCCCCATCGGGGAGGGAGACAGGGTCTAAATGAGGTAAAATAATAAATAGTTCTACTGCAAAGTTGAGGAAGTTGGTGACAATGTTTTTCACCAGCCCTGGAAGTGTCAGCCTTCAGTAAACGGTTTTGTTTTAATGACTACTAGGATTTTGTTTATTCCTGCATGACCTCGCTGTTTGGCAAGCTGCTGCTCTCTTGCTGAATTTGCAGGGGATAAACAAGCATACCTGAGCACTTTGGAGAGTTCCCCGAGGAGGTCTTTCTTGTCCTTCGTGAGATCCCCCTGGGCACGCAAGGCACTGATGACTCCAGCATACGCCTCCAATTCTAGAAGTCAGGGGAGGAAAAGATTGCATTTCCTGAAATGAACTTGGCTGTAATTAGGCAGCATGACCCGCAGAGGTTTGTCTCGGACTGGTACAAATTTGTTCCTAAGCACCTCTTTCACTCATAGCATTTGGGAAACCATGAGTTGTATCCGATCTGTTCTGCTGGTGGAGGCCTATTCCTTCAGAGGAAGGCTCTGAATAAGAGATTTTCAAGTCTATGCTTTGGGCATGTAGGATTTAAACACATTGGAAAATTCCCTTTCTGCTGTAAAGCATTCCACACGCTCCTGATGAAGGATTCCGATATCTGCCACAGATAGCCGGCCCCAGATTGAGCGTGGGTTGGAGCTTTGCTTCACGGCTGGGCTTCACCATTCACCTGCCAAGGGGAGCCCTGGACAGAATTGTTATAACTATTCCTAAAAGACTGTGGGAATTGTGTGTGTCTACTGCAACTTGCCCTGTATGATTATGTAAAAGATTATTGTATTGTTGATGTGTGTGCCTGAAAATTGCATCAAGAGATTGTTATTTATTTAATTGAATACAATGATGAAATTTTGTAGCCTTTGCACTCTGAATACAGTTTTGTAACTTTCTAAATTAGTATTGTATTCCCTGTGGATTTTTTCCTCTTCTATTTGCGATAACATGAATGGAGGCTGCGGCAAAAGTGGAGAGTTCTTTTGTCTTTCTGCAAACTGGGATTTTAATCCTTGGTCAAAACCCTTTTCAGAATCCCCGGGAAAGAAATAAACCCTTTTTCTGCCCAGGAGCCGGCAGTTAGAGGTTAAAGCAAACTGGAACAGTATCCGTGGCTTCCCAAACCTGGAAATCCTCTGCCATGTTTTGCAAGTGCGGGCAACGTGTGAGCGCGAGGACTAGGTGTACTTGCAATCATTAGAAATGAGCCTCCATGACAACTGAATGCAGCACCAGAAAACCAAGACACCGGCACTGCAGGGATCCTGTCTCCCAACCTCTCAAGAGCTGGGAGAGGCGGATGGGCTACTGCCCGTGCACACCTTCTGGCTAGGGAATGAGTAGGGAAGCAAGAGATCAGCAGGTGGGCAGCAAACCTAGATACTCTCTTGCTTATGCACCTCAACCCTAGGTACGTTTACTCAAGGGGCGTACGGTGACTGTTTAAGTCAGCGGCCCAAGATAAAAATTTCCGCTGCACCGCAGCAATACAAAACCTATGGGATGTGTAATTCCTTAGAAGGAAGTGCTGACGTCCATGCTTACTGACTTTCCCACTAAGGTGGTGGCTTGGAGCTTCGGAGAGAGGTTTTTGGTGCCGAGCGTGGGAACGAGCACTGAGACTAAAAAGCTTATGTAATGCCCCCAGACGCACAAACATTTTGCAGTCTGATCTGGGAAATTTCAGCAACAAAAAAAGTGCGCTGTACACGAGGCAGCGTTTTGACCAGGCTCTGGGGTTCAGATCGCCACTCGACGGTGAACTTGCCTTCGCAAGTGGCACAACATGGCAGGCAAGACCAGCTGTGACTGGCGGTTTGAGAACATTACATCTATGATATACTCAGAGGTGTCTCATTAGGTAAAATGGGACTCATGCTTGAGAAGTCTTTTTTCAGACAGAGTACTGCTACTGTGGAATATATACTTATTGAAGAAAGGCCCAGCAGGCTTACCTAGAGTGAAAAATGCCTACGGTTTCTCCGCCTTTCCTCCTCCCAATCAGCCCAAGGAGGAAGTAGATAATTCTGACACATCACTTCAGCGGATGCTGTTGGACGATCTAATTGTCCCAATGAGCAGAAGAATTTGAAAAGAACTGTCCCCGTCCCCCGTCCCCCCATATAAGAGATCGCTATTATTTCTCTTTAGAAGGCCAAGATACAGTAAGTTGCTCCAAAACACACATTCACAGTTGAGCAGAGATCTGAACTCAGAGCTGCGTTAAAACGCTATCTCGAGTACGGCATGTACACGACTTTCTCTAATGCAGCATGACTGGAGAAGGAAAGCCGCCCTAGTGGTCCGTAAGAAATCTCAAATGAGCATTCACTACACCCCCATGTATTCATTCTGAGATGTTTCCCTTTGGCATTCTATCGATGGACTCCTTAATGTGTGAACTAATCGTGAAGACCTCGAACTCACATCGAGTTGCTGGGGCAGTCAGGTCCAAGGGGAAAAGACAGGCTTAGCAAAGGCATTTAGCATACCCAGTTTGCGAAGGACCCTTTTGCATTCATCTCTGCTGAGATCCAAAAGGGTCGGCCACACGACAGGCATTGTTCCTCCGGCGGTTCGCTCCCTCGGAGCTCAGCCTCCCTGCCAACACACACAAGTACACAAAAGATCAAGAGGAAAGCCTTTCATTGTGGTGAATACTGAACCACTGAGGCTGTACCATTCGGCTACAGCTCTCGAACCTGGGCCAGCCAAACCAATGGACCAAGGGCACTCACAAAAATTTTAAACAGCAGTTCACAAAGCCCTTAGCACACATGGGGTGGAGGAGTCAGTTTACCACTCATCCTTGCTTGTTTCAGGGGACAAAGACCAAAGGGAAAGAGTGGAATAAAACTGATGCCGCAGGTTTAGAGAAAATGGGAGTCACCTGGAAAATGGGGCTGGAGAGTCAGGCGACCCAAGAACTAGATTGTGGGTGTCAGGAGGTGGGGAGGGGCAAATCTACTGTTGAGAAGGCATGGAAATAAAGAGCTATGTGTGGCTTTTCGAGACCGTCAGTATTTTACTGCACAATACTTAAGACTTCACAGTAGAATTTCAAGAGTTTTCCATCCATCATTCTCAAATAGTGCACAACAACCCTGTAAGATAAGACTGTGGGTGGGGGTGGGGAGCTGAGGCTGAGAAAGTATGGCTTGCTTAAGGTCGTTTAAGGACAATGAGGCAGACAGAGGATTTCAACCAACAGTTTTATGGCTGTTTCTGAAAGTGGTTCCAGGTGGATGGTCATGTTGGTCTGCAGTAGAACAAGATTTGAGCCCAGGAGCATCTTAATAACCGATAAGATTTCCAGGATATAAGCTTTTGAGAGTCAAAGCTCCCTCGGGAAATCTTGTTGGGTCTTTAATGTGCTACCAGAAACGAATCCTGCTCTTCTCAAAGTTCGACCCTAAGCAGACCCACACCCTTCTAAGGCCACAGAAGTCAATGAGGTTTGAAGGGGGTAACTCTTTTTAGGATTGCGGTGTTAGTCATTATACTGGATGACTTCTTGGCTGCCTTATATGCCCATCTCTTATCCGTTTGGCATCAATGAAAATTCGGCATCCATTATTAAGGCTGATGACTGGCTATGAAGGCAGAGCTCGTGAATAGAGGTGGCCACAAACTGAAATACGAACCAAAGTTCGTCAAGAACGGAGCCGGTTTTTGGTTTGTGAACCGGTGTTTCATCGGAGGGCATTTCTGACAAACCGCAACGACCCCTGATTTTTAGGCTGGTTTGTTTGGTTCGTTTTTCAGTTCGCTATCGCAGACAGACTGGTGACGATCAGTTTCCTAGGCAACAGAGGGGATGGGCTTTCTGCAGACCTTCTGCTTACCCAGAAGTGATGTATTCACGAACCAAACAAACCAGTTCGCAAACCGGACATTTTCATGCCAGTTCATGGCTCGTGAAACGCTACGAACCATGAACTGCAACGAATTGCCGTTTTCCCGGTTTGTGCCCATCTCTACTCGTGAGTACCAAATTAGGTGACTGGCTGATGGAATTCAGTATTGTCTACTATGATTGGCAGCAGAAGGCAAGGCCTCAGGCACATAGGGAGGCTGCTGCCAGAGTACTTCAGAACATTCAGGTGTGGACCCCTGGGATGAAGCTCATCCTAGGGAAAGACGAGATAGAAAAGTTTTAAATGAATACAATCTTCTGACTCTCCGCATGGTTGACCACTGAGCCAGTCTCCATTCCCCCCCTTCCAGGGCAATATCTATTCAAGGTTAACAAGTTTTAAAACACTCAGTCTGACAAAAATGGTACTTTACTAATCTAGGATGTGTGGTGTCCAATGAACCTCAGGACATGAGCTGCAAAGAAAAGAAAGCCCTTCATTAAGTTTTGCCCTTTGGCAGTACAAAGAAGAAATCAATCAACAGCAAAGATACCAGGAAAGAAAGACACGGAAATTAAGATCAGTACAGAGAATTAAATTAACAAAATTACTGTGTATCATTTCACTTTCCCACGCAAGTGGGGGGTAAAAAAAAATGACCCAAACACAGTCAGCGTATACACTGCAATTTACAAAAACGAAAAATTTTGCCATCAAAGGACAATTGACTTCAATAAAGTTGAGGAACATGTTAAGTTGCAGATGATTAAAAACAAAGTTTTAGGTTTTTTTCCCTACTCCGAGGGATTAATTTACCCCCCCCCCTTTCTGGACTTTAAAGATGCTTTTTCGGTTTTGGCGTTGGGAGCAGATCTTGCTGTTGGTAGATTCTTGAAAAAAGCTACTGACAACATAAAAGCTACAGAAGGTTCAAGGATGGATTTCACAGTAACAGGAAAGCTTTCACATCGAACGAAAATCGTAAGAGAAACAGAAAAACCCAGGTGTTCACATGCGTTCCGCTTACAAACCACAGCAAAAAGAAACAGACGGCAAGCTAGCCCAAGAAATGTATTTATATGAGCATCACAGAAGTAGGTTTGTGAGAGTCGCATCCTCTTCTGTTGTAGCTATTTATGTGAGAGTAGAGAAAAAGGAATGGTTCAGTTTCCTCTGAGCTTCATTAAACACAGATAACTCATCGGTCAGTCCAACCCTTCCTGGAACGGCTGACAGCTTTTCACTGCATAGTTCTGCACCGCCCCCCTCGCCGTTCTCCCAAGAGTTGGAGGATCTTCAGGAACTATACGGAAAGTTGCAACAAGAAGGAGGCATCAGCAGAAATTTTTGTCTCTTGTATAAAGCAGACTGAGCTCAACAAATGGAGCAAAAGCTAGGAATGCAGTTTTGCCAGCTTCCTGCGACACTCATTTGCAATGCCCCTCCCACCCTCTGCCTGGACTATAAAGACTCCTACCTTTTCCCACTCCTTGTATCTGACGAAGGGAGCTTTGACTCTCAAAAGCTTATATCCTGGAAATCAAGTTGGTCTCCAAGATGCTACTGAATTTTGCCAGTGTCATCTTCTTGCCCCCGTACTTTCAAAGATTCCTGTTCTCGGGCATGTCTGAGGGTCTCCGGAGCTTTGGGAGAGCTTCTTCAGCTGCCAGTAAAGGTTAGGACTGCTGCCTACTTACCGATTTTTAGGAGAGCCTGTCATTCAATGGCTTTAATCCTGCAAATCTCTTCTTTAAGGAACACATTTTCTGCACCTGCAGTTAGTGCCCACTGCGAGGGGAATGAATCTGTATGATCCATCTTTGTCTTACCCCAAAGAGCTTTCTATTGGTTGTACTGCCGTTTGTGCAGATTGTAGAACTGGATGAAGGTGGTTTGTTTGTTTTAAAACTGTGATCTAACAGTGTTGATTTACTGATAACAATGATTTACACGGTTTTAATGTAATATTTATTTTCCCATACACTTTGGAACCACCCCGGGCCAACTGGGAAAGTAAAGGCAATCCGTAAATGCTTTAAAATAAATTTATTTACAGAAGGTTTCGTTTTGAAGGGGAAGATGGCAAAGACGCCACATTTTAACTTGCTCCACTGGAGAAAAGGGCACGATCAAGCCAAACGGTTTAAACTTTTGCTTCTTTTAGAAGATCAAAGATCCGTGGCTTGAGGAGTTGTCCATGCAAGTCCATTTAATACTAGAACATTAATAGAGCTGGTCACTTCATCAGGCGAAGCACTGGTTAGTTACTGAATGCCTTAATTTATTAGAACTGAAACCGCAGGAAGCGTACGTTGCTATGAAACCAAGAAATTCGGTTCTAAAATGAAGAAATTCAATTCCAAGCAATTGATCATTTATAGCTAACAATGTTAAGAAAATAATGGATGCAAACAGCATCAGGGAGGTCCTCTCAGCTTTTATCTAGACAGTGCCGCTACAGAATTTTTCTTAAGGAGGAAATAAAAGATATAAAACTCTTGAGAGATAAGACAGGGTTTAAATGGTGCTACAGTACAGGAGAGGGGATGCTTGCTCCTAAATAAAGAAAAAGTAGGACCAGATTCCTGCAAGGAAGTCAGAAGCCCTTCTGAGGTCAACCACTGGCACAGAATGGACCCCAAAACCAAGAAAAGCATGGGGATTTAACCTCACTAGACTCCAGGAAGGAAATGCCAGTTACAGGAAAGCCGTCCAGAGGAGGAAAGACGCTCTCTGTGCTAAAACTGGAGGAAAGAAGCCGTCAGGTCTACTTCAAGATCACTTGACACCGAAAGAGGAAAATTACTCGAACTCTGCGGAACAAGCAACTTTAACGGGGAGCCACAGGAAGAAAAGCAGCAAAGGACCACAGATCAAAAATGTCAGCACGGTGTCGCCTGTCTAATGCTGTCCTGATGCCAGGACTGGGAGAAGATAAAGAAAGTCCTTCACCACCAAGCACAAGAGGGGCTGGAGCTGAGTGGAAAAGCACCTGCCTTACCTGCAGAAAGTCCCAGGTTCAATTCCCAGTATCTCCAATTACAAGGACGGGGTGATGTGAAAATCGTATCTCCTTGGAGATCTCTTGACAGGCGAAGCAGACAAGACTGACCTGATGCAAGGCAGCTTTGTGGACTCATGACTGGAGATGGCAGAGCCTTGGGTGGATGGTAGGGAAGAGGTACAGGCCACTGGGGCTCGGAGCCAGTGAAGGCTTCTCCCAGCCCACCTCATAGAGGGGATTCTAGAGCTACCCTAAACTGACTCACAGATGCTCTGTAGGTGGGGATGACCTTGCAACAGACGCCTGTCCAGGGACACACTGCAAAGGCACCCCTGTGGGAAGAAACACGGGGTGACAGTGGAGAAGAGCGAGCGAGCGTAAGTTATACGGGGATGGGGGCAAGTGCTATGGGCGCTTCGATCTCGAAACTGCGAATGGTGCCACAAAACAATCTGCCAGTATATAAACCAGGACAGGGGGTGTGCCATGAGGTCAACAAGAGTCCGGCAGGATCACACCCAAATCAGCGCACTGAATGGCATGCCACAAGGAGGAGTTCCCGGCAGATCCTCAAGACGACAATCTTGGTGTGCACTGAGAAAGACAGATGCTGCCCTCCGACAAGTAACACGGGTTCCTCAGCAGACAAGCTAAAGTGGAAATTACATCCCCTAAAACAGGAAGTTGAAAAAAAGTACTTGGAAGTCACCACGGATGTAGATTTAAGCAACGTGTGGACAAAATAAAGATATGGAGATGTGATCAGACTGGGGGAGAGGGGGCAGGAAGCCCCCACTTCTGGCACTGATTTCACGCTGGGATGCCATTAGGAAAGATTGTTGGTTCTCCTAGCTTAGCTTCTTTCTAGGTCTGGTCGAGAGATTGCTTTAAATAAATGGTTTTTTAAACTGTGTTTTGGGAGCGCTTGAGGTTCTTTAGAAGCTTATTGGGATATGTCAGTGTGTGTGTGGAACATGCTGTTAAGTCATAGCCATCTTATGGCAACTCCAGGGAACAAGCCAAGGCAAGAGACTAACAGAGGTGGTTTGTCATTGTCTACTTCTGTGTAAGCAGCCCTGGTCTTCCCTGGTGGTCTCCCATCAAAGTATTAAGCAGGGCTGAGACCACTTAGCTTCTGAGATCGGATGAGATTAAGCAAGCTCGGGCCATTCAGGTCACGGCATTAGTCAATAAAGAGAACACAATTTGCCAGGATATAACCATTAATGAGTCAAAGCTCACATTGCTGGACACAGATAAGAATGACAATTCATCCAGTCTGATATCCAGGGCAGAAAATAGAATAGTGTTGCCAAATGGGATCAGCTGGAATCAGGAAGGATGCAGATGCAAAATGCGATCAGCTCGTTTATAGCAAGGATATATTCATGGAGGTGGGAAATGCAGAAAACTAGCATCTGTAATGAGGTAAGAATTCTATGGAGGGTACCATACATACCAAAATTTTGTTGGTCTCTAAGGTGCTACAAGACTCGGATTTTGTTCCGCTACTACAGATGAGCATGGCTACTCCCCAAAACTATCTTCAAACAGGAGACCTGTATTGGCGGGCAAGTCTTTGCAAAAGAGCCGGTTTTATCCTGTGGCGTGCAGCTGCCAGACACAGAATTTTCCACCATCAGAGCAGTGTAATGTTGGGACGTCAGGCTCGAATCGAGGCACCCGGTGTTCAAATCTCCGTTATGCCATGAAGCACACTAAGCCAGTCACTTCCTTTCAGCCTACCTGACCTTACAGGAAGAGGAGTGAACCCGCAGACACCACCCCGAGCTCCTTGGAAGATGGGGATCGAGATGCAATGGAATCTAAGCTACAAAAAGAAAAAGTCAGGCTTCACAGGTCTGGATAAACTCAGTCTGGACAAACTTGATCTGCTCCCCTACATGTGAGGAGTTAGAGTTGATTAACTCACACCTCCACCCTTTCTTATGTGTATAATGTGCAGGGGAAGTTGAAGGGGGCCCCATCAAGGATACTGGAAATTATGTTTGCAATAAATGAGTCTGTGATTTTACTGTTTATGTATTTATTTATTGTAATTTTTATCTACTGCTGAAACCCACCCTGAGCCCGCTCCTGGGGAGGGCAGGCTATAAACAACAACAACAACAACATCTGATTTATATACCACACTGCAGGACAACTTAACACCCACTCAGAGCTGTTTACAAAGTATGTTATTATTATCCCCACAACAATCACCCTGTGAGGTGGGTGGGGCTGAGAGAGCTCTGAGAGAGCTGTGACTGATCCAAGGTCACTGGTGATGATGATGATGATGCTGTCCCTGCCCAAATGGATTCTGTACCCAAGAACAGAACCCTAAAGTTGGAACTCCAGGATAGACTCTGAAGGGTTCCGCCAGCAAGAAACATCCATGTGGACATTGTTCCTAGAAGTGGAATGTTTGACATCTATACACTGTGCTGGAGACAGAACCCACATCATGTCTGCCTAAAGAGGAATACCTCTTTCCTGGGTGGGCGAGTCCAGGTGCAAGCAATCTCTCTCTCACACACAAACACTCCCCATGCTATAGAAACTTGACAGCACCAGACAGTAAAGCTGATCTCCAAAATGACAGCGGGACAAACTCAATCAAAACAATCAGATGAGAAAAATAAACCTGGCGCTATTTGCCTCATCTTTTGACTCGGATCGCTTTTTGGTGACATGGTTAAATACGGCTAGAGGACCCACCAGTAGTTGCGCTGCTAGACTGAGAGCAGAACCACAAGTGACAAAAGGCACAGATTGGACACTTGTCTGCTTCCCTCAAGTTTTGATGGGAAATGTCGGCGTCCTGGTCTTGCAGCCTGGCTCTCTGACTGCTGTCCAATGGACTTTTCAACTGTCATTTGTCCAACATTCCGCCAAGCTGCCTACATTTCCCATCAAAACTTGAGGGAAGCTGACAAGTGTCCAATCTGTGCCTTTTGTCACTTGTGGTTCTGCTCTGAGAGACAGCCAGGATTTCCCATACAGAAATGGGCACAGGTTAACGCATGCACACATGGTTTCCTGTTCCCCTCCTTACCCGATCCTGAAACGCTATGTGGTGCAAGAGCCCTTTCTCTCCTCTTGCCAGTCAAACTATCAGTTCATTTCCTTGCCGTCAAGGGGGGGGCAAGCGGCAGCGTTGCCAATGTATTTATAGTAGGGAGACAGGCAGAAATATGCTTGTTGTGCTAAGACCATCTTTCTTTGGTCCCGTCACAAGAAGACAAGACTAAGTGGAAAAGACAACAATGCTTGAAAAAAGTGAAGGCGGTAGGAAAAGAGGAAGCCTCAACATGAGATAGATTGACTCAATGAAGGAAGCCACAGCCTTCAGTTTGCAGTACCTGAACAAGGCGTCTATGAATGATAATTCGTAGGGTCCCTAAAAGTTGAAAGCAAACACACACATACAGAAACATACACACTGTAGAGAGCTTAATGGAATATGAAAATGTCGATACAGTGTGCAACGGCAATAAAAAAAGGCCAACGCTATACTGGGGATTATTAGGAAGGGAAATGAAAACAAATCAGCTAGTATCATAATGCCCCTGTACAAATCAATGGCATGGCCTCATTTGGAATACTGTGTACAATTCTGGTCACCACACCTCAAAAAAGATATTATAGCACTGGAAAAAGTGCAGAAAAGGGCAACTAGAATGATTAAAGGGATGGAACACTTCCCCTATGAAGAAAGGTTAAAGCGCTTGGGGCTCTTGGGGGAGAAACGACGACTGAGGGGTGACATGATAAGAGGTTTACAAGATTATGCATGGGATAGAGAAGGCAGAGAAAGAAGTATTTTTCTCCCTTTCTCACAATACAAGAACTCGTGGGCACTCAATGAAATTGCTGAACAGTCGGGTTAGAACGGATAAAAGGAAGTACTTCTTCACCCAAAGGGTGATTAACACAGGAGGTGGTGGCAGCTTCAAGCACAGACAGCTTCAAGAAGGGACTAGATAAACATATGAAGCAGAGGTCCATCAGTGGCTATTAGCCACAAGGTATAGATGGAACTCTCTGTCTAGGGCAGTGATGCTTTGTATTCTTGGTGTTTGGGGGGGGGCAATCAGTGGGGGGGGCTTCTAGTATCCCTTCCCCACTGGCAGACCTCCTGAGGACACCTGGTTTTTTGGCCACTGTGTGACACAGAGTGTTGGACTGGATGGGCCATTTGCCTGATCCAACATGGCTTCTCTTATGTTCTTATTATCTTCAAACTCAAGGGCTGTGCATATGCTGCAATTTTAATAACAACAACAACAACAACAACAACAACAACAACAACATTCAATGTATATACAGCCCTTCAGGACAACTTAACACCCACTCAGAGTGATTTACAAAGTGTGTTATTATTATCCCTACAACAAAACACCCTGTGAGGTGGGTGGGGCTGAGACAGCTCCAGAGAGCCGTGACTGACCCGAGGTCACCCAGCTGGCTTCAAGCAGAGGGGGGAATCAAACCTGGCTCTCCAGATTAGAGTCCCGCGCTCTTAACCACTACACCAAACTGGCTCTTTGTTTAGCTGCAAAGAGTGGTCATGTATGCAAAATTCAGCACCTTAATCTTAGCTTTGTTTCTGGGTCTTTAAAAAAAGGTTGCTATCCCCTCTGGTTGCAAAGAGACCTGAAAAGAAGGGCCAAAGCCAGATTAAAACTCAACTATAGGATTATGGTTAATTTGTTGCTAATTCGTTATTATTTATTGATTCTACCTAATATTTACACAACATAGCTCATAGATTACTACTGATTTGTTATGAACTTACCAAGAAGTAATAGGGTTAAAGAACACTTACAAAAAAACCCAGCAGCCAGCGGGGAAAGGGATGCAGCCAAATTTCCAGAGGCTAGAGCTTCAGTGCTCCGGTCATGTTTCAAGATTAAGCACATAAGAAGAAATACTTGCAAAGAATTGTGCACGTTTGCTCAACCTGCATGCTTCAGGCAGTTCACCTTGATGTGCATGCACAATCCTCGGGAACTCACAACAAATATGGCAGGGGACTATTCCATTAAGTAACCAGCATAGTGGATAATTCAGCCCTGCATGCAGTAGCCATCCTGGGACTATATAAAACAAAAAAAATCACACCCACACAGGAACACGTCTTTTTTTGTAACCTGCCAATAAGATAATGAAATTACCTTTGACAGTACTGGAAAGCACCAAGTAGCCAAGTTTGATCACAGTAGCCTTCCTAACATATTTTCATTTTATGCACCTGGTTGCCAGGAGAAAGGAACACACCCCACACCACAGGCCAAAAAGCGACTGACTTGTGTCAGGGCGTAATCGCTCAGTGCTGAGCATTGCAATCTGGAAACGCAGGCGTGAGGCCCAGAGGGCACGGATAAACATCCCAGATTTGGCACCGTGAAACAGTAATTGCAGAGCGCGGACTGCAGAACACCAAAGGCCAGGAAGCTAAAGACTCCTTAAACAGCAAAAGATCTCCATCGTTGATCCGCTGCATTTCCACTCATTAAGCAATAAAATCTAAATCCAGTTGCATGTTACCAAGCACTTCCTTTTAGAGATATTAAAAAGAAGTGAGAGAAAAAGTAATAAATAAAAGCCGCTGGTGCCGGAGAGGCAGGAACCACCGTATGTAGCATTTTTTTCCATTTCCGACAACAGTAACAAACCACAACCCAAACAGCGGCCAAAATTAAACAAGCACGCCTTTAATTCGGAGCCTCGCTAATTAAAATGTGCATCCCAAGACACACACGCAGACTCCCAAAATCAACAAAAGCTTTAGTTCGTTAGCTCTACCATCAGAAGGCCTCTTGGCCTGTTCCCTGGAAAACCAAATTCCCCGATATTCTCCTCTGAACAGATCCGAGAACCACAAGGGACTTTCAACCCCCACCCCCACGTACACACACAAAGAGAAGGAAGAAGAGCAGCCAGCAGAAGCCAAGTATACCGGGCTTTAGGCATCATCAGGCTACAAAATCACATCCGGAGCAAAATTCCATCCGGATGAACGGAGATGCAAACCCAAACTGAGCCAAGCTACCTCCGTCCTCTTAGTCCAGCCACACCGACCCCCCTCTGTGTTGGCAGCCCCCATCTGCAAGCAGGAGATCACATTTCACATTTACTCAGTTGTCCCCAATTCCATGGGACAGACTCCCTTAGTCAAGAGCTGCAGCCCTCGCCACTGGAGAGAGGGAGATTCAAAATGGCCTGCCCTATTAGATAGAAAAAATAAATATCGAAGAAGGGGGCAGGGGAAGTTGAGGAGCATCTTCAAACGGATTTGCAGCAGCGACAGCGAATATAAACCTGGAGAGGAACGGTAGATTCCGTGATTGCACAGCCAACAAAAGGGGGGGGGAGAAGAAAAGGAACAGAGAAAAGGGGAGTGTGGGAATCTCTGGTGGGAAGGAAAGGGGGTGTAAAGGCTCCACCTGGAAGTGTAAATATATTTGGGGGGGGGGGGAGGCATGTAAAGCGGCAGCTGCCAATCAATGGGATGTAGAGAACGGGGGACAATACAAATTACCCCCCCCCCACACACACACACCCAATAAAAGGATAGGAGGAGAGGAAGGGAGAAATGGAAAGGAGCAGAAGCAACAAGGAATCATGGAGGGGGGGAGCTACTAAAAGAAAAAAGCAGATTTTTCTCTCTCCCCCCCCCATTAAAAAGGAGGAGGCAGAAGGGTACATAAGACAGCAGCCAGTGGGGGAGAAGGAAGGACACAGCTATTTCTCCCTCTCTCCAACCCCCCCCCCAAATCAGTGAGAAAAGCAGACTGGAAATAAGGTAAATAGATAAAAGAAATAAAAACAGAACTAAAGAAAGCAGCAGCACTCAATCCATCACTCCATCCCTCAAGGGGTGGAGGGAAGCGGAGCAGTTTCTTCCCCTCTCCCCTCCAGAAAGAAATTAAAGAGGGGGGGGGGAGCAAGAGCAGTCAATCAAAAGGGGGGGGGGAGAGGCAAGGCAATCCCACCCCCTTAAAAAACAACAACCCTGAAAGACCGTTATTCTTCTATTCTCCCCCCTCAAAGGAATATGAAAGAGGGGGCTATGAAGTTGCAGCAGCAATAATTCATGGGGGGGGGGAATAAAAGGCAAGAAGGATTCCCTTAAAGGTCAAAAGGGGGGTGTCAAGAAGAAGGTAGCCATTGTTAAGGGGAGGGAGGCAGTTATTCTCCCCCCCCCCCAAGAAAGGGATGCGAAGCAGCAGCAGCCATTTCATAAGGGGGGGCAGAGGAGCCCATCCCCCTCCCCCCTCAAGCCAGGCGGGGGGAGGGGCCCCTCACAGGGAAGGAGGCCCTTCCCCTCCCCCACCAGCAGGCACCCCCTCGGCACCCCCCCGCCCCGACCCACCTGCCGGTCCGCCCCCGGAGCCACCATCGACCCCCCCACAGCGCGGCCGGGCACCTTCGGGGTTTGTTTGGCGGCGGTGGCGCCAGCTGAAGGCAGCCAAGATGGCAGCCCCGAGACTGCGCGGCGCGCATGCGCCACGCCGCCCGGGGCACGCTGGGGGATGTAGTCTCCGGCGGGAAGGCGAGCGGAACCGCGACGCAGCGCTTGCGGGGGAGGGGAGTTGCGTCATGACGTCAGGACAGCGGGCGTAAGCAAGTCTGGGAATCTTCTCTGTAGCTTGTTTTAGGGCAGTGGCTGGGATCTGAAGGTAGACTGCTCCTGGATAGGAAGGTTCTGTTCAGCCAGAATGTCTGCTAGCATCATTATCATAGCAAATCATAGAATCGTAAGGTTGGAAGGGATCTCCAGGGTCATCTAGTCCAACCCCCTGCGCAATGCAGGAAATTCACAACTATCCCCCTCCCCCCCCCCGCTGTCCCTGCTCCATGCTCAGAAGGCATCATCATCATCACTATTATCATTACCACTATCACTATTATTACTATTATTATTCGATCAGAATTATCAGCAGTATTTTGTTCCTATTATGATCACAATCACTATTATTTCTATTATTTTTCTCATTCTAATTATTACTATCAAGATTATTACTATTATTATCATTATCAGCATTATTTTATTATTACTATTATGATCACAATCACTATTTCTATTATTTTTCTCATCATTTTCATTCTAATGATTATTACTATCACTATTAAAACTACTATTATTATTATTTCATTTTCATTTTGTTCATTTGCTTCAGGTGTTTAGCCATTTTATTATGTAGAAGAGCAAAATTCTGGTTGAAAGCTCATACACGACATTTTGTTATTACTGTTGTTATTATTAATAATAATAATATAAAATATTTTACTTAATATTATATGTATCTACATACAATTTTAAAATTACTTTATTTATAATACACTTTCCTCACTAAGGGTCAAGATGGATTACACGGTGGGAGTCAGTATAGTCAATTTCAAAGATGTTTCAATAAATAGGGTATATAATAAATAGGATATATAAATGCAAATTTGGAAAGTTAGTATTAATAATCATCTTTAAAACATACCAATGCTGAGAGAAGGAAAGGAAGGGGGCGTAATGATAAATTACTATTCTTTATTTATTTGATCGTTTTACCAAAATACAGAGAGAAAAAGAAATGGATAAAACGGAGAACAATATAAGTTGCTTTGGGCCCCCACTGGGGAGGGTGAAAATAAAGTAAAATAAAATTGGGGGGAGATCACATATAGTGCTTCCAAGCTTCACCTTGGGAAATTCCTGGAGATTTGGGGACAGTATTTGGGGAAGGAAGGGAGCTTAACAGGGACGTGTTGACATAGCTGCCATTTTCACCAGGGCCAATGATCTCTCTAGTTTGGAAATGGAAGAACTCCAGGATCTACCTGGAGGTTGGCAACACGAAATAGACCTTTTTTTCAAGGCACCTCTGAAAAAGCACTCAGCTACTGACATGCTATTGACATCCTGATAGAAATAAAGAAAAGAGATTACACAAGAGCCTGGAACAGTGCAGTCCTATGGAGAGTTACTCCCGTCTAAGGCAATTGACTTCAGTGGGCTTAGACTGGAGTAACTCTGTATAGGATTGCACTGGAAAGGAGCCGCTAAGAATTTACTAGAATACGTTTGAAGCTGCACTGTTGGGCTTTGCCTGCGGAAATAATAAAAGGGACCCTCTAACCCAGCCTGCTCAGTTTGAATGTTCACGTTCATTCCTAGAGGTTTCCAACCACTCCAGCCCTGCAACCAGCAAGCCTGTAATCTGGAACCAGAAGTGTTGATAGAGGACTATTAGGACTGCAGCCCCTTTGATCAACCAAAGGAGGAAAGGAAGTGGGGTACGGAAAGCAAAGTGGGTCAGGACAGATTTTTTTAATGAGTTCCAAATGGGCAGAAGTCCTGGAGAGAAAGGCTCGAGTAAGACCAGCAAGAGTTTCCAGAACTTTAAAGGGTTTTTTTTTTTTGGTGGGCGTTTTTAAGTGTCAGTCTTCAAGAATAAAAAAGGTGTGTATATATTAGGTATTGGTCCGCAAGGGCAAGATCTGAGTCCAGAAGCACCTTAGAGATCCACAAGATTTTCCAGATTTTTTCTGTTGGCATTTAGGTAGGGTTGCCAGCCTCCAGGTGGTGGCTGGAGATCTGGAATTACAACTGATCTGCAGGCCACAGAGATCAGTTCCCCTGGAGAAAATGGCTGCTTTGGAGGGTGGACTGTATGTAGGGTTGCCAGGTCCAGGTTGGGAAATTCCTGGAGATTTGGGAGGTGGAGTCAGAGGAGGATGGAGTTTGAGGAAGGGATGGGCCTCAGCGGGGTATAATACCATAAAGCCCACTCTTCAAGGCAGCCATTTTCTCCTGGGGAACTGATCTCTGTGGCCTGGAGATCTGTTGTAATTCCAGGAGATCTCCTGCTACCACCTGGAGGCTGGCAACCCTAACTGTATGGCATTATACCCCATTGAGGCCCTTCCCCTCCCGAAACTCCACTCTTTCCAGGCTCCACCCCCCCCCCCAAATCCCAAGGAATTTCCCAACCTGGACCTGGCAACCCTACAAGGGAGGGTGGCACAGAAATATGGTTTAGAACATATTTTACTTAGTGATACACATGTATTCTAGTGAACTCTGCATGAACTTTACTGTAGTTTTTTTCTAGCATATTGTATAGCTACGCATGTGCTCCTTCATTTTTGACAACAGTGAACAACTGGGACCAGCATACCTAAGGGACCGTCTCTCCCTGTATGTTCCCCAGAGAGCACTTCGTTCAACCGGAAAACATCTACTGGTGGTCCCTGGCCCTAGGGAGGCTCGGCTGGCCTCTACCAGGGCCAGGGCCTTTTCGGTCCTGGCCCCAACCTGGTGGAACTCTGTCTGAGGACACTTGGGCCCGCCAGGATCTTGAATAATTTAGGTGGGCCTGTAAGACAGAGATGTTCCGCCAGGCATATGGTGGAGGCTAATTTTAGCCCATCATTGCCAAGCCTTCCACCAGTCTCCCTCTACAAGGGGTATGGAAATAGGGTTGCCAGCCTCCAGGTAGTGGCTGGAGATCTCCTGGAATTACAACTGGTCTCCAGGCCACAGAAATCAGTTCACCAGGAGAAAATGGCTACTTTGGGGGGTGGATTCTATGGAATTATTCCATGCCAAGGTCATTTCCCTCCCGAAACCCCACTTTCTCCAGGTTTCTCTAGATTTCACCCCCCAGATCTCCAGGTATTTCCCAACGTGGAGCTGGCAACCCTATATGGAGAGTCCACTCATACTGGCTGCCCCGAAAGGGGTTACAGTATTTTATCTGTTGCTGGTTTCATGATTGATTTTAAGTTGTATTTTAATCAATGTTGTACCTTGCCCTGAGCCCACTTGCGGGGAGGGCGGGTTTAAAATAAATAAATAAATCAGATAAATGTTCTCTGATTATTAGAATGGGTCAACAATGATCTTCTCCCTTAACTTTTCCTGTCATCTTTACTGATTTATACCTCTTACCTTGTAGCTACACATAGTGTCATTTTTTGGCTAGGTAGAATGTCGCATGATTGGTTTGAGATTTAATTATTCATTCATATTTCAAATCATAGTTTATCTATGTCATCAGCAGCGGCGCCAGGGTTCTTGGCGCCCACACCCAGCCGGCTAGCCGGCCCCACGTGCACACATGCACCAGCCTGCGTGATGACGTCACGTGTACTGACCAATACTTTCTCTAAGGAGTGAAAGTTGTTTTCAAGTCTCCCTTGAAGGTCTTAAGCTGCTCCGGATTTAAGATAAAATCTTTAGTCTGAGCAGTTAGAAGCCTTATAGTGCAATTCTACGGAGAGTTGCCCCAGTCTAAGACCATTGACTTCAATGGGCTTAGACTGGAGTAACTCACCATAGGATTGCACTGTTAATGAGACATGGAAGTGAAAAATCTTAATGAAACAGTTTGTGGCCCAACACTCCAGGAATCCCCCAAGCCAGATTTGGCAAGCCCATCACACCTTTCTAAGTCAATGACTGGAGCAGGGAGTAACTCAATGGCTCTGTTATTAGGCAAAATAAACAGACCCTTTGTGGCACCTTGGAAGCTGGCCAGTTTTAATTCTTGCATTAGCGTTCCTGAACTACAGTCGACTTCGTCCGATGCATGCACTGTGTTTTCATTGCCATATAACATGTATATAGCTTGATAAGCTTGCTGGATGCTGCATGGAAATTCCATATTTTTAAAATTTATTTTTATTTATGTCATTTATAGTCCACCTTTCTCGTTGAGACTCAAGGCAGATTACACAGTGTGAGATTAGTACAATCTGTATTAAGTACATTTTAATACAGTATCAAGGACATTTCCACAACCAATGCCATACGGTAAACAGACACAAGTTTAAAAGACATGGCATTAGCAAGAATCCAATGTAGAGCAGAAAAAATACTGAAACAGAACATAATCAGTTCTAGGACTGACATTAGACAACATGGAGCACAGGTGGTACATAGGAGTACATATTTAAAGCAGCAGATAATATGTAAGGCAATATAGTGATGAAGTCTACAGTCCCTAACTCATTATCGAAGCATCTTCCCTACAATACAGCCCTCCCGTTTGAGTAAAAAGCCTTTTTGAATAGTTTGGGGGGCTCTTCTGACTTCCTTAGGCAAGCCATTCCACAGGATAGGGGCCACCACAGAGAAAGCCCGTGTACGGGCTGCTGTTGATTTGAGTTCAATAATGCATCACTCTAAAAGAACACTTCTTTACCCCTTTTCCAAGAAAAAACAGCATGTCCCTTGTCCTATGACACAACGCACTAGCGGAACTCCCAACATACTGCAAATGCGAAAAAAAAAAAGCGTGTACCCAGAAAGGTCTTTAGAAAAGCATACAGCAAATGGATATTTGAATGCCGATCGTTTAAAATAGAAAATAGAGTCAGAGTAATATGTAGAGGGATTTTGTAAAACCTAAAAGGGTTTTCTCAGTTAATAGAAAGCACATCTATACTTAAAAGCTCATTACCAAACAGGAAAAATCTTTTTCATGGATCAGCTCTGGGTATTCTATAATATATGAGCAGTTTCCGAAATACTTCCATCCAGAAGTTTGCTCATTAACGGGCCTTTTTTAAAAGCTGGACGTTTTTGGCTTTTCACTAAAAGAAGCAGAAACTGAACACATTCAAAACTCCCCCCTCCAAACCCGAATGTGAAGAAAGTAAGTTAAAAAAAATCCAAGAAGAGACTTGAATTGATTCTCAGTAATCGCATCAAGATTATTTCAAAGCATAGCCCTCAAACAACTGCAGCGCAAATGCAATCCTAAACACAGTTAAACCCTCAATAGGCATGCCTCCCCCAAGGAACTGTTTTTTTTAGAAGCCCCCCATGCTACGGTTGCCAATATCCAGGCTTGAACAACGAATTCTGTCATGTTTTTGTAAGGTTTTATCTGTGATTCTTGTATGTATACTTTATATATTTGTTATTCATGTGAGTCTCCTTTAAATCGTTATGCTTTATATGTGGAACCTTTAAATCTCTGCCGTTTACAAGCAGTCCTTGCGTGAAGACGCCGTTTTTGACTTCTTGATTCATTGGAGCTATGTGCTATTAAATGTTATATTTTTGGTAAGTCTGTTTTTAAAATTTTGTAGGAATTTTTATGGAATCAATTTGTATTCGTCAGTTTGTATTTTAGGTATTTATTATATTTATTGTACAAAATTGTTTGAATATATCTTTCTAGCTTGGTGGGTTAATCTTTGCCCCTGAAGAGGTTGCTACAACGAAACATCGGGTCTCAAGCCGAATGTCAGGCAATGTGGGCTTGTTTGCCATCTTCCCGCTACTACGTTTTCCACCTATAATAAAGCAAAAAGGATTCTTTGATTAACTTTAATGAAATAAGAACTTAAACAGTACTTACCAGTTCATATGATCTTGGGAACTTACCTGTTGGATGTCTCCACGATCGGTGTTTGGCTACACTTATCAGATTATGTACTTACCTGTTGGTTGCCTGTTTGTTAGACATTGATGGATTATGTGACTTAGATTTTGTTTGATAATTTCTGATTCTGAGGAGTATTCTTCCACTTTATATGATTAATATATCTTGATCTGACAGTGTATAATTGGTATTTATTGTTTCTTCACTTGCACTACTCTTGCACTTTTACACCTTCATATTCTGTATTTGGAGTGGGTACCTCTTTTTTCGTGGAATATCCAGGTGGTGGCTGGAGATCTCCCAGAATTACAACTGATCTCAAGACTACTTAGGCAGAAATTAACATTCATTAAGGTAACTTAGTATAACGTTAAGAAGATAAAACATAGGGAAATGATCAATCAAAAAGTTGATATTATAGGGTGTACAAGTATAAATAACCAAAGAAGGGGGAAGGCACCATTATACATTTATGTTTAGTCATGGCAAATTTTGAGTGTATTTTTATATTAGTTCAATGTAATTTTAAAGCACTGCTTGTATAAATCTTAAACTAATTCCAAATATACTGTTTATATAAGCCTCAATTCAGTTTCAAATGTTGTGTTTGTATAATCTTTTATTACGTACTTTCTATTCTGATATATTTTCTTTTAAATAAAATTTCTTTTAAAAAAGGCTACAGTTCCCTAGAGAAAATGGTTATTTTGGAAGGTGGACTCTATGGAATGTTACCTCGCTGAGGTCCCTTCCCAGGCTCCCCTAGGGTTGCCAGCCTCCAGTTGGTGGCTGGAGATCTCCCAGAATTACAACTGATCTCCAAGCCATGGAGCTCAGATTCCCCGGGAAAAAATAGCTACTTTGGGGGTGAACTCTATGGCGTGATACCTTGCTGAGGTCTTTCCCCTTCCCAAACCCCGCCCTATCTAGCCTCCGTCCCCCAAATCTCCAGGAATTGCCCCAGCCAGCTCTGGCAGACCCAGTCCCAGTTTGCCAGGAATTTCCCAGTCTGGGACATTTATTCACGCACAGCAATTGCACTTCCATGGAGCGACAGAAATTGAATCTGGAATCCTGCAAGTGCTAAGCCACAGAACTCAAACACACAAAGCTGTCTCAGACCAGAACTGAGATCCATATGGTCTACTACTAGGGTTGCCAGGCCCCCAATCCGGGCCCGTTTTGGCACAGATCAGGTCCATTTTGATGCGGATTGGGCCCATTTTGGACCCCTGTGGAGCGTGGGAGCGTTCCTGCACTCTGCAGGGGCCCACAGCGGGCCCAATCCACGCCAAAACGGACCGAATGCATGCCAAAACGGGTGCGGATTGGGCCCATTTTGGCACAGATTGGGCCCATTGTGGGCCCCTGCGGAGTGCAGGAACGCTCCTGCGCTCCACAGGGGCCCGGATCCAGGACAAAACAGGCCTGATCCTGGGGCTGCTATGCACAGGGGTGCGCAGCACCGCACGGGGGTGGCGCATGGAAGGTGAGTGCCCCCCCGCTGGCCAGGTAAGTGGGGGTGGGAGGGTGGGGGTGGGGGTGGGAGGGTGGGGGTGGGGGTGGGAGGGTGGGGGCAGGGGATCCCCCGCCCCCACCGGGGGTCTGGCAGCCCTATCTACTACAATCCTAAGCAGAGTTACTCCAGTCTAAGCCCCAGAGCTCATTTTGAGGGGGAACACGCCGGAACACAGTTCCGGCAGTTCCCCAAAGAGGTCACATGTCAGGTGGCTCCGCCCACCTTACTCGGCCATTTTGGGCCTGTTTCAGCCTGGATTGGGGTCAAAACGTCCCGGATCAGGCCTCTGACGGGTGGTGGATCACTCTCTCGGTCAGCAGTGGCCCGATCCTGACCATTTTGGGCCCCTTTTCGGCCATTTTCAGCCCCTTTTTGCCATTTTGGGCCCAATTTCGTCCCTGAATGGCCAGGATTGGATCCAAAACTCCAGGATAGGTGTGGCATATGCAAATCAGTTATGCTAATGACACACTTCTGGTGATGGCAAGGGGTGTGGCATATGCTAATGAGTTATGCTAATGAGTTCCTCCTGCTCTTTTTCTACGAAATAACCCCTACTAAGCCCATTGATTTCAATTGACTTACACTGGGGTAACTCTGCTTGGGATTGCACTGTTAGGCTGTCAGAAGTTCTCTAGGGTCTTAGAGCCAAACTACAAGTGACGTCTTACACAGGTTGGACACTAGTCGGCTTCCCTCAAGTTTTGATGGGAAATGTAGCCGCCCTGGTTTTACAGCTTGGCTCTCCATTACAGCTGCAAGACCAGGATGCCTACATTTCCCATCAAAACTTGAGGGAAGCCGACTAGTGTCCAACCTGTGTAAGACGTCACTTTTAGTTTGGCTCTTAGACATTCTCTGTGGTGGTCCCTACACTGTGGAATCATCTGCTTGAGGCTATTTTGAAGCCCTCTGTGTTTCAAGTCAATTCTGTTTTGCACATTTGGCAAAAAAAGATAGCTCGAGTCGGGAGAGCTTTCTTGTAGAGGGAGTAAAGTAGCTATGTAAATGAATGAGCTCAGGTGATGACTTTTACTAGGGATAAAGTTTCTCTTGCACTGATTGTCTTCTTGCCCTAAACAGATATGTTTGCACGACTTGGTCTTGTGCCTTGGTCTTTCCTTTGTTCTGCAATCCTAGCCTAGCAACATTATTTTGGCTTACTAGGAATCTTTGTTGTTATCATGTTTTGCAATCTTCTGTTTGCGGATGTTGTGATAACAAAATATAATCTGCTTACAGATGGACTGAAAGGTTTTTTTTTTATCGTACATGTAATCCATCTGTACTCCCAATGAGATAGGTGGACTATAAATAAATAAATAAATACTATCAGGTGAGACTGAATCCTTTTCCTAAGCTCTCAGCCACTGTATGCTTTTGTCTGCATAGGATTGCCAGCTCCAAGTTGGGAAATTCCTGGAGATCTGGGGGGTGAAACCTGGAGAAACCTGGAGAAAGTGGGGTTTGGGGAGGGAAAGGACCTTGGCATGGCATAATTCCGTAGAGTCCACCAGCAAAAGTAGTCATTTTCTCCAGGTGAACTGGTCTCTGTGGCCTGGAGACCAGTTGTAATTCCAGATCTCCAGCTACTACCTAGAGGCTGGCAACCCTATGTCTGCACTAGAGATTTTTGAAGGCCTTCATTGTGAGCAGTCAGCCCGGCCTCCGCCATTTTAATAGCAGTTTTCATATGACTGCTCATGATATTAAAAGTATACAAGCCTCTGTGGTTTAAAATGGCTGCAGCACTGCCAACCAGAGAGCCCCTGCCGTTGCCAGATCCTGCCCTGGAGAACCATGCATGTACGGAATGCTGCATTGGAATGCAGAGGCATTGTGATGCAACTGGTCTCGCTGTCCACCCATGCTCTGGAAGGTCCAGAACAATAAAGGTCTCGCTGAGTCACCCCCACTTAACACATTCCTATCCCTTCTCCCGGGATGAGATTTCCTATCCGTGATAGAGGAATTAATCAGTTGGCATTCATAAGCATGTACAGTCGTTCCTGGCACATTGTATCCCCTCCCCAAAAACACTTAACCTGGCTCCGGTACTTCATCAGAAAAACTGTCCCTTTTGTGCAGTGCTGGAACTAGTTTTGCATCTGCTTGTACGCACCCTGACAGCCATCGACCAAAGTACTTGAATCCTTTGTTACACCCAGGAACCGACCATCAGACTCTTTGTCCTAACTGCCAGGAGAACTCTCCTCTTCCTTAGGGCACATTTTACCTATAAAGGCAGGGTCCTGGCCCCACTCAAATCGTGCAAGCTTCCTGGCTTCTCCCTGAGGGTCAGCTCCCTGAGTCTCTCTTCGTTCATGCTTGCTTGCTTTCCTGGATCCACAAGCGCTGTTCCACACCTCTCTGGGCTGACGACGCAGGACGTTCGAAGCTTCTCTCCTATGGACTGGACCCCTTCCCAGGATAGGTAGATACGATTACTCCCTCTTGCTCTATTCCCACGCTTCTGGCTATCATTTCCTAGGACTCTCTCTGTGTGTGCGTGGTTATTTCCCCCAGTAATTGGCGTTGTATGTGCATGAAGTTCTGTACCTTAAAATAAAAATTATTGACCGATTTGAAGCACCAGACTCACTTGGCTAATTGGGATTGGGACCCCGTAGACACAGCTGATTCGATTCCAGTTACCGCCTCTTGTATAGCCGTCTTCCTTGCCAGCTAATTCCCCCCATAAATCATATTTATGCAAGGAGACCACTTCAGGTAACATCATCGTCCACCCCTGCCAACCTAGGCCCAGCAGTTTGCACACATCCCCATACTTTGCGCCTCTTTTTGCTCCCGGATAATTTCTGTTCCTTTCAATAAAGCTTTCACAATATTTAACTGGTACATCATCCCTTTCAAAAGGGAAGCAAATTTCCAGCGAACAGAAAGACTTTGCTTGCCAATGGCAAACCAGGCTACTATCAACACATGCAGCCTACGGGTGACACAGCACATATGGTGTTTGAAAATTGTATTAAAGGTATTAGAAAATAAACAGCAGCAGGCTAGTGGAACCTGCAGAACTCTCAAGTTCAAACAGAAGCGTAGGGTGCTGTTGGGGAGGGTGGGGTTAGCAATGACCCAGCTTACAGAGTTGCCAGCCTCCAGGTAGTGGCTGGAGATCTCCTGGAATTACAACTGGTCTCCAGGCCACAGAGATCAGTTCACCTGGAGAAAATGGCTACTTTTGCTGGTGGACTCTATGGAATTATGCCATGCCAAGGACCTTTCCCTCCCCAAACCCCGCTTTCTCCAGGTTTCACCCCCCAGATCTCCAGGAATTTCCCAACTTGGAGCTGGCAACCCTACCAGCTTATGATTGGGGGCTTACAGTAAGAGGTGCTTCAGTTTTTGCAAATAGCATGTTAAACCTACTGCGCTCATAATGCCCGTTTTCTCTGGAATCAAGTTCCCCCACTGCTCACATTGATGATTTATTTTCCAGTTCAAAATCAAGCGGTATTTCAAGCAAGTTTGCTTTCGAACGCTTGGCAGCATTTAGCACGGCAGTTGGCCAGACACTATTGCAGTGTATGTTTCTCTCACTCTTTCTCCAAGGAGTTTAGGATAGCATGAAAATACATGTATTGATGTTATTTACAGACCGCTTTTCTCACCGAGACTTCAGGAGGATTACACAGCACGAGTCAACATGAAGAGCAGCTAGGACGTTCAACAAACAATGCAACTGGGTGTGCACATTTGCAGAGATGTGGAAAGAAGCAGAAATCTGATTCAGAGCTGGAACAGTGCATAAATGATTCTAAACCAGACACAGTAACACAAAAACTACCCAGTAGCATTATCCTGACAGCAACAGACAATATTCAGTAGTACGGTAAACAGTCCCTATCCCTTCCCCCAATGTGTTGTACAGTTGTAAAGATAGTTGCAAGCGAGGAACGCCAGCAGCCCTTTCTGCATGCTTCACAGTGCAATCCTAAACTGAGTTACGCCGGTCTAAGACCACTGATTCTAATGGGTTCATACTGGAGTAACTCTGTTTAGGATTGTGCTTTCAGTCTGGCCATTTCCCATCTGCTGTTGCTCTTCTTCACCCACAGCACTGTTCATTATGCAGGAGAGTTTTCTACCTGGATCATAACAACTAGCTCAGAGAGAGGTGTTGTTAGGGGTAGGGACTGTATGCTATGCTACTGGTTATTGTATGCTGATGTAGACACGTGCCTATGAGGGAATTTCCACGCTGCTACACGCGGCATGGAAATTAGTTGTTTTGTTCCAGAAAGATTTCATCTCCACGCTCCGTGCAATGTTTGTCTTTCTAATTTTCTGCTTCCCTCCCCTATTATCTCTCCACTGAACGTCCTAACTGCTGTTCATGACTGTACTTTGTCCAGTGAACATCCCAACTGTTTGATTACATCGTGTTTTCACTAGCATCATGTAATCCGCCTTGGATCTCAGAGAGAAAGGCAGACTATAAATAAATATCTTATTTGGTCTGCACAAAATAAAGAACAGCAGGTAGCATCTCAGAGACCAGGAAGATCTTCAGGGTATGAGCTTTTCTGCACAACTCTAGAGGAGAGTTACTCCTTTCTAAGTGCATTGAAAGCAATGGGCTTAGACTGGAGTAACTCTTTTTAGGATTGCACTAGAAAAGAGCCATGTTGGGAATAACGGACTGCCAGTTGGAAAAAAAGCTTTAGACCACTGTTTTTGTACTTTATTACAGCGTCAGGAGTATTTTATGCACAAAAGTGGAAAACAACAACATTGCCTACTGTGGAGGAATGGTTAACAAAAGTTTTGGAGTTTGCGTTAATGGCAAAACTTACTTCATTAGTTAGAGAAAATGACATTAGTTAACTTCTTGTCCGAATGAAAACCGCTAATAGACTTTTTGCATGAAATGGATAACAAGGATTTGATGACATCTGGATTTATGGATTAAGAAACATGAACAATAGGAAAAAGAGGGGTTTTGTGACTAACTTAGAATAAGTGGGACTCTAGAAATGATATATACTTGTTGCAGAAAAAATCAGAACTCAACCTGTAGTGTAATCTGGGGGTTTTTTTGTTTTGTTTTTCCTTTTGATTATATAGATATATGTATTGTTAGTGTGTCATGTTTAGAATTGTGTGTTTTTTCTTATTCTCTATGTTTATTGTTTATTATGTTATGGTGTATAGTTTATAGTTTAAATGAAGAAAAATTTACAAAAAGAGCAAGAGTCCAGAGGCACCTATAAGACTAACAAAATACCCTGCCACAAATTGTGTTAGTCTTACAGGTGCTACTGGACTCTTGCTCTTTCTACTGATACAGACAGACTAACAGGCTACCTATCTAGGACTTCGAGAGTCAGAGCTCCCATTGACTCCCATCCCTAGTATTTAAAGAAGGGATCTCTGACTCTTGCAAGCTTACACCCTGGAAACCCTGTTAGTCTCTAAAGTGCCACCAGACTACTGTTGCCAGCCTCCAGGTAGTGGCTGGAGATCTCCTGGAATTACAACTGGTCTCCAGGCCACAGAGATCAGTTCACCTGGAGAAAATAGCTACTTTGGGGGTGGACTGTATAGAATTATGCCATGCCAAGGTCCTTTCCCTCCCCAAACCCCACTTTCTCCCGGTTTCACCCTCAAGATCTCCAGGAATTTCCCAACTTGGAGCTGGCCACCCTACACCGGACCCAAATCCTACTGTTCTGCATCAGACCAGCCGGACTCCCCATTTGAACCTTAGAGACCAAGAAGATTTTCAGGGTATGAGCTTTTCTGTGCAACCGTGTCTAAGCGCATTGAAATCAATGTTCCATCATAGTTTGCAACTCTTTGGCTCTCCCGCTCAGGCCCTTTCAAGCAGCACCGAATACGCATGCGCTTCAGACCCTTTCGAAAGAGGAGGGAAAAAGCTCCCCCGCGTCCAGTTTGTCATACTAGAGCAGGCGCTGCTGATGACACATGCGCACTAGTGTTGCGTCGAGTCTCCAGCACGGCACCGGCCGCACCCCGTAGAGTTAGCGAAGGAAAGAGCGCGATGCGCAAGAAGGTTCCGGTTACCGCTCGAATGTATGGAGGAAGCGGTGCACCACTACGTTGCCAACCTCCAGGCGGGGCCTGGAAATCTCCCGGAATTGTAATATCTCCAGACTACGGGTCACTTTCCCTGGCAGTTTTGGAGGGTGGACTTTACGGCATTATACTTTGCCGAGGTCCCTTCCCCAACCCCCTCCCCTTTCTCCAAAATCTACAGGAATTTCCCAGCCCAGAGCGGCCAACCCCAGCACATCTCCCCACCTATATGATAATTCCAGATGTGTTCAAGTCCACAGCAGTGAAAAAAGGGGCACTCTAACAAAATTTGTTGCAGCTTAGCTCTTTTCATCATCAGATGCGGGAATCAGTTTATAGAAAGTGTCAGTGGACCCTTTTTTTTTTTTGAGGCGGAGATAAGATATAGATTTAGGGTGTGAGAAGCAGCAAGAGCTGTCGAGTGAGAAATATCTTAGGTATTTTTTGTCCTATTGCAATGACGTTGTGGTGGGGGGGGAGATGAAAAAAACTAACAGCGCAGCCCTACGCAGAGTTACTCCAGTTAACGAACCTCACGCTTAACAAAGCGCAGTTCGAATGGAGTCCGGAAGTGTCGAGCCCCTCTGCGGATTTTGTACTGAAACTCTTAGCGCAGGAGGGGGGGAGAGGGTGCGCGCGCAGCCAAGTCGGGCGGTTGTGATTGGCGGACGGCACGGCGGCTTCCGATTGGCGGGCGGGCGGGCGGGCGCGGCGCCTTGTGGGAAGGAGGCGGCTGAGGCGGCGCGTCCCCTCCCCCCCTCCCGAGCTTCCTGCGGCCGCGCGGGGCGTTTGAAGGAGTCGCCGCCGCCGCCGCCCGCCTCCCCCGCCCCGCCTCTCCCCCGACCATGCCGAATTTCTGCGCCGCCCCGAACTGCACCCGCAAGAGCACCCAGAGCGACCTCGCCTTTTTCCGCTTCCCCCGAGACCCCGCCCGGTAAGGCGCGTTCACACGTCACGCGGGGGGCAGACACGCGTCTGGGCGCGAAGGGGAACCCGGGCTGCGGCGGGCGGGGTTCTGCTCTGGGCTGCCTCCCGCGGGAGACGCCGCTGGGTCTCTGCGGGCCGGGCGGGTTGACACGTGTCAGCCTGTGCGCGGTCTTTGGGGCCTTTCTGCGAGTCTGGTTGCGGCGTCCTTCGGGGCGCTTTTCAGGCGTGTGAAACCAGTGACGGGAGACGTGCACGTGTGAACACAGAGGTAGCAGACACGCACGTGTGAACCCAGTGACGAAGATGCACACGTGTAAACCTTGTCTTTCAGCCTCTGCTAATCAAGAAGGAAATCTGAGATGCTTAAATTTGAGCTGTTTAAAGGCAGGATTGCACTAGCTTGTTTGAGCAGTCCCTGGCATGTCTCCTTTTGGGGGAAACCTTTATTAACTTCTGTTTGCCAGTTATGAGGTCCCCATTCTCTCTTTGTCTGAATAATAATAATAATAATAATTCTGTAACATCTACTGTAACACCCATTTTGTTAACTGGGAATTGCACCCCCCTCCCCCACAGATACTGGGAATCTGAGATTTCCCTCTTCATTTGCAGGCGCTGAAAGACAGGTTCACAGATGTGTCTCTGTATCGCTTGGCTCATGGGTATGTGCCCTGAAGGGTGGGTTCCCGTGCATATGACTGTGTGTCTTAGACTTTTCTTGGTGCACCCTATTTATTTATTTATTTTTCACATTTCTTTTCTGCCCTCCCCGCGGGCGGCCTCAGGGCAGATCACAACCTATTAAAATACAGTAAAATTCCATCTCCGTAAAACATTTAAAAACATCATTAAAATAATGACATATTTCTATTTATACAGTTACAGCAGTTTGCCTTACAAATAATAACAGAATGGTGGACAGACTTTGCAGGGAGGGTTAGATTTTATACACCCCTTGTTGTTTCAGGCCGGCGGAGGCCCAGACCTCAGCCATGTGCCTGGTGGAACATCTCTGTCTTACAGGCCCGGCGAAAAGATAGTAGGTCTTGCCAGGCCCTGGTCTCAGCAGACTGAGCGTTCCACCAGGTGGGAGCCAGGACCAAGAAAGCCCTGGCTCTGGTCGAGGCTAAGCGGGCCTCCTTGGGGCCAGGGACTACCAACAGCTGTTTATCCCCTGATCGGCGTGTCCTCATGGGAATATATGGGGAGAGACGGTCCCACAGATACACTGGTTCCTGTCCACATAGGGCCTTATAGGTCAGTACCAAAACCTTGAATCTGATCCAGTACCCCACTGGCAACCAATGCAGCTTGCATAATATCGGTGTTATATGTGCCCCATTTGGAACTTTTAACGTGTGCAACTGCATTTTGTACCCGCTGTAATCTCCGGGTCAGGCTCAAGGGCAGCCCTGCGTAGAGCTTGCTAGTAAGGTTGCCAATACTAGCTTGCGAAATTCCTGGAGATTTGGGGGAGTGGAACCTGGGCAGAACAAGGTTTGTGGAGGGGAGGGACCTCGATGGAGTATCATGCCATAGAGTCCATCCTCCAAAGCAGCTTTTTTCTCCAGGGTAACTGATCACTGTTGTCTGGAGATCAATTGTCATTCTGGGAGATCTCCAGCCACTACCTGGAGGGTGGTAACCCTATTTGCCAGCTATGTTCTCAGGTGCATGAACTCATTGCTCAGATTTCCCTCTTGATTAGGAGGTCTGAAAGACAGGCTCACACATGCATGTCTGTGTCTCTCGGTTCTCATATGCGTGTCTGTCTCTTGAGTTTGTTTTGTCCCCTGTAGGGCAGGTTCACAGGCTGTGTCACTATATCTTCCTCTGCACATGTGTGAACGTATACCTTAGCCTCCCTCTATTTTTGACTTCGGTACCTTTTGAGGTAGGTTCACACACGCCTGCGTCCATAGATCAGATTTCTCTTTCAATTAACAGACGCTTAAAGGTACAATCGCACCAACGTGTGTATTGCAGCCGTCCTTAGCATGTCTGCATCTCTGTAACAGCTGTTTTATTCACTGGGGCTTACTCTCCGGAAACTTTTTAGGATTGTATCTGAAGTCTCTTGGGTGGCTTGTCTGCTTTCTTAGTAGGGCAATTCACACATGTATGAATCCATCACTCATGTTTCCCTGTCTTTGAATTAGCATGTGCTCAATGGCTAGTTAATAGATATTATTTAATCTATTATTTTTTTCATCCCATGTTCTCAACTGAAAAATTCTCAAGGTAGCTTTCAGTTTAAAAAAAATGAACAGTTGGTAAACTCAGCACCGAAACAGTAAAATAGTACCATGTTTTTCTCTTTGGCTTCTCTTTTATGTTTAACACTGTAAGTTTTAAAGGATGGCCCATTGTTTAGCATAGGATTAAATTGTTATATGTGTTTGATATGCAACAGGAGAATTTTATTTTTTATCAAAACTGATTTCACCGTTCAACTAGACGCTAACTCATACTTTCATCAAGATTGCTTCAGTGTAATACCTTCAGCTGCTACGCCCTACTGCCGTGGCTTCTCCACTTAACATCTTGGGTTACACATACAGTGGCGGCAGAGCAAGCTGTACCCCTTCAGGCAGTGAGTGTAGGTAGAAACCACGTTTGTAACGTTCCTTTTATGTGAGTAAATCCTCTTCAAGTATATATTTTAAGCTTCAGGATATAGGCTTTAGTCTGGGTCATTTCTTGCTGTGCTAGTCGTCCAGCTCTGCAGGAGCTTTCTTTAGACAAAGGCGCACTAAAAAAAATGTGATGCTTTCCACTGTTTTCCATGCTCTGAAGTTGTTCAGCCATAACACCGCATGGATCCTGACTAGCCGCTGAATGTGCCGACTGTTTTAAAGCGTTGCCGTTGAGACAGTGGGAAAGAGCAAGAATCCAGTAGCAGCTGTAAGACTAACAAAATGTGTGGTAGGGTAGGAGCTTTCGCGAGCCGCAGCTCACTTCTTCAGATACACTCCAGTTGAGACAATGTGAGATATTAGGAGAATTCTTCCTTGAGAGCTGTTTCCCTGTGATGGTACATAGCGGCTATCAAGCGATGGAGTATGCAAGTGTGGACCACCCATTGTGTGTGCAGTTTCTGTGTTTGAGAATGCTTGTTTGCGGCATTTGTGCTTTTTCTTCAACGTGCTGAAAATAGCGGGCAGCCTGATTTTTTTCTGTGTATTCTCATAACTTGTCGAACAAAATTGCCACTGAACTCCAGAGTAAGCACACACAGAATTACCCCATCTGAGAATGCAGTTACGAGTGTTTCCCATAGAGACTGGGCCAGTCTTGGTCCATCCACTGATGCTGAACATGGAATCTCTCCCCCTTCCAGTTAATATGCGAACCTGTTCAATGTTCAAATCCTGCAGTGCTGGAGTCTTCCCCCTTCTCTCTTCCTTGAGGCAGCTGCCTCCTCTTACCTCCTCCCATACTTTGGGGTGGGGATTATGCTATGGGATCCCACAGTAATCGCCTGGGTCGTAGTCGTTTCCTGGGTAATGGGGGCAATGTCTGTCCAATACAGCCGTATAGATTTACTTCCACTCTCGGGTAGCATCATACCGCAGCTTCTAGAAGTCACTGTCTTTTCCTTCCAGATGCATTGGATGTCATTATACCCAGGGGTCATTTCGTTGAAAAGAAGCTGGAGGAACTCATTAGCATAATGCATTAGCATAACTCATTAGCATATGCCACGCCCCTTGCCATCACTGGAAGTGTGTCATTCGTGTAACTGATTTGCATATGCCACACCCCCTGACATCACCTATCCTGGCTGTTTTGGACCCAATCCTGGCCATTCAGGGCCGAAATTGGGCCCAATAAGTGGCTAAAAATGGCTGAAAAGGGGCCCCAAATGGTCAGGATTGGGCTACTGCTGAGCGGGAGAGTGATCCACCACCCGTCAGAGGCCTGATCCGGGCCATTTCAGCCCCAGTCCAGGCCAAAATGGGCCCAAAATGTCTGTGAGGTGGGCAGGTCCACCTGTCATGTGACTTCTTTGGGGAACGGCGTTCCTGCGCGTTCCTCCTCGAAATGAGCCCTGATTATACCGAATGCTCTTCCTCCCTTGCCTGTGAACCAGCCCAACCATATATTTATGTTTTCCTTCATTTGATGCTCATGCTAAATTTAGATGAGCGTCGCCGTTGTCCCCAAAACTTTGTGTCAGCATGAAGTGAAGGAGCTTATATACAGTGTTATTGGGAAATGAGGAGCATGCAAACTATCGCTGGAGTACATTGAAAGTCGATTGAAAGTGCATTATTCAGTGTGTGTGAAAGCAACCAGTGATTCCACCTGGGACTTCTCTCCAGACCCGAGAATCTCAGCCTATTGAACAGACTCCCTTTGTCTCCTGGGGCATTTCCCTCAATCAGCTCACAAGTCACTAACCCAGAATTTCCTAAGGTAGCACAGCATACCTGCTCTGTTCCTGCCTCTTCATCTGGCCCTTGAGCCCTGGGTACCTAACCATAGATGTCTGAGTTCTTGTCCTTCCCTGGGTAAAGCCTAACTAATCTGGTAGTTTTCCCTGTTTCTCCCTCTCTTCCCCAAGCCCTGTCGGAGGCAAAACCTGGTTGCCCTCCTCCTCACTCTCTCCCAGAGATTCCACAGCCTCTCATTAGCTGATACCACTGAGTATTTGCTGTGAGGTGTCATGTCTGTACCCCTACATCCATGTCATTGTTCTAGGTGTTGAACCATTGCTAATACTGTGCCTTGATTTCATTTTGTACATGCTATGATCATTACTTTCGTTTCTCTCACCATGAGAACACAGCTGTGTTATCTCTTTCTTTGAGGCTCACCGAAGTGACCTTGCACTGTCTGAAATGTTGCCGTTTCTCTTATGCCTCTTTGTTCCGTCTAGCCCATGTATAAACTCCAGCAGAAGTTCCCAGACTCCTTCCCGCGCAAACTTGTGGCTTGGGAGGGGGGAAATGATTGAGTATTTAGAGCTGTACTTTTCTCAAGTTCCTATTCCTAGCAAGGGAGTGTGTACTGCTTGGATGCTTTCTTGCCTCTGAGTAATTCTATGGACATATATATGGGAAAGATTGGATTTCTGAATAAAACTATTTAACCAAGAGTTTGGACTTCTTGTTGCAATGGGACAGAGACCTGTCTACCATATCCTGTCATCCATAGCCTGACAGCCTGGAGGACGGAACTAGAGGTTGTCTGTCACAGTGACCCGGGGTCAGTCACACTCTCTCAACCTCGCAGGGTTGTTGTGAGGATAAAGTCAAGGAAAGGCGAGTGAGCTGCTTTGGGTCCCCAGCAGGGAGAAAGGCAGCATATAAATAAATGGAAGACGGTTAGTATGACAGCCGTGCATAGAGAAAAAGTGATGGGATGGTGGTTGCTGTGTTTGTGTGAGAGAGGCGTGGGATGTTATGTAAGTGACAGGCCTTGTGGATATGTGTGTGTGCGTGGGAAGACCCTGTGGAAGAGTGGAGGGTGGACATGGAGGAGGTGAAGTTTGGAGAGGCAAGCTTGTGAGCTGGGAAGAGCTCTCTGTGTCTAACAGCAAGAAGAGAGGCAGATGTTTTATACCTATATTTGTGAGGTTTTGTCTGCTTGTATCTCTTCTTCCTTCATGCGCATGCATGCCTATACCTTGCATAAGCACCTGTCTAGTACATTTTTCCTCTTACCTTTTGTCCTCCAGGGGTATTTGGCAGAAGTGGTTCTCCCTCATTTTATCCATGCAGCAGCCCTGTGAGATAGGTTATGCTGAGAGAGGGTGATTGACCCCTTATCACCCAGTGAGCTTTGTGGCTCACTGAGGCTTTGAACTCAGGTGTCCCAGACCAGTTCTCTAACCACTATGACCCACTGTCACAAATTGCATTTGTTCTCCTAAATAAGCATCTGGCATGTTCGGTGTCTTTTTTCCCCCTTTACACCTGTGAGAAAATCATTGGGACAGGATTGAAAGAGGCACTGTGTATAATGTGTGCATGCACAGAGGCAAACATTCCCAAAAATTCAGGTGACAGGTGAAGAGGTGTGGTGTGCAGAAAGGTATATATGTGCGAGAGATGTAAGGGGAAGTAATTCTGTGAGCCAAACAGATGGGAGAGAGACATTTAAAGGCAAGAGAAGTCGATGAATCTATTTAGGCATGGTTCAGAGATTGTTTAACTGATCTGCTTTTCAAAAATTAGCAGTTTTCTTTAGATGGCTCTTTGGCAGCAAGGAAGTCCTTTAAGCGTTATGCTTTTTTGAGCTGGCTTTATAGTTTGCCGGAATGCGTCCCTGTTCTTTTTCAGGTTAAATGACAGCCCTCCTTTTTCAGTGGCTACAAGACAGAAGGGAGTTATTTCTTGCGAGACGGATATCCTTTGTAGTCCCCTTTTTTCTCCCTACATAAGATTTGAAATGTTATTTGAGGCAATAAATAATCAAGCCAAGCCAATTATAAACCTCTAGCATAGGGTTCCCTAGCGAGGCCTGTTTGTTCTTCATTCTTCTCTCCGGGGCCAGTAATTTAAGCAAATTTCAGGCTTTGAACATGGTCAGAGAAGCAAGTGATATCCAGAATCTTTAATGCTGATGTTTGAATTTTCAAGCAGTGTTTCTCAGGTATCTGAGAGCTCAGGTGAGATTTTTTTTCTGAGTTAAAATTGAAAGTGACCTCTCACATTACAAAAGGTTTACTTTTCAGTGCTAGCTGTCTACCTCCTGTGTTTGCGTGAGAAGAGATGGTTTTGGGGAGCAGTGATCCAATCCTGCTGGGTGCAGAGATTCATCTTGAGAAAGCTGATTGGAAGGGGGGGGGCAAACAGAACAGTGAATCATTCAGAGACCAAGCAGGGAACCTCCTCTGTAGACAGATAGTTGCGACTCAGGGAAGCCTTCCATTTTTCAGTCATTCGTGGCACACGGTTGGGAATAGCTACCCTCAACCCTTTACGATAGTTAAAAATCTGTATCTCTTGCAGATGTCAGCGGTGGGTCGAGAACTGCCGAAGGGCTGATCTGGAAGATAAGACGCCAGACCAACTGAACAAGCATTACAGGCTGTGCGCGAAACACTTTGAAGCTTCAATGATATGCAGAAGTGTAAGTGGAAAGAAGAGTGTTTTGTGCTTTTTTACATCTAAAACGTTAACTCGCTTTTCCTTTGTGTGCTTTACTGGCACTAACAGTAGAGGGGAATGTCTTTAACATTAGCATCTCATCAAACGGTATGCTGCGTTTCCATGATTTGATTTATTGCCTGTAGCTAATTGACTCTCCCCGATAGCATGAAATTTAAGATCTTGGATTCCCCAGCAGGCTAAAATGCGTGGCTCGTGTTCCACCTTCGCCTGTGCATGCCGAACCTGTGCATTGCAACGCTTGGAAGTCTCACCGGGTTACTTAAATGTGAAACCATGCGGGGCAGATTGGCGCTCTGAGGATTCCCACAGCACGTGGTGAAGCGGTGGAATTGCGAAGGCTTCCCATTGAGAATACTGCGTTTCAATAAAAAATCTCATCTAAAACTCTTCTAGGGGAAAATTCTCTCTCTGCAAGAGAATAGCATCTCTGACCCCAAAATGTTTTTAAAATAACAGCGTCTGTGAAAAGGCCGAGTAAATTAATGACTGTAGAGGCAGCTGGCTTTGCGTTCTCTTTATCTGTCAAGAACCCAGGAATATTTTAAAACGTGGGGCTGTGCTGCGCGGCCCTTTGAGAAATTGCTTGGAGAAGAATTATAGATGTATTAATAGAACTTTCTATAAGCAGGGTTTTTTTTCCCTCCCAGCAGGTAAGATCCTAATTTCTCTGTTCATCACTTGGGGGTGGGAGGGGAATTTGACCATATAAAAAAAATATTGCAGCAGTTTTCAGGGCAATAACGCCACTCTTCTAAGAGCTCAGATGACCACAAGCCATGGATGTTTCCAGCTTTGCTGGTATAGTTTTGGGAAATTGCCAGAACCATGACACAGGCCCCATACTTGTGCCCCATGATGTGGACTTTATGCCTGGAGGGGCGGGTAATCGAATCGTCTCCACCCATGTTTCCCTTCCATGCCTTGCAGTTGTGCAGTTTGTATCCACTGTGAGGAACGGATTGTGCATTTCTTTTTCCCAGCCCTCCTCCTTCCTCCAGCTGCTCTCTTTTGGATGAATTCTCCCTACCCTTTCCTAGCTAGTTTTAACTATGGCTGATGCCCGCTTTAACCACGGTTAGTGTTGCTGCTGCCAGCCAGAGTTTGCAGCTAGACCCAGACTTTTTAAAAAACTTCTGTAACGCAAATGGCATGTTGACTTCCCAAGGCACAATTGCACAGGCAGAGCAAAATGCTTTCGTGTACAATTGCAATATCCTTCCTTGACAGTTATTTGGAGAAAAGATGTAACTAAGCCAACAAAACGTGTTGGAGTGGTAGGCGAGGAAGAAGAGAAGGTGGAATGCACAAATCCTTTAAATTTCTGCATCGTTTAATGTGTCATGTTAATACTTGCGCTTGGTTTCAGATTTCTGCAATCCTAACCTTGAGCCAGAGGAGTTAGCCGTGTTAGTCTGTAGTAGCAAAATCGAAAAGAGTCCAGTAGCACCTTTAAGACTAACCAAATTTACTGTAGCATAAGCTTCCGAGGACCACAGGTCTCTTCGTCGGATGTGTCATCTGACGAAGAGAACGGTGATTCTCAAAAGCTTATGCTTCAGTAAAGGTGGTTAGTCTTAAAGGTGCTACTGGACTCTTTTCGATTTTCCTAACCTTTGAGGGCACTCTCCACCACCACCAACCTTAGTGCATTGCTTATTAAATGTTCCTTCCTGTTAGAGCTGCCAGATCCGGGCTGGAAAATTCCTGGATATTTGGCGGTGTGGATCCTGGGAAGGGCAGGATTGGTCAGGATTGGGATCTCAGCTGGGTATAATGCCATCCCGTCCACATTCCAAGGTAGCCATTTTCTGATCTTTGTTGCCTGGAGATCAGCTGTTGTTCTGGAAGATCTCCAGCCACCACCTGGAGATTCCACCAACCCAGTTCCCGGGAGTAGTATCCACTAACTCATGAAACAAAATTCTGTAATGTGGAAATAATGAGGCTCTCAAAATTACAGTTTCTACAATACGATTTTGAGAGCCTCGTTATTTCCACATTACAGAATTTTGTTTCATGAGTTAGTGGATACTACTCCCGGGAACTGGGTTGGTGGTGCTACTGATTTCATTCCCTGAGAACGCCTCTTTTTCTTCGACACCCCCGGGAGGTTAGCAGCCCTTCTTCCCGTTGATTGCGTTCTTCCACTGTGTAATTCAGCTTGAGTCTCCGTGAGAAATGCAGACTGTAAATTGTCAGACTGTGGCTTGCCAAAAGTTGCAACTTAGCCCACCTCTTGCAATAAGACAAAAGTCCATTGATTTCAAAAGGCTTTACTGAAGATTGTCAACAAATGGAGTACACATTCCAAGATGCATTGACCTTAGCTGATCTGTGGAATTGTTACGAATGCTAAGCAAGAGAATAGGTACGGAATATACAGTTTCCCTCAGGCCTCAGCCTCCCCCTTAGTTCTCAAAACAAACGACCAGAGGGTGAGAAAAGAAAAGTTTCTCAAGGGCGGCAGGAAAACGAAAGCACGTAGACGATAACCGTCTCTCTCCCTCCTCCAGGCTCCCAGCAGCAGTCTCCACACCTGCAAGAAGCACACTTAACACACTGACAAAGTTAAAATGGAGTCTCTTTGGCTTAAACACAATCAGAACCTGACATAAATTAACATAAATTACGCATTGTCCGACACCATTTACATCCAGATTTCTTTTTTAATTTCTGTTAATTCCTACACAAAGTTGCCTTCCCTACAGGAATTTTGTAATGTGAAAGCGGGTTGTAATCGTTTTGTTGAAGCAAAGAAGATGCATCTGAATATCAATAATTGGGCACAGAGGGCACGAGAGGTTTGCTCCCTCCGTGCCTGGCTTGTAAGGCTGCCATTCTAGAATAGATGGATCTTTCGAGCGATCGACTTGGGCTGCTCTTACAGGCCCAGTCAGTGCTGAAGTGCAGACTCTCAGCATTGGTAGTGGCAGTTCTCGCGGTCTCCAGGTAAGAGCAATAAGCAGACTTTTCCACGCGTGTCAGCAAGCCGCAATTTGTTGGTTGCATACACCGGACAGGAAGCTGCAGCCAAACGTCTAAACAGTGATACCTCTGTGCTACTCATGTGCTCCAGGCATGCGCTTGTTGCATTGATACTGGGTTTTTGAGAGGTCCGCCTAAAAAATGTAATGTATGAAGTAGCCAGAAGAGAACTCTTGGGTGCATTATAAGAACACCCAACGACTCAGCGTTTACTTTGTTGAAAAGTCTCAGTTTCGTAAAATCCCATCTGCCTCCACCGGCACGTTCTTCACAAGTTTTCTTGCTTGCTTTGCAGTGTCCAGCCATTTCCTCCTTGAACTCTCTCCCGTTCTCCGGACATTTGGCTGTATTCCTCCATGGGCGAACACTTCTTTTTTTTTTTTTTGCATGGAATTTTTCTTTATTTAGACGCTAAACAATAGCATAAAAGCTATAGACAACAAATGCAGAAGGTTAAAAAAGCAACATTCTAAAAGAAAACACGCTAACAATGCATAAAAAAGTGAAAAAAGAAAAAAAAACCCTAAAACTAAACTACAGATTGAGTTCCAATTGATGGATAGAGATCAATTTCGGCGTCTCACTTATTCTGAGTTAAACATAAGAGCCCTCTTTTTTCTGTTGTTTGTGATTCTTAATCCATAAATCCAGCTGTCCTCAAGTCCTTATTATCCATTACATTGTCAATAGTCTGTAAACGGTTTCCATTCAGTAATGTCTTTTTCCTAATCAGTGGTGAAAGTTTTGCCGTTGACACAAACTGACGCTGAGGTGCTTTAGGCTGATCCTGCACTGGGCAGGGGATTGGACTAGATGGTCTGTATGGCCCCTTCCAACTCTATGATTCTTTGATTCTGAAGCTTCTCCGCGGTGTAGCGCAATCATAATTTTTCTACCTGGGATATGCTTTAAAGTATTGGGGAAGGGGCTGTTTGGCTGTACGGCAGAACAGACGGATTGCGTACATTCCCCACTTGGCGTCTTCCAGCTAAACGATCTGCTAGGTCACTCGTGTTGGGAAATTCTCTCGCTGAGGTCTGGAGGACCCACGGTCCGTCAGAAGCGTCAGTCCTGGGCTAAATGGCCCAGTGCTCTGACTCTATGCATGGAAGTTCTTTATGTGAAGGGTAAGCCCATCCAGTTTTTACAAAACTTAAGAAACAGAAGCAGATTTAAACAGAAGCGTTCTTGGAGGGGGGTGTCTTTTGCTATTTGCTGATCTTTTCACCCTGCTGTTAGCTACAGGGCAAATAAGCAGACACGAGAGAATCTCCTACTTGAGAGGTTATTGTTTCCTTTTAAGGAAGGACCTGTAAATGAAAGGCTGTCTTTTCTTTTTCAGAGTCCCTATAGGACAGTTTTACGGGACAATGCTGTGCCGACCATATTTGATCTGACGAGCCATCTGAACAACCCACACAGCAGGCACAGAAAAAGAATCAAAGAGCTGGTAAGTCTCTATGGGTGCCAATGATATAGTGGTGTTGCATTTGGTTAACAACACCAGCCACAGTCAAAAAGAACTGAAGAAGGATAACTGCCATGAGCCACTGGCACAGAGGGCAGGAGGGGCAGAGTAGAAATATTTCAGTAAATGTAACACAAAATACGTTTATTGACTTCATTTATAAACTAAGAGTCTCTGAGACATCAGACACGTGAAGAACATGTGTCGGGAGATGCAGTGTTAGCCGGGAAGGGCGGTTTTAAAAGACAGCCAGTGACAGGGCAAAGGCTTTGCTATACACTGGAGCTGGTTGAAGGGGTTGTGAAATCCCAGAAGGGAAACTTCAGCCCATTAGAACCTCTCCAGGTCCAAGCCCAGGTCCGGCCCATTTCCATTCCTCGCTGCCTTCTGATTGCGATCCCACATGGTTCTTAGATTGGAGAGGTGAAATTGACAAAGCGGGAGGCAAAGATGAAATTAACAAACCCTCTGAGGAGCGATCTCCGCCGGCTCTTTTTAAACTACACTTCCTGGCTAACATTGCATCTCCCTGCACTTGACGAACGCGCACTGAGGTGCAATTCAGTACAATACATTAAGAGCAATGGGATGCCTACCGCCAACAGTGCAGTAAAACTGAAGTACAAAGCTAGAGATGTCACGAGAATTAGAATTAAAATGAGAGATGTTGTACAGAAAAGTAAAATCACTCTCCCAAAAGGAGTGTAATTCAGTGGAGAAGCAGTGCAAACCATCCCCTAGATTCTCTTTCTTCAACTTTCCCCTACCAAAGCTACAATGTGCATGCATTACATCTGCCAGTTTACTGAGGATGAATTTGTATGTCCCTTTTAATCTGTCTATTTTTGACGTGAAACAGATTGTTGATGCTTCTCTAAAAATACTTCCTGGAATTACAGTGAGGACATAAAAAAAGAAAGCTTTCAAACCCACTTTCAGATGTGCACCTGTTGGTCATAAGGAATGCTCAGCACGGGTCCGCAAATCTTGGCCTAGATGGCCATTGATTGTGGTTGTTACTGATCCTATTTCTTTTCTGAAGCATCAGGCATGCATGCAGAGAACTTGGGGAGGGAGGGAACGAGGGAGCAGCTTTTTATTTTTTAACACTCCTTGGGGAAGAGTGAATTTTCTTGCCACTCATGCCATCTCCAGAGCCCAGCACATGGGCTGGAGCTGGGCTTGGACCTGGAGAGGTTCTAATGGGCTGAAGTTTCCCTTCTGGGCTCCAGAGCCCAGTTTCATCTGTTACTCCCTGGTTCTCTGCATGCTTGCTGGAGAACTTTAAAGAGGGGGGGGGGTTTGTTCTGAGGTCTGGCACAGTGTGAAATTCCTTCCCTTGACTGTGTTTTCTTGGCAATTCTTCGTGAGAATTCAGAAGAACAGGATCTGTGTGCTGGGAATCCAGAACAGTGAAGGCCCAAGAGGAAAAAAACAAGAAAATGGGAAGGGGTGGATTTGAGGACTTTATTTGCAGCATTTTCAGTGGAAAGGTTGAAATTTCAAGGAGCCCTAGAAAAAGCCCTCTGAAGTACTTTATCTTTTGGAATAAATGAAATGCTTTTTAAGATAAGGTGCTACTTGCTCAAAATGTGTAAGATTTTTATATAAGACAACCTACAGCAATACAGAATAACTTTTTTGTGTACTGTGGATATATACAACGTATTTTCAAAGCTGCGTTCATTGTTCAATGTGATTAATTTTGTACAAGACATGATGATAACATTATTCAAGAGTTTAGTATTGTCAGTGTTACGAAACTGACGTTGATATCTAGATGCAAGCAGTGGGAACTGTATGAGGCTGTTTATATCAAAATATATTTCTTTTTGTTTGCTGGGAAAAAAATTGCTGCTTTATTTTAGTTCCCCCCCCCCCCGCCCCCGCTTACCATTTCCCAAGGTAGCAGCATTGCAATTTACTAATGTTGGTTATGTTCTCTGTAAAAGCATTTATACTCCTAAATTCTGTAAATATACCAGATCGTACAGTTTTATAGACGAACAGTTTCCTGATTTCTGGATTACGGGTACACCTGCGTAGGATCGCTGAGTGATAATTAATGCTTTTTATCCCATTTTAATCAGTGAAATAAGTTTAGGTTTTTCAAAAAAAGAAAATACTGCACAACTTTCAACTTTTCTAGGGGAAAAACAAAAAAAGGCCCCAGGGTGAGATTTCTTTTTTTTTTTTGTTACAGCTTCAAAATTTCCAAAATTAAAGTGCCAGCACAGTGTAGTTGTTAGAATATCGAGCTGTGAACTGGGAAACCCAGGTTAGAATCCGTCTTCCACTATAGAATTTTGCTGGGAGACCTTGGATCTGTCACGTGCTCTCCGTCTAATCTACCTCACAGGGCTGTTGTGAGGATAAAATGGAGGAGTAGAGAATGTTGTAAGCCAATTTCAGTCCCTGTTGGGGAGAAAAGTGGGGTATAAGTAAATAAATAATCTCAACCTGGCACAAGAAGAAGGAATAGTTGTCAGATAATTTAATTTATTTAATTTTATTCAGTTTATACTCCGCCCTCCCCACAGCAGCAGGCTCAGGGCGGATCACAACAAGGCTTAAAACACATTACACAGTTCAAACCATTAATACCATGAAAAGCATAAAATACTACATGCCACAGTTTAAAATATCGCATCTATATAAATATAGAAACAAGAAACATAGCAGCACATAATCTGGACGATCACCTTTTCACCATCTCCAAAGCGTTTTTGCCAGAAAAATATGTGGGAGATGGAAGATGTAATTGGACAGGAGGGCATATACTTTATTCCCCCTGACTAGGGGGCGGGCACCGCCTAGCATCAACCGTATGCCTGGCAGAACAGCTCCGTCTTACAGGCCCAGTGAAATGCTAACAAATCTTGCTGGGCCCTAGTCTCATAAGGCAGAGCGTTCCACCAGGCTGGGGCCACGACCGAAAAAGCCCTGGCCCTGGTCGATGCCAGGCGGGCCTCCCTAGGGCCAGGGATCTTTCATAGATGTTTATCGCTCGAGCGATAAGGTGCAAGAGGAGCTGCAGTGCAAACCCCCCCCCCCCACGTCTCCCACCGATCATTAATCTATTATTCCCAAATCTATTATTGTGCAAGAGTGCAAAATGCTTACAGGAAACACATACAATAAATAGAATAAATAACCACTAGGAATAATTTAAATTCAATAGTAATAAATAACATCTTTATAAACAGTAGCAATTACTGCACAGCAGTAATGACTTCAGTACAATCCGTAATACAGTTTTTACCAAAGCATCTCATCTATTTCCAGTGGCTTCCACAGAATAAACATCATAAACATAATATTAGTTCAATGTTCATACAAATGATGACAGTTTCTAGTTTTCTTATGTTTTCTAGACTCAATCCATGGAACGCCACTGAGGAAGATAAGAAAACTAGAGACTGTTATCATTTGTATGAAATTGAACCAATATTATGTTTAGAAATAGATGAGATGAAGCTTTGGTAAAAATTATATTACGGATTGTACTGAAGTCATTACTGCTGTATTGTAAGGATGTTATTTATTGCTACTGTTTATAAAGATGTTGTTTATTACTATTGTATTTAAATTATTAATGGTGGGAGACTGGGGTGGGGTTTTTTTTTGCATTGTAGCATTTTCTCCCAGAGGAGCCTCCCGATTTGAGCAAGAGGAGCTGTGACTGCCGGCCAGGCCAACGGACCCCTTTTCTTCTGGAGCAAGTTCATTTATTTGAAATATTTCTGTGCCGTCCATCCACCCAATAAAGGTCCCCAAGCTGGGGAACAACAAAAGATTTCAACATGAAAATAACATTTAAAATAACTTATATATAAAATAATGCAATACAAACATATATCCACATAACACCGAAACCACATAGAATGGCCAATAAATGCTATTGGGGGTATGCAAGACAAAATTTAAAAAGTCTTCACCTGCTGGTGGAAGGCAATGATAGGGGAGACAGATAAATCTCCATGGGGATAATGTTCCAAAATGTCTTGGGTTGCTTGCTACCCTGAGCCGGTGGTATCACCCAAAGCAGGGCCTCCAAAGATGACCGGAGTAGATGGGTAGAAGATGGTCCTTAACGTATCCTGTTCCCGAGCCATAAATAGTTTTAAACGTCAATACCAGCACACTAAATTGATCCTGGAAGCAAACTGGGTGCCAGTGCAGATGGAGCAAGACTGGAGCGATACGGTCCCTACAACCCACTCCAGTCACTGTACCAAGCTATTCCAAACAGTCTTCAAAATAACTCGTAACATGAATGTGCGTTGCTTCCCAGAATGGTTGCGTTACCTCTGCAAGAAAGTAGCTTGTCGGCTACAGTCTATGGAACTTTAAGCATTGTCCAATTTGCGGAAGGTGGCATTTCACCATGATGTATATCGTTCTGTAGCATTCGTGTCATCTCCCGTAAGACATGAAGCCAAGGGCAGTCCAAGTACTTTGGATGTCTAATAATGTTTAGTGCTTGGATTCAAAGGGGATGATTGATTGTAGTTTTGAAGAGAGTCTTACCAAATGGGTGACCAGGAATTTATTTTTCTCCCTCCAGAGCGAAGAAGAAATAAGAACATTAAAGCAGCAGAAGGGTAGGTGAATGATCTGTGGATGATAAGCTGTGACTTAGAGGCGGCTGCCTGGTAATTTGTTGTGTCTTGGGCTTCTCTCCAAAAGCCATGCCCTTATCCAGGGATGTCTAAAATCAGATGGCCTTGGAATTCTGGCGAGGGTCATATTACTTCCGGATTTTTAGTTACATGTACTAAGCAGGATCCGGCCAAGTAGATGGGACTTAAATGTGCTTGATTTCAGTGGGAGAGTTTATCATACACTGTTTCTTGGAACCAGCGGGACTTTAACATATTTGTCTTCGGCTGTATCATGTCTGCAGTGTTGTACTGGTCACTTTGGTCGTTTCGTTTTCAGGCGCGGGTCACAAATGTGCTTTTGATAGCATCCTTGAAAATGTGGGTTATCCAGTTGGTCAAATTGGTTGACGATTTTTGATGATAATTATATAGTTGCATAATTGAAGTAATATAATAATACAATTAAAGCAGAATGAAGATAAGATTCGAAGAAAAAGTAATATGTAGAGTATAAGTTAAACTGGTTGACTTATATGAATGTATTGTTTATGGAAGTATTTGAAAATATGCAAAAAGGGATAAATTGTTTGTCCCATATTGAAGAAGGGATTACAAGATAGAGTACAGAGTACTAAAAATAGTTAAAGGATTATTACTAAAAGGAAGATAGCACTTAGTTATGTATTATTATTATTGTAATATTGTGATTTAGTTGTTAAAGTAAGTAAGAAGATAGAAAGAATATTGTGCTATATAGTTATATAGTTATATAGATAAGCTTAGAAGAAAGTGAAAGTATATGTTTGTTAGATGGAAGGAATTTAAAATGAGTAAGGGAAAAGGGACAAAGGGTTGGAAAACTGTTGGAAGTCAACAAAAGAGGGGGAAAGGGAGGGGGTTAGATTTGGGAAATAGGGAAATTGATTGTAATTTGAAACTAAATGATATCTAATCCAATCAAAATTTAAAAAAAAGAAAGAAAATGTGGGTTATAAAAGCGTGCTCATCTGGGAACCCTGATTGGTTGGATCTCTTTGTAATATTTGCCCAGGGCAATTGATAGATTTTTGCAGGGTAAATAGCTAGAGAAGACACTCATTCTTAATATTTTTGATGTATCTTACCTATCTATAATTATAATGTCATATATCTTTTCATTCAGTCAAATGTACGAATAAGAACATTTCTTCTAACGTGACATCACATTTATGTTTTGTGGCTCTGTGCTGATGCTCACGTTTGTTTTGGCATAAGCATTTAATATGCTTTATTGAAAGCCAAGGAATCTTTCAAGCAGTCCACTCCTAAGGCAAAGCAAAACACTGCTGTATTCAGACACCATTTGCACAGCTAGCTTTAACAACATCTTCCATCATCATTCTCTGATGGATGACTTTTCGGGGTGTCCCCTTGCCCAGTTTTAATATATGAGACTGGCTCTTTAAAATGGATTTAATATGCTTTATTGTAAGCTTCTGGAATGCAGAATTGAAACACACGGAACAATGTTGCTTCAGTTCAGTGGCAAGCAGTTTTATTGTATACATGGCTTGCGGGCCATGATAAAGATTGACTGAGTGAAGCAGCAAGTGGTCCATGTTGGAGAAACCTTTCTGTACCCAACTGACACCTGCACAACACCAATATAGCTAATTTTTCACATGATCCCATTTGTGGATACTTAAATCCGTAGACAGGGGCCTTGAATAGAGAAGATCTTCTACAAACCTGAAAAAAGCCCCATGTTTTCCAAAAAATCTGAAATCTTAAAAAAAAACCAAGCTGAAATCTTAAAAAATCCCCCCCAAATAATACAAGTAGTGCCTGTACCTTTAAGAAAGGAATGCCATTTCAGTGACTGTTGTCCTTGTTGCTAGGCAACCACGACAGTATTGCCAGCCTTCAAGCCTTGATTTCTGTCAGTAAAAGGCAAGGAGGAGGGGCATTTCCAGAACTGTTTTGGACTTTGATGGAGGACTCACTGGGACCACTGGGTGACTGGATACCACCCAACTTGCATTATTCACCCAGGCCTGGCTGAATGCTACTGTTCAACAGTGACCGCCCCTCGAAGCCTGCATGATGTATTGGTTAGAGTTTCAGATTAGGATCTGGGAGACCCAGATTTGAATCCCCACTCTGCCATAGAAGCTCACTGGGAGACCTTGGTCTAGTCACACACTCTCAGCTGAACCTTGGTCACAGGTTTGCTGGGAGGTCAAAATGGAGGCGTGGAGAATCATGCAAGCTGCTGTGCGTCCCCATTGTGGAGAAAGGTAGATACATACGGAGTTAATACATTGAAGTTAATAAATATACTTGAAAATGGTGGACAGCTGAAAGGTTAGTAGGTAGGAAGGAGAGAAGAAAGCAAGGAGAAGTGAAGATATGGGAGTTATCAGGAGGAGGAAAAGAGGCGCCCCACAAGTCCTTGAGGGTTCCCCAGTGTGCATCTGGGTGTGGCCCAGCAGCCAGAGCCATGCAACATTTTCCTAGGGAGAGGCTGCCGGTGGGAGGGAATTACAGAATTTTGGTGCAACACCCAAGAAGCGGGGGAGGGGAAAAAGGAAAGCTGAAGTCAGGAATGCAGACAAAGGTAGGTTGTCTGGTGAGCGCGGGAAGGAGAGAAGGAAAAGGAGAGGCCAGGAGGGCCTTTCAGGGAAAGGGGAGGGGGAAATGAAACGCACATCCCCGCTCGTAAGATACAAAGGGTTGCATTCCATGAGTCCATTCCACAAATGGTAGCACATTCCTCCTACACAAGGAACCTTTCATTGGTACAAGAGGAGGCTCCTACATCAGTGAAGGCGTCTTGCACCAGAGGAAAATGTCACCATTTTTGGAACAGGTCTCGGGGGTCCTGCGTACCCTAGGTTGTGGAAGTCTGCGTGCAGTTCTTCGTATCATTTCACTCATGAAATATGTCATCAGTAAGATTTTTTTTGGAGGCTTAAAGATGAAGGGGAAAGTGTTGCCTGGAATTCTTACCAGTATCTCTCCTCTCTTCTCCTCTAGTTGATGAAGCCTATGAACAAGAAAAGACTAATCCAGAGTCCACTGACGAGCTTCAGAATCCAGCTTCTGAGGAGGGAGGAGACGAGCACATGAAAGACGACGTTCCTTTGACTCAAGAAGAGCGGGAAAACAAAGATTATCTAAAATCTTTATTTGAAATTCTGATCTTAATGGGGAGGCAGAACATTCCACTAGATGGCCACGGCGCTGATGAGCTGCCCGAAGGCATTTTTACCCCTGACAACTTCCAAGCTCTCCTGGAATTCAGAATAAACTCCGGCGACGAGGTCCTGCGAAAGCGGTTTGAGACCACGGCGGTGAATCTGTCGTATTGCTCGCAAGCCCAGCAGAAGCAAATGTTGGAGATCTGCGAAAGTTGTATACGAGAGGAGACGCTCCGGGAGGTCCGAGACTCTCATTTCTTCTCCATTGTCACAGAAGAGGTCGTGGATCTAGCTGGGGAGAACCATTTGCCGGTGCTGGTGAGATTTGTTGACGATTCCCACAACCTGCGGGAAGAATTCGTAGGGTTTTTGCCTTACGAGGCAGATCCGGACATTCTAGCCGTCAAGTTCCATACCACTATCATTGAAAAATGGGGTTTAAACATGGAGTATTGCCGAGGCCAAGCCTACATTGTCTCCAGTGGGCTTGCTTCAAAGATGAAGACTGTCGCCACGAGAATCTTGGAAAAATACCCCCAAGCTGTGTACACACTGTCCTCTTCTTGTGCCTTGAATATATGGCTAGCCAAGTCTGTTCCAGTCTTGGGCATTTCTATTGCCCTTGGGACGATAGAAGCAGTTTGCACGTTCTTTCACCAGTCGCAAGTCCTATCGGATTTGGACAATGTTATCTCCCTTCTTTTTCAGAACAGTGAGGATAGGGGGAAGGAGCTGAAAGAAGTTATCCGTTCACATTGGACGTGTCGGCACGATACCTTTGAGATTATAGTAGACCTAATGCAAGCCCTGGTGCTGTGCCTGGACGGCATAAATGAGTCTTCCGCCCGCTGGAACACCATGATCGCTGGCCGAGCATACATCCTCTCTAGCGCGCTAGCAGACTTTGACTTTGTGGTTACTGTCGTGATCGTCAAGAACATCCTTTCGTTCACAAGGGCCTTTGGCAAGAATCTCCAGGGCCAGACGTCGGACGTTTTTTTTGCAGCCAGCAGCTTAACCGCCGTGCTGCATTCGCTGAACGAGGTGATGGAGAACATTGAGGTTTACCACGAATTCTGGTTCGAGGAAGCGACAAGCTTGGCCACAAAGCTGGACCTGCCCGTTAAGGTCCCTGGGAAATTTTGCCGAGCGCAGCAAGGGAACTTGGACTCTGAGGTCACGCCGGAAAACTATTACAAAGAGGCCCTCAGTATCCCAACCGTGGAGCACATCATTCAGGAACTGAAAGACATCTTTTCAGAGCAGCACCTGAGAGCCCTGAAATGCCTGTCTTTAGTGCCCTCGGTCATGGGGCAGCTCAAATTCAACACTTCCGAGGAACATCACGCAGACATGTACAAGAACGACCTCCCAAACCCAGACACGTTGTCGGCGGAACTTCATTGCTGGAGAATCAAATGGAAACACAGAGGGAAGGATATCGAACTTCCTACCTCGATCTACGAAGCGCTTCATCTGCCCGACATCAAGTTTTTCCCCAACGTGTACGCCTTGCTCAAGGTACTGTGCATCCTTCCATTGATGAAGGTGGAAAACGAGAAATTTGAAGTCGGCCGGAGGCGCTTGAAGGCCTACCTGAAAAACACTTTGACCGAACAGAGGTCTGGTAACTTGGCTTTGCTTAACATAAACTTTGACATCAAGCATGACTTGGATTTGATGGTAGATACATACATCAAACTCTATCCTGACAAAGCAGAGTTCCAGGAGGAATTTCTCTCCTCCAACAGTTCAGAAATAAAAGAAGAGACTTAACAGAAGGGGAGGGGGAATCCTTTTCTTGTTTCTTTTCACCCTTCTGAAAAAAAAACACAGGGCCTAAAATGGAGAAAGGATTTATTTACTTAACCATTGTAAATATGTTTCCAATTTTAGGTATGTGTTTGAATGGATTGTGAATGGCTGGCCCTGCTTGGATTCTGTTGCTTGTTGATCTGTTTTGTAAAGTTAAAAAAAAAAAGTTAGAAGTCAACTTTTACCCTGGCCATATATCACAGCTTTAAGTTGCCACGTTAGGAAACCAGAATTATTACATATTCCTCAGCTGTACAAATTGTGTACAAATATCCAAAGGGGATTCCATTTTTTTTAAACTAAGCAAAATATGTTAGTTACTTTTTGGGATCTCTTCATTGCCTCTGCCTCCTTTCACCCCTAGAGAAATACTGTAGACGGCTTGAATTTAAATGAACGATTGGAATGGTCTAGATCCATGTACAGGAGAGTGCTGGCATCCATCACATGTCTGGAATTCGACTGAAATCTCTGGGACTCCCCCCATGCAATTTTGCAAGCGTCCCCCCACCCCCACCCCTCCACTGGTGATGCCTGCTTGGCTCTCCCAAAGGAATGTTTCAGGAGTCACGAAGCATATTTAGGTAAATAGCAACTTGATTTGACCCGTTTACTCTTGTACACATTCCACTGCATTACCTGCCTCTTGGCCTCTTTTAATGTTTTTATGAACGGGAGGAAAACTTTTTCCAGAAATTAAGCTGTCTTGCAAAAAAATAATAATAGTAATCAAGATGCTATGAGCATCCAAATCTTGTTCTGAATTCAGCGAGACTTAAATGGAGATACAAACATCACCCCTTGCCCTTCCCAGGTGTGAATTATAAACCTAGAACTGACAGAACAGCAAAGAAGAGGGGGCCGTGGTGTTGGTTTCATTTTATGTTAGAAATCCTATGAAATGTTTCTCCTGATATTTTTTGGCAAGGGGGAAAAAAACACCGATTTTTGTATAGTTTTATTTCCATCCAGAATAAACTGTGAATTTTCTATTTTAGCATTATTAATTGGCTGTGAAAGCAGAACGATGTCTTTGTTTCTCCGTCATTTGTATCGCCTACAGTAAGAGGCGCAGACATTCTATCCTGCATCTCAGTCGGTGGTTTTCCAACTCTTCATCTCTATTCTTCTGCTGAGACCTCCCCCTTGATACAAGGCCCTTCAGCATGACAAAGGATCTGGGGGAATGGTCTGTGGTCTTTGACCTGTAGGTTAAAACTCTGAGCTGTGAGCCCCTGTGGCTTTCCCCCTGCCTTTTGGAAGAACATGCTGCTTGCGCACAGGGGCAGAGCGCGAGGGTGCAGCGCCCCCTGCCTCCCTCTCTTTCCATGCAGTGAACGGTAGCAGGCGAGACTATGGCAGTGAAGAGTAGAGGTGGGCATAGACCAGGAAAACACGACCATGGAATTTCATGGACCAAGGACCACAAACTTTTCACGACCCGCAGACAGGTTCGTGGGTTCATGGTCCGTTGGTCCGTGGTGCTACCTCCGGGGCCTGGAGCAAGGGGAGGTTAAAGCGCTCCCGGCACCGCTTGTAAGCTGAACTGCCGAACTGGGCCGGACGGTGTAAAATTTAGGTCTTTTTTCCAGTCCGTGTCCACCCCTAGTGAAGAGGTATTCCTGCATCACTCTCACCCTTCGGCTGCTTCTCTCCCATACACCGCCTGGTGTTCAGCTTGTGTTTCCCTGTCCTTGACTCAGTTTGCAGCCTACAGTTGTAGCATTGGGAGGGCATAAAGCTGCATCTCTCTTCTTGTCCCATGGCATCCTATCACATCCTTACAGCTCCCAGGTTTGGAAAGAGAGAAGGGCTACTGGTTCGAGGCACAAGCTAGGTAATGGCGCACACGTCCTGAGCATATGCCTGCAACTAGCAGGAGGGAAGTCAGGAGCGGCAGATCAACTGCCTTTTAGGGAATTATCACCTGGTAAGCCTCTGAGAAATGCAGCGTTCCTGAGATGAGCTTTTGAGAACCACAGCTCTCTTCATCAGTCGCATCTGACGAAGAGAGCTGTGGCTCTCGAAAGCTTGTGCTACAATAAAGTTGGTTAGTCTTAAAGGTGCTACTGGACTCTTCACTATTTTGCGACTACAGACTAACACGGCTACCTCCTCTGGGTTCCTGGGAAGGCAGTTGCAAGACTGCTGGTCTAAAAAATCCCCAGTCCTTGTGCCTGAAGAGTTTGATTGGTTGCGAACGTACTTGCATGAGCTCTTTGCCGGGGTGAACATCTTGCAGTTGACGCTGTAGAGGTTAACCTCTCTGCTTCTTGCTCTCTTTTTAGCGGGTGGGCTGAACCGGCAGTGCCCCGATTCAAAAGGAAATGGTAAAGCAGCGTCTTTCTGCTCCTCGGAGACAAATGACTCCCAGGTTAACCAAAACCATTTCTTCCCATGCTGCTGCAGTGAACGGAAGAGGATTGCGGCCAGGCCTCGTGAATGTGACCCGCATTCATCACACCTATGAGTGTCTATGAAAACTTTCTCGGCTCCTTTAGAGTAATGTTTTGTTCCAAAAGGAACCAGTTTTCTATGCCTCTCCTCTCTCCTGCCTTATAAACTTAGGGGAATTCTTTGCCACAACAGAAAAAATCACTAGCGTAGATGACTTAGCAAAGACACTTGTATGGAGGTTAGATCTATTAATAGTTCAGAACTGATGGCTAAATGGAACTTCCATGTTCAGAGGCAGTGTAGCTCTGAATGCCAGTTGCTGGGAGGGGGGCAACAATGGAGGGGAAGCCTCCATGGTTGTTTTTCTTGTTGGGGGCATTTTGTTGGGCACTGTGTGAAGGAGGCCAATGAATTTTAAAGCCACTTTGTTCTAAAATACAGATTACTGGTGTCTTGGATCTCAGTCTTTCCCTGCGGCTTCTCATCCCCCCCATGTAATCCTAGTTTCAAGGATCTCTTCTCCCCTTCTCCTTTGTGTTCTCTTTAAATCCCTGTGCAATATGAGGGGCAGGTGAAGGTGTCTCAAACGCTTCCTCCTAAATGGGGTTCTGGACACATTTCTCTTTCTCCATATTAGGTGCTAACTCGCATTTGCTTGCATCTTGGTTTGGGCAAAGAGTCTTTGAAATACACCAGAAGGTTCTGTTAGAGCCTTTTACGGTTCATGCAGATGGTAGAAGAGCCCTTTTCTCATGTTTTAGATTAAGTGGGAATGAAACAGAAAAGTTTAAAGTACTGCAATTTTTTAAAAAATCAAAACGTAAAGCTAATTTTACTGGACCACCAACTTTGTTCCCTTCAAAATAACATTCGGTTTATACACTGCCCTTCGGGACAACATCCACTGAGTGTTGTTATTATCCCCACAACAACCCTGTGAGGTTGGTGGGGCTGAGAGAGCTCAAGAAGAGCTGTGACTAGCCCAAGGTCACCCAGCTGGCTTCAAGCAGAGGAGTGGGGAATCAAACCTGGCTCTCCAGATTAGAGCCCTGCCGCTCTTAACCACTACACATCTCCCCCTTTTTAAAAAGCCACCGGGAGATTTAAAACAGGGTCCTTGTCCCGACTGCAGACTCACACCGGCAGCAGGCAAGGGCCAACTCCCAAGTTGTCTGAGCACAGTTCCAGAGCTCAGGCACCAACCGGGCAACACTCACAGCTTCAAGTCCAAAGGGGTGTTCCAGAAACAAGTCCACATGAACAGGCCGAGGTCAGAGACAAGAGGATCCATTCCAAACGCAGTAGTAAGCAGGCACATTGCTTCCACGCAGCCACTCCCTTCTCTGCTGCTTTTAAGCCTCACGCTGCTCAGCCACTTGTGCTGCATCCTGCACCTGCCAGCTGTCTCAGTCCTGCTCCTGCAAGCACTCATCATCAGTATTGATGCTGGGCCAGTGCTGTGCTGCTAGCCTGGCACTGTGCCTTCTGGCTTGGAAGGCTCTCCTAGCCCTCTTGACGGCGCTCCCGAGGCTCTGGTGGTGAAAGAGGAGAGCTGGCCCGTGCCTGGCTCTCTGTTGCCAGCCCAGGGCTGGGAAGCTGAGGGACCAATGTGCTGGGACCTGGCTGTGGGTCTATGTCTGAGCCTCCAGAGGCTGCCTCCTGCAGTGCCTCTGCCACTGGCTGAGGATCTGGGTCAGGTTCGCCAGCTGCCTCTTCCCTAGAAGAGTCCTCTCTGAGAGTGGAACTACAAGTGACAAAAGGCACAGGTTGGACACTTGTCAGCTTCCCTCGAGTTTTGGCGGGAAATGTAGGCAGCTTGGCGGAATGTTGGACAAGTGACAGTTGAAAAGTCCGTTGGACAGCAGTCGGAGAGCCAAGCTGCAAGACCAGGACGCCTACATTTCCCATCAAAACTTGAGGGAAGCTGACAAGGGTCCAACCTGTGCCTTTTGTCACTTGTAGTTCCACACTGAGTCTCTCTGCTCTGCTGGGCCAGGTTGGTCCATGACAGTCCTGCTTAATTAAGACAGTATTCTGACACAACCCTTTAAAAAACGGTAAATCAGATGGTTTAAATTAGTGGGGCATTCTAGTTGGAGTGCCAGACCCAGGAGATGTGGGTTTGAATCCTTGCGCAGCCACAGAGCCCATCAGTTGACCTTGATCCCGGTTACTCAGCCTCACCTTGCCAGGAGAAAAGGTGTCTCACACACTGCTCTGGATTTCTTGTTGGGGAAGGGCAGGACAAAAATGGGCTAGATAATGGCTCCTGGGTTTCTGACTGGAGAACCAGAGACGTTTTGCAAAGCAGGCATTCTACCACGGAGCCGCAGCCCCTTTTGATGTAAAAATTAAGACTTCCCTCCCCTCTTTATGTCGGTGGCACAAATGTGGCTGTCGTGTCCGGTTCAGCTTTTAATTTCCACATGGAGCTGCTGAGAATTTTATCCATGTTAATGTCGGTTACACAAATCAAGTGTATTGAAAATCTAAACTCCCTGCTGGCTCCATTCCGAGCGGCTTATGGCTAATTTAAAAATCAGCCATAAGTGTCGTCCTAAAAGCAGGCATTAATAAAAGATAACTTCCAGACCTTTAATGCATCTTCCATTCTCTCTTGCTCACCCCTGCCTCAAGGGAAATGATTCTGGCGAAGCGTGCCCAGTAGATTGATATTGCTGTTGGTGCTTTCCTAGGGCAGGCGCGCCGTCCAGAGAGGTGTCGGAGATGGCTAAAAGGTTTCAAGTGTCAACAATCTGACAATGAGTCCTTTGGAAGCACTTTAAAACAGTATGGCAAAACGTTCAGCTGAAAATCTGAGCACAACCTGGTCTGGCGCAAGGCAGCCTCGTGAGTTGCATCGCCGCCTCCTTCATCAAAACATTGTCATAAAAAGGAATGGAATTTTTAAATGCGTTTTTAAATGCATATTTGTGGGTAGCTGGCTATCTTTCTCTGTGTTTATGTAACAACTGCGGTAGGTTTGGCCTGCGATTGAGAATTAGTTGAGAATTCTGCGTTTCCTTCATTGGTGCCTTGCAGTTTGTTTTGGGCATGTGCAAAGAGCAAGGTTCTTTTCGGTGGGGGAAGAGAGAGAGATCTTTGGGGTGTGCATATAGTCTGTCTATTATAAGAAACCACAAGGTTATTGAGAGGGGAAAAGTAAAGGCAACCAAGTTCCTCGGAAAGATGTTCAGGGATGTACCTTTTCCACTATGGCTTGTAACTAGTCTTGGCAGCTTTGCTAATATGAAAGTACCTTACATGGACTGGTCATTAATCCAACTATTTTGAACTCTTAGCAAAAAAAAAAAAATGCAACGTGGCTTAAATCCGCCTTCCAAGAAATTGGAAGAGGAAATCCAGGAACGATCCAGTTAGCCTAACTTCTGTTCCAAGTAAGTTGGTGGAAATGTATTACGGAGGATTCTTAAGCTTCACAGAAGAACAAGCTGTACTGAGGAAGGATAAGCATGGCTTCTGTAATGAGGGAAGTCCTTCCTTGCTACTCTTTCGGAGTTCTTTGAGGGCCTAACTACATGATACGACGCCTTCTCCTTGTGTCCGGTGATAGCCACCTGTCAGCAATGCTGATTGTAAACTTAGGCAGATCGTGAGAGGGAGGGCAGAAGGGACGAGCCAGCGCTCAGCTCTCGGATGAAGTTGATGAGCAGTCATAAGGAAGGGCTAACTTCAAAGAGCGATCCGCTTGTGCCACTCACTTCCACAGGGCGCTGTGATGGCTGCTATTTCAGCTGGCTTTAAAAGGAGATCCGATTCACAGGAATTGGTCTAATGGCTATTAGCCCTGAAGATTAAATGGAGCCTCCATATTCAGAGGCAGCAATGTGTTGAGAGCCAAGGGTGACTATAGGAGGGAGGAGTTGGCCTCCATGTTCTATGTTTAGGTCTTTGGTGATGAGCATCTGGTTGACCATTGCGTGAAACAGGATGCTGGACAAGATGAGTTATTGGTCTAATCTTGTATGCTTCTCTTGTATTCTTAGTCCAATACTGTTTACTGGCAATAGGTGAAGGTTTGTTCATCTCGGCTTACCCGAGACCCCTTCGAACTGCGCAACCTGGGATGGCCTACACACAAAGCATTTCTTCTGCGGCTCAATTTGTGATTCTTCCCTGTGTCCAGAGCTGAGCCACAATCTTTCTGAAAGTATTTGGTCCAGGTAGCTGTTGTTGCTGGGGGTGGGTGCGGGAGGCACAACACGATCGTCATGAATTTGCAGGGACAGGACTGGTGCAGCTTCCCGGATCCTTCATCTCTCGAGAAACGAGCCAAACGCCCAAGCTTGTGTCGCCGAGCTAAAAGCGCCCCAAAGAGCCGATATTGCAGGGCAGGTCTAGTTTTTTCTTGCAAGAGCAGAAAATAAATTTGAGGATTGCTTTCTAATGTTCTCCGTGTGCCAGTTTCCTGCCGTTCCCAAGCCGAGGAGAGTTCTCTTTAACGGATTTGCCAGATGCTGTTCTTTGCACGCAAGCGGTGTTCTCATCAACCTATCCCGATGGCTGTGTTCATTCTTAACTCCAGCAAGCAGCTGAACTCCTACAATGGTGGGAATGCTCTTTGTATCATCGGACTATGTATAGGGATAGCTGCCCTGTACCTGCTACTCTGGGTGCTGATAACAGTCACTCCAGCAGTCAGGCAGGCAGGGCGCATTTCCCCTTTTCCTTTGTGAGATTGAGCGCTTTACCTCCCCAAGGCCTCGGCTTTCCAATCTCCAGGTTCGTTCTGGAGCGTACCCCTGCCCAAGTCATAAATTCCAGGCTCAGCTTAAGTAAAATTATATTGTATTGTCGAAGGCTTTCACGGCCGGAGAACGATGGTTGTTGCGGGTTTTCCGGGCTGTATTGCCGTGGTCTTGGCATTGTAGTTCCTGACATTTCGCCAGCAGCTGTGGCTGGCATCTTCAGAGGTGTAGCACCAAAAGACAGAGATCTCTCAGTGTCACAGTGTGGAAAAGATGTTGGCAGGTCATTTGTATCTACTCAGGAGGGGTGGGGTTGAGCGGAGTCATCCTGTAAGAGTTTCCCACGGCGTGCAATGCTAATGGCGGGAGGCTTCACTGTATCCTGAGGAGGTTCTTTTGCATATGGATTGGTGCTTGATGTGCTAATCTTCTCTGCAGGGCTATTGTCGAGTATAGAGTGTTTTGTTAGCCTGGTGTTTTTCAGGACTGGAAACCATGCTCTGTTCATTCTTAAGGCTAACACAACACTCAGCCCAACCCCACCCCTCCTGAGTGGATATAAATGACTTGCCAACATCTTTTCCACACTGTGACACTGAGAGATCTCTGTCTTTTGGTGCTACACCTCTGAAGATGCCAGCCACAGCTGCTGGCGAAACGTCAGGAACTACAATGCCAAGACCACGGCAATACAGCCCGGAAAACCCACAACAACTAAAATTATATTTATTAGCTTTAAGAAGTGTCGTAAAGCATAAAGCACTCACACACAGGCAACAGACATAAAACAAATCTTACTCTCGGTATCTAAAAATCTAAAACTTAAGAGCTTGCTACTTTAAGCATCTGCGGTTGGCATGCAGTTATTGTTCATCTTGCCCATCTGGTGGAATGCGTGCCCTCTCCATGCCTAGATGGTCTCACCTGGGTACATGCCGAGATGGAAAGAATACAGAAGGAGTTTTTGGGGTGAGCTAAGAAGCTGTCTTTTCTCAAACTCAGTGCATCACCCGGCACTCGAGAGCCAATCAGGGCCAAACTGTTAATTAGTGTTACAGCTCTGAGAACATCCAAAGAGGACACAAAGAGGCGCTGTGAGACAGTTTTCCCAAGGTTGAGTCACTGGGGAACTCGAGAGATTACTTGCAGGTGTTAACCAGCACATTTTAAGCTAGTCCAGAGCCTGACAACACAACACTGAACCAAAGTTCAGCCATTCTTACTAGAATCCTGGCCTTAACTGGCAACTTTCATACACTGTGCCCGTTATTTTGATGCCTTGGACCACAGCTGTGTTGTTACCAAGACTGGTCTTCAGTGGAGGCTAGCTGTGAAATACATGAAAATACCAAAGGAATAACCCTGACCTGGAAAGCCCTGATTTCTGTCTCAGAAGCTAAGCAGGGTCAGCCTTGATTAGTAATTGGATGGGAGACCTCCAAGGAAGACCAGGGTTGCAGAGGCAGGCAATGGCAAACCACCTCTGAAAGTCTCCTGCCATGTGTCAGACTGTGGCTAGATAATGTCCTTCCTACAGGTTCTCCTCTACAAGCAAACAAGAGTCCATTGTTTGAATAAGGAAACTTTACTGCAGAAATGATTCATTATAGTCCACTGTCCTGAATAGGAGACTCAGGATGGTACAAGAGCATTGTTACCAATGAAGGGCAAAGCATGAGGTACAAAGTAACAGTTCCCAGCTGAACCAGCCTCCCCCCACAGTTCTCAAAACAACATCTTTCAGTCTTGGGAAGCTGGACTCTCTCAAGGCCAATCCATGGTGGAACGGTGTTAGACAAAACAATCTCTTTCGGTGAGAAGTCTGCTTGGGAACCGGTGCACCTGTGGGGAAAGCACTTAAACACTAGAAGCATTAGAAAATGGAGTCAGTACAGCTCATATACACACTGGACCTGACACCATGAAAACCCCACCAGGGGTCGCCATAAGTCAGCTGTGACTTGAGGGCACACTCTACCACCACACCAAAGGAATAAAGACCAATGGTAGCAGTACCAGAAGAATGTGGTAGAGCAAATTGGGCAAATGGACCATGTGTGTACCAAATTTTAGCTCTCTGTATATGAAGGAAATACCCTTATTGTGGTATCCTCCAGCCACAAAGATTGCTAGTCGGCGTATAGGCAGTGACACCAGCTTGAGGCAAGCTAGGATTGGGCTGGCAGACAAACCATAGTTCCAATAAACCGTGGCTGTGCTTTATTTCTGAACAGAGCTATAGAGTGTCATCGTGTTATTTTACTTTCATGATAGCTAAAAACCTGAAATGTAATACGTAGTCAGGCCAAGAGATCCTGAAAGGAATAAACAAGAGATGAGTTCCGATATGCAACTGACATCTGTGTTTGAAATCATCAGTCAAAAAGATATGATTTTATTCTGTTTAGTCCCTGGCTTTCTCCCAAAGCCATTTGTCATTTTCCTCTCCTCCATTTTATCCTCCCAACAAGCCTGCGAGGTAGGTTGGGCTGAGAGAGTGAGAGGAACCCAACAAGATTACATAGCAGAGCGAAGATCACGACATGCACCAATATTAAGGAAAATCTTTATAAAATGATTTACCGTTGGTATTTGACACCAAAGAAAATTGCGCTAGGGAATTCTAATATGTCTAATAAATGCTGGAAATGTAAAAAGCATGAAGAATCGTTGTATCACATGTGGTAGACTTGTGAGGTAGCTAGGCAGTACTGGGGGGAAATAACAGAAGCAATAAGCGAGATTTTACAATTTCAAATTAATAAGAACCCAGAACTCCTACTACTGAACTTGGGAATGGAGGATATTCCAGCACAATACAGGACGTTGTTATTTTATATGACAGCAGCGGCTAGACTTTTGTATGCGCAAAAGTGGAAAGTACAAGAAGTGCCAACTATGGAGGACTAGACTTACAAACTGCTGTACATGGCGGAAATGGACAAAATGACAAGGAAACTGAGAGATCTCGATCCAGGACAGTTTAATATGGATTGGGAGAAGCTGAAGCAATATTTGGTGAAAAATGGGAGGTGGGAGGAGAACTGTGGCAGTTTGAAAATTACTGAAATACAATAAAAGAAGAGAGAGGTGACTTTAACGGGGGGAGGGAAGTTAAAGAAGAAGTTCTAAGCAATTGTTTTATTAGATTATTATATACGGTATTAAACTATAGAGGTGTTATTTTAAGAATTATAAGGGGATAAGTTAACTAAGTATGTTTCTGGCGGATAACTATAATAGGTAAACTATATAATCAAAATAGAATGAATATAAGAAAGGTGGAAGGAAGTAAATAATACATAGAGTACAAGTTAAATTGATTGATTTATATTGAATGTATACAATGTTTATAGAAGTACTTAGAGTTATGCAGAACAGGGGACAAATTGATTGTCCCATATTGACGAGACTAGAATGAGTAAGACAGAGTATAGAGTACAAAAATCAGATAAAATGTTACATTATTAAAGAATATATGTCAGGAATGTAATACTTAGTTTGATAAGTTAAGTGGGAAAGGGAATAGAGATAGCACTGTGTTATAATAGATAAGCTTAGAAGAGAATGAAAGTATATGCTTAATAGAATAAAGTAAGTCTGAAATGAGTAAGGGAAAAAATGGACAAGGGGTTGGAAAACTGTTGGAAGTCAACAAAAGGGGGGGGAAAGGGAGGGGTTTAGAACTGGAATATTTAAAGGGAATTGATTGTAATGAGCATTATATTGATTTCTAATCCAATAAAAAAAAATTTTAAAAAAAGATTACATAGCAGAGCGGGGATTCGAACCTGGATCTCCCAGATCCTATTCTGGCACTCTAACTGCTACACCACGTTGTTGCTTATAAGAGAAGAGGGTCCAGTGGAGTTCAGAAAGCTGCTGATATGAAACCAACGTCTTAAGTTTTCCCATTTCACCTGCTGGGAGTGCATGAAATAGAACAAATGGAAATAATGAACGTCGTAAAGTTTAAATGAAAAAAACAGAATTGCACATTCCTACTATAAATAATACTTTTTTTTGCCTTATTTCAAACAATCCAGTGACCCATCAGTCTCGGGCAGTATAAATAATACTAACCGAACCTTGCCGTGACTTGCCGAGCCGATTTGAATCAGAGGAGCTCCCTTTGGCTTGAAAGGCGTCACGCCGGAAACAAATCCAGGTCAGCCTAACCGGCTGGTTAAGACGTTAATTCTTCTTGTTTCTAAGCTTCTTATGCTTTTAAAAAAAATTAAATAGAGCCCTGCTTCTCCAACGACCCCTTCAAGCCAATTGGTTTGCATCCAAGCACTGGCTCAAAACAAGAGTCACAGCTGCCGTTAGCCATCCAACACAACAGGCAACGGGAGTCTGGCAGCCAGCAACTGGAACCCTCCAAGTCAAAGTGGAGAAGCTTCTAACAAAAACCATATTGGTGGTGGGCGGAGAGGAATTCCCTTTGGAGTGGAAGAACAATGGGATATCGATCAATGAACAATGGGAAGAACAATGGGATCTCAGTTCCTGGCATTGAGGAATTCTGCCTTGGTCCACGGCCAAAAATGGAGCACGAACAGGCATCGAAAGGCTTCCAGAAGGAAAGCTTATTCCCCGAACCTCTACTGAACCTCAAGGGCCATGTAGTCCATCCAGAGAAGAAGGTGTACTTGTAAGAATTTGCATTGCCACCAAGCTGTGGTCTGGTAGCAAAAGGGAACCGGACATCAGGTCAAACAGAGTTGTGGCTGGCATCCTACTGCTCCACTGAGCATAAGCTTGCCAACTTCCAGGTGGAGCCTGGAGATCTCCTGCAACTATACCTGATCTCCAAATGACAGAGATCAGTTCCCCTGGGGAAAATGGCTGTTTTGGAGGGTGGACTCGGTGGCATTGTACCCTCCCCTCCCCGGCTCTATGCCAAAATTTCCAGGAATTGCCCAACCCAGGGTTGGCAACTGGCTGTAGAGATGGCTACAAGTATGGGTGGCTTTAAAAGAGGGCTGGGCAGATTCAGGGAGAAGAGCTCCATCAATGGACCCTACTGGCCACGGTGACTAAAGAGAATCTCCACAGTATGAGGCAACATACCTCTGAATTCCAGTGCTTGGAGGCCGGAGCAGGGGACAGCCTCTATGCCCTGTTCGTTTGGCCCACCAGGGCATCTGGTTGGCCACTGTGTGAGATAGGGCACTGGTCTTAATGGACCCCCAGTCTGATCCAGCAAGGGGCTTCCCATCTATTGCATTTTCACCCACCCTTCTTCCATTGAGCTCAGGGTCGCTTAGGCAGTTCTTACCTTTTCTATTTTATTCTTGCAACTGCTCTGTGTGGCAGGTGATAAAGAGAGTGAGTGAGTGGCCTGAGGGTGCCACGTGAACTTTCAGGGCATAGTCTCATCCGCCACTCCAACTGCTACCATACGCTGTCTCTATTTTTGTGTATCTATCTCTGAAGACCAGGTTCGTTCCCAGAAGATCCAGAGGAGTTAGCTGTGTTAGCCTGTAGTTGCAAAATAGTAAAGAGTCCGGTAGCACCTTTAAGACTAAACAACTTTATTGTAGCATAATCTTTCAAGAACCACAGCTGTCTTTGACAGATGCATCGCAAGCTTTTGAGAACCGCAGCTCTCTTCATAAGCTGCATCATCAGCTTTCAAGAACTGCAGCTCTCTTCATCAGATGCATCCTCAGCTTTCGAGAACCACAGCTCTCTTCATCAGGTTCTCAAAAGCTGATGCTGATGCTGATGGAGAGAGTGGTGGTTCTCGAAAGCTTATGCGACAATAAAGTTGGTTAGTCTTAAAGGTGCTACTGGACTCTTTACTATTTTCCCCTCAGAAGGTTACCAGCCACCCAACTTATCTTTTAGGTACCAGATGAAAATGTGTTTATTCTCTCAGCATTTTACGTTATTTAACTCTTGACTGGCTTCCCTCCTTCCCCAGTATGAGCAGAAGTCCCATACATTGCCCCAAAGAACTGATCTGAATCCACAACTGTTTTCCGCCAGCCATAAGCACTTCCCCCAGTACAATGGAATTTTCCTGCCTGCCTCCACCCACTGCAGACAACTGAGAGCCAAGCTACAAGTGACGCCTTACACCGGTTGGACGCTTGTCAGCTTCCCTCAAGTTTTGATGGGAAATGTAGGCATCCTGGTTTTACAGCTTGGCTCTCCATTACAGCTGCAAGACCAGGATGCCTACATTTCCCATCAAAACTTGAGGGAAGCCGACTAGTGTCCAACCTGTGTAAGGCGTCACTTGTAGTTTGGCTCTGAGCTGCATGAAATGTTGCTTCTGGGGACAGGAGCCCCTTGGGAACATCCCAAGGAGACAATTAGGGGTTTGCAGTGTTTGTGTGTGTGTGGGAAACTGGCAAAAGTCCACCTTCCACTGAGACAAATATGACCTTGGGATTCAGCCCAAAGAGTTGGGGGGAAAGAGGAGGAAATGGGATCCTTACCCTCCAACCTCCCAGTGATAGACCATAAAATCTGGTGATAAATTTTTGTACTTTTGTACTTTGTACAAGATCAGGATAGCCTGACCTTACCAGATCTCAGAAGCAAACCAGCGTCAGCCCTGTTTAATACCCGGATGGGAGACCACCGAGGAAGTCCACGGTTGCTACACAGAGGCAGGCCAAGGAAAACCAGCCCTGCGGTCTATTTCCTTGAAAACCCTACTGGGTTGCCATAAGTAACCTGTGACTTGATGGCCCTTTCCACCACCTCTGCTTAATTCTAGCTCTTGCCCCGTGACTTCAGTAGCTCTCTGGAACTGATCAGAAAGGCTAAGACATTAGAGAGCCTAAATTCCTTTTCCGATTCTGGCAAACTAGAATTTATGCTGTCAGACGTGGATCCCCTTGCTTCCAACAAGATGGCACTTTTTGCTTTAGCCGTTAGGAAAATTAGAGCAAATGTGGTCCTTACAGAATCATCCAGATGAAATGAAATGTAACCTTTGAGTCTGGATGTAAATTTCCAGAGATGAATGTAATTTCAGAAATGTTAAAATCCTAGAGCTGTAAATATGGTTTTAACTTGTAAACGTCACAAGTAAATGTGTCTGTCTACTGAAAGAGAACTTTGGCTTGGAGCACTGCAATCTGATCGGATAATGCTGGAGTCATCCTACTTCTGGCGTGACCCTTTCTTCTCAAATGAGAGGGGGATCCTGGAGGCATTTCTTGGCATTCTAGATACCTCTTCATCACCCCACTTAAACTTGTTTTACCTCTGCAATGAGCTACTCGATCAAGACACCACCTGGCGTGCCCTAGAGTGTTAGATAGAATTGCTTTGTCTCTTCCCAGATGGCCCTTGGCCAAGATTCTCCAAGATTCTCCAGCAGGTTGGCTTTTCTAGCCCCGTCTCCAAGACAAGACAGGATCCGAGCCAACAGAAATGGAACTGACTAGTCCATGAACTCCTGCTTAGGCACAACTTGCAGATAATTAACGGTTGTAATCCAGGAGCACTTGAGCGTTACAGGATTCTTTGTTGGGCCAAAAGCGTGCTTGAGAAACGGGGGGTTGTAAAAGCACCCCCGGAGTATCCATTTCATGGTTCTACAGTCACTCTCAGCCCGGCTAGCGCAAGGTTTGTTTAAATAATTTATCGCCATTCATAAATTCTCTCCATCTTTGGTTGTTGCTGCCTGTTATTCAACTTGTATTTTGTCTTGGCTAAAGCTTGAAGACGAGTGACTTGGCTACTCAAACAGTCTATGATTCATCTGTGCTCTGGAATGCGGTTTCCAAATGTTTTGCTTAAATGCAACCTGTTTGGTCTCCTTAACTCTTCTGACCTGGACCGAAAAAGAAACCCAGTTCACTGTGTACAGAAAAACTATTCTACTTTTGAGCTGTCTGGACTTCTGTGAGAGGTCCAGAGGAGTTAGCCGTGTTAGTCTGTAGTTGCAAAATAGTTAAGAGTCCAGTAGCACCTTTAAGACTAACCAACTTTACTGTAGCATAAGCTTTCGAGAACCACAGCTCTCTTCGTCAGATGCATTGTCAGCTTTCGAGAACCACAGCTCTCTTTATCAGATTCTCAAAAGCTGACAATGCATCTGATGAAGAGAGCTGTGGTTCTCGAAAGCGTATGCTACACTAAAGTTGGTTAGTCTTAAAGGTGCTACTGGACTCAGCGTTCACCTGTGATATTTTTTCCCTTCTCTCTCTCTCTCTCTCTCTCACTCAGGCCAGTTCTATACATATAATAGAATGAGGAGTAGCATTCTGAGGGTAGTAAAGTTCAAATGGATGGATCGCATTTTGGAATGCACAAAATAATCCTTTTTCAAAAAAACCATAGTATTGTAAGCTACTTCGAGGTCCCCAACAGGGAGAAAGGCAGAATATAAATAAATAAATAAGATGTATTGTCGAAGGCTTTCACGGCCGGAGAACGATGGTTGTTGTGGGTTTTCCGGGCTGTATTGCCGTGGTCTTGACCACGGCAATACAGCCGTGGTCAAGACCACGGCAATACAGCCCGGAAAACCCACAACAACCATAAATAAATAAGATCTACTCCATCACGGAGAGTTTGTAGCACACTCCTCTCCCTGCTGGGCTAGATTTCTACTTGCAGGGAGTTCTCAATGTAAGGAAACCTTCCCAAATGTGGTGCTCTACACACAGTCTGTGCTTTATGATATCTCCTCTGAAGTTTGCTACCTATTCTACCATATGTGCTGGCTCAGCCAATTTTTCTTTCTTGACGTGGAAGTTCTGGTAAAGGGAAGTCTAGCAAGGGCTGTGTGGTTGTATTTCCATACAATGAAGGGAAGAGGGCTGTAGCTTAGAGGAAGACAATCTGCTTTGCCTGTAGAAGGTACCAGGTTCAGTCGCCGGCATCTTCCACTAAAAGAAGCAGGTGGGAGATGCGAAAGACCTCCACCTGAGACCCTGGAGACGACTCTTGAGTAAACAATACTGACCTTTATGGACCAAGGCAGATTCTTGGGGTGTAGCTTGGCCAAGTATAACACCAAGAAAAATGAACGAATGTGATGTCCAGACCTTTTGAAGCTACCAACAGAAGGATGCTTTAATAAAGAATGAAATTCAGTCGGCTGAATAGTAAATACGTTTTACACAAACCTGTCAGGGCGAGGGGAGGGGAGGGGCGACCTGTTGTAAATGTCCCGCTGCCCGGCGTGTCAGCTGCAGTTCCTAATTCAAGGAGTTTGTCAAACTGTTTGCATTTCAGAACTTCCTTTAAATTATCTTGGATGGTCCGGAGGGAGAAATAGCGCTGAAGGCCGTGGGAATAAGACTGTGGTTTCCTTCTTAGCGGAGCCCGGAGGTATCTCCTTGTGCAAGAGTTATGGCCATGAAGGATTTAAGGGGCGACTTCTTTAAATGGGGTGGGGGGAAGCTATCACCGGGTAGGCTGAAAGATTTCGTGAAGAACGGACAGTTTATTAATGACGCTGACATAACTGCTGGATGAGAACTGGCTTGCATTGCCCCCGTTCCAATTTTTGTCCAGCCCAGTTGTTAAACTTGATCTAAGCGATGAAATAATAAACCCAGGGAACGTCTCGCCTCTGGACAGCTATTTGATTGGGGAAAGAAGAAAACTGAACCCTCTTGAGGCCAGATGAAATCTTGCCGGGTATAAAGCCAGACCGAGACCCTGTCGGCCAATGTGGGATTAGGAATGATTTGGACTTTCTCATCCCCGATTCCTGGACCCCAAATCCCTGCTTCAATTTCACATCTCCCTTGTGTTTCTGGAGCCTGGTATTCTTTATTCTTACGGTGTTATCTGTTCTCTTGTTCTGAACGTTTCCTGTTCGGGACATACATATGCTTTATATTTTCTGCGTCAGCAGATTGACATGGTATGTTGTACGTATGTACGTAAACTGGGAACCCATGGAATTTGTGATACTCTGAGCAATTTGAGCGGGTTGATTTAACACGTGCACACACACACACAAACACATTCCTTTAACTGGCTCTCAGAGCCGAACCACAAGAGACGAGTTTCACGCATCGGGTTGGCACAAGTTTACCTGGGAAGTGTAGGAGACCTTCTGCTCTCTATGAGAGCTGCCTGCCAGCTTCAGGCTCCCCTCGCTTGCTGAAGAGCCAGAGGAAGCCAGCAGCAGCATACTTCTTCCAGGCACAAACCCGCTGGATGTGAGGGCCCCCCAAGACTGTTTGGGGTGGGCAGCTGCTGCTCTCTCCCAGGGCGCCCTGTGTCTGGCGGGCTGCCTGTCCATCCCCGAGGAGCTGCTCTGGAGACAGCCGCTGTGTCGGTAACGCTCCAGCCGAGGGGTCTGCTGCTGCTGCTCTGACATGCCCTCAATTCGCCGACTGGGTCCTGGGTGAGTGAAAGGGTGGGCATTGCCACCTGCTCCATGCCTGATGTCAGCTGGGTGAAGGGGGGCAGGCATCGCCTCCCGCTCCACACCTGATCCCAGCCAAGTGAAGGGAGGTGGGCATTGCCTCCTGATCCAGGCCTGGGCTTCTCACCATGGTGGCACCCTCTGGAGGTGCACCAGGATAAGAGGCAAGTTGTCAATACGGCTTGCCTTTTATATAATAGGATTCCCCCCCTCCCCCCCTACATACATAGGAAGTGTCTTGAGTAGGCAGATGGGTTTGGTAAGCCAGAGGATTTTGGGGGTGCAAAGGACGTAATGGGGGGAGGTTATGGGGGACAACAAACCTGTACAGCAAAAATTGATAATTCTAGGGAGCTGTCAACCTTGTCACAGGGGCTGTGGCTTAATGGCAGTGCCAGTACTTTGCATGCAGAAATGTTTGGGTTCAGTTTCCAGCACCTCCATTTAAAAGATCTTGGAGAACAAGTGATGGGAAAGACCTCTAACTAAAGACCCTGGCTGCTGACAGACAATTTAGGGTTGCCAGGTCCAGATTGGGAAATTCCTGGAGATTTTGGGGGTGGAGCCTGGAGAGGGTGGAGTTTGGGGAGGGGAGGGGCCTCAGAATTGTATAAAGCCGTAGAGTCCATCCTCCAAAGCAGCCATTTTCTCTAGGAGAACTGATCTCTGCTGCCTGGAGATCAGTTGTAATTCTGGGAGATTTCCATCCACAACCTGGAGACTGGCAACCATAGTCAGATTAAAGGTAAACATAGTCCCCTGTGCAAGCACCAAGTCATTATTGACCCATGGAGGGATGTCGCATCACAACGTTTTCTTGGCAGACTATTTACAGGGTGGTTTGCCATTCCCTTCCCCAGTCATCTACACTTTACGCCCAGGAAACTGGGTACTCACTTTACCGACCTCGGAAGGATGGAAGGCTGAGTCAACCTTGAGCCGGCTATCTGGACCCGGCTTCCGCCAGGATCGAACTCAGGTCGTGAGCAGACCTTGGGCCGCAGTACTGCAGCTTACCACTCTGCGCCACGGGGCAGTGCTAAACTAGATGAGGCAAATAGACTAGGGCCGTTTCCAGACGGCTTACCTGCAGCCGCTCCATGCCGCAACGTCGCGGATCGTGCCGGGGAAAACGCGAAATATCGCGTTTTCTCGCGCGAGTTTTGCGCGACATCGCGCAAAACTCGCGCGAGAAAACGTGATATTTCGCGTTTTCCCCGGCACTATCCGCGACATTGCGGCATGGAGCGGCTGCAGGTAAGCCGTCTGGAAACGGCCTAGATGAGGCCATTTTATCTACAAGCCATATGAATCTACTTTACATGGAGTCAGACCATGTAAAGCAGATTCGTATGACTTGTAGATAAAATGGCCACGTCTCTGTTCGTACTTCTGCATTCCTGGGCGCATCTTTCCATCCTGCCCCAAACAGGAATTGATATTTCACTTTAAATGGTGTTTTGTACTCAATTTTGGTTGCTGTAAGTGACTTCGATTTGCCAGCTTTTGACTGGCCAGCAGGATAAAAAAACAAATAGCGGGGAAAATGTATTTTTCCAACGAGGGAAGAATTGGCTGTGGCGAGTTTATCAGCAACACAGCGGTTTCCGTTTATTTCCTTTTTGGTGAAATTATGGACCTCGGCGCTGATTTCTCCGTTTGGACTGGAGTGGAGAGAGATTAATTGCCATTGCTGGAGCTACTGAATCTTTTGATTTATGAAGCCCCGTTCTGCTTATTTTCACGTTCATTATTTTTTCCTGCTTCTATAAAAGTCTTGTGTAATATTAATAACAACAAACCCTATACTGCTATTCCTTATTATAGCCACCATCCTGTCTCACACAGTGGCCAATCGATTATTCTGGAGGGCCAGCAATGGGGCACCGAGGCCAAGACCTTCCCTCGATGCTGTCTCCCAGGTTTTTGGTTTCTCTCTATAAATCTATCTTACCTCCTTTTATAGCCATTTGCACCCATGACCAAGAAAGTTGGCCATCAATGCAAGATGGTTACTTTTGAGGCTGAGTAGAATTTTTGGTTGTAAAAGGGGAGGGGTTTGGAACGGTATCCCAAATTATTATTAATAACAACAACATTTGATTTATGTACCACCCTTCAGGACAAATTAACGCCCACTCAGAGTGGTTTACAAAATATGTTATTATTATCCCCACAACAATCACCCCGTGAGGAGGGTGGGGCTGAGAGAGCTCTAAAAGAGCTGGGACTGACCCAAAGTCACCCAATAATAATAATATTAATAACAACATTCGATTTATATACTGCCCTTCAGGACAACTTAACACCCACTCAGAGCGGTTCACAAAGTATGTCATGATTACCCCCACAACAATCACCCTGTGAGGTGGGTGGGACTGAGAGAGCTCTGAGAGAGCTGTGACTGACCCAAGGCCACCCAGCTGGCTTCAAGCGGAGGAGTGGGGAACCAAACCCGGCTCTCCAGATTAGAATCCTGCCGCTCTTAACCACTACACTAAATGCAGCTCGATCCAATCCACTGCTGCAGCCCCGTCCAAATTCTCCCAGCTAGGCCACCTGCAAAATATACAGCAATTTGTTTTTTACAGTTCTCCGGGATGAGATTTCTTTGCTTCGAATGTCAGGACTGGTATCAATTTCCCATCAGCCGTTTCCGGCCCTGAAGTGTCAACTTTATACAGCCAGAACAGCACCGGAATGCTTCGACACCATTTGCAACTGAAATTGTGAGCCAAGGGTTTCTTGCGTTTCGAAGGTTTCTTTGACCCGGCAGAAGATTGACGCCGGCTGCCTTTTCGGCTTCAGAAAAAGTGCGGATGTTCTGATCTTGCAAACTGGACAGATCTGTTGGGAGTCAGATTTGTGCAAGATCAAAGGCAATGTTTATTTTCTGCTTTAAGGGCTGGAGTTTGTGGGGGGCAGGTAGGGTTGCCAGATCCCTGTACCCCTTCCAGCAAGCGGGGAGACCTGGCACTCACCTTCTTATTCTCCCTACATGCACGCGTGCTCCCAGCGTGGCATGATGATATTTCCAGGAGTGACGCCATTGCACAGGCCCTGGGAACACACCTGGGCTTCACACTGGGCGGATTCTTAAATAATCAGGCCATTTGGGGCCCAAATCAGCCAGGTGTGAAGCATGTGAGCGCTCCTGGGGCTTGTGCGATGATGCCACTCCTGGAAGTGATGTCGTTGCATTGCGCCATGCCGGGGGCATGCCTGGGAGGCCTGTTTCCCCTCCAGCAGGTGAATGGTGGTGGAGGAGGCAGAGTAGGGGTGCTAGGTCCCTATATCCTCCCTCTGGGAGGTGGAGGGACCTGCCCCTTACCTTGTGTCAGCAGCGTGGTTCTCCTTCACGCTTCTCCCAGAAGTGATGTTGTTGTGCCAGCTGCATGAGTGGTCCCGCACTTTGTGCCGGGCCAATTCTGCCTGTTTCTGGCCGAAATCGGCCCCAAATGAAGCGTGGGAGTGCTCCTGTGGCTGGTGCAATGAGGTTACTTAATAATAATAATAATGTTCAATTTATATACCGCCCTTCAGGACAACTTAACGCCCACTCAGAACAGTTTACTAAGCATGTTGTTATTATCCCCACAACAATCACCCTGCGAGGTGGGTGGGGCTGAGAGAGCTCTGAGAGAGCTGTGACTGACCCAAGGTCACCCAAACTGGCTTCACGTGGAGGAGTAGGGAATCAAACCTGGTTCTCCAGATTAGAGTCCTGCCGCTCTTAACCACTACACCAAACTGGCTCTACTGGGAGTGATGCGCCTGTTGAGAGTGTGCATGCAGTGCGAGTTTCTGGGGTGCTTGCTGGTGGCGTGCAACCTCTGGGAGATTGCCACCTCCCACTGATCGCTGGCTGGTCGGAGGGCAAGGAGGCAAACCCCCGGGAGTTTGCTTGCCACCAGTGGGCACCTGGGAACACTAGGGCAGAGGATGGGAACAGGGGATCCCCCTCACTGTGAGACTTGGCAGCCCGAAGGACAGGGCTTAGGGAGGGGAAGGGCCTGAGCTTAGGGTCAAGCCTGGCAACCAGTATTTGTGTATGGGGGTGGGGTTGCCAGCCTCCAGGTGGTGACTGGAGATCTCCCGGAACTACAACTGATCTGCAGGCCACAGAGATCAGTTCGCCTGGAGAAAATGGCTGCTTTGGAGGGTGGACTCTACAGCATTATACCTCGCTATGGTTCTTTCCCTCCCCAAACCCTGCCTTTTCCAGGCTTCACCCCCCCCCAAACCTCCAGGGATTTTCCAGCTTGGAGCTGGCAACCCTGCTGTGGGGGGTGGGGGATAAAAATAAATAAAAATAAGCCTGTGACCTAATCATTGGCATATCCCTTGTGAGGTACAGCTCAGATGTGACAATTCGTAGCTCTAGCAATTGAAGAACTCCATAGTAGAACTCTATCGATTTACCACAGATTTTCTGCGAATTCCTAGAGCTACCATTGTAACTTCTGAATTGTACCCTGGAAGTGGCCTTTTAGCAACTAGGCCAGAGCTGTATTTTTATTTGTTTTTCTCCCACCGCTGTTCGGAGCAGTGATGGGCAACAGAAAAAATTATCAGGAGTTGCCCAACATAATAGGGTTGCCAGCTCCTGGTTGGGCAATTCCTGGAGATGTTGAGGGTGAAGCCTGGGCAGGGTGGGCGTGCTCCTGATAGTGATGTGATGACATCGCTTCTGGGAAGTGACATCATCATGTCACTTCCCAGAAGTGCTTTACATGGGGCCAGTCAGCCCGTTGGGGGCCAAAATTGCCGCCTGTGAAGCAAAAGAGTATGCCCGCTGGTGGCGCAATGATGTCACTTGAGGAAGTGACATTATTGTGCACCACTGGGAGCATGCCTGCTGCATGCTTGTGCGGGTTGCCTGCTAGTAGTGGTGGATCACCAAGGGGTGAGGGTTTGCCACCTCCCACCAATTGCAAGTGATCAGCAATGGGGCAAACTGACAGGCTACTAAGCCAGGAATATGGGTACATTCACACCCATTTCCCTGGTCTCCTTGACAGGTTTATGGCAATTTCTACAGTTACCCTTTGTCACTTCCAGGTTATCCCCAGAAGTGACATAGGAATGTGTTTTAAATTTCTCCCGCCACGGCTTTCCAGTGGGAGTCTTCTTGCCCTAATGGAAGGCCTGGGAAGCCTAACTCTAACCTTTACAGCCACTACCTCTTGTAATGACCTCCCGTATCAACGGGACCGCCTCTCCCCATATGTGCTCAGGAGGACGCTCCGATCAGGAGATAAAAATTATTGGTGATCCCCAATCCCAGGGAGGCCCGCCTGGCCTCGGGCAGAGCCAGGGCCTTCTCGGTCCTGGCTCCGACCTGGTGAAACTATCTATCTAGTGAGACCAGGTCCTGGCAAGATTTACTATCTTTCCTCCAGGCCTGTAAGACGGAGATGTTCCACCAGGTATATGGTTGAGGTCGGCTGGGCCTCTGCCGGCCTGGTAGAGGAGAAGTGAAGATGTGAGTCCCCCCTAGTCACCCACCATCTAGCTTTCTCGATTGGCGGACTGATTGCCTCCAACTAGTGAATGTGATTGCTGCTATCTTGTATTACACTTGTTTTACACTTATACTGCACTGTTTCGATACTGTTATTTTAAATTACTTTTAGGATGTAAATTATATAGAATGTGTTTACTTAATGTAAATCCGCCCTGAGCCTGCTTTGCGGGGAGGACGGACTAAAAATCTAAAGTAAGTAAATAAATAAATTTTCTTAATTTCTTCAGACCTTGTAAATGGGAAAATGCCGATGGATTTTGTTTATGAAGGCCATTAGGTGGCGCAGTCCTCCTAGCAATTGCTTCAGGGACACACCAAAGTTCTCAAGAAGACCCTGACTTGCATAGGTCCCCAATGAAAAAATTCATCTTCTGTTTCTCTGGTGTTCTCATCTTCTCTCCCCGAGTTCCTAATCCCAAATCCCGAAATCTGAAGGCATCTTTAACTGAAAATGCACATTCGAAACAACAAAATCTGGGCTATGAACATAAAAACGAATGTTTGTGAAGGTAGTAGAAGCTGGTGAACTCGAAAATGCACTCGCTGCTTGGTGGCATTTTAGCTGGTCCTAAGAAAAGGAGTTTTTCTTTCTTTTTGGATTTCCCCCCAATACATTTCACATTATGTACTTGAGAATAGTTCCTTGAAGTTTAATTTTAGATCAAAACGGGTGACGTATCTAGTCCAGACTTTCTAGCTCTGTATAGAAATGTGTAGTAGTTTTGTAGCTGTGTATGTGTGTGTATATAATTTTAATTACTTAGTATTTTTAGTTGAATGGCATACAAATGTCGTGATGGCTGAAGTTTTTTTTTTAAAAAATTTTATTTTTCAGTGTACTACACAACACTACAATAACACTACACAAGACTACCACAAGGGAAGGGAAAAGATGAAGAAAAAGGGAAGGGGCGGGGAAAAAGGGACAACAAGGGAAGGATAACCTACAATCAACACTACACTTCAATGTTTTCCCTTCATACTGCCATAATAAAAAAATAGCTCAATAAGATAATGATGGGGTGGTTAATCATACAGAATACACATTTCAAATTCTAATTAAACTTTCCTCCCCCTTCTGGGTCCCGGACGCAATTCTCTCTGTGCAACCGCAGCTGCGGTGCTCTTCTCCTCCCCCCCCTCAGGCTTCTCCTTTTCTTCGTTCTTGGTGCACTGGAATTCCGGGTTTTTATCCTCAAAATCCTTTAGTTGACCTTCTGATAGTATCTTATAGGCTTGATCTTTATGTGACGGCTGAAGTTTGATGGTAGAGCTTTCCATTGCTGCTTCTGGTGGTGGCCTCTTTGTGGTTGCACCCCCCATGCTGGGTCAGAATTCCAAAGGGGCTCGCAGGGTCAAAAAGGTTGGGGACCCCTGGGTAAGAGTGGTGGGCTAAGACAAGGAACAGCCAGGTCTGAAAACTTGCTCTGCCACGAAACTGCTCGATGACCTTCAGCCTGTCCCATTTTCTCAGCTTGCTCTGCAGGGTTGTTGTGTGGGTAAAATGGAGGAGGAAAGAACTGGAAAGGGTGGGGTTTAACATGTGATAATAGCTGTCAGTCAGAGAAGACAACGTCAGACCTAGAAAGCCCAGTCTGACTGAGTATGGCAGCTTCATGCACAAATTTACTGGCTCGGTTGATTTAAAATAAAGCACTCCCCCATTGTAGAGTTGCCAGGGAATTCCTGGAGATATTGTGGGTGCAACCTAGAGTGGATGGGGTTTGGGGAGGGGAGGGGCCTCAGTGGGGTATAATGCCATAGAGTTTACCCTCCAAAATAGCCATTTTCTTGAGGGGAATGGATCTCTGTTGCCTGGAGATCAGTTGTAATTCTGGGAGATCTCCAGTCACCACCGGGAGGATGGGGGGAAACTAGAGCTCTCATTAGGCTGTGTGAAAACATGCATGCGTGAGACAGCCAATTGCACTGTACTGCACTGTATGACCATGCAAAAAAATATCGTAACTAACTGGCTCAAATTACTTATGAACAAATTCTGAAAAACTGGCTCCCTGTTCAAAACTGGTGAACAGAACATGAGGCAAACTGGCTGGCAACACTACCCTCGTGCCTGTGTTAGCAGGCATTCCCAGTTCCAGCAGTGGTTTATGGTGTGAAATGGGCAATTGATTTTTGGATTTTCTTTGGGAATCTGGCCGTGCAATATGCATGCGATGCACCCTCTGTCATCTGGAGATCAGTTGTAATTCCTGAGATCTCCAGGATCCACTTGAAGATTTGCAACCCTAAAAATGGGGAGCTAAAGCCTCTCCCCAGCTCTGGAGTTCATTCTGTTGCTATCTTGAAGGAGGGGTATGTGGCCAGGCCAGAAAAACTGCTCTTTCCTCCCCTCCCTCCCTTGAGAAAATTGGCTCAGGAGCAGCACTAAATATAACAATCTCTATTATATAAATAATGCCTTGAATCTTTTAAGCCTCATGCATGAAAACGCACCCTTTTGAACATTGTGTAAGGTTCTGCCAGGTAGATATCAATAACTTCACTATATAAGTCCAGAACTGCATAAGTTAAAGCTCTATTGATAACCTACGAGTTCAGCAATCTATTAGAGAGTCGTTGCCAGGAACGATATTCTATGCCAACGCCTCAAATCTATATTGAAGTCAAGTACCTCCCTAGCTGCCAGCCTAGCCCAGGTTCCTACTTGCCCTCCCCAATAGCTATTGTATATGTAAATAAAAACAAAGTGAAGCAACTAATTTTGAGAGCAAAGAAGAAGTTTCATTTGTATTAAATTTTTCTTTATTTAAACTACACACCACAACACAATAAACAACAAACACAGAGAACAAGAAAAAACACACTATTCTAAACATAACACACTAACAATACATATATCTATAAAATTATAAAAATGTCCCTTCTTGTTTAGCACATTTCCAACATACATTTGACGCCCCCTCATACATTCTAGCCAATTTTTCAGGAGTCATATACCAATGGTACATCATTTTGTAAAAATTTTCTTTAACACTGGAGCTTAATGTAAATTTCAGCCCTCTTGTCCACGTATTTTCCTATTGCTCCATTAATATATCATGTCCACAATTTTTCGCCCATTTAATCATACGTTCTTTTACTTGTTCTTCCTCCGTCTCAAACCTCAACAAAAGTTTATACATTTTAGAAATAACGTGTTCATCATTTGTACAAAGGGCTATTTCAAATTTAGATTTCTCAAAGTCATAATGACTCTTGCCTAGTTTAAATCTCTCCAAAATTTACATATATGGAAACCACTGACAGGCGTGCCCTTCTGCTGCTAAGTCCTCTCTTGATTTGATTTTAACTTGGTCCTGAGAGAATTCCAATAAATCCTGATATTTTGGAGCAAAGAGGATGTTTTAGAAAGTTCAGGAGTTCCAAGGTTATGTATCCATGACAATACTAATTCTTGCAACCATCCTGTCTGATTGGGGCTCAGCCACCCCAAGAGGATGCTCCGGATCTTAGTGGTTCCCAGTTTTTCATATTTCAGCAAATGCAATGTGCCAGCTTCTAGAAGTTATATCTCTGCATGGGGTACAGATTAAAGATGCTGCGAAAGTAGCAGCGAACATGTTTGAGAGGTGACTGCCTTTTTACTCTTCAGCCCTCACACAGACAACTTTCATATTTCAAGAGGACTTAGCCGTGTTAGTCTGTAGTTGCAAAATAGTAGAGTCCAGTAGCACCTTTAAGACTAACCAATTTTATTGTAGCATAAGCTTTCGAGAACCACAGCTCTCTTCTGACGATGCATCTGACCAAGAGAGCTGTGGTTCTCAAAAGCTTATGCTGCAATAAAGTTGGTTAGTCTTAAAGGTGCTACTGGACTCTTTACTATTTCATATTTCAAGTGGTTCTCCTTTTCATATGAATAACATGTCTTTTTGTTCCTTTATGAACACATGCGATGTTTGTCCACTCCAAGGTTTCTTTGGGAAGGGGCTTTCGTTTTTAAGCTTTTAAATAAAGACTGGTTACAACAGGAACATCAAGTTTCATTTTTAAAATGCTAGGAGGAACCAACTATTCGCTTTTAGAAGGTTAGAAAAAAAGATGGCTAGGGGGTAGGGGTGGGGAGGAGATGATAGGGATTTTTAAAATTAGGCATGAGGCACAGAGAGGGACTAGAGAGTATTTTTTTCTCCTTCCACTCAAATACTAGAACTCAAGGCCAGCCAATGAAGTTGATGGGCGCTAGATTCAGGATGGACAAAAGGAAACACTTCTTTACTCAAGGGATTAAGATGCTGCCAAAGGATGTAGTCATGATGGCTAGAAGCATAGACAACTTTGATAGGAAGTTAGGCAGATTCATGGAGGGTAGGTCTATCAGTGGTGGGGAAGCCTTGGCTTTTAAGCCCTGCTAGCTGGTCCTTCAAAGCAGCTGTTTGGCTGTTGTGTGGAATTAGGGTTGCCAGTCTCCCACTGGGGGTGGGGGATCCCCCACTCCCACCCTCCACCCCTGCCCCTGCTCCCTGGCCAGCGGGGGAGGCACAAGCCTCATCAGCGCGCTTCTGGGCGGCACTCCCACCACACACTCCCGTAGGCTGAAATGGGCCTGAAATGGCCAGGATCGGGCCTGAATTGACCTGGGTTCCAGGCCGATTCAGGCCCGCTCCTGGCCATTTCGGGCCTGTTTCAGCCCGATTCGGGCCCAAAATGGCCAAGATTGGGCCACTGCCTGGCGGGGGAGTGCTCCTCTGCATGGCAGTGGCCCGTTCCAGGCGGATTTGGGCCTGATCCTGGCTGATTCGGGCCTGATCTTGACTGTTTCGGGCCCATTTCGGCCCAATTCAGGACCAAAACAGCCAGGATTGGGCCCCCCGCAGGGCGCAGGACCACTCCTGGGGGCAGCCACAGCTTGCATGATGACATCACTTCCCAGAAGTGATCTCCAGCCACCATGTGGAGTCTGGCAACCCTAGCCTGAGCAGTTTCCAAACTGAACCTTGGAAGTCCAAGGTGGTGCCAAGGAATCTAAACTTGCTCTCTTGGTGCTTGGCCAATTACAACCCATTTTGTGCCAGTTTTATTCCCCAAAGAGGAAATTGAAATTGTTCAAGATTTCCTATTCCTTGGCTCAATCATCAACCAAAAGGGAGACTGCAATGAAGAAATCAGAAGAAAATTAAGACTTGGGAGAGCAGCTGTGAGGGAGCTAGAGAAGATCCTTAAAGATAAAGATGTCTCTCTGGGAACCAAGATCAAGATAATCCAAACTATGGTATTCCCCATTACGATGTATGTACGATGTGACAGTTGGACAGTGAAGAAAGCTGACAGGAAGAAAACAAATTCATTTGAAATGTGGTGCTGGAGGAGAGTTTTGCGGATACCATAGACATCCGAAAAGACAGGTAAGTTGTTCTAGATCAAATCAAGCCTGAATTCTCCCTAGAAGCTAAAATGACAAAACTGAGGCTATCGTACTTTGGTCACATCATGAGAAGACGAGACTCTCTGGAAAAGTCAATAATGCTAGGAAAAGTGGAAGGCAATAGGAAAAGAGGAAGACCTAAAACGAGATGGCTTAACTCAATAAAAGAAGCCACGTCCTCCAGTTTGCAGGACCTGAGCAAGTCTGTTAATGATAGGACATGTTGGAGGTCTTTCATTCATAGGGTCACCATAGATCGGAGGCAACGTGACAGCACATAACACACACACACACACACACACACACAGTTTTCCAGCACCAACCCCCTTCCGCAGATAGTCACTGCATTTTCTTTCTGCTCTCAGGCCAAAAAAATGGCCTCAGAGTTCCATCCAGGTAGACCGTAATCTGCCTGAATTCACCCCGAGGTGTCAAATCTGCAGCCAGCGGTCTCCACTCCCTTACCACGAATGTCAGTCTTATCCCAGCATCCTTCTCTCGCGCAAAAGCGTTCCATGGCTCTGCGATCGGAATCTCTCTTTCTTTCCTCCCCCCTTCCCCGGCAATTAGTGGTGTTTGTCTGAGGAAACTCATAATTCTTCACTTCCAAATGATTTATGAGTTTTCCCCAAGTTCCGGCTTTGGCTGGAAGCAGACAGGTTTCCCAGGCAAATTTCCAGTCAGTCGTTCCTTGCTGGGCGGGTGGGGGAAACGGGGGGCTTAGGAGGCCACCTCTCCTCTCCCCCATCTGACAGCCTGGTCTACAGCCCAGATAAGCCCAAATCACTAAACTCTGAGCCGATTTATTGCTGTTGAAGTGAGGGGGACGGGATTGACTGAAATCCAAGTTCGAGGCTTGGTGAAATTGGGGGTCGGGTCGTGAGAAAGCCCAGGAAATGTGAAACGCTCCTCCGCTGGTGAAAGATAGAGTCAGAATCTTCTAAATCTTCTAAATAAATAGATGTGTTTTCTTTTTAAAAAAATTAAGAAGTGTTGCATGGTGTCATATTAGGGAAACATAGCGGATAAACAGCCTTCAGAACAGAGCAGATGTTGGTTTGGGGAGCCAATAATGTATTTACTTATTTTGCAGTAGAAAGAGCAAGAGTCTAGTAGCACCTATAAGACTGTCACAATTTGTGGTGCGATATGAGCTTTTGTGAGTCACAGCTCACTCCTTCAGATAGTATCATGAAAGCTAGACTCACAAAAGCTCATATCTTACTACAAATTGTGTTAGTCTTACAGGTGCTACAAGACTCTTGCTCTTTTCTATTGCTACAGACAGACTAACATGGCTACTCATCTTGATTTATTTTGCAAGGTTGTCCCAGTCTGGTTTGTTGCCCAAGAAGCCACCCAGAAGAGCAGCTTGAGAAGGCACAGTGAAAAGGAGTTCAGACACCTCTGTTTTATCCTCACAACAACCTTGCGAGGGAGGTTAGGCTGAGAGAGTATGACCAGTTGAGGGTTACCCCATAGTACTCGTCATGACCAAGTGGGGATTTGAATCTAGAACTTCCCAAAACTTGAGCCATGACATATTACTGGCTGGCTGTGACTTAAGTCTCTTGTGACTGGATTGCAGTTTCTACCAGAGACCCCGAAGGACCGAGGTTTCAGTATCCTGTCAGAGGTGCCATTTAAAACACAAAGGGGTTATATAAATATTAAAGATTCTTCCCTTTGCACCATTTGCCTTTTTTTTCTCCATTTAAAATCTGGCACCTCAGAGAGAAGGCAAAATTCCCAGTAAGGGTCAATGGTTTATTATGGAATACTAGCAACAAAGCCGTTGTGGGGAAAAATACAACGGGCTCTAGAAAGGGGAGGGCAGGCATTTCCTCCTCCTCCGTCACTGATCCCGGCCGGATGAAGGCAGAGAAGTGGGCATGGCCACCTCCTCTGTACCTGATTCCGGCAGGTTGAACGGGGGAGGGGGGGCGTGGGCATTGCCTCCTGCTCCGTTTCTGATCCCTGCCAGGTGGAGGGCAGGTGGGCATTGCCACCTGCTCTGCTCCTGATCCCAGCTGGGTGAAGTGAACAGGCATTGCCACCTGCTCCGCTTCTGATCCCAGCTGGGTGAAGTGAACAGGCATTGCCACCTGCTCCGCTTCTGATCCCAGCTGGGTGAAGGGCAGGTGGGCATTGCCACCTGCTCTGCTCCTGATCCCAGCTGGGTGAAGGCAAGGAAAGGCATTGCTGCCTGCTCCACCCCTGATCCCGGCCCGGGCTTCCTGCCGTGGCACGCTCTCTGGAGGTCTGGCTGCCTCATCTGGACTTCCCTCCACAGCAGCGTCTTTTGTTGCGCACCAGGGTAGGAAGTGAATTGTCTTGAATACGCTTCACCTTTTATATAGTAGGATAAAATTATAAAGGGAAAAACCAGTGCATTTTAAGTGTAATTTTAGCAGCTGCTTTTTAGATCTCTTAATAATGAGAGAGATCTTCAGAAATAATCATAGGTAACCTGAGGAATCTGTTACCACCCTACACTCTTTCGAAACAGAGTTGCCAACTTCCAGGAGATCTCCTGGAATTACAACTCATCTGCAGACTACGAAGATCAGTCCCCCTGGAGAAAACGGCTGCTTTGGAGGGTGGACTCCATGGCGTTATGCCTCACTGAGGTGCCAACCCTCCCCAAACCCTACCGTCTCCAGGCTCCACCCTCAAATCTCCAGGAATGTCCCAACTAGCAGCTGGCAACCCTAACCGCATCCCAAATGCACAAAACAGTAAGGGTTGGTAAAGCTGTCCCACTAGCATGTCTGTATGTCTGACTGCTGCTCATGGCATAGGCGCATGATACCCCAAAGAAATGGTGGCAGTTCTGATGCCACACATTGCCACATTCACGTGTGAATCGGACCTTTGTCTGATATGTCACTTTTGTTTTCCCCAGCAAAAGGGGGTTTGACTGAGGTCTAGTCCTAGCCAAGATGTCTGTGTGTTTCATCCCGTACAAGCACGTTTTGGCACACGAGGAGTTTCACACCCAATTAATTACTTCAGCACCAGGTTTTACTCGCAGGCTCCGAGTGAGGTGATAATTGGCCCCAATTATAAAGACTGTAGATTGATTTTTCCTCAGCCAATTTCCCCCAGGTAGTTCTCCCCTACCCATTTCGGCATGACAGGACCCCACCCTGTCAGGTTGTTTTTTTCATTAAAATATCCCTCAGAAACCCACCTTGAGAAATCCAAACATATGAACCTGGACGATGTTCCTTTCTGGTTTCTCCCCACCCTTAAAAGAACAAGCAGTCGGATGAAAATATAAATACTGATTCTAGTCCCTTTACCTTCCCAGGAGCTGATAAGGGCCTGATTTAAACATGAGATTGGCAAGGCAAAAGAACTTGCCCGTAGGACATTGCACTCACCTGTTGTCTCATTGAATTGGGGCTGCCAGCTGTGCCAAGCAGCTGGCTACCTGCTTGGCACGGCTATTAGCCCCATTTCAACAAGATGGCAGGTGAGAACAAGGTCTCACAGAAAAGTTCTTTTGCCTTGCCGCCATGACTACCTACCTTCCTACCTACCCACTTCTTCCTTCCTTCCTCCCTTCCCCTCCCTCCTTTTTCTTTTTTCTTTCCTTCTTTCCTTCCTCCCTCCCTCCCCCTCCCTTATCTTCCTTCCTTCCTTCCTTCCTTCCTTCCTTCCTTCCTTCCTTCCTTCCTTCCTTCCTTCCTTTCTTTCCCTCCCTCCCCTCCCCTCCCCTCCTCCCTCCCTCCCTCCCTCCCTTCCAAGAAAACTCGATCCACGCACAGGAGGGTAGGAGGAGTCAAATTTACTGATTTGTCCGCCGCCATACCTGGGGCTAAAGTATCAGTAACATCTGAACATCGTCTGAGTTTGACTTTCTGAACTCTCCTCCGCGCTGATGTTCAAAAGATGCTCTGAAATGTTCGTCATAGGGCAGCTTTCTGCTCAGCCAGATGTCAAATAAAGGGGCTGGACATGTCCAACTGCCTCAAGCCAGACCACAGGGATGCCAAGGTCAGTATTGACCCTCTGATGGCTTGACTACACCATACACTGTTCCCAGGCCCATCCCTCGGTCTACCTTGGAACTTGTGAAACAGACGTGTTGGGAATTCTCGTGTGAAACTTAGATGTTCAGGCATCTGAAGGGGGTCTGTGATTTGGATCGGGACTAGAGCATGCGGGAAAGAGGGGTCTTAAGTAGGGATGTGCGTTTCAGCATTCAGAATGCCGAAAGAATGCCGAAACAAAAGTGTTTCGGCTTCTTTCGGGGAATGCCGAAACGTTTCGGGGAATGCCGAAACGTTTCGGGTAGCCGAAAGAAAAAAGCCGAAACGTTTCGGGATTCTTTCGGCTTTCTTTCGGCTTTTCTATGGGAAAATGCCTCCGTCTTCCAGGACGTCTGGAGGAGGCATTTTCCCACCGAATAAGCCCAAAATTGGTGGGGACCTTCCTCTAACCCTTCTCTAACAACCACCCAAGTTTCAGACAGATTGGACTTTGGGGGGCCATGTTATGGCCCCCCAAAGCAGGTCCCCCCATCCTCCCATAAGAAAGCGAAGGAGCAGCATATTGTTAGCATGCTGCTGCTGATCTTTCTTCATTATTTCCTATGGGGAAAAAATGAAGAGGCAGGCTTCCTTTGCCAGGGGTGGCATTTTGCATGCAAAATGCCCCCCAGCCCTCAGGGGCCCTTCTCCCACCCCTCCTCCCACCCCCCACCAAGGCTCAGCCTGCTCCCACTTGGGGGGGCCATTTCATGGCCTCCCCAAGTAGGTGCTCTAATCTCTACCACTGACAGCTGGGGGAGGCTTGTGTTGCCAGGGGTGGCATTTTGCATGCAAAATGCCCCCCAACCCTCTGGGGCCCTTCTCCCACCCCTCCTCCCACCCCCCACCAAGGCTCAGCCTGCTCCCACTTGGGGGGGCATTTCATGGCCTCCCCAAGTAGGTGCTCTGCTCTCATCTCTACCACTGACAGCTGGGGGAGGCTTGTGTTGCCAGGGGTGGCATTTTGCATGCAAAATGCCCCCCAGCCCTCTGGGGCCCTTCTCCCACCCTTCCTCCCACCCCCCACCAAGGCTCAGACTGCTCCCACTTGGGGGGGCCATTTCATGGCCTCCCCAAGTAGGTCCTCTCAGCCCCTAAAGTCCACCCCTTACAGCCCCACACAAACCCAATTCCCCCCCAGCTGCCACACACAGACCCAAATCCCCACATTAGCCCCTCACAGACCCAAATCCACCCCCACCTGCCCCACACCCATAACCCCAGGAACAGGCTGGCAAAGGCCAGCCCTCTCCCTTTGTTCCCTATGCTGGGAACTTCTAAACTCTCTTTCCCTAGGCAATTCTGCACAGCCCAGGGGTGCCACAATGGTGGGCACACTTCTGAGTGCCAGCTGGTCCCTGTGAAAGAGCACCTGAACCACAGACACCCTCCCTCAAATTCCCCCACCACCTACAGAGATGGCTGGCCAGCCAGCCCCATTGTTCCCTATGATGGGAACCAACTGCACAACAAAGAATAAAACAAGAACAACACAAAATAAAGTTTTAAAAAAATTATATTCTCCCTTCCAAAGTACAAGTAGGCAAAGCATTATGACACATTACACCAGCAGTCCCCCACACAGAAAAATTAAAACAAAACTCACTTAACATCAGAGAATCACAAAGCATGATTCCTGTCAAAAACACTTTATTTCTTGAACAGCTTTAGGTTACACAGCAGGGGGGAACACCAAAGGGCATGGCAGCACTATCTTACACAAAAATAACACAACTCACTTAACATCAGAGAATCACAAAAACACAATTCCTGGCAAAAACACTTTATTTCTTGAACAGCTTTAGGTTACACAGTAGGAGGGCACAACAGGGCATGATAGCAATGTACTGCAAAAAATAATACAACCCACTTCACCGTTTTTGACAGCAATTGTGTTTGTGTGATTCTCTGATGTGAAGTGAGTTGTGTTATTTTTGTGTAGTACACTGCTTTCCTGCTCTGTGGTGCCTTCCTAAAGCAGTTACAGAAATAAAGTGCTTTTGACAGCAATTTTTTGGGGTGATTCTTTAATGTGAAGCGAGTTGTATTATTTTTTTTGAATTGGGTTTGTGTGGGGTTGTAAGGGGTGGACTTTAGGGGCTGAGAGGACCTACTTGGGGAGGCCATGAAATGGCCCCCCCAAGTGGGAGCAGTCTGAGCCTTGGTGGGGGGTGGGAGGAAGGGTGGGAGAAGGGCCCCAGAGGGCTGGGGGGCATTTTGCATGCAAAATGCCACCCCTGGCAAGACAAGCCTCCCCCAGCTGTCAGTGGTAGAGAAAAGAGCACCTACTTGGGGAGGCCATGAAATGGCCCCCCAAGTGGGAGCAGTCTGAGCCTGGGTGGGGGGTGGGGGGAAGGGTGGGAGAAGGGCCCCAGAGGGTTGGGGGGCATTTTGCATGCAAAATGCCACCCCTGGCAACACAAGCCTCCCCCAGCTGTCAGTGGTAGAGATTAGAGCACCTACTTGGGGAGGCCATGAAATGGCCCCCCCAAGTGGGAGCAGGCTGAGCCTTGGTGGGGGGTGGGAGGAGGGGTGGGAGAAGGGCCCCTGAGGGTAGGGGGGCATTTTGCATGCAAAATGCCACCCCTGGCAAAGGAAGCCTGCCTCTTCATTTTTTCCCCATAGGAAATAATGAAGAAAGATCAGCAGCAGCATGCTAACAATATGCTGCTCCTTCGCTTTCTTATGGGAGGATGGGGGGACCTGCTTTGGGGGGCCATAACATGGCCCCCCAAAGTCCAATCTGTCTGAAACTTGGGTGGTTGTTAGAGAAGGGTTAGAGGAAGGTCCCCACCAATTTTGGGCTTATTCGGTGGGAAAATGCCTCCTCCAGGCGTCCTGAAAGACGGAGGCATTTTCCCAAAAAAAAACCCCGAAAGAATGCCGAAAGAATGCCGAAAGAATCCCGAATCCCGAATCCCGAAAGAGATTCTTGTTTCGGCTTTCGGCTTTAACGGTAGAGAATCTTGTTTCGGGTAATCCCGAAACAAGAAAGCCGAAAGTTTTTTCCTTGCACACCCCTAGTCTTAAGTCTTCCCTCCGTGCCATTTCCCCAACCTGAAACAGCCTTGCCTGTTTTTTTGCTCGGGGGGGGGGAGGGGGATCTGGAAACTCAGTAACTCCATTCACATGTTAAAGTGTGTAAAGATCTGCCGAGTAACCTTCAAAAGACTCCACCCTTTGTCAGTAAGAGCTTTATTGAAAAGTTGCTAGTATCGTGATCTTACTGGGTTCATTGTCAGGAATGAGGCACAACCAAATATCAAGAACGTGTATCATTCGCAGGCGAACATCCGCCCCTTTCCTAGAGGCTGGCTAATTCTGCTGGGAACTGTCTGCACAGGGGAGGACACAGGATTCAAAGTTAGGTGGGCTCCTTCCCCAGCAGCCCCGGGAGAGTGAAGAAACACAGCTGCAACAGATAATCATAACATCCAGCTCCCCTTCAGACATGGGTATGGCGGATGCTGCCAGCATCCTGACACAATGAATGCATATACATCCTGTGCACATCTGTTTGTAAGAAAGGACCAATGCACAGTCATTTTATGAATGACACTGGGGACCTGTATCTGGATTAATGTGGGCTTTAGAGTTGCTGGTCCCCCGGTGGGGGCAGGGTATCCCCTTCTCCTAGCTTCCACCTCCCTCCACCACTGGCCAGTGGTGGGAAAAGGAGGGGAACAAGCTTCCTGGGGTGTGCTCCCAGTGCGGTGCAACAATGTCACTCCTAGCAGTGATGTCATTGCACAGGCCCTGGAAGGGCTCCCATGCTTCGCACTGGACCGATTCTTAAAGAATCAACCCGTTTGGGGCCCAAATTGGTTTGGTGCAAAGCATGGGAGTGTTCCCAGGGCCTGCACAATAATGTCACACCCGGAAGTGATGTCATCACACTGCTCCAGGAGTGTACGTGCCACAGGTGGGGATTGATAAGGTAAGTGCGGGGTCCTCTTGCCCAGGAGAGTAAGGGGACCTGGCAACCCTAGCGAAGTTTGTATCATACATTCAGCTGTACAAGCATTGGCTGTAACGTGAGAATTATTTCACAAGCAAACAAAGAACAATCAAGTGTACATTCTACAGGGATTGTACATGCATTCACTGTAACTTAGGCATGTGCGCTTTGGGTTTCCGATTCAAGTTTTTAACCCGAATCAGACCCGATTGGGAAAGATTCGGGATTACCAAATCAGCCTCAGCATTGCTGAGTTTGTCGCTTCAGGATTCGGGTTATTCCAAATTGTTTTCCCGCTTCCCAGCAGGCTTCCCAGCAGGCTTCCCAGATCCATTTCAGTTTGGAAAAGCAATTTAAACACCCGAATCCCGAAACGGCTTGCCACTTCGGGATTCGGTTTATTCTACATCGTTTTCCCACTTCGGGTAAACCCAAAGTAGGAAACCCAAATATTTTTGGGGTGCACACCCCTACTGTAACTTGTGAACAGACCTTGCGTGAAGTGATGGGCAAGAGACAAGTTTTCCTACCCCGCTTCCAAGATCCATTTCAGTTTGGAAAAGTGGTATGGCAAGAAAGCCTCCTCTCCATATGGATGGGAACCGAACTGGCCCCTATGCACCTGACAAGATGAATGTGTGTGTGTGTAGTTTATTAGATATTCAAATTACCACTTTCAAGATTCAGTCCATACTTGTCAACTGGCACTTCTTTCCCCCCTCTATCATACATCAGATTCAGGCCAGACATATGGGCTGTTGGGCATGTACAAGAATGTATTATCTGAATCTAATTCCATAATAATCCTGCAAATTTCAGATTTTAGACTGGAATTAAACAGCCTCCCTTAGCAAGTTACATCTTGCAAAAAAGTTTCTTAGAACAAAACTGAGGATGAGTACATAATCCGGGGGGCTCATGTGTTTTCTATACAGATTTTGCATATGTCTCAAGACCTCACTGTATAAGGTATGTATCTACTGATTTTGTATTCACTTGAAATGTTAATTTTTCCTCTGGTCCTTTCCCTTGCTCTTGTAGTCAATAGGTGAGAACTGGGAAACAGTCCAGAGAGCAGGCAGTCTCGGAAAGGAGCTATGAAATCTCAAAAGCCTCTAGAAACTTTCCGCATTGATCCAGGGAATTTGTTCCCTGAATTAAAACCCCCTGGAGACTGCAGCTGGGGAGATACTGGACAGCCAGAGGAAACACAGAAATTAGATGGTTGTTGTGGGTTTTCCGGGCTGTATTGCCGTGGTCTTGGCATTGTAGTTCCTGACGTTTCGCCAGCAGCTGTGGCTGGCATCTTCAGAGGTGTAGCACCAAAAGACAGAGATCTCTCAGTGTCAATGTGTGGAGAAGATGTTGGCAGGTCATTTGTATCTACTCAGGAGGGGTGGGGTTGAGCTGAGTCATCCTGTAAGAGTTTCCCAGGGTGTGGAATGCTAATGGCGGGAGGCTTCACTGTATCCTGAGGAGGTTCTTTTGCATATGGATTGGTGCTTGATGTGCTAATCTTCTCTGCAGGGCTATTGTCGGGTGTAGAGTGTTTTGTTAGCCTGGTGTTTTTCAGAACTGGAAACCATGCTCTGTTCATTCTTAAGGTTTCTTCTTTCCTGTTGAAGTTTTGCTTATGCTTGTGAATTTCAATGGCTTCCCTGTGCAGTCTGACAAAGTAGTTGGAAGTGTTGTCCAGTATTTTGGTGTCCTGGAATAAGATACTGTGCCCTGTTTGAGTTACGCTATGTTCAGCCACTGCTGATTTTTCAGGTTGTCCAACCTCAGGAACTACAATGCCAAGACCACGGCAATACAGCCCGGAAAACCCACAACAACCATCGTTCTCTGGCCGTGAAAGCCTTCGACAATACATAGAAATTAGAGCTGGAAGGGACTTTAAAGGTCATCTAGTCCAACTCACTTCACAATGCAGGAAACTGACAGTAATCTTTCCCCTCCGCCTCCTCCAGTGACTCCAGGTCTGTGCCCAGAAGGCGGCAAAACACCTCCAAGATCCCCAAGACGGAAAATTCCTTCTTGATCCCAAAGCGGCGATTGGTATTCCTCTGAGCATATAAGAAAGGGCCAGGACAGCTACACATTGGCTCATCTTTTCATGCCCCCCCTCCTAATCTGTGCCCCTTTATTTATCCAAGGCATTTCTATTGTGCTACTCTAGACAAATTCTGATCCCTATAGGTCTGTTATTGTTGTTGTTTGCTTTTTTCTTTCTTTCAAGAAGACGTGCCCGTACTCACAATACTTTCAGCCAAGACTGGATACCAACACGTTCCACCAGAAAAAGAAAAAAAAAGCTCTGATAATAATTAATGATGATAATAATTAAGTGCCATCAAGTTGCAACTGACTCATAGTGGTTGCTCATGGGATTTTCAAGGCAAAAGATGATCTTTGCATTTGCATAGCAAACCTACACTTTCTTGGTGGCCTCCCATCCAAGTACTAACCGGGGCTGATCTTGTTTAGCTTTCAAGCTCTTAACAGACTTGGGCTAGCAGATCTACACACCATTGGTACACTCGCTAAACACCTCTAAACAAATTTAATCCTTCCAATACGTTTCTGAATTCCTCTCCCCTTCGCCCGTTAAGCCTTTCAAAGTAGCAGTGGTGGAAAACGGAGGGCTGGCATTTGTATCCCCCACCCTGCTGCTGGTGACAGTTGGAGGTCTTCTGTCAGAGCGGCAATGATGGAAAATAGGGGCAGGCTGGCTCTCTTAAGGAGGATTTTGGAGGAGGAATTGGAGTTAGGAAGCTTTGCAGAATCAGTGGCGATAGCCGCTGAGCCAGTGTGCGGGCTACAACAGCCTATCAGAGTTGACAGCCGCAGTAAGAATGTACCTTGGCCTGGTGGAGCATTTGCAGTGCACCAAAGAAATGAAGAAAAGGCAACCAGGCCACTGCCGGTCGGGAAAGGAATATTTTATATTCTTTCCGCATCCCTTCTAACAACGTGGATTTCTGACACTCGCGTAGAACAACAGAGCGATCTTCTCCAAAGGACAGCCTATTACAACCTACTGGTCTTGTTTCAAGTGGCAGAAAGCTGAGGTTGGCTGATGAAACAGCCGTGGGACTAGGAAAAAAGGGCTTCTAGGGTTGCCAGCCTCCAGGTGGTCAAAATCCACCGTGATTAGCTAACTACTGCAAAGTTCGATCCTAAATACAATAAATATAAGAATCAACCCTGAAACAGGTTACAGTTTAGTCACAGATAAAAAAGGTTACCTTTTGACAGCTTAATCGGAGACGTGACCATATGGACTATTGGTCATAGATGGATTTGACTTGTTTTTGTGCTCTGTATTTATCCACACTGTGCACTTTATATGGTACTTTTGGAAGTTTATAACCTTTATCTGTGACTAAACTGTAACCTGTTTCAGGGTTGATTCCTGAATGGTATATTTATTGTATTTGGGTTCTAATCATGCAGTAGTTAGTTAGTCACGGTGGATTTTGTCTTACTATTCTTGAGTACTACCGTTATTCTCTTTTCTGTTGTGAGTCTCCATATGGTGGCTGGAGATCTCCTGGAATTACAACTGATCTCCAGGCCAGAGAGATCTGTTCCCTTGGAGAAATTGGCTACCTTGGAGAGTGGATTCTATGGCATTATTTCATTCATTCATTCATTCATTCATTCATTCATTCATTCATTCATTCATTCATTCATTCATTTATGGTATGCCTTTCTCACTGAGACTCAAGGCCGATTACAGAGTGTGAGATCAGTACAATCAGTATCAAGGATATTTCCATACAATATGTCTGTCTACATATTTGCCATGAGTATTTTTCTGTATTCTGTGCTCTGTACTGTTCTTCTGAGAGTACAGAAGTTGCATATCAGTGGCCTGTTTGGCTGGGAGTTGCTTATCTTACTGTGGTGTCTACTTTCGTTTTTGCACTGTCCTTGAGTGCCGGCTTGAGCCTGGGAACTAAAAATGACTTCATTTTTTGCTTCTCTCCTCCAGTTCTTCTTTGCTCCTATCTCAAAATCCCTTCCCCCCATTCCTGGCTCCTTTGTGTCAGAATCCTAACCGTTAATATCCTACAGGCGGGAACCTCCCCTATAACTAACCCCTCCAAACCTTTACACATCACTTCTGCCAATACCCTTGTCTGTGTATGCTGATGCTGATGGATCTCTAATAAAGTAACTTTAACTCATACCCTGGAGTGTGTGCAGTGGAGTCCTATGGGGATCTAACTGCCAGAACATGACAAGGACATTTCCATAAACAATGTCATAGGATTATACCCCACCAAGGCCCCTCCACTTCCCAAACCCCACCCTCTCCAGGCTCCACCCTCCAAATCTCCAGGAATTTCCCAACCTGGAGCTGGCAACTCTCTTTCTTACCACTCCATTCACCAGTTTAAAGAGAAGGTATTGCTGGCTTCCCAGAGATACTGGGGCAGAAGAAGGAGGAATGTTAACACCCGTCCACTGCCAGATAACATAGTTCAGTACTATGAAGGGTTACTCCAGTATAAGTCCACTGATCTTATTAATTTATTTTATACCCCGCCCTCCCCACAAATGGGCTATGATTTCAGTGCATAGTATTGCATGGTTTAACTGCCACCATCTGTGTAGGATGTCATTACTGTGTTTTTAAATTTTGCTGTTCATGCTTTTTTCTTGTCTTCTGCTGTTGATTTGTTGTTGTATGTTTGTGTAGGGGAGTGCCCGTTTGATTATTCCAGTTTTATTGGTCCTGATCTGGCTTGCTTGAGCTGGGTTATGTTTTAATCCACCTTGGATCTCATTTAGAAAGGCGGACAATAAATAGACAATAATAATAATAACTGTGCGTTTATATACCGCCCTTCTGGACAGATTAGCATCTACTCAGAGCGGTGAACAAAGTCAATATTATTATCATCCCCACAATACAGCTGGGGATCTGGGGCTGAGAGGAGGGGCTTACCCAAGTCTACCTGCTGCGCTCATGGCAGGAGTGGGATTCGAACCAGCAGAATGCTGATTTGGAACCCAACCACTTAACCACTATGCTACAGCATTATTAACTGTTATATATGGATTTATTGAATTTTTGTGCATCATGTGCTGCGTCATGTGCTACCTTGGGCAGTTTTGTTCCAGACAGTGGGGCATGAAAACATGCTAAGTAACTAAATTAGCTCTGGTTCCTCTTCAGAACGTATAAATCATTTGCCGTTTATTAAAGATAAATAAATTAGCCTCGCCCAATGAGTTTTTTAAAACATCGCATTTCGTTTGCTACATTTTATTGGTTTGCTCCGTGTATTTTGTGGTGGTATTCTTTGCTTGTGTATACAGCGAATATTAAATACACAAAGCCTTTGAACAGCTTTTGTGGAATGCAACATTTATCAACTGCAAGATCTCTTATGCGAAAGCATATGATTTATTCATGCAAGAGGTTCTGAAGCTCGATGCTACACAAATAAAATGGAAATGATGCGTGGAGTGAAATTAAGTTTAGTTTCCGGGAGGTAACCGTGTTGGTCGGTAGTAGAAGAGCACGATCCAGGCGCAGTAGCATCTTAAAGACCAACTAGAAATTAAGGATGCCATTTGAACTAATTTTAGGGGAAGGGTAATCTGTTTTGAAACTTACCGATTTTAAATACTCCTATCCCACATTTCTACAATCCCCAAGGCAGTTTACACAATACAAACGTATATAGCTAAAAACATAGTTGAAACATGTAAATCAAAACCGTATCAGGTATGACGGTTGCTAACTCCAGCTTGGGAAATTCCTGGAGATTTGGGACTTGTGCCTGGGGAGATGAGGATTTGGAGGGGGGAAAGGAACTCTGCAGGGACATAATTCCATAGAATCCACTCTCTGAAGCTGGAATTTCCTCCAGGGAAACTGATCCCTGCAGTCTGGAGATCAGTTGTTAACTCTGGAAGAATTCAAGACCCCATCTGAAGATTGGCAACCCTATCAGGTACATTATGTTAAAACTGCGTCTCCCTGCAAAAGAGACATCAGTTTAACTGGGACAGTTTGGTGTAGTCAGAAACTTAGGTTCTGAGGCGCGTGCAAAGATCACGTGGTGACAATTGCATCCTCAGCTGTACGACTGTTCATAAATCGATCCATCTGGGATGAAGGCAGAAAGCACGGAGATCAAGTACGGAGCCCGTGGCCCCGATCCCACTAAACCCTAACCCCCACTGACACATTCATCCTACATGGGTGACCTTGTGAACAGTCTTGCTGTCGAGTCGAACGTATGCGGGCTCTACAGACTTCCGTGGCTGCTATACAACAGCAGCCCGATTCAAAGCTTTCTGAATTATTATCCGTGTTTTGGATCCGTCCCATGCGCAGCTGTTAGCCCAGGCATAGATTTCTACCAGATGTGCAGGGGCTTTTTAAAAAAAATCCCCCAAACAAGCTGAGAATGAGAGATAAGATTTATGGATGGAATTGTTCCTGAGCCGAGCTATTGTATGGGTAAGGGAGGGGTGGGTTTAATATACCAATATTGTTCATAATGTTAAACTTCTGTTTTGCATTGTAAGCAGAACCCAGATGAGTTCACTGGGTTATCTCAGAATGGCTGGCGTCCAGCTTCAACGAAGCTTCCTCAATCTTTTCAGCCACCTGCTAGGCTTGCCAACTGCCTAGAGCGGGGGAGAAATGTCCTGTCCCTTTAATAGGGGCTTAATGGAATATTATGAAAAGTTGCAGCTGTCCATTTCCAAACATTTAGGTTCTATTAAAGGGACAGAGCATTTTTCTCCAGACCCGTTGACTGCTCTAACCCTCTCCACCTTCTCTAAAATCTCTTCCTTGTAGGGAGAACGTTAGAAAAGCCAAAGCTCAGTATGAGCTTAGGCTAGCAAGAGATGCTGAAAACAACAGAAAAGGGTTCTTTGCTTATGTTCAAAGTAAGAAAAAGAGCAAGGACATGGTAGGCCCATTGCAGGGACCGGGAAGTAAAATTGTAACAGGTGACGAAGAGAGGGCAGAATTGCTCAATTCCTACTTTTCTTCAGTCTTCTCCTGTGAGGGAGATGGTGCTCAACATGGCAAGAACAGATGATAGGGGAAGGGGGTTACAGCCAGGGCTGGCGCCAGAGTTTCTGGCGCCTGAGGCCGGGGGAGGCAGCTTCAGGGCTGTTGCCGCCCCTGTGCCCACCCAGACTGCTCAGTTGCCCCGTACTGCCCTGGCCACCTGCCGCGCCTGGCCTGCAGCTGTGTGGTATTGGCGGCAGCGGCAGCAGCATGGGGCAACTTAGAGCCAAGCTACAAGTGACGCCTTACACAGGTTGGACACTTGTCAGCTTGCCTCAAGTTTTGATGGGAAATGTAGGTGTCCTGGTTTTACAACTTGGCTCTCCATTACAGCTGCAAGACCAGGATGCCTACATTTCCCATTAAAACTTGAGGGAAGCTGACAAGTGTCCAACCTGTGTCAGGCGTCACTTGTAGCTTGGCTCTTAGAGCTGGACCAAATGAGACGAGGGTCGCACAAGTTTTCTTGGAGGGATGGGACAGAATAATGACAGAAGAAAGCAAAGGGGAAGAGAAAGGAGAAAGCGGGAAGGAACTGGAGAAACAGCTGCGCTTCAGGGTGTCCACCTTGAATGAGCACCCCCTCTGGCGCCTCTGCACTGGAGGCAATTGCCGGACCTGCCTCCAATGATGTGCCAGCCCTGGTTACAGCCTAGGATCAGCATAGAGATAGTACATAAACACCTAGTTTCTTTAAATGGAACCAAGTCCTCAGGGCCAGATGAATTGCACCCAAGGGTACTAAAAGAACTCACACATTTCTGTGCCATTGTTTTTGAGAATTCTTAGACATCCAGCGAGGTGCCAGAATATTGGAGGTGGGCAAATATTGTCCCCATCTTCAAGAAGGGGAAAAGGAGGATTGAGGTAACTACCGAACCCTCAGCTTGACATACCTGGAAAAGTCTTAGAACAAATCATCAAACAGTCAGTCCTTGAGCATTTAGAATGGATGGCTGTGATTACTAAGAGCCAGCATGGGTTTCTCAAGAACAAGTCATGTCAGACTAACATTATCTCATTTTTTTGAGAAAGTTACTACCTTGCTGGATCAGGGGAATGCTGTAGACATAGTTTATCTTGATTTCAGTAAGGCTTTTGATAAGGTTCCACATAAAAGCCTTGTCGACAAGTTGGTAAAATGTGGTTTGGATCCTATTACTATTAGATGGATCTGTAACTGGTTGACAGATGGCACCCAAAGAGTGCTAGTTAATGGTTCCTCATCCTCTTGGAGAAGAGTGTCAAGAGGAGTTCCTCAGGGATCAGTCCTGGGACCTGTTCTGTTCCACATTTTTATAAATGATTTGGATGAAGGAATATAGAGAATGCTTATTAAATTTGCAGATGATACTAAACTGGGAGGGGTAGCAAATATGGACGAAGACAGAGTAAGGATACAGGATGATCTTGACAGGCTGGAAAATGGCTAAAACAAATAAAATGAATTTCAACAGAGATAAATGTAAAATTCTGTATTTAGGTAGGAAAAATCAAATACATAATTATAGGATGGTGGAGACTTGTCTTGGCAGTGGTATGTGCGAAAAGGATCTAGGGATCTTAGTAGACCATACACTGAACATGAGTCAGCAGTGTAATGTGGTAGCTAAAAAGGCAAATATGATTTTGGGTTGTATCAGCAGAATCATAGTGTCCAAATCACACAATGTGATGGTATCGCTCTACTCTGCTCTGGTTAGACCTCACCTAGAGTATTGTGTTCAGTTTGGGGCACCACAATTTCAGAAGGATATAGACAAGCTGGAAGGTGTCCAGAGGAGGGCAACGAAGACGGTGAGGGGTCTGGAGACCAAGTCCTATGAGGAAAGGTTGAAGGAACTCAGAATGTTTAGCCTGGAGACAAGATGACTGAGAGGGGATACGATAAGCATCTTCAAGTACTTGAAGGGTTGTCATATGGAGGATGGCATGGAGTTGTTTTCCACTGCCCCATAATGTTGGACCAGAACCAACAGTTTGAAATTAAATCAAAAGAGTTTTTGGCTAAACATTAGGAAGCACTTCCTGACAGAGCGATTCCTTGGTGGAACAGGCTTCCTCGGGAGGTGGTGGGCTCTCTTTCTTTGGAGGTTTTTAAGCATAGGCTAGATGGCCATCTGACAGCAATGCTGATTCTGCGAACATGAGCAGATCATGAGAGGGAGGGCAGGAGGGGTTACATCAGTGCTTAGTTCTCACGGCCCCTACTTACATGCCCAGGGTAAGGCCGATCACCACCTTGGGGTCAGGTAGCAATTTCCCCCAGGCCAGTTTGGCTAGGGATCCCGGGGGTGTTTTGCCATCTTCTGAGCATGGACCAGGACACTAGACAGTGTGCTGGTTGTCCTTGGGGAGGTGGGCTCTCCCTGGGAGAAAATTGTACTGTGAAAGGAACCAGCAAGGAACAAGCTCCCTTTCTTAGCGGTAGGGTTGCCAGGCTGAGCCTGGCAATGAGAGGGAGGGTTTGGGGTAGGAACATGTGGTATGTCCACATTGTCAGTTGTTCTCATATCACTTTCAGAAGTGACATAGGGTAGCTCTAGGAATCGCTGAAAACTCTATGGTAAAACTATCGAGTTTCCAGTGATTTGTAGAGTTACCATAGAGTTTCTGGTAATTGCTAGAGCTATCCCACATCACTTCTGGGTTTTCACCACAAGTGATATAGTGATACTGCCAATGTCTCCTTAAAAAAAATATCCCCTTGGTATCTGGACGTCGGGGAATTTTCTTCCCCAACCAGGGAACTGGTAGGCTTACTTAAAGGATAGGAGTGGGGCTTGAGACTTCAGAGGGTGATGGGTAAAATTTGGAGATGATCAACCAGTTTTCAGAAATCCAGCACCTTATTGAGCGAAGGAACCCTTTTGTCATGGGTTTAAACCTGCTATGTTCATTATAGCTGGGTGATACAGACTGCAAGTTAACATTCCTGGGAGTAAAACCTTCATATATAATGGGACTTCTGTGTAGACCCACTTAGACGTGCTTCCTGCAGTCACTTAAATGGACTTCTAGGTTGTCAGTTTTGCAACGAGACACCTCACTTCACGAGAGCTTCCTTGATTCCCTTCCATCTGGCAGTCTGGAAGTTCACCCCTTCTGAGCTTGGCAGCTTAGCTCTCTTTAATTCTGTTTACAGAGAAATGCCAAGGACAGCCAAATAAACACCTGAGGAGAACATTTTACTTGAAAGAAGCTGGTCAAGGAGCGGCAGAAGAAAGTTCAGTGAGCTAGAACAGGGTTTTTTTTCTTTCCAGACTGTGCTTCACGGAAACTGTACATAGCGTTACAATTCGCCAGGAGATTGCGAGGCATTTCAGCTGATCTCCAGGCCACAGAGATCAGTTCCTCTGGAGAAAGTGGCTTCTCTGGAGGGTGGACTGTATGGTATTATACCCTGCTGAGATCCCTCCCCACCCAAAACCATCCTCTTCGGGCTTCATTCTAGGATTGCTAGGTCTCTATACTCTCCTGTGAGGTGTGTGTGTGTGGGGGACTTGGCACTTACTGGCAGTTGATTTCCCTCACATGCACAAAGCGTGCATGTGCTCCCAGTGTAGTAACACAATGACATTGTCGCTCTGGCAGCAGACAAAAATGGCCCCCTGCAAAGCGTGAGAGCTTGCCCGCCCCCGGGCGTGATGACATCACTTGAGGAAGTGACTTTGCTGCACCTGCCAGGAGCGTGCTCGCTGCGTGCCTGCCCAGGAGATTCTTTGCCTCTTGGGCCTGTTCCCTGCATCTTTTCCTCCCACCGAACAGGTAAGTGGTGGCGGAGGGCAGAGGCTGGGAGCGGGGGATCCCCCACCCCAACCGGGGGATGGGAATCTCTACTTCACTCCCAAATCTCCAGGAATTTACCAACCTAGAGCTGGCACCAAACAGGGACTACCAAACTGGCTACAGCGGAAATATATCTATTATGCTTTCATCTCATTCTTTCTTCAAAGATGCCCCTTCAGAGGAGGCCTCTGTCCGTCCAGTCACAGGATGAGTTGAAAGGGAAAGGGGTAAACACATCTGCCATCCGTGGTAAACTTTTCAACCCTCATGTAGAACTAGATATGCCAATGGCAAGTTGGGAAATTCCTGGAAAGGGCAAGACTTAGAGAGGGGAAGGACCTCAGTGAGGTATAATGCCATAGAGTCCGCCCTCCAAAGAAGCCATTTTCTCCAGGGGAATTGATTTGTTGTCCAAAGATCACCTATACTTCCAGGAGATCTCCAGCTTCTCATCTGGAGGATGGCAACTGTAGCAGCAGCTGAGTTGGCACAATTGGTTAGACTGTCAGGTTAGAATTGACTTCAGTTCCACACTTAGAGTCTCTCTACATGTTGCTAAGTACCTAGGGATACTCAAGTGCAAGATTGTATGTGTAGTCCTCAATTCACCTGCAGGCTGTTCTTGCTCAGTGCATGTGAATGCCACTTTGTGCATGACTCAGAGCAAATGAGTTGCCTGTTTGACTTCGCCTAACTTGCAGGTTGTTGTAAAGATTGAGAGGAGGAGATTATGCATTATGATTAAGAGGAGAAGTGCCATCAAGTCATAGCTGACTTATGGCGACCCCTGCTGGGGTTTTGTTAGGATATGCATGTGTCATTCACTTCTGCCATGAAGGGGTTAATCTGTTTCTGTCTTAGCTAGGTATAATTAATTAGCATGAGGCCAGTTAAGTGTCGAGTAACTGTTCCCACCAGGGCAAAGGGGAGTTGCATGCCTAATGAACTAATCTAGGATCGATTATTGGCTGACCAGGTTTATTGGGGGCAATTAACATTCTTTCCTTTGTCCAGGACGCCATTGCCCACTAGTCAGTTACACAGTTACCTCGAGCATGTAAGGAAGTGGAAGCTAGTTAGCTCTTCTTTATTTTATCACTAATGTAACCTTTATTATTTTATCCTTTATGTAGTAAATATTATTCTAGAAGCTGAACACATGTCTCTGTCAAAAAGAGTCCAGTAGCACCTTTAAGACTAACCAATTTTATTGTAGCATAAGCTTTCGAGAACCACAGTTCTCTTCGTCAGATGCATGGAGGGCGGAAAAAAACTGGTCAAATATAGAGGAGGGGAGGGGAGGGGAGGGGAGGAGGAGAGGAGGGATGTAAACAACTCCTTTGATATGGAGAAGCAAACAGCTCCTTTTGATGTGGGGATCAGTTTGCTTGTGTAAAGGTTCAAAGGAGTCACATGTCTCTGTGATTCTTTATATGCTGTGCAAATCTCTACTCTGCTAAATATTATCGTAATCAAAAATTATTACTCATTAACCCATCAGGTTTTCATGGCAAGAGACTAACAGAGGTGGTTTGCCATTGCCTGCCTCTTCAACTCTGGTCTTCCTCCGAGGTCTCCCATCCAATTACTAACCAAGGCTGACTCTGCTTAGCTTCTGAGATCTGACAAGATCAGGCTCACCTGGACTATCCAGGTCAGGGCATGATTTAGAGGAAGGGTAAAATAAAATGTAATAATTTGGGAGGGGGAGGTGTTATATCCCTCTCCCTCGTCAGGTCCTGCAAAGAGAGGAGGCAGGAATACTTTTGTAGAAACTCCAAGATTCTCAGAAATGGACGGGACGGTGGAGAGGAGAAGAATACGGCATCCTCCACCTCCGCTCGTCGAATTTGGATGGACCCTTCGCTACCAATAACAATCACAGCCAGCGTCAAAGTGAAACACTGCAAGAAATGGGTGGGTAGTGACGGATTCTTGAAGTTTGACTCAGTCGTCATCTCCCCTTCATCATTCTTCGTTTGCCGTTCACATTCCAGCCCCGAATAAATGGACTATGCCGTTCCAGGCTGAGGAGGTGTTGCAAATGAGGCAGGGATTGATGACTCCCCACGGGCCTCTTTCCACCTGTATTTGCAGCTGGGACATGACGGCCAGCTTGCCAAACAGTCGGCAGCTGATGGAGCGTAAAGCAGCCATCCTCGTGAAGCCGACTGGTTTATTCTGCACTCTTTACACCTTCGTGGAAAGGGGGGATTTGTCCGCAGCAGGAAAAGGGGGCTCCATTCAGCAGACAAAATCTGCTGGTGGTCCCTGGCCCCAAGGAGGTCTGCCTTGTTGGAAGAGGAGGATTCAGCGCTGTCCCTTTCCTCAAGTTTCAAAGGGGAACAAACCAAAGAGTTAGAAAGATAGAGAGGTCAGGGCACTCCGTTTACTACTCTGACTGTCCTTTGATATTTAGATAGCTGTTCTCAGGATTTCCTCCTCCTGACTTCCTCCCTCTCACTCCTTCTCTTCCTGGCTTTGTTCCAGGCAACACCTCTCTCCTTCTCTTCCCTCCATCTTAGCAGCATGGATGCAGGATGCCCATCCTTAGACTAGATAGGTAGTTAGAGTCTATCTCACCTCTTTTTCTATCAGAGTATAGAGTTCCTAGAATAAAGAATTCTCATTTCTTTTCTAAATATAAACCAAGTGTATGCTTTTGTTATTTTCATTACTGCCTACACACCAGCCAGCAGAACCAGTTCACAACCACCTATAATCACACTTCCTACGCCGAACGATAGACTCTGCTAACGGCCCAAACATGGAATATTTTAATTAGGCTTCTGGGGCCTACATAACCATCTATTCATCACGCCTTGCCTCGAACAAAGCCCGGATCTTTTCGGCCCTGGCCCCAGCCTGGTAGAACTCTCTGTCTGTGACAACTCGAGCCCAGTGGGATTTACTATCATTCCACTGGGCCTGTATGACAGAGATGTTCTGCCAGGCCTTTGGTGGTTGAGGCAAACGGGCCTCCAATTTGGCCTCCTACCAAGGGGGTGTGCATGTCCGCTCCCTGGTTTAGGCTTCTTTCATCTGCTGACTGCCTGCAGCCCCACGGGCTTAAAATGACTGTATACAGGACTGTGCAATGTGTGCTGTTCAGGGTGGATTTGTGAATTGTATCTGTTCTTTTGTGCTAGCTGTTTTATCTGTTTTATTTTATGTTTTTAAATTGGTGAGATCCACTCTGAGCCTGCTTGCAGGGAGAGAAGACTATAAATTTAATAATAAATAAATAAATAATAAAAATTTTGGCAGGTGAAGCGCACAGGGAGAAAGGACTGTCGTGGGACTAGTTTGCACTGCTAGTTTGGGCAGGGCACCTGCTTTGCATGGAGAAGTTCCCAGGTTTATTCTCTGGCATCCCCGTTGAAAAGATCGCAGGTATCAGGAGTGACTGCTCCCTATCAATACTCATCTCTCTATATAAAGACAAGTGTCTTGACTGATTCATCAAGGCCCAGCCCAAACCGCTGGACCTAGAAGCGTGAAATTTGGGGAGAAAATTCCTTTCATGATGTAAACACCCATTAGAAGAGATTTTAAGAAATTTGCCCCCTAAGGTGGTAAAAAGGAGTAAAATGTGTTTCCCCAAAGGGATACAGCTTCCCTGTGTGGCTGGCAGGCTGCTGCCTGCTTGTGCCCCCACCCACTGCCAGCTCAGCCACTCTTCCTTGATTGGGCCAGCCTTTCAAGGTCATTTGCATATGCGGCCTGATTGGTCCTCACCCCCCCCCCACATTCTCAACAGTCTACAGTTGCTATTGGGAGTCATTGAATGTATCCTGAGGTAAAATGCACCTCCCAGTCTTCCCCTCAAAGTCCACTAGAGTTGCCAGTCTCCCTGTGGGGCTGACAGGTTCCTGCCTTCTTGCACCCCCCTCTCTCTGATTGGCCAGCTGTGGAACTCTGTGTTCTGAGGTAAAAATCAGGAAAAGGAAACTGCGGACAGTTGAAGAAAGACTATACAAGACTCCTGAATAGGGACAACACACTTCGCTTTATTCAAACACCTTTGTGAAGCTCGGGTATTATACTAAAACTTAAACTTAAAAAACACGCACACACAAATCAAAGAATGTTACATACCCATGAGTATTATACCTGGATTTAAAGTAGTTAAATACTGTAATGAAGCATGGGTATCAAGCTAGTAGGATATAATCAAAGAAGACCTCTTTAATGGAGTAACAGCTCTCAAGCCCTCTCTGACAGCTGTAATATCTGCATTTTGTAGTGATGGCAACTTATGCTTTGCCTGGAGCCCCTCCTTGCTTCTCTTCCTTCAAACCCTTCGTCCACGCTCACATTTTATGTGGACCCTTCCCCATCTGCTATATATAAACAGGTTTACTCGCTCGCCCTAGTTATTCTCGCCTCTGTGTTTCCCCGTCTCTGTCTCCTTCCTAGGAAATTACAAGCCTGGTCTAGCCAAAACCAAGTATGTTTAAATTCCGTTGATTTTGACAGACGAGATTTAGTTTGATCCGTTTATTTATTTAGGAAGCTAAGAGTTTCTATAGAAAGCAAAATCTGGTAACAGTGATATCATTATTAATACATTAGTGAAATACAGAAGCACTGCAGTTGGGTTATTCAGTTTTTTTCAAATGATTGGTATGATTTTGACTTTGTGTAAGCTGTCCTGAGTCCACTGGTGGAGGTGAGGTAAAAATGCCTTAAATAAATAAATACCCCAGCTTCTTCAAAGGTCTTCAAAGACCGCTTCTCACCTTCCTACAGCAAATCAACATCTGCTGGTGGTTTCCTGGCCCCAAGGAGGTCCATCTTGCCTCAAACAGAGACAGGGCCTTCTCAGCCCTGGCACCAACCTGGTGGAATTCTCTGTCTGTAGAAACATGGGCCTGGCAAGATTTACTATCCTTTTGCTGAGCCTGTAAGACGGAGATGTTCTGCCAGGCATATGATGGTTGAGGTGGGACTGGCCTCCTGGTTGGGGGGGGGGATATTGCCCCCCAGTTTGTATAACATCTGTCAATTCACCACCCACCCCACAGGTTTTAGTGAGGGAAGGACAATGTGAGTGCCACTGGATTTTTTATAAATTGACTCTGGTTTTATTATGCTACTTGTTTTATATTGTGATGTAGTCTGCTCTAAGCCTGCTCTGCAGGGAGGCCGGAATATAAATATAACAACTACAACAACAACAATAAAAGCCAGACACACGTCTATCATATTTTTATCCCACCCTTCCTCACCTAGCTCAGAGCAACATACATAATTCTCCTTTCCCAATTTTGTCCTCACACTAGCCCCATGGGGGAGCATTATTTATCGAATGTCCCAGCCATTGACCATAACAACAACAACAACAACAACAACAACAACAACAACGACAACAACAACAACAACAACAACAACATTCGATTTATATACTGCCCTTCAGGACAACTTAATGCCCACTCAGAGCGGTTTACAAAGTATGTTATTATTATCCCCACAACAACAATCAACCTATGAGGTGGGTGGGGCTGAGAGAGCTCCTAGAAGCTGTGATTGACCCAAGGTCACCCAGCTGGCTTCAAGCGGAGGAGTGAGGAATCAAACCTGGCTCTTCAGATTAGAGTCCTGCCGCTCTTAAGTGACTGACCCCAGGTCACCCAGCTGGCTTCAAGCGGAGGTGTGGGGAATCAAACCTGGCTCTCCAGATTAGAGTCCTGCTGCTCTTAACCACTATACCAAACAGGCATACACTGTGTCATCCAACTTGAGGCTCAGTGAGAATGGCAGGCTACAAACAAACAAACAAACAAACAAACAAACAAACGAACGAACGAACGAACGAACGAACGAACGAACGAACGAACGAACGAACGAACAAACAAACAAACAAACAAACAAACAAACAAACAAACAAACAAACAAACAAACAAACAAACAAACATTAATTTCATTTGACGGTTGACAGGTCTAGCTATTTTTTAAAATACAGACATTTCCTAAAAGATAAAAAGAAATAGAGGCAAAAGAGGAACAATGACTTTCTATGGAGAGAGCTCAGAAAATAGGAACTGACCCTGACACATAAGGATGAATGAAACGTATACTGCTCCCTTAGGAACAAAGAGTTGTCCTTATCAAAGGCATCAACCTCCTTCTTCCAGACTTAAGGCAAATCAAATTGGAAGGCTGTCATTTGGAATAGGGCAAGGAGCTGTTCCAGTTGGCAGCAGAGGGTAGGACGCGAAGCAATGGGCTAAAACTACATGCACAAAGGTACCGACTGGATATTAGGAAGAACTTTTTCACGGTCAGAGTAGTTCAAAAGTGGAATCAGCTGCCTAGGGAGGTGGTGAGCTCCCCTTCATGGGCAGTTTTCAAGAAGAGGCTGGATGGATATTTGTCAGGGATGCTTTAGGCTGATCCTGCATTGGGCAGGGGGTTGGACTAGAAGGTCTGTTATGGCCCCTTCCATGATTCTGTGATTCTGTGGGAGGGGCTGCGGCTCTGTGGGAGTGCTTCTACCTGGCATGTAGAAGGTTGCAAGTTCAATTCCTCAGTGCCTCCAGTTATATGGACCAGCCAGTAGGTGATGTGAAAGTCCTTCCCCAGGGACCCTGGAGAACTCCTGCCAGTAGAGAATACTGACCTTGATAGACCAAGTGTCTGACTCAATATAAGGCAGCTTCAGGTGTGCTCATGTCTGGAATCACTGCCTCATTGTTTCTTTGCAAATCTCTTGGAGCAGAGGCTATTTTGAACCTGTCTCTCTCCCCTGCCCATGGAAAGAAAAGGAGCTTTTTGGTTGGGGACCAAACGGGGGTGAGAAGAGAATGGATGGGAAGCAAAAGGGTCAAGCAGTCTGCCAGGCTATGGAAGACAGGATACGTCGAAGCTGACTCCCAACCCTTGCAGCAAGAAATCCAGGCTCTTGAGTAAATGGGTTTTATTGAGATATCTTGGCTTCGCCATACATATGTCCATAGGATACACAGAAACAATTAAAGGCATCTGGCTGTACACAGGCTCCTTGGTAGGAATGACGCATTGAGTACATGATACACTATAGCTACCCCTCTCCATGTCCCCCACCCTCTTAGCCTATCCAGCAGAAATGTAATCAGTGGCAGGATGGGAATATCAGGACGGTGCTGCCCCAAGGCCGCTGCGGCGAGCCATCCGAGATAAGGTCTCCGCCGTACTGGAATCTGGAAAGCAACAGGGGAACAGGTGCACGACGCTATTGCAACATTCTGTCTAAAATGTGTAACAGTATGGAAGGACTGTGGGCAACAGACCTGACACAGTCTTTTCCCCTTCCCCTACTTTCAGTGTCTTGTAGACCCTTTTTGTTAACTAACACAAGGAACTGACTGTCTTGTAGAACTGAATCCTTACCAATGGACGGAAAGGCAGCATGTGGGGCTGACCAACCCAGAGTCAGTTCCTAGTTCTTACATAAAGGTCAGCAAGAAAGACCCTTCATCTGTCGTGTTGACCAGGTTTCAAGCAAGCAAGCGAGTTTTCCGTCTGTCATATGACTCTGACCTTCGGTGATCTTGTCTGTCCTTTGTTGCATAGCCTCTCGTACCTGATGGGTCCCTCTTGACTTTCTCGCAGAAATCCAGATGTGCGTGGCTCACTTCTGGCCTCGATAGACCTGTCAGCACCTTCTCCGACTGAAACGGTTCTCAGGCACACCGGCCCTTTCAGGCACACCGGCCCTTTCGGATGCTCGCAAGGTTCTCCCGTCCCTCTTGATGCCAACTGCGGTTAACTGGAGAGGATCCAAGCTTCTTTCCCCTCTCCTCCCTCAAAGAGCTCACCGTTTGAGGTGGGCCAGAAGGCAGAGCTGCAGACCTCCCAGCCCACCCCAAGATCCCGCCGTTGCACTCGGAATGACGTCTTTTCATGTCCACGGCTGCGTGCCAAAAATGTGCAAAGTTGGGTTGAAATGAGGAAGGAGATTTTTCAGCCGCGGTAAATTAAAACTCAATTAAGTTCTTTCTCCCCTGCTCCAGCCCCATGTTCTCTGGAGGTGAGCTGCTCTTCCCCCACTTTGCACACATTGTTTTATCAGAGGGAAAATGAGGATGCCCTGGTGAGCCTTCTGCTGAGTTCCTCTTCCTCCTCATGCAGAGTCCCAATTCCGGAACTCGAACGTCCAAAGAAAACAAGCCACTGCGAGCAGCAGTTGCTTATGAAGAACATTTCTCAGCCCCCTCTTTGCTTACATCAGCTCACATCCATTGGGCGGGGGGACATTGGGGAGTTTATACCTTTTCATGCTCTCTGCTTCTCCAGGAGGTAGGAATGTCCAGGGGCAGCTACAAACAGGGAGGAGAAAATTGGTGCCTGCACAATTATATTTTGCATTTACCAATCTATTGGTTGAGCGGATTTGGGTCAAGCGTGCAGGCGAGCAATATGAGTCTCAAAGCAGTCTGGAATTCTGCTCTTGGACCTTTCGTCAGACAGAAATTGCTTGGGATCAAACTCTTTGTCACTCCTGGAGTTCCATGACTGGGGCACGATGGTGCCCCCAGGGTGGGATGGGGGGACGGGAAAGGTGGGCTCTTACAATTTTTAAAATATCTGTTTAATTACATTACACGCCCTCCCCTATAAAGCAGCTGGTGGGGCGATTATTGTCCAGAGCTGTGAGGTTGAGAAGCTAATGCTTTCTCCTTTCACAACTTCTACAGTTGAAAATGCCTCCCGGGCTGCATTTAGCCCTGGAAGAGAAAAAAGACAGGTTGATGTATTGCGTCTGTCTTCCCCTACCACTGTTGTACCATCAGTGTGGTTTCAATTCTGGGGTGAACCTGGAAGTGATGCCATTGAATCAGCATGACACTCTAGAATTCATCAGAAACTCTATGGTTGGAGTGACAGCATTTTTGGCCATATTTCCCCCTTCCCACTGCCCTACACAGCAACAGCAGGTTTGGGGATGCTCCCATGGGGTCCCCCATTTTAGCTGGAAACCCGGCTGCCCTATAGGTTGTACATCTGACAAAGTGGTTCTCCGGACCATGAAAGTTTCGTTCACAATAAATGTGTCTGCATTTAAGGTGTCACAAGAATATTCTCCATACCTAGGAATTAAGGGACAGCTCTGGGCAAGTGAGTATCTCTGCATTTGTCGTCTCCATCTGTAAAAGGGGAAGTGTGTGGCCTTGCTCATACAGGGTGCATTGTGCAATAAATATTGTAAAGCGGCCCTTTGCAAATTTAAACATCGATGCTCTGAGATCCCATCACTGAACTGATCTGCCAGGTGAGTAAAGTACACCTCTGGTCTACGGTGGACTGTCAATCCCACACTGCGCAAACACCTTTGGAAATGTGAATTTATCTCCGAGACGGCAGCAGACCTACCATGTGAAGAGTCTCCTAAGTGGGTGAGAAAGCTCCCAGAGCATTCTTGAAATAGTGCCGTGTTTTTTAAGGCCAGAAGGGCCTGTTACATTCTTCCAGTCTGACCTCCTGCATAACACAAAGACAAGGGAATCGCACATGGGCATTCTTGTGGTTGGACGCCTCTAGGAGCCTTGGCAAGATTTGGAGCATTTCTGTCTGATTCTCTTTCCCTGTCCAGAGTTTCACAGGAAGTTGTGGTCTTGACTCAGACTATGGCTGATTCCGCACACGTTGGATAATGCACTTCCAATCCTCTTTAGAGATCATTTGGAACTGAATTTTTCATGTGTGAAACAAAAAATCCACTTCCAAAGGATTGCTAAAGTGCATTGAAAGTGCATTATCCAACGTGTGCGGAATCAGCCTGTTACTATATAGATGAGTTAATCAGGAGTAAGTAGCCTGCTTATACATGCACATCAGAAAAGCTGGTATATTATAGTGGGTGAGACCTACCTTGCCTCCCTCAAGTAACTTTGTTTGCCCACCACCACTCAGAGTGGTGGCAGGAGAAACTTAAAAAAAAAAAAAACAGCAACATCAGCTACATCACAGTGTCACTTCCTGATAAAACCCAGAAGTGATATAAGTTAGTTCTAGGAATCGTCAGATACTCTATGGTTTCCAGAAGTGACATTGTGGCATAGCAGGTGGCTCTGTGGCTTTTGCCATAGAGTTTCGAGTGAATCCTAGAGCGCCCTGAAATGTAGTGATGTCACCTCCTGTTATGCAGCCCAAGGTGACATTGCAGAGCTGTAGGGCACGTTAGTGTAAGTTCTGCCCCTACCACTGTCTCCGGGAAGGGGGGGGATTGGCCAGCTGAGGTCCAGAACTCTCACGCAACCTGGCTCAAGAACTCATTTCCCAGGTTGTAAAGTAATACAAAGCAATGAGACCTTGGAGCTCATGTAGAAATCAAAGGCCCACTACTGAGTAATTGACTATGTACAATCGACCCAAACTAGATAAAGGCCCTACCAGACCAGTCTCCACTGGTTTTCATGCTTCCCAATAATACTGTTTTTAGTGATTTGGAAATTGCTTCTTCTCCTGTTCCTCTAGCAGAAGAGGAAAACAGAGATTTCCATCAGTGGGAAAAAAATTTTGCATCCAAGCCTAAGCAGGTACAAATTTCTTTCATGCTTTAATTGACTGTTTATTTAAAAAAATTGAGCAGGAGGGCTGTGGGTGGGGATATGAAGGGGCCTGTGATGATGACTGCCAAGTCACATCAATTCCAGTAAAAAAAGAAAGAAAGAAAGCAGCATGGTTAGCTCTAGGAATTGTCGTAAACACTATGGTTTTATCATAGAGTTTCCAGCAATTCCTAGAGTAACCTATGTAATTTTCTGTTTTTTTCCAGAAGTGACATGGCACCACAAGTGATGCTGTGGTTTTTAATTTTTTCCCCTCAGCACTGATCTGAGCCGTAGGGGCAACAGAAGCAAGGGGTGGGGGATCGTCCCCCCAGGGAGGATCCTATATGTCGCATTTTGTAAACCATTAATTGTATGCAGTCTCCTAAAACACTCATTCTTGGCAACAGCTATGTTCTGTCACTGTGCATTTGACTCTTTTTAGCTCATGCTAAAGTTTTCACTAATTTGGCTTTGTATTATTTTATGGCATGCAATTTAGTTGTTTTCCCCTGGTTAGTGGAGACCTTTCTTTCTGAAAGATTGTATGAATGTCTGATTATAAACCGGCTTGGGATTTTGGCTGGGAGATGGGGGATACAAATGTTTTGAGGAGCACATGAGCTAATTTTCTTTTTCTGCAAGCCGTCATGTTGCGAACAGCAGCGACTGACGATATTTCTCAAGAGCAGTAAGAAAGGAAAACAGCCAGCCTCGAGAACACGGGAAGTGACCCGTATTGATGCAAGGAAATGAGCTTTTTTCCTTCCAAGATGAGGACATCTCCAGTGCAAAGGGAACCAGCAGGAAGCAGGCGTGAGAAGATGCCTGGGGTAAAACTGGCTGATGAGGATGGGTGTCAGAAATTGCCTGTTGACAAACGATGTGCTGACGGGCAAGTTTACCTGGTGTGGGTGATGTGAGATGGTGCCTTAGAGCAGGAAATTGCACAGCGCCGCAACAACTAGCTGTAAAAGGTTGGACATTTTTACGATTATCTAATTCGACGTGTCTTTTCCATCTAAACAGCCTCCCCCTTGCTGACTCCAAGCATGGATGCTTTTGCAGTAATCTACTGTAATGATCCCCAGCTTGGCAGCTGTGGGCAATATGGGCCCACCAATGTGTTTTCTGGTACCCACTTCCTTCTTCCCCAAGGCAAAGAACTAATCTTGGCTTTCCTCACTCTCATTGGAGCAGGAAGTGCTTCAGAAGTGTCGAGGGAGTAGTTCCATGGAGCACCTTTTCCAAAAAACCCATCTTCATCATAGAAGGATGCTAGGCTTGGAAATGCCAAACAGTTTGTGACTGGTTCCAGCCCACATGGCAGCCATTTTGTGGTTGGTCACACCTCTGCCCCAACTTGACCACCATTTTATGGTACTACCCTCAAGACTGGTACCCTCAAGACCGGTAGTACCATTTTATGGTACTACCTTCAAGACCGGCATATCTTCGGGACCCGCCTCTCCCTGTATGTTCCCCAGAGACCGCTTCGATCAGCAGATAAATTTTACTGGTGGTCCCCAGCCCTAAGGAAGCCTGTCTCACTTCAACCAGGGCCAGCGCCTTTTCAGTCCTGGCCCCAGCCTGGTGGAACGCTCTGTCAATGGAGACCCGGGCCCAGCAGGACATATTATTGTTCTGCCAGGCCTGTAAGACGGAGCTGTCCTGCCAGGCATTTGGTGGTTGAAGGGGGCGGTGCCATGTCGGCCTCCCACCTTTGGGGTGGGGGAGGGTTCTCCCCACCATTGCACCTTAATGTATCTGGTTAATTTATTTTATGATTGTTTATTGTATGTTGATTTTAAAATTATTGTTTTCTTGTTTTTATTGATTTTAATTGTTGTTCTCCGCCCAGAGCCCCTGAGGGTGGGCGGTTTATAAATCGAAATATAAATTTAAAAAATAAATAAAGATCCAAATGTGCCCACATTGTCAACAGTTGTGGATCTCTGAGACAACCTGGCAGACTCTTCCATCCCAACAACATAATCTTGCTGCCTTCAGGTATTTCTATGGAAGTGCACTGTAAATATCTCGCTGCTGAACAGAGAATTGACCTCTAGTTTAAGGGCAGCTAGTTAGTATCAACTGCACTGCACTGGCCAAAGACATGATTTTTAAGAAGTCTTAAACATGGGGCATCTGCTGGTTTATTTAAGCAAGGGACCGTTTCCTGAAAGCATGAACCTTTGGTCTAATTTTCCTTTTCTGAGCATATCACTATTTGCGTGTGTTATGTGCTGTCAAGTTGCTTCCAACTTATGGTGACCCTATGAATGAAAGATCTCCGAAATGTCCTACTATTGACAGCCTTGCTCATGTAGGTCTTCCTCTTTTCCTACTTCCTACCACCTTTCCTAACATTATTGTCTTTTCCAGTGAGTCTTGTCTTCTCATGATCTGACCAAAGTGCAATCCTCATTTTAGCTTTTAGGGAGAATTCAGGCTTAATTTTAGATTTCTATAGATCTGTAGCTAAATCTACCGGTCTGCCAGCTCCTAAAGTTGTGTCTCATCATAGCATGACCAAGAAAGGTGAGTCCCACCACATGCTATGGGTTCCCGTCTGGCATATAAGGTGCAACGCCTGAATTGTCAATCCAGAGACAGTTCAAGGGGCAGGCGAGTGGTTCGAGCATCAGGCAATGATATCTAGGAAAGCCAGGTTCGAATTCCCCCACTGCCCTGAAGCTCCCTGGGTGACCTCAGAACCATTTGGTCTCCCTCTCGGGTTGCTGTGAGTCTAAAATGCTCCAATCTCTTTGGAGAAATGGATAGGACAAAGATTTATAAGACAGATTTCTGCAGAATCGAAAAGAGTCCAGTAGCACCTTTAAGACTAACCGACTTTACTGTAGCATAAGCTTTCGAGAATCACAGTTCTCTTTGTCACACATCTGACAAAGAGAACTGTGATTCTCGAAAGCTTATGCTACAGTAAAGTCGGTTAGTCTTAAAGGTGCTACTGGACTCTTTTAGGTTTTGCTACTACAGACTAACACGGCTAACTCCTCTGGATTTCTGCAGACCACTGATATTCCTGAATGTGTCCCATTACATTCTGCTGGATAAGTGAATACCCACCATTCATTATGGGGGAGGGGATTAAGCACTGAATGTTGCAGTCTGGCCACCATCCTTGCAATTGGATTGCCCAGATTACTGTTACGTGGCATCATATTTTTGAGTATTCCCGAGGGTTGCCAGCGCTGCCTCAGCAAATGCTGGGAGATTTTGAGGGCAGTGCCTGGGAAGGGTGGAGTTTGGGAAGAACATGACTAGACATGGGAATGAACAGAAAAAAACCCGAACATGGTGTTCGTTGTTTGTTGCCATCCATGAACAATGAACAACGAACATTGACAAACATGACCTGTTCCCGAACATGTTCGTTGTTCGTTGTTCATGGGGGACAGCAGGCTCTCCTCCAGCTATCAAGATCCCTACCGCACCACTCCCAGAAACCCTATCTGAGCAGGCAGCAGGAAATGTACCAGTAATAAATAATAGCTTGGCCCAGAGCCTGGCAGCAGCCCTGGAACCTGAAGGGGTAGATCCCTATCCCACCACACACAGAGAAGATTCAAGCTCCAATGCACTCTCCCTGTCTCTCTCTCAAAATGCCAACAGCAACTGCCTCTCCCTCACTGTCTGCAAAACCAGAGCTGGGAGCCCCCCTCCCCCCTTTGCTCCCTTGTAACAAATGTGGAGCTCCACACTTGAAGACCTGCCTGTCAAGCTAAACTGGGCTTAGATTGGGGTTTCCAGGGCAACAGCAGGAGTTCAGACAGAGTTCAGGCAGTCCCCGCTTCCAGTCGCCAAGGGAATTGATTGCAAGTGCCAGATTGTCTGGCTTGACAAACAGCAACGAATGAGGCTTGCAGTGACCACCTGTTCATTTAGAATGGGGGCTCATGAAAAGCTTGTTCGCAAACAGCTGATTGGGCTTTTCGTGGCTTTTTAAAGTTCGTATTGCTGTTCGTGCCCATCTCTAAACATGACACCACTTCCAGGTGATGCTGTAGGAATTTGGGTAGAGGGCTGTGGCTCAGTGATGGAGCATCTGCTTCGCATGCAGAAAGTATCAGATTCAACTCACAGCATCTCCATTTAAAAGAATCAAATAGTGAGTGATGTGAAAGATCTTCCCCTGAGACCTTGGAGAGCTGCTTTCTATCTGAGTAGACAACGCTGACTTTGAAGGACCTGTGGTCTAATTCGGTATATTAAAGCTTCACGTATCCATCTGTCCAGTCCAATTTCCCCGAATTGCTATGGTAAAAACCATAGAGACAGTGAAATTCCTAGAAGGTCAATACGAAGGTAATTTTCTGGCTATTTCTGTTCTCTCTCCTCAGTTTCGCAAGGGCAGGGGATTGGGGCTGAGGCCAGGAGTTTATCCACCTCAGGTGGGCAAATGGCAAACCTACCCTGCAGGTAATAAAGTGGGAACACAGAGTCCCACTAAACCACTCTCTCTGGTTTTCGACAGGTGGTGGTGGAGGAGGAGGAGGAGAGTGCCCTCAAGTCATAGCTGACTTATGGTGACCCCTGGTGAGGTTTTCACGGCAAGAGACTAACAGAGGTGGTTTACCATTGCCTGCCTCTGCAGCCCTGGTCTTTGTTGGAGGTCTCCCATCCAATTACTAACCAAGGCCAACCCTGCTTAGCTTCTGAGATCTGACGAGATCAGGCTCACTTTGGCTACAGGTAGAAAATTTTTAATATGGCAGGGTGATGAAAACTATGACCCTACTCCACCTGTAGTCTGAAGTGGTCCAAAACTCTACTGCCTCAGTATGCCACCTCATTTCTGTATAATGGGTTCAGTGAAAGAACTCCTCAAGATTAACGCTGGATTCTGGCAATAATCCCCGAGCATCAGCTCGCCCAATTCAAAATTTCAGCCTCAGACTTCAAACACATCTCACAAAGTGTCTGAGATTTCATTTTGGCTCTAATAAAATGAAACCACCGCCTTTATTTTTGATGAATGGGGTGGACAACACCCTGGCTTCCTTCCCTGCCGCTTAAATTCTCAACCCGGGGAAAAAACATTGTGCTAAAATTTTGAAACATACAATGAAAAGAAATCCACCGCTTATGAGACCGGGGGCTTGTGATAGTCCTTGTCGATCTCGTCCCACATCATAAAATGACACAGCATGGCTGCTAAAACAATTGCCTCTTGCCAGCCCCGGACAGAGGTTGCATTTCAACGATGTGTGAAACGATTCTGCCCTGTTTCCCATAATTTGTTTCAGGTTATAAAGTGTGTTACTTGGAGTTTCTTTGGGCTGAAGGTTCTGTAGAAGTTCCAGTCCCTACAACAGAGAGAAAATCCGAGCCCCTGGCTGCAGAAGAGAAACAGCTCCTTTCTCAAGCCAGAAATGATTGAATTCATAATGACTAAATTGCAGGCGTGCCATGGTACATGTTTTTGAATGGTGTGAGGAGAAAGACCCCCCCCCCCCACCTTTCTTGTAATACTAGAACTTGGGGTCAGCTTATGGCGTTATTCCATATCCCATCTAGGCCTTAATACATGGTTCGCCCAGAAAAAGACAACAATAGAACTGAAAAGTTATTGCTGTTCAAAAGTCATTAAAAAGAAGCAACGTTTAATTGCAGCAGTTATATATTTGCAAACAATTACATTAATAAAATCAAGACAGACTAATAAAAGCACCCGTCCTGAGAAGGACTTGGGTTGCCAGCTCCACATTGAGAAATTCCTGGAGGTACAGGCTGGAGTTGGCAGAATTTGGGTAGGGGAGGGACCTCAGCCGTGAACAGTCGACCCCAGCCTCTGCCATTTTATAACAGCTTATGATATAAAAATCATAAGCCACTTGGATCTGGTGTAGCTTGATCTGCATAAGAGAGTTCTAGCCAGCTGAGCAAAGTGTTGCCGAGTACTGCCCAGGACTCATGAATGGAATGGAATGCATCTGACGAAGAGAGCTGTGGTTCTCGAAAGCTTATGCTACAGTAAAGTTGGTTAGTCTTAAAGGTGCTACTGGACTCTTTTCTGTTTTGCTACTGCAGACTAACACGGATAACTCCTCTGGATGAATGGAATGTGAATGCAAATTCCGAGCAATTGGGCGTGATTGACTCCTACCCCTGCAAGCTGCGGAATATGCAGTCTTGACAATAAGAATACTCGGTGAGTCACCACCCAAACATTCCAATCTCCCCTCTTTTCCATGATTAAATCCTAGCCTACGATCTAGGGCCATCAATCTACTCTGATAAGTTTGTAACTCCTTCCTGGGAACATCTAATTAAGGATCTAAATTCATTACCAAGCTCTGGGAACATTTAATTAACTGCCATTTCTTTGTGAAGCTCCAGGAGAGGCCAATCTAATTCTTTTGCTACACCCTGGTAACACCAACCAGCCAGGATCAGACGCGCAGCAGGCAGCAATGCCCGCCCCCTCCTTCACCTGTCCAAAATCAAGCACGGAGCAGGAGGCAATGCCTGCCCCCCTTGACCCAGCTGGAATCAGTAGTGGAGCAGGTGGCAATTCCTGTCCCCCTTCACACAGCCGGGATCAGGAGTGGAGCAGGTGGCAATGTCTGCCCCCCACCTTTACCTGGCCAGGATCAGTCACGGAGGCGGAGACAATGCCTGCCTGCCACCCTTCCCACAATGGGCTTTGTTACTAGTAAAAGACAGACAGACAGACAGACAGACAGACAGACAGACAGACAGACAGAAAGACGAAAGAAAGAAAGAAAGAAAGAACGAAAGAAAGAAAGAAAGAAAGAAAGAAAGAAAGAAAGAAAGAAAGAAAGAAAGAAAACCAGTGTCACTAGCAAAGGCAGGCAACGGCAAACCACTTCTGTTAGTCTGTTGCCTTGAAAACCTCAGCAGAGGTTGCCATAAGTCAGGCATGACTTGATGGCACTTTCCACCACACAGCTCTAATTCACGCTTCCTGAGCAAGCAAATACTGACAAGGGGCTGCCTTTGGATCACTTAAACTTAAACAATTGTTTTGTTTTACCTGCCATCACGAAGTGTAATGGAAATAGAGAATCTATTTGTTTAGCTAATGATATACTTTACTATAATTTATAGCATTTGGCATATGTAATATGAGCCTTTGAAAAAGCCTTGAGTGAAATGGGAGGAAAATATGCTAGCAAAGCCTGTCAGGCTGTGCTATGGAATACAGTTGATCTACGTGTACATTTTGGACCGGGTCATCTCTGGAGGTCCTTATTCCATTCCATTGAGTTCCTGTGAAAGACCGAAATGGAAAGCTTTAAACAACAGAACTCTGATATATTCAATGTGAATTACTATTGTGGTTTTCCTTGGAAGCTCTATACCGGTTGGGCTTCTGTGCAAACCAATGATATTGTATGTAGACGGGATATTTTTGTATGTTATGATGTAGTATTTATGGCATATCATAACTATTGAACATGTATTGATTAATATTACGCACTTGAGCACTGTGCACTTTATATTTAAAATACAGTAAAATCATTCTTATTTAGAGAAGGAGAATTACCGTGATTACTCTAGTGTATACCTCCGTTTTTTTCTTTGCCTAATTTGCGCTTCCAGCTGATCTCAGCGATGCAGTGGAAACCAGGAGCAGGCACCTGGAGGCCATTTGGGGATGGAGGAGGGATAACAAGCAGTAACTTAATCCTGACAAAATGGAGGTGCTACTGGTGGTGAGAAGGTGGAACACAGGAATGGGGCTGTCTCCTCTTCTGGATGGAGTTGCACTCCCCCCAAAGAAGCAGGCTCATAGCTTGAGGATGTTGCTGGACCCAGACCTTCTTTTGGATAAGCAGCTGGCAGCTGTGGTTAGGAGTGCCTTTTACCAGCTTCATCCAGCGGCAGCCTTTTCTGGGCAGCAAAGATCTGGCCTCTATGGTGCATGCCCCGGTCTCATCGAGATGAGAGTAGTCCAACGTGCTTTCTGTGGGGCTGCCCCTTGAAAAGTGTTGGAAAACTTCCATTGCAGCCAGAATGATGCAGTCAGACGTCGACTGGATTGAGTTGTAGGGACCTTATCATGCCAGTCTTGAATTGATCCTTCTGCGCCAGCTCCCTATCTGTTTCTGAGCACAATTCAAGTTGCTGGTGTTGACATTTAAAGCTTTATATGGTTTGGGGACCACATCCCTGAAGGACTGGCTTCTTCTATAGTATCTACCTGTCTCCTGTGGTCCTCTTCCAAGACCCTGCTTTTGGAGCCTCCATCTTCTGAAATTAAGCGGACAGCAACCTGGGAGAGGACTTTCTCAGATGGAGCCCTTCTGCAAGGCGAAGATGAAATTAACAAACCCTCTGAGGAGCAATCTCCATCAGATGGTTGTTGTGGGTTTTCTGGGCTGTATTGCCGTGGTCTTGGCATTGTAGTTCCTGACTGTGACACTGAGAGATCTCTGTCTTTTGGTGCTACACCTCTGAAGATGCCAGCCACAGCTGCTGGCAAAACATCAGGAACTTCAATGCCAAGACCACTGCAGTACAGCCCGGAAAACCCACAACAACCATCGTTCTCCGGCCGTGAAAGCCTTCGACAATACAATCTCCATCAGCTCTGTCTTTTTAAACTACCCTTCCCAGCACAGTTTTAGACCTGAGAAGTGAAACTGACACAGCTTTCTGGGAGGCAAAGATGAAATTAACAAACCCTCTGAGGAGCGATCTCGGAAGCTCTGTCTTTTTCAACTATGCAGAGCCAGTGTGATATAGCAGGTAGAGATTAGGATCTAGGCCCCCCAGGTTTGATTCCCCGCTCAGCCTTAGAAGTTTTGCTGGCTGACCTTGGGCCTGTCACACACTCTCAAATTAACCTACCTTGCAGGGTTTGTTGTGAGGAAAAAAAAAACAGGAGAGGAGAATGATGTAAGCCATTTTGGCGACAAAGGCAGAGTATAAATGAAGTTTTTAAAAAAATTTAAAAATTAAAAATTGCTGGATCCAAGCCACTGTCTGGAATTTAAGGTCATCTTCATCAAATATATTATGCTTTTAAAGAACATTCTTCTCACGTTCTGTAATGATCTCCAACCCGGTTCTGTTCCTGCTTGGCTTGGAACTAGCTGGTGGCAAGTTTTTTAGCTGAGTGAGGAACTGAACCCACTTTTCGCTGGCGTTAGGCCAACACTCAGACCCCCATACCACACTAGTGATTACCTGGATTCTTTGTGCAATGCTTGTCTCAAATATACCCCTAATCATCCTAGAGTTATTTGTTGACTAAAAGTAGTTCCAAATTATAACGTGTTTATCTCTAGTTAGGTCTGGCATGGTTTTCTGCTAATCCTCCTCTTGAACGTTTCGAATGCCAATTTACAGTGCAGGAGAAATGCCACTTTGACTTTTCTCCCAGAGATCGGGGGAAAAATGCTTTCTCTGTTGCGCTCTCCTCTCTGGTGCCCTCTGTCCTCTTTCTTTTCCTTCCTTTCCTCTTTTTTTTGGTGACCAGGTAATTATTACAAGCTTCAAACAATTAGTTTCACTTTGCTTGTTTCAATAATAATCCTGTTAAAAGCCTTGAATTCCACCTAGGCGGATTACTTCAAAGAAACCATTGATGTCCCAAGAAAGAGTCTCTGCCTCGAGGCCGTGTCGTTTTGAGTCCATTTGTCCCTCGCTGTTAATGTTTACTTCAAGGTGGACTTGGGTTCCCTTTGATGCCTTGCCAGCCAGGAGGCCAAAGGATCTCTGAGGCCTACATTTCAGGAAAGCATTAGCAAGGCATGGGCCCCTGCCAAAATGGCCGCCCATTTCGGGAAGCCGTTCCACTCATCCATGGGAATGTGGGGTAGAGTCACCAGCCTAAGCCGGCGACCAGCGGAAGTGTTGGGGGTGGGGACATGGGAGGGCATGTAACATCACTGACAACGACAACATTAGATTTATATACCGCCCTTCAAGACAACTTAACGCCCTCTCAGAGCAATTTACAAAGTATGTTATTATTATCCCCACAACAAAACACCCTGTGAGGTGGGTGGGGCTGAGAGAGCTCTGAGAGAGCTGTGACTGAACGAAGGGCTGGCTTCGAGTGGGAAATCAAACCTGGTTCCCCAAATTAGAGTCCTGCTGCTGCTCTTAATCACTACACCAAACTGGCTAGATAGTTCTGGGTAGGGTTACCAGTCCCCCAGTGGGAGCGGGGCATCCTTCACTCCAACCTTTGCCCCCCTGCCACCACTCACCGGACAGGCAGGGGGAAAGACATGGGAATGGGCCTCTTGGACACGTTCCTGGGACGGCTCAATGATGTCACTTCCCAGGAGCAACATCATTGCGCCTCCCTGAAAGTATTCCTGTGCTTTGCAGCGGGCCAATTTGGGCCCCAAACGGGGCAAATTGGGTCAGTTTAGGGTCCAAATTGGCCCGCTTCGAGGCATGCACACACTCCTCTGCCTGCGACATGATATCGCCCAGAAATGCCGTTACTGGAAATGATGTCATCGTGCAAGCTTGGGAGCTTGCGGAGATGCAGAGAAGGTGTCTCTCGCCAGGAATGTAAGGGGATCTGGTCACCCTAGTTCTGGTAGAAACCTGGACGTGACATAGGGTGGCTTTTAGAATCAATGGAAACTGTATGGGGTGGAGACCGACTGTAACTCTGGGAGAGCTCCAGGCACCACCTGGAGGTTGGCAACCATACCCCTGATCTGTGAGGCCTGCAGCTTCCAATATTAGTTTTTCATGGGTCAAAAGATGCTAGGGGAAGGATGATGTGGGGGAGACCAGTACAAACTTTGGGGATCTGGTAGGTTACAACGTGGTGGGATGAACTGATTAGTATATTGAACTGGAGTCCTGAGTTCAGATCTTCCTTTGGGTCACTGGTTGACCTTGAGCCAGTCATTCTTTGTCAGTCTTGTCTACCTCGCAGGGTTGTTGTGAGGAGTTGCTTTTGTTTGACCCTGAGCTCCATGAAGGAAAGGTAGGGTTGCCAGGTCTCTATACCCTCCCGGTGGGAGGAGGGGGACACCTGGCACTTAGCTTGTGCCTTTGGCATGTTTATTGGCATGCTCCTGGCGCTTGCATGATGAGGTCACTTCTAGGAAGTGACCTCATCATGCTGGCCATGGGCACGCTCTCGCTCTTTGCACGGGGTTAATTCTGGCCCATTTGGGTTGCTGCCCGTGGTGGGTGATCTCTGGGGGGCTTTCATAGAATCATAGAATCACAGAATCATAGAGCTGGAAGGGGCCATACAGACCATCTAGTCCAACCGCCTGCCCAGTGCAGGATCAGCCTAAAGCATCTCTGACAAGTATTCATCCAGCCTCTTCTTGAAAACTGTCAGTGAAGGGGAGCTCACCACCTCCCTAGGCAGCTGATTCCACTTTTGAACTACTCTGACCTTGAAAAAGTTCTTCCTAATATCCAGCCGGTACCTTTGTGCATGTGCATGTGCATGTGCAATTTTAGCCCATTGCTTTGGGTCCTACCCTCTGCTGCCACCTGGAACAGCTCCTTGCCCTCCTCCAAATGACAGCCTTTCAAATACTTAAAGAGAGCAATCATGTCCCCCCTCAACCTCCTCTTCTCCAAACTAAACATTCCCAAGGCCCTCAGCCTTTCCTCGTAGGGCTCAGTCTCCAGACCCCTGATCATCCTCGTCGCTCTCCTCTGCACCCTCTCGATTTTGTCCACATCCTTTTTCAAGTGGGGCCTCCAGAATTGCACACAATACTCCAAGCGAGGCCTGACCAAGGCAGTATAGAGAGGGGCTATGACCTCCTGTGATATCGACGCTATGGCTCCTTTGATACAACCCCGGATTGAATTGGCCTTTTTTGCCACTGCATCACACTGACTGCTCATATTTAGTTTACAGTCCACTCTTACCCCAAGATCCCTTTCACATATACTACTGCCCAGAAGTGTATCCCCCATCCAGTATTTGTGCTTCCCATTTTTGTGGCCCAGGTGTAATACTGTGCGCTTGTCTTTGTTGAATTGCATCTTATTCACAGCTGCCCACTTCTCCAGAGTATTGTCCAGGCCAGACCTCCAGGAGTTTGCCTCACCCCAGTGGACACCTGGGAAGCCTAAAAAAGTGAGATGAAAATGTGAGCTAGATTATGCCCAAGGCAGCTTATAAATGATTACAACTATTCACAAAGATGATAAGAGTCACCAGCACAGGTACCAGGCCCTGCGACAGACCCAGATGCCAGCTCTGCCCCTATATCTACCCAGGGAATACAATTACAGGACCCAATGGCATCAACTACACTGTCTCTGGCTCTTACAGCTGCTCATCCTCCAATCTGATATATGCCCTCATGTGCCAACAATGTCCTTCTGCTCTGTACATTGGACAAACCAGCCAACCTCTACGCAAAAGAATAAATGGACACAAATCTGACATTAGAAATGGAAATGTCCAAAAACCAGTGGGAGAACACTTCAATCTACCAGGACATTCCATCAAAGACTTAAAGGTCGCTGTGGTTCAACAGAAACCTTTCAAAAACAAAATCCAACGGGAGGCTGCTGAACTGGAATTCATATGCAAATTTGACTCTGTCAAGCTGGGACTGAATAGGGACTATGAATGGTTATCACATTACCACAGGTAACAGATTTCCTTTACAGAGGTGGGGTCTGGGGGAGCTCAGTGGCACCTGGCGTGGGCTTTCGGGAACCACAGATCTCTTTGTCAGATGCATTTGGCAGGGAGAGCTGTGGTTATCGAAGGCCCATACTGCATTGGAATTGGATGGTCTAGCTGTTTGGCTGCTACAAACTAACAGGGCAAACTCCTTTGAAGCCAACTGATACACACACCAAAAGGAGATGTTTACATATACTAGCAAAGGAATGTTTTGATTGCTCCCTCCCCCTCCCCACCTAATTGCTGCCTCTCTTCTCTCTCCTGCTCTTCTGTATTTGGCCAGTCTCTGTATCAGGCATCTGATGAAGAGAACTTGATTCTCGAAAGCTTATGCTACAATAAAATTGGTTAGTCTTAAAGGTGCTACTGGACTCTTTTTGATTCAAAAACACTGCATCATTCTTCAATAAGCACTTCTGGCTGGTGTTATCTTTCTTTGACAGAAGATTCTCTGTCTTTGTCCTGGCTCTTTTTTGATGAAACCCTTAAGTCACCCCATGATGTCTTGCCTGTGTGGCATTGCCGTGCATAGATGTGTGTGTGTTTGAGACAGGGTTTGCTCCTGAGAAAGAGTCTTTCCAGTATCTTTTAATGGCATATAAATCATTATTGAGAGAATGAATGTTATCAGGAGCAAGAATCACTGCCTCAGAACTTTGTTTTATATAGTCACTCCTTTCTACCAGACTTCAGATTAAGTTTCTGGTGGTGCTCAGATATCGTCTTTTAATTAAAAGCAAATGTGTCCATGGGGAAAGCAGCTCAATGAACGTGAACTTCAGGTTTGGGCCAAGATGGAGACTAAGAAAAACAGATGCAGGCCTGGATATCTCAGTATTTGAACATCCTTGTTTATTTTATTTACTCAATTTATACCCCACCTTTCCCCCTCAGTGGAGCCCCAAAACAGCTCACATCTTTCTCCTTGCCTCCCTGTGAAGTAGCTTAGTCTGAGACCATGTGACTGGTATGGTTGCCAGCTCTAGGTTGGGAAATTCCTGGAGAATTTTAGGGTGGAGCCTGGAGAGGGTGGGATTTTGGGAGGGGAAGAAGCTGAGGTGGGTATAATGCCCTGGACCCCACTTTCCACCCATTTTCTCCAGGGTCATAGATCCAGAGGAGTTAGCCATGTTAGTCTGTAGTTGCCAAACTGTAAGGAGTCGGTAGCACCTTTAAGACTAACCAACTTTACTGTAGCATAAGCTTTCGAGAACCACAGCTCTCTCCGTCAGATGTGGTTCTCAGAAGCTTATGCTACAATAAAGTTGGTTAACCTTAGAGGTGCTACTGGACTCTTTACTATTTTCTCCAGCGAAACTGATCTCTATGCCTGGGGGATCAGTTGTGATTCCAGGAGATCTCCAGCCATCACCTGGAGTTTGGCAAGCCTAAATCACCCAGCAAGCTTCTATGGAATCCAGAATATGGTGTACTTATAGGCCGCTGTGTGAAACAATGACCAAGACGTTGATTCGGGTAATTGAATGAGGAAAACTTGTATTCTGTACCGGGATAACTCATTCAACAAAAGTCTGGGGGCTACAGAGAAAATTGCCCAGCTTTTTAAAGCCCTGTAATGGGCAGGAAGTATGGGGTCTCTGGATTGGCTAAGACTGATAGAAGAGCATAGACTCTTGTTCCTGCTTTCCAGGTCATTCTTGAGATCCCTCAGCCAGGGAACACTTACTCCAAATCTGGATCTTGATATGGCTGCCCTGGTTGCCTTTGGCATTTCATTTTTTTAAAAAAAATGAAGTCCAGGTTTCCATTCTGCTTTGAAGTCAAGCTACATTGGCTTGGTCGCTGTTTTAGTGGCGTTACTGAAAACGCCACATCTACCTTCTCCTCCTGGTGGTGTGATCTACCCCAATCTAAAATATTTATTTAAAATATTTGTTCAAATATTTGTACCCTAACTTTCTCCCATGATGATTCTGATAAATAAGTCATATGTTGGCTCCAGAAATCTAATTAAAGAATTTTATGTTTGGGCCATTAGCAGAGTATTGTTTAGCAGAGGAAACATGATTATAGGTGGTTATAAGCTCATTCTCCAGGCTGGTGTGTGTGCAGGAAAGAAAATAACAAAGCACATACTTGCTTATATTTAGAAGGGAAATAAGAGTTCTTTATTGTAGGAACTCCATACTCTGATAGGAAAGGAGGAGAGATAGATCCTAACTACCTAACTTGTCTAAGGATGGGCATGGATGCTAGGACAAGTCTTGCATCCATGCTTCCAAGATGGAGGGAGGGAAGGAGAGAGGTGTTGCCTGGAACAAAGCCAGGAAGAGAAGAAGTGAGAGGGAGGAAGTCAGGAGGAGGAAATCCTGAGAATTGCAATCTACATATCAAAGGATAGTCACAGAGCAGTAAACAGTAAGCAGAGTGCCCTGACCTTTCTATCTTTCTAGCTCTTTGGTTTGTCCCCCTCTGAAACTTGAGGAAAGGGACAGCGCTGAATCCTCCCCTTCCAACAGGTTCCAATGAATGGCTCCCATATTCTGCTCTGCCTTCCTTCATGTTTAACATTGAGAATTTCCTAAATGAATGATACTGTTTGCTATATTTGCCCACAGCTCATTTCTGGCTCCCCCTCCACCCCCCCCAAATTACCAGTGCAGATAAATGGTTGTGCTTGTGGCAAATCAGAATCTTGATGCCATCCCAAAAGCACTTGTGAACATCAATAACCTGGACTGGCAGAAAAAGAGAAGCCAGTCAACAGAAAGAGTAGAAAACAATGGAAAGCTGCATGAATACGGCAGTCGGTCAACGTTCCAGAATCAACCAAATAGGGAAAACCAGGGGACTGCTAATTCATCAATGTCAATTGCCAACAAGAATGGGGAATTGAGACCCGGAGCTGGTTCCAGGTCTTTGGTTGACCCAAGCAACCAAGCTGGTGGCCACCTCTGAGCCGAGTCCCTGTGGCAATGCCAGAGGGTATGGCAGCAACGCAGGCCCCCGGAAGCAATGCTGATCCTCTCCCCTACCACAGATGGCCAAGAGAGAGCCAAGCCATTGGATCAGTCTAGTCATCATTGTGTCATTCAAAAGATGTTGCTTGGGGTGTGTGGGAGAGAGATCAACCAGAAAACCAGCCCCATGGTGTGTGTGTTATATGCTGTAAAGTTGCCTCCAACCTATGGCTACACACTATGAATGAAAGACCTCCAGAATGTCCTATCATTAACAGACTTGCTCAGATCTTGCAAACTGGAGGATGTGGCTTCTTTTACTGAGTCCAGCCATCTCGTTTTGGGTCTTCCTCTTTTCCTACTCCCTTCCACTTCCCCTAGTATTATTGACTTTTCCAGAGAGTCTTGTCCTCTCATCAGGAGCAGCGACAGGGTTTTTGGCACCTGCAGCCAGCCAATGGGCCGGGCGCCCGTGTGCATGCGCACACCAGATTGTGGGATGACGTCATGTGCAAGCCAGCCTGATTGCTGCAGCGGGTGGCTGGGATGGCACGCGGATGGCCTCTCAGCTGTCCTGCTTGGTTGCCCTGTGTCGCCCCAGATGCCTGCCCGCAGCTGCTGTGCCCGGCTGGGGGCTTGTGTTTGCAGCAGCGGCAGCATGGGGTGAGAGAGCTGGGAGGCTGCAGCTCCATGGCACATGCTCCCACCCCCAGCGCCTCCTCTGGTGCCCCCTCCAGCACCCCACACCCTGAGGCAACCGCCTACATGGCCTCAATGGGCGCATCGGCCCTGCCTCTCATGATGTGACCAAAGAAGGATCGCTTCAGTTTTGTTATTTTAGCTTCTAGGGAGAACTCAGGCTTGCTCTGATCTAGAACCATAAACTCCTAAACTGGAAGGAAATGGAGGAATCGAATCCAGTGGCACCTTTGAGACAACAGACATCCAAAGAAGGGAGCTTTGACTCTTGAAAGCTCATATCCTGAAAATCATGTTGGTCATTAAGGTGCTACTGGACTCAAATGCTGCTGTTCTACTGCAGACTAGAGATGGGTACGAACCGGAAAAAAGCAAACCATGTGGTTCGTGGTTCGTCAAATTTCACGAACCACAAACCACAAACTTTCATGAACCTGCCCCTGGTTCGCGAACCGGTTCATTTGGTTTGTGAAAATGTCACATCCAGGTCAGAAAATCAGCACCTCCGGGTCAGCAGAAGGTCACTTCCGGGTCAGCAGAAGTTCACTTCTGGGTTAGCAGAAGGTCTGCAGGAAGTCCATCCCGTTGCCTAGGAAATCAATTGATTGGCACCAGGCTGTCTGCAGTGACGAACCAAAAACGAACCAAATGAACCAGCCTAAAGTTCGTGGCGGTTCATCAGGAATGGGATCTGACAAACCGTGGTTCACAAACCACGAACCGGCCTGGTTCGTGCTTAATTTTGGTCCATATTTCAGTTCATGCCCATCTCTACTGCAGCAGACCTGAAGGAAATACGGAATTTTTTTTACCACGCCGGTCCCCCTCTCAATGCCCGTTGGCCCCTCTGCAACATCCGACACAAATAGCCTTGTATGATGTGGACGGAATACCAGAAGCCTTTGAAATGGGAGTTCAGAAGTCACCAGCTTCCATCCTCAGCTTGCAACCACTAGTGAAGAAAGAGCCACCGGCTCTGGACAAGGAGGGAGAGGTCCTTAACATTGCTATGCAAATTCCCACTGAAGGGTTTGACACTTAACTTTTCTCCTGGCACCTCCCACCCAGTTTGGGAGGGTTTTTTTAGTAGTTGGATGAAAGGGTTGTTTTTTTAGCCAAGGCCGCTGGGCCCACCCAGCCTTGATGCTGGACTTCCAACAGTGGACTCTCTTCATTGCAGAGGGCAACATGTTTGCAAAAGAGAACTAAGCTGGCATCTTCTTCAAATGAATTCCATTCCCTTCTGCTCCCCCTCCTCCTTGTCCCTTTAATACTCTCTTTGAGCTTGCTAAAAGAAAAAAAAACCCACTCTGAACCTATTTTTTTTTTCACGGCACACATTGAAGCGCATTTTAACATCTCCGGGCTAAGGAATGGAGGCGCATGGACAAAGGCTGGGTTTGTTTAGTTGCAAAAGAGCTGTGTCTGAATTGTGTCCAGGCTGAACAAAAGATAAATATGCAAAGTGAACAGGACAGAAATGAAAGCTACGGCAGGTCACGACTCCCCCCTCCCTCCTTTACAGGATGGTCCGAAGATCTAAAGCCGCCTCGGGATTAGTTCACAAAGCGGCAGCCACAGCCCCCATGAAAGGGAAAAATTGAAAGCATTGCTTTACAAGGTTTCTTCAAAACCTATTCCAAAAACGGTGAGTTTCCCATAATATGAGACTCCCAGAGAATACCCAGGACAGGCTGGTGGAAGAATTGGGCAAAGCTTCAAAAGATAAACACGTAATTATGGGTGCAAATTTTCTCTCTGGGATTTTGGCAGTGCATCGAGCGAATGGGCTGCTAATGGAAAGATTTCTAAGAACGAGAAGCAACGCAAGGAACCTTAAAGGGCTGGTTCACACATGAACACAATTACTCTGGGCTTAAAGACAGGCCCGGTGTCCTCACCAAGGAGAATGAAGTAGTGGAATATTTGTCTATCACATTTTTATCCCACTCCAAGGAGGTCTGAAGGGCATCGTTCTCTCCTATCTATTTTATTCTCTCTAGGGTACATTAGGCTGAGAGTGACTGGCCCATGGCCGACAGACAGACTCCATGCTAGGCTTGTTATTTTCCTGGTGGTAGCAGGAAAGCTCATATCCCAGGCTCCAGGTTCTGCTCAGGGCTCTTTGCTCCAGCAAGAGCAAAAAGCAGGGGTGGGCAGCAACGTCATGCCACATTGAGATGCCACTTCTGGTTTGTATCCGGAAGTGATGTCACACCCTTCTAGGAATCCCGCCCAACTCTATGTTAAAAACCATAAAGATGGGTGACTTCCTAAATATTAAATTTTACTCACCCAATAAAAATCTTTAAAAAAAAAAAGATGGGTGACTTCCTAAAGCGTTGTGACATCGTTTCTGGGTATAATTCTGAAGCATTGTGATGCCATGCAACATTGTTTGCCGCTCCCAAAATATTCCCACTGGTTGACAATGTTCTGCTGGCAATCCTCCTCCGTGCTACATGTTCTTTGGGTCATGCTGCATCCATCACAAGGACATTCAGTCAGAAGTGCGAAAGTTGGGACCTTGGTGTGAAAGGAGAGGATGTTTAAGCCATCCCCATCGCACCATTTTCCCAACCCAAAACAGCCCCAGAGAGCGCCATTTGTCCCACTGGAGGCTCGACATATACTGGCCCAAGGACTCTGCATCAAGTATTTAGGCCTTCTTGAACGAGGATTCGAACCTGAGTTTTCCTACTCCTGTCCCACCACTCTCACCAAAAACCCCACTGCCTTCCTACCAGATTAGACTATACCACTTCAAACAGCAGGTAAAGGATCATGTAACTAAACATTCCTCCACAGAAAAAAAGAATAATCCTTGCGCATAGGAAAAACTAGTAGGCAAGGAAAGAACTCACCACTTCAACACTCATTTTCTATGTGGAGGAAAAATCCAGCCGTGTGATCCCCCACCTTCCACATTTAAATGCTGGGGAAAACTACAGTTCCCATGAGATCGTGTGAGATTGCACATGCGGTCCAAATTCAAATGTCCTTTGCCATTAATGAACACTGAGTCTGTCAGCCATAAGGGAGGGAGAGAGGGAGATATCTCACATCTGCAAGCCTCTCGCTGTGAAATGTAAATATTTTAAGTCCTTAAAGAGTGCAGAAAACAGTGTATGTGACAGGGGTAGGTGATAGAGGGAGAAGTTCACCATGGAAAAGTAGTGTGAGAATGTGCATGATCAGATATATGCAAATTGTGTGACTATGAACTATTTGTTCAACATTTGACTCTGTTGATTGTGACGTGCAGCTGGTTGTGAATGGAACCAGCGTGTGACAGAATATCCCTGATGGCAGCTCATATGAAATAGCCCTAAAAAGACACTCCAAAATGGTGTGTAGTGTTGGGCGGATGCTGAGCTGAATCAACGGCGCCATAACAGAAAAGCCGTTAATGTTCCAGAACCGAGCAGCACTGTTCCTAATATGCAGGGCTTTTTTTCAGCTGGAACGCAGTGGAACGGAGTTCCGGCACCTCTTGAAAATGGTCACATGGCTGGTGGCCCCGCCCCCTGGTCTCCAGACAGAGGGGAGTTTATGCTAATGAGTTCCTCCAGCTCTTTTTCTACGAAATGACCACAGAGTTTGGGGTGAATTTTAGAGCGTCGTCAACTGAACCCCATCAAAGGTGGGCAGCTCAAAGATTTCTGCTTTTCCAGCCAGCATCACCTCTGTTTTGTCTGGGTTCCATTTCAATTTGTTTGCTTTCAGCCAATCAACAACTGCTGTCAAACAGCGACTTAGCCTCTACTAGAGATGGGCACAAACCAGGAAAATGGTGGTTCATTGTGGTTGGTGGTTCATCACATTTCACGAACCATGAACCGCCATGAACTTGTCTGGTTCGTGAACCGGTTCATTTGGTTTGTATGTACGTCACTTCCAGGGCTGCAGAAGGTGTGCAGAAAACCTATCCCCTGCCCTTTGCCTAGGTAACAGATTGATTGGCGCCAGGCTGTCTGCAGTGACGAACTGAAAAATGAACCAAACAAACCACTCTAAAAATGGTAGCGGTTTGTTGCCGTTCATCAGAAATGAGCTCCAACGAACCACCAGTTCGCAAACCAAAAACCGGCCTGGTTCGTGGCGAACTTTGGTTCACGTTTCAGTTTGTGCCCATCGCTAGTATCTACTGCATCACCTGAAGATTTGGATAACGAGATATAGAGCAGGGTCTCATCTGCATATTGATGGTATCCAGTTCCATAGCTACGAATGATTTTTCCTAAAGGCATTTATTACAATATTTGAGGATGACTGAAACAGAATGTTAACCCGAGAGGCCTCTTGGAGAGCTAAACAATGACTTTGATGTGCCGGAAGAAGGGTCTAAAATCGTATATCTAGCACCACGAAATATGCAGGGAGGAAAAAAAGAACCTAACAGATCTTTCAACTAGCTAGCCCCTGGAGCAGCTGAGAGAGATGCCATTTGTGCCGCTGTATATAAATAACTCTTCTGAAGCCCTGAGTGCATTTAAATGTATATACCATTTGGTCTTTCTAAAGGGCAAATCCGTTAATGATTATAAACGCACCTTCTACCATGCTGTGAATACTACCCTCAGACTCTCTCGTCTGCAATGCAAAGGTTGCAAGGAATTTGGACAGCAAGAGCCTGCCGCATTCCCGCTGACAGGCTCCTCAATCATTTTCTTCCCTTGGTATCGAAGGAAAATGTGCTTTTGGTAAACATACCACTAGCCCAAGCATTTGCCTTTTTTAAAAAAAGAACATTGGCTCAGATTTACACATAATGCAGAACCTTGGTTCATTTTAATTATGGATAGTTGGTAAAATAAGTGTTAGCCGTGTTAGTCTGTAGTAGCACAATAGTAGAGTCCAGTAGCACCTTTAAGACTAACCAACTTTACTGTAGCATCAGCTTTCGAGAACCACAGTTCTCTTTGTCAGATGCAGTAGTTAATTAACTTAAGCGCCCTAGTAAATGGTCTCAGAGCACAGTTTGGTGACCCGTTAAAGGAGGAAAGAGCCAAAACCCAGTTTAGAGCCATCGAGCAGGGGTCCCGAACCATCAGGGAGTATGCGGCCGAATTTAGGCATCTGGCCGCCAAACTACTGAACTACCACGAAGGAGTGAAAATTGAACTCTTTCGAAATGGTGCATCTGACGAAGAGAGCTGTGGTTCTCGAAAGCTTATGCTACAGTAAAGTTGGTTAGTCTTAAAGGTGCTGCTGGACTCTTTACTATTTTGGTAAAATCAGGATTCAGCTCACAGACAATTGTTCCATTCCTGATAGATCAAGATGGGTAGCTGTGTTAGTCTGTCTGTAGCAGAAGAAAAGAGCAAGAGAAGACTAACAAAATTTGTGGAAGTTTGTGAGCTTTCCTGAGTCACAGCTCACTTCTTCAGATACAGCTAGAATGTGAGTCCATCTTTCCTTCTGTCTTGGAGAGTGGAGTGATTTCAGATGCCGAATGACGATAGCAGGTAAATGACAAATGCTGATGAAAGACAATAGAACCCGAGATTGAATGGAGCGGGGCATGCAGATACTGCTATTTTTATAACCATGGTTTGGTGGAACCTAACTAACTAAGCTGGAGCGTGTTCAGAGGAGGGCAACAAAGATGGTGAGGGGTCTGGAGACCAAATCCTAAGAGGAAACGTTGAAGGAGCTGGGTATGTTTAGCCTGGAGAGGAGACAACTGAGCAGTGATATGATAACCATTTTCAAGTACTTGAAGGGCTGCCATATAGAGGATGGTGCGAAGTTGTTTTCTGCTGCCCCAGAAGGTCGGACCAGAACCATCGAAATTAAATCAAAAGAGTTTTTGGCTAAACATTAGGAAGAACTTCCTGACAGTTAGATCGGTCCCTCAGTGGAACAGGCTTCCTCGGGAGGTGGTGGGCTCTCCTCCTTTGGAGGTTTTTATGCAGAGGCTAGATGGCCATCTGACAGCAATGCTGATTCTGTGAACGTAGGCAGATCATGAGGGGAAGGGCAGAATGGGTTACATCAGTGCTTAGTTCTTGCAGCCTCTTCTTCCATGCCTGGGGTACTGCTGATTGCCACTATGAGGTCAGGAAGCAATTTTCTCCACAGCAGTTTGGCTAGGGATCCTGGAGGTGTTTTTCTATCTTCTGTGCATGGAACCGGGGCTACTGGGGGTGTGAGGGGGGAGGTAGTTATAAATTTCCTCCAATGTGCAGGGGGTTGGACTAGATGACCTTGGAGGCACCTTCCAACTCTAAGATTCTATGATTCTAACTAAATCTCCCAGACTTTCCCAAAGTGGAGTTGGGATGTCCACTGGGACCTTAACTCTAAGTGTGATTAAAGCTGAATCAAGGTGAAAGTCTTGCCACGTAGTCAATGGCTTAGGTAGTCAATGAAACTGATAGCGCGGAGAGATCGTCAGCTGGTTGCTTGAGAAGTGTGGATTCATTCCACCTCCCCAATTCTGAACAAGGGAGGAAAGTGGAGGCCATTCACCCCCAGTGAAATCTTTATACAGTCAAACCTGATTGGATATGTTGCCCACTATGTGATCCCTGATTGGCTGGACTGATACACCAAAGACGGTCTTTCAGATAAATGCAGCAGATTGGGGAAATGAAAGCTGTGAAAGAAAGAAAGAAAGAAAGAAAGAAAGAAAGAAAGAAAGAAAGAAAGAAAGAAAGAAAGAAAGAAAGAAAGTGGAAGGGAGGAAGGTGGAGTGTTTTGTTTTGCAATCCCCTTTCCCACCTCTAGTAGCTGAATAGTAGCTGACTGGCTTAGCCTAAGCCAGTCAGACCTTAGACATTAAGAAGGGTTGACCACAATCAGTACCTCGATGGGAGACCACCAAGGAAGACGGGAGTTGCTATGCAGAAGTAGGCAATGACATAACACCCCTACTCACCTTTTTCCTTAAATGGCCCATGGTTGGGGTCACCATGAGTCAGTTGCGACTTGACCACCGATTCTTCTTCCCACCTCTGCCTCCTAACAGGACAATGTGTAGATCAAAATGCACGAACGTTTAGCGAAAATTCAGCTAATCATGAAACAATGAGGCTCCCGTCGTAGCTTTCACAGCTTTGGCAGCTGAGGATGAATTGAAATTAAAACGTAGATCCTGTTGAAATATAAACAAAGAAAAGCTGGAGACTTGGGAGGGGGAGGGTCTCTGAAACCGTATGTCAACATCTTCTCTCCAAAGAAACTACTGCACTCGCCAAGCCTTAGGTCAGCCCGGAGGCCGGTTCTCCAGAGGTGAGAAGGTTGCCAAGGATTAAGGATTTGCGCTTTTTGTTTGCAAAGGGCTTCACTTTTAAAAGCCATTTCCTCTCCCGGTGAAGGGAGAGAATTCCCAAAGCTCTTCCTTTCCTATCTCATTTGCTTTAGCCTTATAACGGATGATCATTTAAATCATATCTACCCTTCCCTATCCACCCCCCATGTCAAAAACTTTCATTTTCTGGTGAGGTGCTCTAAATTTCCCTTTAGGCCAAGAACCAGGCAGCCACATAGCTCTGTGTTAGCATGAAGTTGGCTTCACACATGCTGAATAATGCACTCAACGCCCTTTGCAATTGGATTTTACTGTGCGAAATGGGAAAACTCCCTGGCAAATGATCGCTAAAAGTGCAGTGAAAATGGATTGAACGTACATTATTCAGCATGTGGGAAAGGATTATGAAGAGAGATTTGTTCCCGGCTAGAGTTGCCAGCTCCTGGTTGGGAAATGCCTGGAGATTTGAGGGGTGGAGCCTGCAGAGGGCAGGGTTTGGGGAGGGGAGGGACTTCAGCTGGCTATAATAATTATTGTTGTTATAACATACAATCTATATACTGCCCTTCATGACCATTTAACGCCCACTCAGAGTGGTTTACAAAGTATGTGTTAAAGAATTTTTAGCCCCCATTTCATAAAATCTTATCCTGAGCGTACATTCAAGCTACCAGCACACAGAAATCGGTAAACAAGTAATAAAGCCTTGCTCTAAGTGTCACATTTCTTCTTCTAAGATAGCCTGCTTGTTACATATGTCTCCAGTGAATGAGATCGGTCACTGAGCAATATGTAAAGATATTGTCATTTTGGTCATTCTAATTAAATAAGTCGGATTTAACTTTGATTGCATTCTTTCCCCAAGAAAGACCAGACTTCTCAAATGTTTGTGTAAATCATTTGACACTCAAGCTTATCACATGTGTCATATTCTCTTGGAACATGTGTCATTTTAACAGGATTTCATCCTAACCTCTGATCTTTTATTCTGTAAACAAATAGCAATTATTCTGTAAACAATCAGTACTGAAGGGTATATAAGGCCCTCCAAAGCTACTGGTCTTTACACACGTCTCCTAGCAATGGAGGCAGTATCACAGGGTTATTGAAATAAATAACAAACCCATTTTTCTTCTGTAATCCCTGTGTTTGTTGTCTAGATATATATATGGGTTAATGGTAGTAGGGGGATTACAAATTGAAAGCAGAGAACTATTACAAAAATTCCCCTAACAGTATGTTATTATTATCCAAACAACAATCACCCTGTGAGATGGATGGGGCTGAGAGAGCTCTGGAAGAACTGTGACTGACCCAAGGTCACCCAGCTGGCTTCAAGAGGAGGAGTGGGGAATCAAACCTGGCTCTCCAGATTAGAGTCCTGCCGCTCTTAACCACGGCATCAAACTGGCTCTCATACAGCCCACCTTCCAAGGTGGCCATTTTCTCCAGGGGAACTGATGTCTGTCAGTGAGAGATCAGTTGTAATTCCAAGAGATCTCCAACCACCACCTGGAGGCTGGCAACTCTACTCTCTGTGGTCCCTATACCCTCTCTCCTTCATCCACACGTGGGAAAAGAAATGACCGTGTGTTCCAATGGATCCCCAAGGAAATGACTCTGCGATCTAACCTTTCAGGACTGATTGAAACTTAGAACTCTGACTGAGGTTTCCTTGAAGTGGCAACATCTCTGAGGTGGGCCTATACCACTTCAGATTGCAGGGGTATGCAACACAGACAGGTTTATTTAATTTTTATTTCTTTGTTTCCTCATTTCCTTGGACTCAAGGGGGCTAAGAATCTCTCTACACAAGGCACCTTACACGGGGATGCTCAAATAACTAATATGAGAGCCAAGCTACAAGTGACGAGTTACACTTGCCTGGCAAGTGAACAGACTTACATGTATTCCTCCCTGTTCACTTGCCATTCACTTGTGCTCTACTTGATCAAGTGGAGAGTTACCCAAAATGTGTGAATGCTGGTCAGCCAGACCTAGTTTTTTCTTGGAATCAAGATTCCAAGCTTTGATTAAAACTCTGCTTTAGAATCCCAGTGTGCAGGAGGGACACTTGTTTCCAGTTAACCGGCATGCCTGTATCTACACGTTGCCAACAGCTAGTAAATTTTTATCCAGGATTTCTTTACTGCACTCCAAGCAACAAGAGGAGGAGGAAGAGTGAACCAGGCTCGGACGGGTAGTTAAATTTGCTGTCAGATCGAAGTCCTGAACATCTTGCAAACCTAATAACTAAATAGCCTAAACCTTGACTAAATCCACCTTGTCTTTCTTCCTCTCATTATCTACCTCTCATTCCTAAATTCAGAACAGTTGTTGCATATCATTTTGTTGCTATGCAACTTCCCCTTATCAATGCACAAACATATAACTCCTTGCTGTCAGAGAAAGGAAGTCTGGGAAAGGAGCTATTAAGAAGGATTACATATTTTCAGTTTTCTCATTCTCTCCTGCCTGGTACTAGAGGCACAAGAGAGGCAAAGAAATCCAAATTGGATGTTTTGGGTTGAGAGAACATGATGGTCCATTGAGCCTACGAGGGAGTGACATCATCGGGTTTGCGGAAGCTGGATGTCAAAGTCTTTCATTTACCAATACTTTGCTCAGAGCGGAGAGGGCTTGGAGCAAAAGGTCAGCCAACCATTAACATTGGATATGGACGAACTGGGAGTAACTGGCATGTCTCTGGAAGCAGGGCACGCTTTGCTGCCAACACCTGAAGCTTTTTATAACAAGATAAATGCTAGCAATTAAAGAGCCCTTGGCGTTATGTCCTCATTGCTTTGCTCTAATTATAATGTTTTTCCAAGAAAAAGCTGCTATCTATCTGTCTGTCTGTCTAGGGGTCATTTCGTAGAAAAAGAGCTAGAGGAACTCATTAGCATAACTCATTAGCACAACTCATTAGTGTGTGCCACGCCCCTTGACATCACCAGAAGTGTCATTAGCATAACTGATTTGCATATGCCACACCCCCTGACATCACCTATCCTGGCTGTTTTGGACCCAATCCTGGCCATTCAGGGCCAAAATTGGGCTCAAAATGGCAAAAAGGGGCCCTAAATGACTGAAAGTGGCCATTTTGGGCCCTTTTGGGCCTGGTTTGTGACCAAAATGGCCTAGATTGGGTCAGTGCTGGGCAGAGGAGGGTTCCCCTGCCCAGCACCGGTCCAATCTGACTGTTTCGGCCCCAGTCCAGGCCGAAACGGGCCCAAAATGGCTGAAAGTCAGGTGGGCGGGGCCACCTGACATGTGACCTCTTTGGAGAACTGCTGGAAATGCGTTCCTGCGCGTTCCCCCTCGAAATGAGCCCTCTATCTATCTATCTATCTATCTATCTATCTATCTATCTATCTATCTATCTATCTATCTATCTATCTATCTATCTATCTATCTATCTATCTATCTATCTATCTATCTGTCTGTCCGTCTGTCCGTCTGTCCGTCTGTCCGTCTGTCCGTCTGTCCGTCTGTCCGTCTGTCCATCTGTCCATCTGTCCTCCCACCCGCCCGCCCGCCCTTCTGCCTGTATGCCTGCCTGTCCTTCTGCCTGTCCGCCCGCCCATCCATACATCTATCTATCCTTTGTGTGTTATGTGCCATCAAGTCACTTCTGACTTATTGAGACCCGACCTCCAAAATGTCCTCTCAGGTTTTGCAGACTGAAGGCTATGGCTTCCACATACACACAGATGCATGCACACACATGCAAGCATGCACGCACACACACACCATCTACATATGGTATGCTATAATGTTTTAGTGGATGCTTGAAAATAGTAATATTTAGGATATGCCTTAGTTTTACTTGTCAACGGCTCAAAGTTAAGGACAAGGAATATGAATGTTTATTTATTTATTTACTGGCTATATCTGTTGTACATTCTAATAGAAGGCCGAACACATGTTACAGAAATTTATGGGTTTAGGAAACAGCTGTTGGGGAATAAGACTGTTGAGGCTTATATAGATTCATATTTCAGTATAACTCCTAGCATTCTTCAGTGATGCCGCAAATTTCACCATGACCACGTTTGCCAGGCAAGCTTACCATGACCGAAGGTGTCAATCAAATGTGAGATAGAAAAGAGTCCAGTAGCACCTTTCAGACTAACAAACTTTACTGTAGCATAAGCTTTCGAGAATCACAGTTCTCTTCATCAGATGCATCTGATGAAGAGAACTGTGATTCTCGAAAGCTTATGCTATAGTAAAATTGGTTAGACTTAAAGATGCTACTGGACTCTTTTCTATTTTGCTACTACAAACTAGCATGGCTAACTCCTCTGAATCAAATGTGAGCTGATTGTGCTGTCTGTTCAGTTTGTGCCCAACAGCTGTGAATGTGTGCTGGACAGAGAGTGGAAATACACATTGTGAAATACCTGGGGGTGCTCAAGTGCAGGATTATATGTGTAGTCCTCAACACACATGAAGGCCACTTTCACGGGAGCTCTCTTTGTGTGATCGCATCTTCAAGTGATTCCGGAGGGCACAGCGCCAATTCAGCTCTGCTTTGGCTGCAAGAACAAAAAGTTGTAGGGTTCTTTGACTTTCCAATTTGCATTTCTTTAAGGTGTGAGAAAGTGTCGAAATCTGCATTTCAATGAATGGCTGTGAAGGGTGGGGTAACTGCGATACTTTTAGCAGTCGAGGAGGAGCTGATATCTAACGTGTGGATGTATTCATGCAAAGCAAATGGAAGTGTGACTGTGTGAGCGAGTGCATGAGAAGTTGGGGGGGGGGACACATGAAGTGAGGTTCACTTGAGCATCCCCAGGTACTTTGTAATGTGTATTTCCACCCTACCTTGCATCAGGGTTCCCCCCCTAAACCGCACAGCCGCGATGCTGTCGATTGAAACTGATTAGCAGCCATCAGCATCACTAAAAACTATAGTCAAGAGTCCAGTAGCACCTTTAAGACTAACCAACTTTACTGTAGCATAAGCTTTTGAGAACCACAGCTCTCTTCATCAGATGCATCAGCTTTCGAGAACCACAGCTCTCTTCATCAGATGCATCAGCTTTCGAGAACCACAGCTCTCTTCATCAGATGCATCAGCTTTCGAGAACCACAGCTCTCTTCATCAGAGGCACTAAAGGCTATTGAGATGAACACTGAAGGGGAGGATTTGGTTAAAACGCAGCATTTATTTATGGCTGATTTATATGATTTGTGACTGATTTAATTGTCTGTTTAAACAGTTGTCTGTTGAGTAGTGCTTACATGCAGCATGAAGGTGGGGGGAGTAGAACTCAATCTGGCTGTGTGAGAAAAAGTATGTGCAAAAAGCCACTTGTTCGGGGAGGGGGGGGGAAATACCCCAAAGCAGTCTGCCAAACAGCCAGGAAGAGGATGGCAAACAGACGAACCGTCATCGAAAATTCGACTCCTGTTCACAACCAACGAACGGGACACAAGCCGAAACCCGCATGTCGTTAAACATGCAAAAGGAGAGATCTAAAGATAATCGATATCCATCTGTAACTGATTGTGAACAATTAATAGAAATAACCCACTACCTTTGGAACAGCCCAAGTCTAGCGCGGTAGTGTTATTATGTAGTTTTAACAATCTGCTATATATTCTGTTTTTGGTATTATGTTTATTCTTTAACGCTACTTTTTGTTATATTATTTTGTAGTTTTAATACTTTGTTACATATTTTGTTTTGATATTATGTTTACTGTCTAGTGTTACTTTCTGTTATATAGTCTGCTTTTGATATTCTTTCTACAGTCCAATGCTATTTTCTGTTTTAATAATTTTTTTAAAAGAAAGAAAATAGATATCCCACCTCATGTGAAAGCATGTGAGCCAAGACTTTAGAGGTTTTGCGATAGGCTCTAGGACTTGTGAAATGTAATAATAGTAATAATGATAGTGATAATAATAATACATGATAATAATTGCACTTATATACCGCTCTTCTAGACAGATGAGTGCCCCGCTCAAAGCACTGAACAAAGTCAGTGTTGTTATTATCCTCACAATACAGCTGGGGAGCTGGGCTGAGAGGAGGGGCTTACCCAGGGCCACCTACTGAGCTCATGGCAGGAGTGGCATTCGGACCAGCAGAGTGCTGATTCACAGTCCAGCTATTTAATCACTATGCCACAAATCTTAGCTACCAGAATGAGATTTTTTTGAGAGGAGGGGGATTAGATTACTCCAAGAGACAGTGGAATTTGCCTTGGAGGTAGTGAATGTATCCCAAAAATGTTTATTCTGGAAGCAGCTGGGAAAGATGCTGGCTTCCAGATAGCTAATGCGCTGCCTTTCGCAACCCAGATCGTAAAAGGGATCCTTACTCACAGTTTTAGCCAGTGAACGAACCATGGTTCAAACATAAGCAAGATACATCTTTATTGGTCCAGATTTGTTGTAGACAAGCGGTAAATTTGTTATAACTGTCGCATCCTTGCTTGAGGGGAAGCGTCCCAACAAAGGGAGGAAGAGGACCATCAACTTTTAACACCTTCACAGGAAGTCTACAATAAACTTCTATATTGGAGGGGGGACTACAATTCCCATGAGTACCAATTGTTAAAGGGACAGCACATAGTTCTGACTACACAGATACTGAGGCTTTCTAAGCTGTAGTTACAGTACAATGTTTGTGTAAGTGTTTCCACCCCGCCCACAAAATTCTCATGTCAATGGTCTCACAGTGAGTCCATCACTTTAGCATCAGTAAAACAAGAGAATCTTTTGGCAGGTCCCCCCACTCTGGGTGACTGGGTTTTATGACATTTGATAGCACCTGATGTATTACAGAAATTTACTCCAACTCTTATCTTTGTGTGTTTCTGCCAACCCATTTTGTTATAGATAAAAGAAGGAATTCACCAGCTGACACAGGAGGAACGATCAAAACCCCCAAGTAGGAGATTCCTCTCCCCCACCCCTGAATAAGTTTGAAGTCCTATTTTTCCTTTCGAGTGGGTCATCCAAGTCGTAAATCAGAAACTGTAAGTCAATTTTACAACTGACTAAGTGCTAAGAATGATTGAAAACCTGAATGTTTTCTGGGGAAAGGAGCATTCCATAAGCATCAACGCCGCCTTGGATTTTGACAAGGAGAAAGTCTCTTGTTGATTTCTTTGGGCTCTCGATCAATCCATAATCCGTGAAGGAAGAGAATGGAAAATACTGAAATAACAGACACCATCTGATGTCCTGGCAGTTTCAGCATGGCTGTGATTTACCATCCACATCTCTACCTTCCCAGAGGTAAATTTTCAACGACTAGACGTGGTAATTCCAACTCCTAATATTGATATCCTGCTGTTTGCCCCAGTAGAGAAATCTACAGGAGAGATGATATAGAGGAAGTAATAATTGGGACCGCCTGGATTACAGGAGGACTGGAAGATGAAAAAAGAGGTGCCTGTAGAAGGGAACGCTTCCCAAAACCTGCATTGGTCCAAGGAGCAGGATGCCGAAATTGAAAAAGGCTATATGTCATTTTTAAGATGGACAGATCTTTCCGTCGGGGTTCGTGCGGCTTCGTTATCATTCCAGAATTATTGTCTCAAGGTGTTTATTTCCTTTCCAGTTTTCTGATTCTGTCCGAGTCAGACAGTTCGCATTGCTGCCGTCTCTGGTTTTATGGAAAATAAACATGCTGCAAAATGCCAGCTCCCTTGGTTGTATGCCACTGGCTCTGTTGTGGTGGTGTTTTCACCACAATGTAATAGGCCCCTTTTGTGTAGTCATTGGGGGATCTATTCATAGGGTAAACCATTGTGTTTTCTTTTCTTACGTTTTCTTTTTAAGTAGTTGAAAACCGCCAATGTAATTCACATCTCCTTGCAGTCTGCTTCGACTAGTGTGTATTTACTTTATTAGAGCTTATTACCAAGGAAAACCCAAAGAACACATTAGGGGAAGATGTGCTGAGAAGGAAACATTGGTTCAGATGCCAAATAAAGCCAAATGAAACTGGTTTGGTTTAGTGTGATTATTGAAATGTACACCACTCCACTAACTAATGCTTGAATGAATAAAACCCTGCTCTCAAGTAATCACTGACTTATGGTGACACTTGGCGGGGTTTTCGTGGCAAGAGACCAACAGAGGTGGCTTGCCATTGCCTGCCTCTGCAACCCTGGTCTTCGTTGGGAGGTCTCCCATCCGATTACTAACCAAGGCCGACCCTGCTTAGCTTCTGAGCTCTGATGAGATCAGGCTCTCCTGGGCTATCCAGGTCAGGATGTGAAAAATGATTGGAAGTTGGTTTATTAACCTCAGTTAGTCTGATGAAAGGGGAGTAGCTGTGGCTCAGTGGCAGAGCCTCTGCTTTGCAGGCGAATGGTCCTGGGTTCGATACCCAGCATCTCCAGTTAAAAGAACCAGGTAATGGGTGATGTGAAAGACCTCGGTCTGAGACCCTGGAAAGCAGCTGCCAGTCTGAGTAGACTATGCTGACCTTGATGGGCAAATGATCTGATTCCATATAAGGCAGCTTCATGGGCACTCCTTTGGGATTAAAGTTGCCATCCTCCAGGTGCAGGCTGGAGTTCTACCTTTCTGTTAAAATAGTTACAAAGAGGGCTGCCAGCACAAGGGAGGCATTGGGGCCCTCACCATCAGCCTAATGAAATAGCTGTCAATGCACTGATGTCATAGACCAACGGAGCTGGAAGTACCCCAAGGCTCATCTGCTCTAGCCCCCTGCACAAGGCAGGAAAACCACAGCTATGACCCACCCTCACCTTCCCAAGTGACTCATGCTCTGGGACGAGAGGAAGGCAAAAAACCTCCAGGATCCCTGGCCCATCATGCCTGGAGGAAAATTCCTTCCTGACCCCAAAGGGGCAATCGGCATTACCCTGGGCACGAAAGAAGGGGCCGTGAGAGCCAAGCTCTGGCTCATCCCTCCATGCACTCCGTCTCCCGATCTGTGTGCATTCATGTTAAGTAAGAGAATCGTCATTGCTGTCAGGTGATCTTCTAGCCGCTTCTTAAATACCTCCAAGGAAGAAGAGCCCACTATCTCCTCTGGAAGCCTGTTCCACTGAGGGACCACTCTCAAGTTTCAAGAAGTCCTTCCTAATGTTTAGCTGAAAACTCTTTTGCTTTAATTTTAACCCATTTTTTCTGATTCATCCCAGAAAACTGTTGGAAATAGCAATGTCTGGTGTACTGCAGCAGCAAGAAGGAAGAAGAGCCTTCCATGCAGGGGGCAGCAAGGATCACTTAGTTAGGACAGTGAGAGCAGCATCTCTCTTGATTCCTGGGGGGGGGGGTCATTTCCTTGTCTTGTCTCCTATTGGGTTAAACAATATCCTGCTTCTTCTCTCTCCTGCCACACTTCTCTCTCTCTCTGCAAGATGTAGTCAGATAGCAAGGAATCTCTCTCCCCTCTTTACTCTCAAGTATGTATTTCCTCAAATAAACTTTTTGCCTCTTTAATCAGCACAGCGTAACTTCACTGCATTATTTGCACTCAGCTGTCAAACAACTCTGCTCTATCCTCTATGTGAAAGCCCTTCAAATACTTGCAGAGGGCTATTATATCACCTCTCAGTTGCCTCATCGCCAGGCTAAACATTCTGAGCTCCTTCAACTTTTCCATGCATCTGACGAAGAGAGCTGTGGTTCTCGAAAGCTTATGCTACAGTGAAGTGGGTTAGTCTTAAAGGTGCTACTGGACTCTTTTCTATTTTGCTGCTACAGACTAACATGGCTAACTCCTCTGGATCCTTTCCTCATAGGACTTGGTCTCCAGATGCCTCACCATCTTCATTGCCCTCCTTTGAACACGTTCCAGCATGTCAACATCCTTCTTAAACTGTGATGCCCCAAACTGAACCCAGTACTCCAAGTGAGTCACTTCCCATGTAATCAGAAGTGACATCAGAGCATCACTAGGGAGGCTTTAGCATTCAGGCCATACTCTGTGGTTTAACTATAGAGTTTTGCCCAAATCCTAGAGAGCCCTTGACAATGCTATGACATCATTTCCAGTTGCACAGGATGTGACATTAGTGTATATGAATGCTGGCATTGCCCCCCGTTTTCAACTTTATTTTTCTCCCACTGCCTAGCTGAGCAGTGGTGGAAAGGGCCCAATTAGAGCAGGAAATCCCATATTCCCACTGGGAAGCTGGGAATCCTAGTTATGAACTATACATTTATTTTAAAAAAAACATTTAAACACACACACACACATAATCACCTAAAAAATACAATGAAAACAAAGTACATTTGAAAGATGATCTCATGCCAAGTCCCCCCGAAAGAGGAAAATCTTCACAAGGCTTTGGAAGGAAACTAAAGATAGGACCACTCGAGTCTCCTGGGGAGGAAGTTCCACCACTGTGGCGCCCAGGCAGTGATGTCAGGCAAATTGGTCTATAATTCCCCGTGTCTTCTTGCTGACTTTTTACAATTGAAGGGATTCTGTTTGCTCCTCTCTGACCTCCCGGGGCCTGCCCAACTAGTCTGCGAGTCTGACCGCTAAACAAATATGACGTTTGGGCTTTTGGGGATGTGTAAGGGTATAAAGCAGGAGGGTTCAATTAACTCCTTCTTACGAACGAGCAGGGGAGGGAATGTCCTTCCCGGACATTCAGAAGTGACAGGGCCGATCCAAGTGTGACGACGAGGGCTTGCGCCTTCTATGAAGCATTCTTTCTTTCTTTGACATTCAGGCGACAGAGCAAGGTGAAGTTTCCTAGCTCGGTCATTAAGATGTAGAAAACTCCACTTTCCTAGATTTTTTAAAAAAATTCTTAAGTGGCATACACATGGTTATTTTGCTCTGCCTGGCTTCCAAACCAAAGTGATATTTTTTTTTTAGCACATCCACATAATGCTGTCTTTCATTCATCCACTTTCTAGCTTTTCCCTTGCTCTGACCCCATTTCCCCCCTTGCTCTGGCCTTGTTTTTCCCAATTTTTTTTTTATAGCTCATAAGGAACGTTTAGCTAGGCAAAACCCTCCACCTGCAGTGGTACAATCTAGGAATAGTTTTAGAGAGCCATCCTATGCGGGTCTACTCAGCATCTACTTTTGTGTCTTCGATGGGGCTTACTCCTGAGCAGGGGACATTTCGTAGAAAAAGAGCTGGAGGAACTCATTAGCATAACTCCTTAGCATAACTCATTAGCATATGCCACACCCCTTGCCATCACCGGAAGTGGTTCATTAGTATGACTGATTTGCATATGCACACCCCCGGACATCACCTATCCTGGCTGTTTTGGATGAAATCCTGGGCGTTCAGGGCCGAAATTGGGCCCAAAATGGCAAAAAGAGGCTGAAAATGGCTGAAAAGGGGCCCAAAATAGTCAGGATTGGGCTGCTGCTGAGTAGAGTGATCCACCACCTGTCAGAGGCCCGATCCGGGCCGTTTCGGCCCCAATCCAGGCTGAAACGGGCCCAAAATAGCCGAGAGTCTAGAGGGCGAGGCCACCTGACGTGACCTCTTTGGGGAACTGCCAGAATTGTGTTCCTGTGCATTCCCCCTCGAAATAAGCCCTGCTCCTGAGAAAATGTTCTTTGGATTGCGCTGCTGTGATCTCGAATATCGTTAGAATAAACGGACCACTTGGCATGCGGTTGTCTGGATTCATCGCCATGAGAAGGGTAGATATCTGCTCGATGCATTGGTTGGACTCAGATTTAGGAAACCTGGGTTTAAAATCTTTCCACTGGCATCAAGTTCTCTGGCTGACTTTGGGTCAGCTACACACACTCAGAGAGAATCTTGTCTTCTATTCACTTGGAGTAGATGGAATACAAATAGAGCTACTTCAAGCTACAGAAATGGAGTCCATCAGAATCTTAACAAGAATATGCCAACAAAAATGGAAAACAAAACAATGGCCCACCGACTGGAAACGCTCAGTCTACATTCCAAATAGAAATAGAAGAGAGCAACAAAAAAGGAAGAACAAGAGATTTATTCCAAAAGATCCGAGAATTCAAAGGGAAATTCAAGCCATGGCTTGGGATGCTGAAAGATCAACACAGAAATACAGTATCTGATCAGGACAAAATAAAGGAAAAATAAAGGAAAGGTGAATAGAAGACAAGATTCTCTGGAAAAGTCAATAATGCTAGGAAAAGAGGAAGACCTAAAACGAGATGGCTGGACTCAATCAAAGAAGCCACGTCCTCCAGTTTGCAGGATCTGAGCAAGTCTGTTAATGATAGGACGTTTTGGAGGTCTTTTATTCACAGGGTCACCATAGGTCGGAGGTGACTTGATGGCACATAACACACACAGTAGAAAAAGAGGAAGACCTAAATCAAGATGGCTGGACTCAATAAAAGAAGCCATGTCCTCCAGTTTGCAGGATCTGAGCAAGTCTGATGGTTGTTGTGGGTGACACTGAGAGATCTCTGTCTTTTGGTGCTACACCTCTGAAGATGCCAGCCACAGCTGCTGGCGAAACATCAGGAACTACAATGCCAAGACCACGGCAATACAGCCCGGAAAACCCACAACAACCATCGTTCTCCGGCTGTGAAAGCCTTCGACAATACATTGAGCAAGTCTGTTAATGATAGGACGTTTTGGAGGTCTTTTATTCACAGGGTCACCAGAGGTCGGAGGCGACTTGATGGCACATAACACACACAGTAGGAAAAGAGGAAGACCTAAATCGAGATGGCTGGACTCAATAAAAGAAGCCACATCCTCCAGTTTGCAGGATCTGAGCAAGTCTGTTAAGGATAGGGTGTTTTGGGGTCACCATAGGGTCTCCATAGGTCAGAGGTGACTTGATTGCACATACACACATGCACACTCTCACAGAATCATAGAGCTGGAAGGGACCCCAAGGGTCATCTAGTCCAGCTCCCTGCAAAATGGAAAATTCACAGCTCCCCCCCCACACACACACACACATTCCCCAAGCGACTCCTGCTCTATGATCAGAGGGAGACAAAAAACCCTCCGGGATCCCCAGCTGATCTGGCCTGGAAGAAAATTTCTTCCTAACTCCAAAGTGGTGATTTGCATTATTCTGGGCATATAAGAAAGGGACGCAAGAGCGAATCCCTTCCTGTCCTCCATCTCATGATTTGCCTAAATTCCTGCTGAGTCATAGAAGTAGCAGTGCTGACAGATGACCTCCTAGCCTCTCCTTAAAAAGCTCCAAAGAAGGAAACTCCGCCATCTCCTGAGGAATCCGGTTCCACTGAGGAACCCCTCTGTCAAGCAGTTTTTCCTAATGATAAGTCGAAAACTCTTTTGGTTTAATTTTAATCCATTGGTTGTGGTCCTACCATTGGGGCAACAGAAAATAGGTCTTCTCCATCCTCTATATGACAGCCCTCCAGGTATTTGAAGAAGGTTATCAGTTGCCTTCTCTCCAGGCACCGCCGGCGCCAGGGTTTCTGGCACCTGCGGCCACCCTCCCTTGTGTGTGCGTGCAGTGCGCGCGCCCCCCAGACTGCGTGATGATGTCTTCACATGATGATGTCATCAGGCAGCAAAGCCGGGCCCATTGGCCGGTGGGTGGCCGGGGCGGTGCGTGGAGGCTGCCCGCGCTCTGCACGCCGCCCTAGCCGCCTGCTGTGCTTGGCCCGCAGCTGCTGCACCCAGCCGGGGACATGTGGCGGCAGCATGGGGCTGGCCAGCTGCAGCAGCAGCAGCTGCAGGCCAGGCACGCCAGCTCCATGGCACATGCCTCTGTCCCTGGCACCCCCTCTGGCGCCCCCTCCGGCCCCACGGCGCCTGCGGCACCCGCCTAACCGCCTCAATGGTGGCACCGGCCCTGTCTCCAGGCTAAACATACCCAACTCCTTCAATTTTTTTCCTTATTGGACTTGGTCTCTCTCATCATCTTTGGACATGTTCCATCTAGTCAACACCCTTCTTAAACTGTGGTGCCCCAAACTGCACACTGTACTCCAAGCGAGGTCTAACCAGAGCAGAGTAAAATAATACCATCACTTCGCACGATCTGGACACTAGGCTTCTCTTGATGCTGCCCCAAATCACATTTGCCTTTTTAGCTGCTGCATCACACTGCTGGCTCATGTCCAGTGTATGGTCTACTAAGACCCCCAGATCCTTATTCCTATATGCTATCTTACCTACCTCATAGGATAGTTGTGAGGATAAAAATGGGGAAGGGAGAACCATGTGCCCTGCCCTTCCCTCCTTGAAGGAAAATTGGATAAATCGGCACTAAGCAGAGAGACAGATACAGGAGATGGGAAACCGGTTGCTCCCCAGCCTTTTGGATGCGTCCAGCGGTCTAAAATACACACCATTTTCTCTAAGAGAAAGAATGTCATAATTGGCAGCGCTGGGGATTCTTTTCCACTATTTTTTGCATCCTCATGGTTGGCTGTAGTCAGACACCACGACCGAGTCTAGATGGATTGCCAATGTGATGAGATACCTCCGTCCTTCTGTGTCCAGATGCCGTAAGCGGCTTCAGGTCATTAGCGAGTGATGGGGGTTTCCTTTGATATATATGTATCAGCATGTGTTTAAGATCTTAGTTTTAATAATAGTAATTTATCACCTGTCTCAATCTGTAATTTAAACAAGGAGGACGTTTCTCACCCCCGCCTCCTTCTTTGCAGCAATTTAGTACTTGGCAAGAGGAAGCAGGCAGAGGAAATACTCTTCTCCTTAGCAGGGCAGTGTGTGTGTGGGGGGGGGGGGGCGGGTCATCGTCATTCCAGCAATGGGTGGATTGGAAGGAACAGAAAGGGAACTAAACCATTTGCACTCAGAATTCTGTATCTTCTTTTCTCCGTTTAACAAGAAAGAGATTTACTTCTCGAGACTTCCCCCCTACTAAAGTAATTGTGTTCATGCATTTTGCAGGAGGGGGGTTAAAAATTATGGGGAAATGATAATCAGACATTATTCGCAAGGGTTCCAAATTAATCCCCTTTGTCAAGTAAATATGTGATTTGGGCAATTGTAATATTGGCCCTGGGAACTCAAAGGTAGGTGTCCCCTTCTTACCAAAGCTGAAGTTGCCTAATTAATCCCAGTTTGCACATTATATTTACTCACAGGAGGGCATGCTTTGAAGAAGGTGCAAAGAATAAATTCTGGACTCACCGGCAAAGGAGGAGGTCAAATTTTCCACCACTGTGGATGATATGTATGTATGTATGTATGTATGCATGTATGTATGTATGTATGTCATTTACAGTCTGCCTTTCTCACTGAGACTCAAGGCGAATTACACAGCGCGAGATAAGGACATTTCCATAAACAATGCCATAAAGTCAATAAATGCAAGTTTACAAAGACATAGCATTAACAAGAACCCAATATAGAGTTGAAGAAATGCTGAAACAAAGCAGAAGCAATTCTAGGACTGACATTAGACAACGCCGAACTGCTAGGATCGTCCTTGAAGCACAGGTAGCACATAGGAACACATACTTAAGGTAACAGATACGATGTAAGGCAACATGGAGTCTATGGTAACTAACTCATTTGCAAAGCATCTGAGACGCCCCTCCCTACAATACAGCCCTCCCATCTGAGTACAAAGCCTTTTTGAATAATTTTTCTTTGCTTTCCCCTTGATATTTCCTTGATAGACATTTTTTAAAAGGGGAAACTGCTTCTGGGGAGACCCGCATCTCTCTGCTCCAAAGAGCCCTCACTTTACAGAATTTCAGACGGTGGCACACGTACACTCTGGGATTCTATGAGGGGAAGCCATGAAGAGGGATGAAATGAGCCAACCAGTAAAGAGTAGGTGGGGAAAGGGTTAAATCCCCCTCCCAGCAATACTTCTGTACTTCCAGTTGCCCTTATAAATGTGGCTTATTTCAAAGGGGACGTGGGTTAACGTTACACATTTCTTTGTGTAATGTCTAGTTTGGCCCTCAGAAGTACGAAACAGACAGACAAGGTTGGGGAAGACTTTCCCAGGGACAGTTTTGAGAAGGTGCCCCTATTTCAGGGCAAACCAAACAGCAGAGCAGACTGACCCGCATTCAAGTTCAACGGAATCCCAAGAATATACTCTTTCATTGCATTTCCAGACAAAATCATGGAAAAATGAACCAGGGGTATAATTTTTTTTGCAGCATTTAATTTCTGAATAAGGAAGACGTAGGAATCTAGTCTGCCTGCAACTGATCTGGGAGTTCTTTTCCTCCACCTTCTGCTATGTAGGGACAGGCGGTTGATAGTAGGGTTTCCGGGTGAATCCTGGCAACTGGGAGGAAGGTTGGGGGCTGGGACATCGGGGGGTTCTATAGCACTTCCAGGGAAATCCCTAGTTGTTAGTACAAAATGCAATACACTAGCCCCATGTTCAGAGGTTATCTTGTTTTCCACAGCCTGGCAACTGGTGAGGGACTTCCTGGAAGGGGGAGGAACTTGCCAGTTTAACCATAGAGTTGTGACTAAATGCTAGAGTGTCTTTGGTGTCCCCTAGTGGCGTGCTGACGTCATTTCTGGGAGATTCAGCCTGCTAGGATGCTTCCCCTTTGGACCTAATTTTTGCACTCAGCTGCTGCTAGGTGGAACTCTTGTGCATAAAACCTGAAATTTCTGGATACTCTTGCACAGGTACAGCCAACTAAACCAGTCTTCCATCTCCCCATGGTGTTTTTGAGTGAAAAATTTACTCTATGTAGTTGTAAATTACCTTTACCAACTTTTTCTCTCATCAGGCTCCTGTGACACTTTGACAGCGCAGAAATTTAGAACATGAATGTTTTCCAGGAAGGGCAATAAAATGATGGAGAAACTGTTGCCTCCAACATTTCTGAACGCAAGGCACCTGTTAAAGGCATTGGAGCCCTGCCAGGGAAAAAAGCTGGCAACCATATGACAAACTTAGAAAACAGCTGACTGTGGATGTCAGTGAGCTTGGGGAATTCAGAGCAAATTAATTGTGTCTCCTTGACTTCCAAGAAGCAATACTGGAGCTTTTGTTGTTCTGTGGTTGCAATTCTGTCCAAAAAATGGGGGGAAGTCTGCAGCTGGGGGGATAGAAAGGAGTTTGGAGAATCCTCTTCCATTTCTCGCAACTGCTAAGGATTTCCCTTTCAGCAACCCCATAGCCTTGATCATCTCTACAAACAAGAACCAGAAGCCTGCAAAGGGTTCAGGGGCAATATTTAAGGCAGGCCGCGTCTTAAAGCAAAGACACGTTTTATTTGGGAGATGATCGCTCGCTCAAAGAGACCCTCTGTTCAGCTGGCCGTATCCCTTGCCCACGCATCCGGCCTTTCTGCCAAGGGCCCGCTCACTAGAGGAGCCGATGGAATAGCGAAGTGTGCCAGCGGCACCTCTGCTTGAGCCAAAACCACCCCCTTGGAGGCGGCTTGGCAGACTGTTCTTGATATGAGGAAAGCCAGTTTGCTTGAGCTCCGTCTTTGCTCCCTTGGCACGCTTTTTGCCCTGAGCCCCCAAATTTGGTTCCTTCTCTTGGCAAGCCATTTCTGTTTGATTTGCTTAGATACTGTTTAATTTTGTCCTTGCCAGCATGTCACGGACAGGGTCCTAAAAGGCTTGACGCTTAGGATTAAGAATGTCTGAGTTAACCTGTGCCCAGTTATCTGTGTCTGTGAAAAGCCTTTCCCCCCACGTAATACCTTTGGGCTGGTGCAGAAGGAAACAGTTGCCTTTATTTTTGGAGGAATTATTCCCATGAAGAGCAAATTGCTGTCAGGAACAATATTCAAAGGCTTTAGTTTGTAAGATATTTTCATATGATAAGCAACCTTGAGTAAGCACATGAAAACATCCACATAACTGTGGCTTGTTTGTCACTGGAGAGTTGTAAGTTCTCGTCAAGAATTTAGAAGAAAACCAGACACCAATTAGAGAGTCCAACTACTTTTATACCTGCCTGTGGAAAGCTGTATTATTCTGCTGAGAGATTGTGTACCAATGTAAATGTAAATGTAATTGTAAACGTAATGATAAGACAGAGATTATTATAAATATTTTGGAATTCAGCCTAGCACGTTGATATTTGTATTTATTTTAGCTTTTTTCCACCCAAAGCAGAGATGCTCAACCCAAGCATATTCCCTGTCAGAAGAAATTTTTAAAAGTCTGGTCTTGGTGTATCTTTTCAAAATATTATTTAAATTCATAGCAGCAAAAAGGGGTTTATAGTCATGGCTTTGGGAATGGGAAGGGCAAGGTTAAAAAGGAAAAGTGCATTTCAGTCTTTTTGTTTCCCTTTCGTAGGGATCTTCGTAATGGGTTAGATTACTCCAGCAGGAGATGCAGTCTCAGCAAGAGAGCAGACATCCTGGGCATACAGCCAGCCCGTGACTCACAAGTGGTGTCTTGCCTCTGCAACAGGGATTGGGCTGAATAGTGAAATACATTCTGTGTCACAAGCAGAAAAAATCACAACGGAAAATTCTAGCAGAGGCCTGTCACACCGTATACTTCTGAATTAATGCCAGGGAATCAACGATGTCATATTTCCCTCAATGCACTTGAAGTCGTAACAACTTTGAATCTCTCTGCAAGAGACACCTCGGCGTGTGTTCGTCACGTGGAGGGAGACGCAATGTTAACTGGGAAGTGTAGTTTAAAAAGACGGAGCTGACAGAGATGGCTCCTCGGAGGATTTGTTAATTTGGTCTTTGCCTCCCCCAAGGCTCCATCAGTTTCACCTCTCCAGTCTAAAACTGTGTGGGATTGCAAGCAGAGGGCAGCGAGGAATGGAAATGGGCTGGAGCTGCCTTCCAGAACTGGGCTTGGGCCTAGAGAGGTTATAATGAGCTGAAGTTTCCCTTCTGCCCTTTCACAGCCCCTTCACACAGCTCCAGTGTCTAGCAAAGCCTTTGCCCTGCTGCCAGCTCTGTCTTTTTAAACTACCCTTCCCGGCTAACATTGTGTTTCCCGACACGTGTTCTTCATGTGTCAGATGTCTTGTGTAGAGACACCCTTTGTGGCAACATATACCTCATGTGTCGGTGGTACTCAGGGCTTATCTACACCACACACTTAAAACAGAGGTGGTAGTTATCCCCTCTCCCTAAGGAATCCTGGGAAACGTAGTTGTGTTTTGTGAGGGGAGTAATGGATCTCTACCAAAGCATCCTCCGAACCCTCACTAAAATAGTTTCAGGTGGGTAGCCATGTTGGTCTGTAGTAGAAGATCAAGATTTGGGTCCAGTAGCACCTTAGAGACCAACTAGATTTCCAGGGTATGAGTTTTCAAGAGAGTTTTGACTAGTTGGTCTTTAAAGTGCTACTGGACCTGAATCTGGTTCTTATTTATTTTATTTTATTTATTTATTATTTTTGATTTTTATTCCACCCTCCCCACACAGGCAGGCTCAGAGCAGATTACATCAAATAAAACATACATGGAACTTTATACTTTAAAACACTTAAAACCAAAACAATCCAACAATACCATCAAAATACAGTTCCCAAGATTGTCTGTGTGGGCATGTGACAGTCCTGGCTGTCAAAGCGTTATCAAACTGACAGAGGTGTTCTTGGATGATAAATGTTTACACTGTACAAATAAATAAACAGGGTCTTAATCTTGAATTGATCCAAAATCTGAACTCAGGTTTTGCTGAGATTGCTATGGAAGTAAAAGATTTTTTTCTGTAAAAAAATCTGCTCGTAGTGGTACCTTATGCTTGTACGCCCCTTGTATTTATAGACATTTGTCTGATAGTTGCTGAACATGTCAACATTCTGTTATTTCAATTTATTATTACATATGCTCTACAATTCAGATTTTCTGGCATCATTCCTTTCAATCTTAAAACAAATTCGTTGCAGGAGCTGTCTTAAGCAGGTCTACTCAGAAGTAGGTCCCATTTTATTCAACGGGGCTTACTTCCAGGAAAGTATTTTTAGGACTGCAGAGTGTGCTATTTAAACGATATAGTAGAGGAAACTGACTCTGAATTTGTATTAAATTTACTAACAGCTGCTAATTTTTTCTGGTGTAGCCGATGGGGAAAGAAAAACAGAACCTTCAACCATTTCTAATGGATTAAATCATATCTAGAGAATAACCTCCATTAGCATTGTTAACTCATTTTTGAAGAATCATCTAAATTCCTCCATGTATAGGGATACAATTAAAAAACCTGATACCACATGTGTGGCATGGAAAATGTGACTTCAGTATTCCCGCGGTGAATAAAAGGTACAAGAAAGTGCACCTCTAATTGCATTTTTACAGGGATTTTCCCCACTAAAAATGTATGCATTTTGCAATGGTATTTGGGTAGCCGCCCCAACCTGGATGGTCAATGCTAGCCTGATCTCATCCAATCTTGGAAACTAAGCATGGTTGGCCCAGGTTAGTACTTGGATGGGAGACTACCAAGGAAGTTCTGGTTTGTTCCACACAGACAGGCAATGGCAAACCACCTGTTTGTTTCTTGCCTTGAAAATCCTATGGAGTCACCATAAGTTGGCTGTGACTTGATGGCACCTTACAAACATATCTAGATGTCAACTGCATGCAAATGGTGTCCAACAGTGATCTTCAATCCATGCCTGGGGGTCTTCAGATGGGTAATGACTGAGGCCCTGTAGAGTAGCCATACATGTCTAGCAAAGAAGAGCTCCATGTCTTCTACTGCTCTTTGCCAGCATGCTGAGGAAAGAAGGTGGATGTCAAGGTGAGGTCAACTCAGTGAAGGAGAGAATTCCTTCATGGCCCCAACCCTTCACTTGTTCCTCACTACGGTACTACAACAACTTGGGAACCACCCTAAGAACCCACATACACTACCAGGTGTATCTTACCAAATTTTGTAATTAAAGTGCAAGTGCTCATACATATTACAAAAAACACAGCAATTACAAGACTCATAAATTCCTCCGAAGTCAATCAATCAATTATAAAGTGCTCAGTCCAGTATAATGCTTCAATACATAGGAGTGTCCCGAAATATGTCCACAAGGTTCATAATAGGTTCTGTGGATAATGCATAAGAACAGCAGACATCTCTACAATTTGAAGATTCCGGGGAGCAGCTGAGGCTCCAGGGAGCCGAAAACTCCAGGTAGTTGGCAACGAGCCTGCCAGCTATTGATTCACTCGTTTCGATATTTCTTCGTCTTGGTCAATTTTCCTGCTGTAAAATTGTATATGTCCATAAATTGCATGTATTAAAGCTTTCAGTTACAATTTCATACAAACAATTACATACAAACAATCATTGCTATACTCACACTCATGGACTGCTGGTCCTCCTCACTGTGGTACTCCAACTGGTGTTCTTTACGTTTTAAGAACCTGTTTAGTGTCCAGTGGCACTTTCAAAAGACCAACAAGACCTCCAGATTCTCAAGTCTTAAAGCTTCATGTAAAGAAGGGAACTCTGACTCTAAAAAGTTCATATCCAGCAAATCTTGTTGGTCTTTAAGGTGCTACTGGACTCAAATTGCGCTCTTAATCTGTAGACCAAAACGGCTACCTACCTGATGCTATTTCAAGTATTTGGTCTGCTGTCCACCACACTGGCTTTGATGCTGACGACATCTTATCTCTCACTCCCTTTCTTCTTGTCATGTGACTCTAATGTCATGTGACTTGCTTACGGTTCAATCGCTCCTATATTGCTGCACGGGGATTAAAGTTGAGAACTCGTGTCATGCAGCAATTAAAGTGTTGGACCAGGATCTAAAAGGCACCACTTTAAGTCCCCACTCTGTCATGAAGCTCGTTGGGTCAACTTGGGCCAGTCATTGTTCCTCAATCTAACCCAAGGCTGTGAACATCTAGGTGGGGCCTGGAGAGCTCCCAGAATTACCACTGATCTCCAGGCCATAGAGATAAGTTCCCCTGGAGAAAATGGCTGCCTTGGAGGATGGACTCTATGGCATTATGCCCCACAGAGGTCTCTCTCCTCCTTAAACCCTGCCCTCCCCATGCTCCACCCCAAACTTCCAGGAGTTTCCCAACCTAGAGTTGCCTACCCCAGCCTAACCTGCTTCTCCAGGTTCTTGTGAAGATACAATGGAGAAGAACCCAAGCTCCTTTATGTACTACCTGTAACTTTAAGTATAATCTTACTGGGTAGTTCTATGTTGTCTAATGTCAGTCCTAGAATTGCTTATGTTCTGTTTCAGCATTTCTTCAATTCTGTAATGTTTTTTTTTTTGCTAATGTTATCTTTGTAAACATGCATTCATTTACCCTATGCTGTTGTTTATTGGAATGTCCTTGATACTGACTGTGCCAATCTCATACTAAGTCATCTGCCTTGAGTCTCAATGAGAAAGGTGGACTATAAATGAGATAAATAAAAATAAATAAAAATATGATAGATCAATAGGTGGGTTGATCATTAGAAAGGCCGAAGGTCACTGGCGTAAAAGAATCCAACAAATCATAAACAAAGCAAAGAGAAGGACCGAAACCGATAGCAATGTACGAAATCAAACGGAAACGAAAATTTCAACGCACCTACAATTTTCGTCTGGGCTCTGCAAGTGGGGAAAGGAAAGAAGTGTCGAAGGATTGCTCCAATTCTGACGGATCAGGCCTTCACAGCTGGAAACTGGCACAGAGGCTGCTGGCAAGAATTGGACAGACAGAGGTCCCAGAATGGCAGCTCATGGCACTAAAAGTGAGAGCGATGGAGGGATGAGGGAGGCGAAGTGGGGGGAAGAGGTAGCGGGTTTTGGCAAAGAACTGCCGACGACTGGTCCCAATTTACTCCTTGAAGAGCCTTCTAAGAGCATCAGTAAGGGCTTCACAAGACTTTATTGAGAGTCTCCAAAGTGTTTATAGGACAATTTGTGTGCAGCAGGTTTCTCTGGAAGTGGTTTGGGGAAGAAGGGGAGGGGGAGAAAGGCAGGCCTGACTCTCATTGAGAGCAACCCTCTGGAAACTGAGGAGCACAACAGATGTTTGCTATTTAAGAAAAGTCTCGGGAAGGAAGAGGAAATATTTGGCAGGCACCAGGGATGGGGTGAAAGCAAACAGTTCATTCCTGGGTGCAGGGGTAGCCAAATCTATTTCGTGTGCATTTGGAAAGGAGAGGAGATTAGAGAGATTTTTTTTTTAAAAAAAAGGAGGCTAGGAACAGGATCCTCTAAAAGTTTATAGAGTTTTAGGTTTTTACAAAGACACAGCTCTGTTCATTATCAAACCTGGGTGGAAATGGAAGAGTTTTGAGGGAGAGGGATTCTGTCTGCTCGAAGATGCTCTTATTTCACTGATTCAGACAAGATGGAGTGATTGGTGCTGATTTATTAGAGGGCTCCAAAAAGAGATTCGACAACTTCACGGAGGACAGGGCAGTCCATGGCTATTAGCCTCGATTGCTAAATAGAAGTTGCGGAGACAGGCAGAGGACCTCTGGGGGCAAATGCGGACACCGTTATGCAGGGCTGGATTGATGGGGGGGCAGGGGGGTAGTCTGCCCCCAGCGCCGTCAAAGAGGGGGCGCCAGGCACAGCTGCCAGTTGCTGGGAGTGCGTGGGCGGCTGACCAGAGGGGTGGGAGCCTGCCCATGCCATTCACCTGCCCCACAGGACAGGCGCGTGGCAAGCCAGCCACCGTCTAGGTGGGGCAGGCGAATGGCGTGGGTGGCCTCTCAGCCACCCACGGAAGTGACGTCATCACACAGTGCCAGGAGCGCAGGCATGCTGCGTGTGGGCATGGAGGCCGGACTTGGGTTGCCATGGGCGCCAGCAACCCTAGATCTGGCCGTGCCGTTATGTCTTGACCAGAAGTGTCTAGATGGCCACTGTTGGAAACTGTTTGGACCGTTCTTTACTCAACAAGTGATTGAAATGTGGAATTCCCTGCCAGAGGATGTAGTGACAGCCACAGACACAGATGGATTTAAAAGGGGACCACGCAGATGCCTAGAGGAGAGGTCTATCAGTGGCTACTAGCCACAGTGACTAAAGGGAGCCTCCATATCTAGAGGCAGTCAGCCCTTGAATCCCAGCACTGGGAGACAGCATCAGGGAAAGGTCTCAGCCTTTATGCCTGGCTGTCAGCCCCTTCATAGTAATTGGTTGGCCTCCGTGTGATACAAGGTGCCGGACTAGATCGACTATTTGTCTGCTCCCGCAGGGCTCTTCTTTTGCTCTTATGCCTATTGTCATAGGACTTTTGTGATCCTTTCCTTTTCTGGTTGAATCTGAGAAATCTCTTTTCTCATGGGATACTGTCAGAGTCTGGAGCACAGAAGCAAAATCCTAGAATCATAGAGTTGGAAGGGACCTCCAAGGAAATTCACAACTATCCCCCCTCAACCAACATAACTGTGTATAACCTTAGGAGGACCTTTGCTTCATTGCGCTTTCAAACGATGCCTACAGAGATGCTAGTGGGTCGATATAAAAAGACGCCAGTTGACCAACGCATCTGTATATGTGGTCATTCGGCGGAGGACGGACCTCCCTCATTATATCCTGGCTTGCCCTTTATACACCGAATCTAGGAATAAATTCCTGGCTAAGATCTCGCTTGCTCTATATCCCCTGTCTGTCTCTGATAAGATGGTCACGATGCTCTCTGACAAGGATTATTTTATTTCCCTAAGACTGGCGCTTTTTGCTTTAGCTGCTAGGAAGATCAGAGCAAAGGAATCAGCCATTTGATTCACTGAGATTGCTCTTAGAAGGTTTTATTCATTTTAAAGGTTTTTTTAGTAGGGCATTTTATGTGCTTTTGAAGTGTTCGATTACCTGATCATTTTGATTATGTATTATACTGACATTCGAGAGTGTTTTGGGATTGTGAAGGCCAATGGCCATATACAATAAAATGAATCTGAATCTGAACTACCCCCCCCCCGCCCACAGACACACCCAGTGACCCCTGCACCAGGCCCAGAAGATGGCAAAAAAACTCCAGGACCCTCCTTAAGAAAGCCAGCCTGCCCCTGTTTTCCACCACTGTCACTCTATCAGAAGGCCCCCAGATACCAAGGTGGGAGCTACAAATGCCAGACTTCCATTTTCCTTCACTGCTGCTCTGAAAGACTTAACCGATGAAGGGGAGAGAAAGGGGGACGGAGAGAGAAATCCAGAAATGTGTATTTTTTAAAGCTGTATTTAGCAATTTTATTCATGGTGTGTAGACCTACTAGCTCAACTTGTCGAGAGCTTGAAAGTGAAGCAGGGTCAGCCCTCATTAGTTCTTGGTTGGGAGACCGTCAAGGAAGTCTTGGGTTGCTACGCAGAGGCAGGCGCTGGCAAACCGCCTCTGAAGGTCTCTTGCCTTGAACATCCCATGGAAGGGGTTGCTACGAGTTGGTTGCAACTCAGTGGCACCTTATTAATTCAAAGTAGTAGTGCCTTCATCTGTAGCATTTCAGATCGAAGGTTGCAGTTTGCATGGCTGAATGCTCCCCATTTTTTAAAAGAAAATTCTCTGCATGTAGAAAACAAGCAAATCAGGGAGAAATTTAGGCTAGAACTCTTCTGGCTTAACAGAAAGATGATATTTGGAAATGGCCTTTACAGAACCATATGGATACCCATCAGATTTGGTCATAGGGGCAAGAGGGAGAGAGGATGAGAAAGATGTACAATTCCCACCCCTCATCTTTCAATCTGCTTTCTATCGCTGAGGCCGTCTTCATGAGCAACGAACAGGGCTAGAGATTTTCAAATGCATCTATGTCTTCTGCTGTTCCCCTGAATGCAACCAGCACTGGAAGGGTTGCCAAATGACCAGGAACAATGGCGTGGCCTGCTTCTGTATGCCATTGGGAACCACTTGATCATCAGAAACTGGCAGGGATAACGTTTAAATGCTACCACCTCCTAATGTCTTCTCACTGTGTTCAAAGCATAAGAGCAAGCCTAGTTTTTTCCTTTAACCTGCCCAGTTGACAACTCTTGAATTGGCATAGAATGAAGTGTGACCGAAGAGTGCAGTTGATCTGTCAACACTGGAAAGGTTGAGTTTCCCATATTTTAGTCCCGCAGTGGGAGCGGGATGCATCCCCTGCCCACAGCTCCAGTTGCCCATCACCAGTCCAAGTACCAGCAGAAGAGTGAAAAAAAATGACAGCGGTGCACATGCCATTGTGGGTGGTAGCTCTAGGAATCACTGGAAACTCACTTGAAATTCCACGAGCTCTCCTCTGCCACTTCCAGGTTTTACCGGAAGTGGTGGAGGTTAGGAAGTGGCAGAGGGCAGTGGTGGAGGATAACTCATGATGGCACATGTGACATCATGGACCCCCATGGCCCCACACCCAAACCTTCCTCTGGTTGCCAGCCACAGCCTGACAACTCTAAAGCAGACACTTACAGATTTTTGTGAAGCAAAGTTCAAAAGTATATTGTCGAAGGCTTTCACGGCCGGAGAAAGATGGTTGTTTTGGATTTTCCGGGCTGTATAGCCGTGGTCTTGGCATTGTAGTTCCTGACGTTTCGCCAGCAGCTGTGGCTGGCATCTTCAGAGGTGTAGCACTGAAAGACAGAGATCTCTCAGTGTCACAGTGTCGAGAAGATGTTGGCAGGTATTTATATCTACGCAGGAAGGTGGGTTTGAGCTGAGTCATCCTGTAAGAGTTTCCCAGGGTATAGAATGCTAATGGAGGGAGGCTTCATTGTATCCTGAGGAGGTTTTTTTGCATATGGATTGGTGCTTGATATGCTAATCTTCTCTGCAGGGATATTGTCGGGTATAGAGTGTTTTGTTAGCCTGGTGTTTTTTCAGGACTGGAAACCATGCTCTATTCATCCTTAAAGTCTCTTCTTTCCTGTTGAAATTGTGCTTATGCTTATGAATTTCAATGGCTTCCCTGTGCAATCTGACAAAGTAGTTGGAAGTGTTGTCCAGTATTTTAGTGTCCTGGAATAGGACACTGTGTCCTGTTTGAGTTAGGCTATGTTCAGCCACTGCTGATTTTTCAGGATGGCCAAGTCATCCTGAAAGTTCAAAAGCCTGTTTTTTTCTGCCTTGCAGCTGCCTTCCAAAGGGGATGAGAAATACTTCACTCCCCCATGGTGTCCCTCTTGGAGAGGCTGAGTGAGTGGGTCAGTTTCGTCTCAAGTCACAATGTGTGTGTGTTATGTGACATCAAATCTCCTCCAACCTATGGTGACTTTATGAATGAAAGACCTCCAAAACGTCCTATCATGAACAGACTTGCTCAGATCTTGCAAACTGGAGGATGTGGCTTCTTTTATTGAGTCCAGCCATCTCCTTTTAGGTCTTCCTCTTTTCCTACTGCCTTCCACTTTTCCTAGCATTATTGACTTTTCCAGAGAATCTTGTCTTCTCCTCGGTTTTGTCATTTTAGCTTCTAGGTAGAATTCAGGCTTGATTTGATCGAGAACCCACTTATTTGTCTTTTTGGCGGTCCACATGGTATCCTCAAAACTCTCCTCCAGCACCACATTTCAAATGAATCCATTTTCACCATACTGTCCCTAAAATTATTATGCATTACTTCCCCCCCCCCTAGGAATTAACAGCCTCTGTTGGTTTGTATAGGGCACCTGTGGGAGTAGAAACGCAGACTTCTCTTTGCCCTGGTGACGTAAACCATTCAGAATCAGTCCCCCTCTTGTCTGCTGGGTCGATATTCTGGAACCAACTTTTCATCATTTGTTCTTCTCTCTCTGTCAAGCCCGTTGCTATGAAAGAAGGCCTGATCCCGTCACCTGGACTTCAAGCCGTCAATCATCCGGAGGCACCTTTTCGACAGTCTGCTGAGTTATGCGGCATCTTTCGTCGAGCAGTATATCTCACTTGCCTTTTTGCCTGCAAGGAGAGCTGGTTTTGACTGTCACATTTTAACGGCCCTCTTGCTATATTTTGACTCCCGACCAATGATGACAAACTTGGTTTCAGGGCTGCAATGCGACGCTTTCAGGGCCAGTGTCGCTTTTGAACCTCACCTGCTGCCTAGAAAGGGTCAAGGGTGGATGATTCTTCCTTCCCCCTGAAAAATTACACGCAAACACACACCTGGCAGAGGCGTGACAGCAGCTGGGTCTCTGGACTCACCTTCCAGATCTGATCCTCCCCCCGCCCCCGAAGTCTGTGTGAAGGCCACAGAGATGGAGCTAAAATGTCTGAAAGGCCTTGAAGCCCGTGATGTTGGCACTAAGAAGGTATCAAGGTTTCCTTCACAGGTTCTCCAGGGGAGGGAGTTGAAATCTCAAGCTGAAGGGTTCGAGAATCACAGTTCTCTTCGTCAGATGCATCTGACGAAGAGAACTGTGATTCTCGAAAGCTTATGCTACAATAAAGTTGGTTAGTCTTAAAGGTGCTACTGGACTCTTTTTGATTTTGCTACTACAGACTAACACGGCTAACTCCTCTGCAAGCTGAAGGGATAAGAGTGGCACTTGAGATTGACCATTTGAGATTGCTTGCTACTAGTTTTGCTTCTGCCTCCCCAGGTTTAGTTATTTATTTACTTATTTATTTACTTCATACCCTGCTTTTTACCCTACGGGAGACCCAAAGGGGCTTCCTTAAATGCTATACCTGTCACTTCCATGGATCTTAAGCTGTGATTTTTTTCCAGCAAATATTATGTTAGGATATATCAGCCATAGGGCTGCCAGCTCCGGGTTGGGAATTTGGGGGTGGAGCCTGGGGAGGCTGGAGTTTGGGGAGGGGCTGGAGCTCAGCAAGTTATAATGTCAGAGCCCACCCTCCAAAGCTGCCATTTCCTCCGGGAGAGCTGATCTTTGTAGTCTGGAGAGCAGCTGTAATGTTGGGAGATCTCCAGGTGCCTCCTGGAAGTTGGCAACCTTAATTGGACATTGCAGTTCCTATAGTAAAGGACTAAGTAGAGTGTCTGGCTGCCACATTCACCCAGTTCCCTCAACTTTTTCTTGCAGGACTTGTTTTCTAGACCCCTCCGGCCATCTCTCCCTCCTCTGAAAATGCTCCAAGTCCTGTACAGCTTATAGCAAATTGAGCTTCCTTCCGTCCATCCGTCCGTCCGTCCGTCCATCCGTCCTTCCATCTGTACTTACTTTAATGGTACTGCTCATTTGGCCAACAGCCTTCCTTCCTTCCTTCCTTCCCAATTGAGAAGCACTTGGTATCAAAACCTAACACAAATTCTGAACTTCCTTCTTCTACGAACCCTTGAGAAAGTTCACCCCATCACGTAGGATTGCCAAGCTCCACGTGGGGCATGGAGATCTCCTGGAATTATACCTGACTTCTAGAAACAGAGATCAGTTCCCCTGGAGAAAATGGCTGCTTTGGAGGGTGGACTCCCTGGCATTATATACCATTGAGGTCCCTCCCCTCCCCAAACCCCATCTCCTCCAGGCTCCATCTCCAAAATCTCCAGGAATTTCTCAACCCGGAGCTGGCAACCCTCCTTAAGGCACACCGTGGAAGCCGTATTGGTCACCTGCCATCCACTTAAGGCTTTCACACTCGCTCTGTTGATATTGGTGGTCGCTGACGTTCATTCCAAACTCGGGTGATGAAAAGCTGGCGGCCACCCGAGGCATAATATGAAATGTGAGAAACGAAGGCCCTTGACTTCGCCCTGCCTCAAGGGGCCTCTCCTGCTCGGCTGGAGCCGTCATCACAGTTACTGGGCAATCGCCCCTGTGGAAACTGAATCCCCTTTGAAACGGGCCATTAGGCAGGAAGAGGAGAGAGATGGGAGGAGATGGGGTGGTTGCGAAGCGGGAGAAAAGGGTATTTTGAAGAAAAGCAGATCAAAAGTGTGGGAAACGGCTCAAATGATGAAGCTGACAAAATATGTCTGGCTGTGCCAGAGCAGGGGAGAAAAGAGCCTATTTGGAAGATAAATGGCCTCCCTTTGTACAATTACGGGACGTGAAAGTTGCCAGTGAAGGGATTTTCCCCCCTTCTCATTAATATAGAACCAATTTAGTATATTTAGGAGTAATTTAAGGTGATAATGTATGTTTATAATCTCCCTCTACAGCTCTATAGATACGGGCACCAATCCAGCGGAAACTTTTTCAAAAGCTGAAATCCCACTGATCGATCTGCTATTTGATGGGCCGGGGGGAGCTGGTGGGGGAACTGAATACAGCCTCCACCCAAATGACAGGTTCTTGGGACTGCACAGTTTGAAAACAATCTACACACCGCCTTGCTAAAGAATTTCGCACATAAGCAGGTGTAGCGCATTCCGAGTGGATTGGATGTGCCAAAGGCTGCTACTGGGCACAAACGGTCCCTGACCTGGTATGTTCATTGATATTCCTTGGGGATTATTATTAATAGTATATCTTATTACTATTGAGCATTGGTGTAAGCAGGATATTATGGATATATTTACTTTTCTTTTCCTTTCTCCCTTTCCTAACTATACTCTTTTTCTGCTTTTGTTTTTCTTTTTCCCCCTCTTCTCTTTATTTGCTACTTATTTGAAAACTAATAAAAATATTTTTTTTAAAAAAAGATATTCCTTGGGGAAATACTTCTGCTTAAAAACTGCCTCTAGAATGGCAAACAAAAATCCACCATGAATGTGTGTGTGTTATGTGCCATTAAGTCGCCTATGGCCTATGGCGACCCTATGAATGAAAGACCTCCAAAAGGTCCTATCATTAACAGACTTGCTCAGATCTTGCAAACTGGAGGACGTGGCTTCTTGTATTGAGCCCAGCCATCTCGTTTCAGGTCTTCCTCTTTTCCTACTGCCTTCCACTTTTCCTAGCATTATTGACTTTTCCAGAGAATCTTGTTTTCTCATGATGTGACCAAAGTACGAGAGCCTCAGTTTTGTCATTTTAGCTTCTAGGGAGAATTCAGGCTTGATTCGATCAAGTACCCACTGTGACTACCTAACTACTAAAAAGTTTGATCCAAAATTCAATAAATGTACCAATCGGGAATTATACCCTGAAACAGGTTACAGTTTAGTCACAGCTAAAGATTGTAAACTTCCACAAATACTTTAAGGTGTTCAATACAAAGTGCAAAGTGTTAATAAATACATTAATAAATACTTAAATAAATACTAGTCAAAGCCATCTATAACCAGTTGCTGTATGGTCATGTCTTCAATTAAGCTGTCAACAGGTAAGTCTATTGATAATTTCCTATTGATTGAAACTTATCAAATTTCTATTGATAAGTCTATTGGTAAGTCTATCGATAATTTCTTTGCAGAATGTTTTATATTGTTGTAATTTGTTTCTTATTCTTCTTTTGCTCACAGGAGAGGATACACCGTCCTGAGTGGTACATTTATTGCATTTTGAATCGAACTTTTTAGTAGTCAGGTAATCACGGTGGATTTTTGTTTGCCTCTCTTGTGTGCACTTCCGTGATTCTCCTTTTTGTTGTTGCAAAAACTGCCCCTGGGCTTGCCATCCCTGCCCAACCCCAATCTGCTGCCCCTCCCTCGCTCACCGCAAGGAAGAAGAGCATGCATGCACTCCTGGGCTCCCACAATGGAGAAATGGTGTGGTGCACTGAAGCTGAGCCCAGTAAGAATCACCTCCAAATGGTGGAAATGGTGCGAAAATCGGCTTCAAATTGCACAAGAGTGCACGTGTGCTTTGCCCGGGTGCAGGAAGTAGGTATCCTGCTGCCTCCTGCCCACTGCGTCTCTGCTTTGGAGCTGTTGAGATCCCTGACAATCCTACTTCTATGTAGAAAATAAAAGCAAAAAAGTCAGCTTGGCGAAGCTGGGCCCCAGAGTTGCTTCAAGGCACATGACCCAGCAATAGGGTTGTCAGACCTCTCTCTGGCCAGCCTTGTTGCCCATGCTGTTCAGAGTGGCAGCAGTATTACCAATGCCACTACATCACTTCCAGGTACAACCCGGAAGTGACACTGGGTAGCTCTAGGAATGGCCAGAAATTCTACGGTCACCAGAAATCATTCCCATGGTTCTTCCGGTTGTATCCAGAAGTGACACAGTGAGGCCAGTGACGTCATTCACATCACACACATGCATCTTTCTCTCCACCCCCAGCCCTCCTGCCAGTAATGTTGCCAGCTCCAGGTTGGGAAATTCCTGGAGATTTGGGGGGTGAAGTCTGGAGAGGGTGGAACTTGGGGAGGGGCCTCAGTGGGGTATAGTACAATAGAGTCCACTCTCCAAAGTACCTGTTGTCTCCAGAGGAACTGATACCTATGTTCTGGAGATCAGGTGTAATTCCAGGAGATCTCCAGTTACCACCTGGAAACTGGTGACCCTACCTTCCAGTTACCAGGCTCAGCCGGGCAACCTTCCCCTGTAACCTTGCAGAAGATAAACATCTCTGGGCCCGTTCATTGCTGGGTGGGAAGCCCTTCCCTTGAATCCCAGTACAGAACGGGGGGGGGGGGACACCGTGTTTAACACTTATAGTGCATCTTAACATGATCATCCTTAGGATCTTAACGAATTTTCATTCAGCCATTTTATGCTGCAATCTCGCAATGAGTGTTTATTTTGTGAAAGAAAATACTTTGGCACAGGCTTCAAGGCTTTTTTCCAGGCCCAGGTCTGTTTGTGGCTCCGTAGCTTCAGTGGCCGTGATTGGCACAAACATGACGCGTTGCCTCCCCTCACGTGTGGAAAGGAAGTGAAAGCGTCCCGATTCGAATTCATTCATTTATACCCCATTTCTCTCCCTAATGAGGACCCAAAGCCGCTTACAACTTTCTCCTCTCCTCCATTTTATTGTCACAACTAACCTGTGAGGTATGCTAGGCCGAGAGTGGGTGACAGGTAGGGTTGCCAGCTCCAAGTTGGGAAATTCCTGGAGATCTGGAGGGTGAAACCTGGAGAAAGTGGGGTTTGGGGAGGAAAGGACCTTGGCATGGCATAATTCCATAGAGTCCACCCCCCTAAAGTAGCCATTTTCTCCAGGTGATCTCTGTGGCCTGGACACCAGTTGCAATTCCGGGAGATCTCCAGCCACTACCTGGAGGCTGGCAACCCTTGTGACAGGCCTGATGAATTTTTGCCATTGATGGTAGACTGGGGATGATAGACTGGGGATTCAAACCTGGATCATTCTGTTTCTAGTCTGACCCTCTAACCGTTACTCGATGCCGGCTCACTGAGACTCAAAGCAGGTTACAAAATATAAATACGTGGTTGAATAAGGAATGTCATGGCAAATTTACAATGTTGCTGAGAGGATAGCATGGAGGATGGGAGAATGCTGTGATAAACGTTTGGCAAGAAAAGTGGGGTGTAAATAAAAAATGAAAATAAATTGTTTTTTCCCCCTTTCCGCTTAACATTCCCATTAGGATTAGAGCTAGAGATGGGCACGAACAGCAATACGAACTAAAAACCCCCCACAAACCGTCTAATCTGCTGTTTGCAAACAAGATGTTCGTGAGGCCCCATTCTAAATGAACAGGTGATCATTGCAAGCCTTGTTCATTGCAGTTTGTTGCTGTTCGTCAAGCCAGACGGTCTGGCCCCTGCAATCAATTCCCATGGCAACTCAGGCAGGGATTGTCTGAACTCTGTCTGAACTCCTGCTGTTGCCCTGGAAACCGCAATCTAAGCTCAATTTAGCTAGATAGGCAGGTCTTCCTTCCAAGTGCGGACTGGAGCTCCAAATTTGTTACAAGAGGAAAAGACCAGGGGGGAGGGGGGTTCCCAGCTCTGGCTTTCAGGGAGAGACAGCTGCTGTTAGAGAGACAGAGTGAGTGCGGTGGGATAGGGATCTACCCCTTCAGGTTCCAGGGCTGCTGCCAGGCTCTGGGGCCAAGTTATTATTTATTATTGGTACCTTTCCTGCTGCGTGCTCAGGTAGGGTTTCTGGGAGTGGTGTGGTAGGGATCTACCCCTTCAGGTTCCAGGGCTGCTTCCAGGCTCTGGGGCTAAGCTATTATTTATTATTGGTACATTTCCTGCTGCCTGCTCAGGTAGGGTTTCTGGGAGTGGTGCGGTAGGAATCTTGATGGCTGGAAGAGATCCTGCTGGCCCCCCCAGACAACGAACAATGAACATGTTCGTGACAAGATCATGTTTGTCAGTGTTCGTTGTTTGTTGTTCATGGATGGCAACGAACAACGAACAACATGTTCAGGGTTTTTTTTTCTGTCCATGCCGATGTCTAATTATGGCCACCATTTGGGTGTCATAAATGAAGGATTGACTTCAATATTTTTATCCAAGGGGTTCAGGCACATAATCCCCCCTCCAATTTTATCCTCACAACAACCCGGTGAGGTAGGTAAAACAGAGATTATGACTGGTCTGAGCTTACTCAGAGAGTTTCATGGCAGAGCAGGGATTTGAATAGACAAAAGGTGTAAGAACCTTTAATGGTCAGGAAAAAATGGAGGTACTAATAGCAGAGGTCAGAAAATAATATACTTCTAATGCAAAATATCACAATGATATATGTTCAAATTTTAAAAACAAAACTGATTGAGGAAGATTTACACATCAAAACAGGAATGTAGCCGGCATCCTGTCTTTTTGTATGTCCTTCGTAGTTTGTCAGTTCTTCATTGTATATGTTCTATTTGTTGTAAGTCTTTATAGCTTGTCAATTCCTCATTGTATATATCTTATTATAGTATGATGTTTTTTAAAAGAGTGGAGATTTGAACCTGTGCCTCCCAGATTGCATGCCAACACTACAACCGCCACACGACTGTCTGTTAGGAAGCTTTCAATTGTCCTCTAAACAGAGGTTTGTCATGTTATCTGAATGTGGCCTATGAACTGTAGTTCTGTCGCTATTTAATTATTATTTACCCCACCCCTCTTCCCAACATCCGTGGTGGCTCAAAGGGGCATGCCCTCAAGAAGTGCTAAACAGACATTGCTTAAAACCATTTAAAATAGTTAAAATTTAAACTCATAAAATACAAAAAAAAATCCAAAGTATTTAACAGCAAAATAAATCCGCTGGAGCAGCAGCCACACATGTCTGAATCGCAACCCCACCCAACCGGAAGTCCACTCATAAAATACAATAACGGCCAACACAGCTTCTATATACAACTTTCCCCAAAAGCTACTGTAATAATCAACATGAGCTAATTGGTTTAGCCCAGTAGGGTGCAGTTAGTATGGAGCCTGGCAGCTGAGGAAGAGGCTGGTTGCAGGGGAACAAGAAAACAATTTACATGCTCTTATCACCTTGAATAAGGGCTGTAATTTCCCAAGAAGAGGACAGAAGCCTGGGCTACAGTTGCTTCATAATTTGAAAGATTTTGGCAAAAGGACTCTGTTGCTTGGTGGGATCCGAGAAGTTGAACTTGCTTACCTTGAATGGTTTTCAAAGACATTGTTGGCCGAAAGTTTCTGTTTTTGTTGCACTTATGAGTTTGGATAAAGAAAAGAAAAAAAACGGTTGTATTGTTCTCAGGGGTCATTTCAGAGAAAAAGAGCTGGAGGAGCTCATTAGCATAACTCATTAGCATATGCCATGCCCCTTGCCATCACCGGAAGTGTGTCATTAGCATAACTGATTTGCATATGCCACACCCCCTGACATCACCTATCCTGGCTGTTTTGGACCCAATTCTGGCCATTCAGGGCTGAAATTGGGCCCAAAATGGCAGAAAGGGACTGAAAATGGCCCAAAAGGGGCCCAAAATGGTCAGGATCAGGCCACTGCTGAGTGGGAGAGTGAGCCACCACCCATCAGAGGCCCCGATCCAGGCCGTTTCGGCCCAAATCCAGGCTGAAACGGGCCCAAAATGGCCGAGAGTCAGGTGGGTGGGGTCACCTGACATGTGACCTGTTTGGGGAACTGCTGGAACTGCGTTCCTGTGTTCCCCCTCGAAATGAGCCCTGATTGTTCTAATTGTTAAAAGGTTTAGTGAAAAACAAAAATTTTAGTAACTTACAATTGTGTGAAAGTTCTCTTCCTAAATTAGCCCACTAAACCCATACAAAAGAGGTTAAGGTAAAAGTGCAAGCACTGAGTCATTACTGACCTATGGGGGATGTTGCATTATGACATTTTCTTGGCAGACTGTTTACGGGGTGGGTTGGCATTGCCTTCTCCAATCATCTACACTTTACCCCCAGGAAACCGGGTACTCATTTTACCAACCTCGGAAAGATGGAAGGCTGAGTCAACCTTGAGCCAGCTACCTGAACCCGGCTTCTGCCAGGATCGAACTCAGGTCGTGACAGTCGTGAGCAGAGCTTGGACTGCGGTACTGCAGCTTGCCACTCTGCGCCACGGGGCTCACTGACAAAAGAGGTTATTACACTACCTTAAAAAGAAGAGCCCCTGGTTGGCTACTGATCTGATGGTTGTAGGTTATTCTTGCACTTTTACCATTTTTATGTTGTACTATGCACTTCAGAAAGGAAGGGGGACAAGTTTTTTTCAGGAATAATAAATAAATGACCCACAATCTGGCAGAGCATACATTCCATACATTCAGACAGAAAGCAGAGCGAAGGATCTGCCCTTGTTTCTAGTTTTGGGAACACATAGTCGTTCGCACCCCACAGGTTTGTTGCTTTGGGCAAGAGCCTTACATACTGTGGACCAAGGTTCCAAGATCTGGGCTAGTGTAATTTCAACAAAGGAGTTAGCATCTCATCTCCCTCCTGCGTCGAAGCCCTTTTTGTGGCTTCCCGTGATAAAACCAGAACCGATTCCAGGTGTATCTTCATTACGAGCACCCAAAGTCAGCCATCTGCGCATGGAGAAATTGCATCGTTTTCTCTTCTCTGGATGAGAGAAAGAAGGGGAGGGAGGAGAACATTTAAGTGTTATTAGGTGAAGAGAATTTGAAATTCAGTTCCAAAGTTCTCCCTTCAGGCTAAAAACAATTTCCTGCCGTTATTTCCCCCCCACCTCCGACACTTCAAAATAAGGCCCTGACTTCAAAGAGGCATTCTTAAAACACGGCATCTCCCTCCTCCCCCAAACACGACAGGCATCCGTTAGTGAAAGTATCAGGGCTGTGATATGCTACATATTGCTGCGGTTTACAAACCAGACCCCGAGGTCACGAACGGCTAGATCTGCATTTAATACGACTTGACAGCTTGTATTATATTCTCTCACTCATGGATGGTAAAGCCAGGTCCCGTTACATACGGAGGAAATCCCCCTAGGTCAAGGTGGAAGAAACAGCACAAATATTTCAGAACTGTGTATCCCCACAAAGCCATTACCCTCTCGAGCAGGCTTTGGCGCACATGTGTTTGAACACCTTTGGCCCTCCTCGAAAGGATGGATAGCTACAAAGGTTCTTCTTCTGCGTCTGGGCATCAGGAACAGAATTTGAGAGGCCTCAGTGGCGTCACGGCCATTCAACTATGGACCTGCTTTCCTCTAGAGCACCATCAAAGTCTGAGCTTCCAGGTTGCCAATATCCAGGTGGGGCCTAAAAATCTCCCCAAATGGCAACTGATCTCCAGATGACACAGATCAGTTCCCCAGGAGAAAATGGCTGCTTTGTAGGACTTGGTGGTATTATACCCCACTGAGGTCCCTCTCCTTTCCAAACTCTTACTTTCCCAGGCTCCACCCTCAAATCTCCAGGAATTTCCTAACCTGGAACTGGCAGCCCTAAGGGTTGCCAACCCCAAGGTGGGGCCTGGATATCTCCTGGAATTACAACTGATCTCCAGATAACAGAAATTTGTTCCCCTGGAGAAAGTGGCTGCTCAGGAGGGTGGACTCTATGACTGAGATCCCACCCCTCCACAAACCCCACCCTCTCCAGGCTGCACCCCCAAATCCCCAGGACATTCCCAACTGGAGTTGGCAACCCCATGGACCAGCAGTTTGATTGGTTATAAGGCAGCTTGATAGGGTCATAGGATTGCCCTTCTCGTGGCACGGGAACAAACAACGCTCACATCTCCTTTAACAAGTGATTTATGAGCACAGCTGAATCAAAAAGAGTCCAGTAGCACCTTTAAGACTAACCAATTTTATTTTATTGTAGCATAAGCTTTCGAGAATCAAGTTCTCTTCATCAGATGCCTGATCCGAACTGGTCAAATACAGAAGAGGAGGGGAGGGGAAAGAACAGGACATATATCACAAGAAGACAGAATGCAATTAGTGTGAAGGCAATCAAAACATTCCTTTGCTTGTAAATGTAAACATCTCCTTTTGGTGTGGAGTCAGTTTGCCGCAGTGAAGGTATACAATTCCTATGTAGTATAAGCCCTCGATAACCACAGCTCTCCCTGCCAGCTGCATCTGACAAAGAGAACTGTGGTCCCCGAAAGCCCACAGGCACTCAGGCTGAGATAATTGACAAACAAAGCCCACACCAGGCGTCTCTGGGCTCCCCCAGACCACGCCTCTGTAAAGGAAATCTGTTACCTGTGATAATGTGATAACCATTCATAGTCTCTATTCAGTCCCAGCTTGACAGAGTCAAATTTGCATATGAATTCCAATTCAGCAGCCTCCCGTTGGATTTTGTTTTTGAAGGGTTTCTGTTGAACCACAGCGACTTTTAAGTCTTTGGTGGAATGTCCTGGTAGATTGAAGTGTTCTCCCACTGGTTTTTGGACGTTTCCATTTCTAATGTCAGATTTGTGTCCATTTATTCTTTTGCGTAGAGGTTGGCTGGTTTGTCCAATGTACAGAGCAGAAGGACATTGTTGGCACATGAGGGCATATATCAGATTGGAGGATGAGCAGCTGTAAGAGCCAGAGACAGTGTAGTTGATGCCATTGGGTCCTGTAATTGTATTCCCTGGGTAGATATAGGGGCAGAGCTGGCATCTGGGTCTGTTGCAGGGCCTGGTACCTGTGCTGGTGGCCCTGCTGGCCGATTCATGATTGTAAGTGAGAAGTCGTTTAAGATTGGGGGGTCTTCTTGTGATATATGTCCTGTTCTTTCCCCTCCCCTCCTCTTCTGTATTTGACCAGTTCGGATCAGGCATCTGATGAAGAGAACTTGATTCTCGAAAGCTTATGCTACAATAAAATAAAATTGGTTAGTCTTAAAGGTGCTACTGGACTCTTTTTGATTTTGCTACTACAGACTAACACGGCTAACTCCTCTGGATCTATGACCATGGAAAGCACTGCATTCAGCCGACTGGAGAGGAAATCCATCAACCTCATGAAGAAACTGCGTGTGAGGAATCCATTGAAATCCACTTACCACACAGACTACAGTGAGAAACTGTGCAACACCTTATCCAGGAAACTCTTAATTCACCTCATTGGACTGATGTACAGCAAGCAACAATGGATCAAGCAAGAGATCTCTGAACTAGACTCTTCCATGAAGTACACCCCTTCTGCACAGACCGGGAACTGGCAGATGTTTACCACAACCAGAGAAACTATTTATTGCAATCTATTCACTGAATTACAGAACAAGAAGGAGAAGAAATTCTCAAAACTCCTGCCTGCAACAGAGAGCAAAAACACTTTGGATCCACCAAGCAACATCATCAATCTTTCCAGTTACAAGCTGAGCCCAGCAGAGGAATCAGTCCTCTCACGTGGACTATCTTTTTGCCCAGCCAGACCCACACAAACCATACAACTTTGTGGAGACCTGGAGGCCTATTTTAGACGCCTAAGACTGAAAGAATTCTTCAACTACTCTGCTGAACAAAACGATGAACAAAGCACTGAACAGACACCATCACAGCAGCCTCAGCAGCCCCCACCCCCCCAACCCAGCAATACACAACCACCGTTACAAAACTCCAGGAAAAAGAATTCCACATGGACACCCCCTGAGGGCCGTAACTCCTCATTGGACTTTTACATTGAATGCTTCCGTAGACGTGCTCAGGCTGAGATAATTGACAAACAACAACACCTAAAGCAGAATCTCAGCCGTGGAGAAAGAGAGGCCATAAACAGCCTCCAAAATAATTCTGGCATCGTAATCAAGGAAGCTGACAAAGGCGGAGCAGTTGTCATCATGGACAAACAAAATTATATACAAGAAGCAGAAAGACAACTCTCCAACACAACATTCTATAAAATACTACCTTCTGACCCCACGGAGCAATACAAAAGGGAACTCAATAAAATATTAAAAACACTCCCCACGGACATACAAGAATGCATCCATATGGACACACCCCAGGAACCACGACCAGGAAGATTCTACCTACTACCCAAAATCCACAAACCAGGTAACCCAGGACGCCCAATTGTTTCAGGAAAATGCACCATCACAGTAGGAGTCTCGGGATACATGGACTCTATCCTCAGGCCCTATGCCACAAGCACACGCAGCTACTTACGGGACACCACTGACTTCCTCAGGAAAATACAGTCCATTGACAACCTACCAGATGACACCATCCTAGCAACCATGGATGTGGAGGCCCTGTACACCAATATCCCACATGCAGATGGACTGCAAGCCATACGGAATATTATCACGGACAAAACCACAGCACACCTCGCCACTGAACTTTGTCACTTCGTACTCACTCACAATTACTTCGAATTTGGTGACAACTTATATCTACAGGTGAATAGCACAGCCATGGGCACACGCATGGCACCACAATATGCTAACATATTCATGGCGGACTTGGAGCAACGCTTCCTCAGCTCCCATCCACTGGAACCACTACTATACTTAAGATTCCTGGATGACATCTTCATCATTTGGACCCATGGGAAGGAAGCCCTTGAGAGATTTCATCAGGACTTCAATAACTTTCACCCTACTATCAACCTAAGCCTGGACCACTCTACACAACAGGTACACTTCCTGGACACCACTGTACAACTACATAATGGACAAATAAATACCACCTTATACCGGAAACCAACAGACCGATACTCATATCTACATGCCTCCAGCTTCCACCCTAAACATACCACTCGGTCTATTGTCTACAGCCAAGCCTTACGTTACAACCGTATCTGCTCCGATGCTCTCGACCGAGACTCACACTTAAGAGATTTACAACAAGCATTTTTGAGACTACAGTACCCACCAAATGAAGTGAAGAAACAAATCAACAGGGCCAGACTAGTACCCAGAAACAGTCTGCTCCAGGACATACCTAAAGGAACTAACAACAGAACACCACTGGTTGTCACCTATAGCTCCCAGCTCAAACCCATCCAACGTATCATCAGGGAGCTACAACCCATCCTGGAAAATGATACCTCTCTCTCAGAAGTCCTGGGTGGAAGACCTTTCCTTGCCTACAGACAGCCCCCCAATCTTAAACGACTTCTCACTTACAATCATGAATCGGCCAGCAGGGCCACCAGCACAGGTACCAGGCCCTGCAACAGACCCAGATGCCAGCTCTGCCCCTATATCTACCCAGGGAATACAATTACAGGACCCAATGGCATCAACTACACTGTCTCTGGCTCTTACAGCTGCTCATCCTCCAATCTGATATATGCCCTCATGTGCCAACAATGTCCTTCTGCTCTGTACATTGGACAAACCAGCCAACCTCTACGCAAAAGAATAAATGGACACAAATCTGACATTAGAAATGGAAACGTCCAAAAACCAGTGGGAGAACACTTCAATCTACCAGGACATTCCACCAAAGACTTAAAAGTCGCTGTGGTTCAACAGAAACCCTTCAAAAACAAAATCCAACGGGAGGCTGCTGAATTGGAATTCATATGCAAATTTGACTCTGTCAAGCTGGGACTGAATAGAGACTATGAATGGTTATCACATTATCACAGGTAACAGATTTCCTTTACAGAGGCGTGGTCTGGGGGAGCCCAGAGACGCCTGGTGTGGGCTTTGTTTGTCAATTATCTCAGCCTGAGTGCCTGTGGGCTTTCGGGGACCACAGTTCTCTTTGTCAGATGCAGCTGGCAGGGAGAGCTGTGGTTATCGAGGGCTTATACTACATAGGAATTGTATACCTTCACTGCGACAAACTGACTCCACACCAAAAGGAGATGTTTACATTTACAAGCAAAGGAATGTTTTGATTGCCTTCACACTAATTGCATTCTGTCTTCTTGTGATATATGTCCTGTTCTTTCCCCTCCCCTCCTCTTCTGTATTTGACCAGTTCGGATCAGGCATCTGATGAAGAGAACTTGATTCTCGAAAGCTTATGCTACAATAAAATAAAATTGGTTAGTCTTAAAGGTGCTACTGGACTCTTTTTGATTTTGCTACTACAGACTAACACGGCTAACTCCTCTGGATCTATGAGCACAGCTGTTCATAGAAGACACTCTTTGCACAATCTCCTCTCCTTTGCGGGAGGAGAATTCATGCAAACTGCATGTTACGGAAGATTTGGAGCAGAGGGAAGAACCGTGTGCCTAGGAAAGGTTCTGGTGATTCTGGCTGTCTTTATCTAGCTATCTGTCAGTCTCCCTGTAATCTACTTAGCTGGCAACTGGCAGGAGACTTACCTGGTGATGTCATGTCCTGGAAGTGGTGTCATCGCATAAGAGTGACGCTCTAGGGTTCACTGAAAATTCTATGATTTAATGCAGGGCTCATTTTGAGGGGGAATGTGCAGGAATGCAGTTCCGGTAGTTGCCCCAAAAGGTCACATGTCAGGTGGCCCCGCCCAACCTGACTCTCGGCCATTTTGGGCCCGTTTCAGCCTGGATTGGGGCTGAAATGGCCTGGATTGGGCCTCTGATGGGTGGCGGATCACTCTTCCGCTCAGCAGCGGCCCAATCCTGACCAATTGGGGCCCCTTTTTGGCCATTTTCAGCCCCTTTTTAGAGCCCCAATTTCGGCTCTAAATGGCCAGGAATGTGTCCAAAAAAGCCAGGTTAGGTGATGTCAGGGGGTGTGGCATATGCAAATCAATTATGCCAAAGACACATTTCTGGCAATGTCAAGGGGCGTGGCATATGCTAATGAGTTATGCTAATCAGTTATGCTAATGAGTTCCTCCAGCTCCTTTTCTACTAAATGACCCCTGATTTAATGCATGTTTTCACCCCTCTGCCCAGCTCTGAACTAGATAGATTGAGACTTCCACCCCCCTGCTGGTTCTGCCCACCTCTGCCCCTTCTTCCTCACTGTCTCTTGGACCCTTGCACTATGCATTCAATGAAGTTTGAACCGCAGGAAGGAACAGGCGACAGTTTTCCTTCATGCAACGCCAAGCTTCCTTTGCCTGTTTCCTGCTGGTCAGACTTCTATTAAGGGCTCAGGAGCTGACCAATTTGGTTTCCCCCCACCCTTGCCTACTGGCAACTTAACTTCTCTCTCTTGCCTTCTTCAGACCCATTCCCTGAATGAGAGATGTCGAACCATCCTCTGGTTTGGCTCCTACCCTATTCACCAGTGGCTTACAAGGAGCTGGCTTTTGATGGATCGGTTCATTGGACCATTAGTGGCTGTCTGGTGGTTGCTTCTCCTCTTTTCCTTCCTGATGGCGCAATGCAGCCCAATTGGCTTTTTGCACACGCGCATCTCACAGATTCCGATTGAGTTCTGCTGGGACTGTCAGGTCCAGAATGCTTTCATGTATGCTCTTGCTTAATCGACTCCATTTTTAATCCTCTCAGTGTTATAAGTGCTTTCTTCACAGGTGCCAAGATGTTCCCAGGCAGCTATCTCACAGAGAAGGATTGTTTTGGCTACCGCCGTTCCACCAAGAACCAGCCTTGAAGGACTTTCGCTTTCCTAGCTTCAAAGGGATTGTTTTGAGAACTATGGGGGGAGGTTGGGCCTGCCGAGATCTGTTACTTTGTACCTCATGCTTTGCCTGTCATTGGTAACAATTCACTTGTACCATTCTGAATATTGTATTCAGGCTCGTGGACTATAATGAACTCTATCTTCAGTAAACTTTTGAAAACAACGGGCTTTTGTCTGATTGCAGAAGGTACTCTGGAGTAAGGACATTGTCTAGCCACAGTTCTGACAGGTCCAGAGGAGTTCTGACAGGGACTACCGTTGGTGCGCTGCTGCACCGCTTGGCAGGCAGTTATTCAAATGGACAATTAAATCAGCCACAAAGCATATGAATTGGTCATAAATAAATGCTGTGTTTAAAAGAAAACCCTGTTCCATCTTTGTCTAAGTAGGCACTTGTGACATCAATGGCTGCTGGTCTGTTTGGCTTGGGAGCATGTGCCTGCATGTGCTGTTTTGCAAAACCCTGATGCAAATACGTTTCACAGGCTATCAAGTCATTCAGGGCTGAACCAAACATACCTGGTGATTGGCTCATGTCTGAGAGTCTTTCTACATGGGACATCTGACACATGAAGAAAAACGTGTTGGGAGACGCAATGTTAGCTGGGAAGGGTAGTTTAAAAAGACAGAGCTGGTGGCAGGGCAAAGGCTTTGCGAGACACTGGAGCTGTGTGAAGGGGCTGTGAAATGCTGGAAGGGAAACTTCAGCCCTTTATAACCTCTCCAGGTTCAAGCTCCACTCTGGAAGGCAGCACCAGCCCTTTCCATTCCTGGCTGCCCTCAGGTTGTGATCCCACACAGTTTTAGACTGGAGAGGTGAAATTGACAGCGCCTTCCGGGAGGTGAAGATGAAATTAACAAACCTTCTGAGGCGCGATCTCCGCCGGCTCTGTCTTTTTAAACTACGCATTCTGGCTTGCATCTCCCTACACCTGACAAACATGTGCTGAGACGTCTCAAACACACTTGCTGAAAAACTGTGGGCACCTCTACTCAGAACCCACCTCTTGCACGCCTTATTCCCATAGTCCTCAACAGAACCAAAGAACCCATATCCGTATTTCTGCACCACCTCTTTTTGCCATTTTTCTTTGCCCTCGCCTTCTTTTCTCGGCTCCCTTAGGTTGACATGTCAACTGTAAAGTCTTTGGGGGCAAGAATCTAGTTTGCTGCTTAAGGCGATGTTATACAGATCTGCTTGGAAAACACGGCACTTTTCTGCTTCCTTTAAAATTTTTGTCCCTATTTTTTTTTAGTGCAGAATGTCACTTAATAGAATGTATCAAGGATTAAACAGAATGTCAGTTAATATTAATAGGATCAATTGCTAAACAAAAAAGCACCCATTATTACTAGCTATGGTGGCTAAATGGAACCGCCACATTCCAAGGCAGTGTACCCTCAGGGAAGAAACGACACTGGAGGACATTTGTGCATTCCTGCCCTATGCATGGGACTTTTGGAAGCTTCTAACTGGTCACTGTGGGAAACAGAATGTTGGACTAGACCAGCGATGGCAAACCTATGGCACAGCTGGCATGCAGAGCCCTTTCTGTGGGCACGCGAGCCAAGTCACCGGATTGCTAGTTCCAGGGCTCATTTGGAGGGGGAATGCCTGGAACGGCGTTCCGGTAGCTCTGAGCAGAGATCACATGGGTTTGGGCCCTGCCCACGTGATTCCTTTTCCTCAAGGCTGCCTCCCTGCTGCCCGTCTCTTTAGCAGCAGGAAGCGGAGGCAGTAGCCGGGCTGCTGGGGCTGGCTTTCTATAGGAGAGAGAGAGAGAGAGAGAGAGAGAGAGAGTGTGTGTGTGTGTGTGTGTGTGTGTGTGTGTGTGTGTGTGTGTGTGTGTGTGAGAGAGAGAGAGAGAGAGAGAGAGAGAGAAGAGAGAGAGAGAGAGAGTGAGAGAGAGAGAGTGAGAGAGAGAGTGCTTGCAAGCCGAGCTGCTGGTGTAAAGAAGGGCAAACTGCTTTGATTTCACTCGCAGTATTCAGTATTCAGGTTTAATTGCAGTGTTGGCACTTTGAAATAAATAAGTTGGTTTTGTGTTGCAGTTTCGGCACTCGGGCTCAAAAAGATTCGCCATCACTGGACTAGACCGATGATGGGCCTGATATAGCAGGCTCTTTGCCTGCTTAAATTCAGTCATTTGATTAAACAGAATAAAGTAAATATTACGGGTGCTATCCAGCCTCCTTTACATCCTGCTGAGAGGAAGATTGGGAAAGTTGCATGCATTCAATAGTAATTTTAAGAGTATGAATGGTTCATCTGATGTTCTTATGGTTCCCAATTCCCCTCTGGAATATCTGTAGCCATGCCTTAGAACCAGATCGCAGAGGGAAGGGTTTCCAGCGAGACCTGGCCCCTGTAACTTAAACTTTAACAATACCGTATGCTGCAGAGACCTGCCCTGGTGTACTTCGCTTGCAAAAGATCTTACCGCACCTTTGGCAGAAAGGGGTCTGGAGGTGGTAGGATGGATATTCTCCACCACTGCACAGTAGAAGAGTGTTTTCCATGGAACTTGGGGGCTGGTTTTTTTTTCTTTTAATGAGTGTAATTCCAAAGCTCTGTACATATTTCAGGTAACAGGATCTCTCTGTGCGTGTTTTTCTGAACGGTGTCTGATTTAGGAATCTGTAGGGCTGTTTCCATGATTTCCACGTAATTCCACCTTCGGTTCCCTTTGTGAAGTCTGGAAAGGGGCTCCCTGGAAAAACTATTGAAAAGCAAACCCGTCTCCTATAAAATTTGGTTCTGTTCAGTAATTCTCCATGCTAGACATTCGAAACCTCCCTGAATCGTTAAAAGCCATTTATCCGCCGGGCGATTAAAGGACAAAATGTTTTGGCAAGGAGATAGATCTCCCCTTCAGACAGAGTGTATTTTTGACTAACCACAGTTACAGTCTGCATAGATATATTTAAATGTTGGAGACTTGCTTTTTTCAATTTCTTTCCTACCAGTCCTGTCCCATAAACCGATTCAACATTTCTGTGCAGTGTGTCCTGTCAATGCCAATTAGGAGATTTTGAAGTTGAATTATCCATCGATACTAGCATACACCTTACTTTGTTCATTGTTTGATGCAAAATTGGATGGCAGGTTATTTTTCGTTTCATTTGGGGGGGGGGTGTTTCTGAGTGGAGTTCACACATTGGTTAAACCAGGAATCCTGTCCAGGGCCGTTTCCACACTACTCACTTTCATCCGGAACGGGGAGCAACATCGCGAAAAAATGCAGAAGATAGCATCTTCTTGCATGAGTTTTGCGCGATGTCGTGCAAAACTCGCACGAGAAGACACTATCTTCCGTGGTTTTTTTGCGACGTTGTGCCCTATTCCGGATGAAGGTGAGTAGTGTGGAAACAGCCCAATTGGTGTGGCTATGGGCATACCAGCATACAACACAAGATCCAGTATGCCAGATCAGAGCAATGGCCCATCTAGTCCAGTATTCTGTCCACACAGTGACCAACCAGTAGGGCTGTTAGGTCCCCGGTGAGGGCATGGGGTTCCCCACTCCCACCCTCCACCCCCTGCCAACATTCACCTAGCCGGTGGGAGGGAAAAGGCAGTGGCATAGCATGAGGGGGCAAGAGGGTAGTTGCTCTGGGTGCATAATTTTGGGGAGGAGGGTGCCGCAGGGCACTACCCCGAGGACAGCCTGCACTCCATGGGAGGCCACCCACAGTACCGTGGCTGCCTGCTGCACCAACAGGGCGGCCGTCCTGCAGCTGAGGAGTGCGTCGAGCCAGTGGCAGCATGGGTGGCTCCTGTGGAGAGCTGCCTGATGGGGGTGGGGAAGCGAGTGGCCTAAATTGCGGGAGTGCTCCCACCCCCAGCATGATGACATCACTTCCAGTGACGTCATCATGCAATCCTGGGAGCACATGCATGTGTGTAGCCCAGGAATTGCCCAGGGCACTCCAAACCCACGCTATGCCGCTGGGAAAAGGTGGAGGAACAGGCCTCCCAGACGCACTCCCAGTGTGATGCGATGATGTCACTTCCGAGAGTGATGTCATCACTCAGGCCTCAGGAGCAGTCCCATGTTCTGCACCAGTCAATTGGGCCCAAAGGAGGCCTCACAAGGAAAAAAAGGTGTGTGCTGACTGAGTCCCTCCCCTCCTACTGGAAGGGTAAGGGGATCTGGCAACCCTACCAACCAGTTACCCCCGAAAAGCCTAGGAGGAGTCTATGGAGACCAAAGCCTCCCCCTGTTACCTTCTAGCACTTGTATTTAGAAGGTTACCACCTCTGAACAAGAAGATTCCACTTATCCTTTATGGCTAATAGTCATTGACGGATCTCTACTCCATGAATAGTCAACCTTTAAAGCTAACTTAACTAATCACCATGCCTCTATCTTGATTCAAATACTGAGGTAAACCATGGTTGGGGGATGGTTTACTGTGCTTGAATCTTGATTCAAATACTGCGGTAAACCATGGTTAGGGGACGGTTTACTGTGCTTGAATCTTGATTCAGATATTGAAGCAAACCATGGTTGGGAGATGGTCTACTGTGCTTGAATCTTGCTTTAAATTTTGAGGCAAACTATGACCAGGGAATAACTTACTGTGCTTGAATCTTGATTCAAATATTGAGGTAAACCATGACTGGGGGATGACTTACTGTGCTTGAATCTTGATTACAATATTGAAGCAAACCCTGGTTAGGGGATGGTTTACTATGATTGCATGTGCTGCCCAAGCTGGTTCACAACTGGCTACCAAATCAGAACTGGGTACCATGCTCTGAAGTGGTTTTGCAAAGCACGATTTCTGCTAATTATGGTTTGATGTAATATCTGAGTAGACATACCATAAATGCAGACATATTCCACTGCATGTAGATGCTGCTGTACCATGGAGACAGAAGTGATTTTTTTCATGCTCATTGTTTAAAGGATAGATCAAGAAACCAGCCAGCTTCAAGCATGCCATTTGACAGTTCAAATCATGACTCGGGTTCTAAACTGTGTTTAATGCAAACCGTGGTTTGGCATGATGCCTGAACTGAACATTTATTTGTTTATGAGTCATTTTAAACAGCGCCCCAAGATAGCATAGAACAACAATCAGAAATGCCATTTTAAAGCCAAAAGCAAATAAATCAATTTGGAACAGTCACATTAAAAATGAATCATTTTTTTTTTGCGGCCTACTCTTCCTCCAACACAGTTGGGACCGGTCTCTCAACGAACTTGTCTGTGTGGATTTTTGTATGTTTCAGCCTTCTGGAAAACTGTGCCAATTTAGTCAAGAATAGCAATTTCCTCAGCTTGATTGATCTACAATGACAGGAGAATCAACATTTTTTCCAAGAGTTGCAATACTCCTGTTGGCTGCTGCAAACAGATTTATAATCAAGTCCGTCGCTATATTACGTATGTCAAGGAAAAGAAGAAGACTTTAGGATCTAATGGGACACGATAATATCCTGTCATTTCAAAAATCAACCCGGGAACTTGGAACCAAAGTGTTTGAATCCAAAACCAAGATCAAAATATATGAAGTCACTCTGCATGCTAAGCTTGACAGCTTTTGGAAAGAGCAGAATAAGGGTGTTTTTTTTAAAAAAAGTTATTATTATGTAAAAAGCTATGAATGTTGCTGAAGGCAGATGTCTGTCTGTGTGAAACATTCAAGATTAGATGTAATTGTCTTGTTCTTTCTACAGACCTAAGGAATAGAACACAAAGGCAGTATATAAATAAAATCATGTTATAATAACGTTATATGGTTCGGTCCCTGACATTTCCTGTTAATGGATCTCAGGTAGCGATATACAACTGGAGTTCTATTATATGAAAACCTGGTATCTCATTTGAACCCTAAAGGCAGTTATAAAAGGTGAGTGCCGGGTTCCCCACTCCTGCTGGGGGGGTGAAGGGACCCGGGTACCTTACACTGATGTGTTCCCCCCAATTTAATATGTTCACTCCCTGGAGTTGCCGGTCCCCCACTGGGGGGTGGGGGATCCCATGCTCCCACCCTCTGTGCTGGCGGTGGGGGGAAAGTGTCTCCCCGGGGTGTGCTCTGGGGCTGCATGGTATGCTCCCTGGCAGTGTGGCATGCTACCATGCTCCAGAGCAGCCTGATTCATATCCGAATCAGGCTGGATTCAGACTGAATCGGGATACTGAAGAGCACAGCAGCACTTCCGTGCACTGCAGCAGCCTGATTTGGGCCAAATCCGAAGGCCCCTGAAGGAACTCCAAGGCCCCTTGTATCACTCAGCAGTGCTCCCGCCGACCGCAGTGGCCCGATTTGGTTCCAAATCAGGCCAAATTGGGCTGAATTGGGCCGGAGTTGGGCCAAATCAGGCCCGATTTGCTCTGAATCAGGCAGCTACTGAGCACAGCAGTGTGCCCATGCTTCACAGCAGCCCGATTTGGGCCAAATCGAGCCCGATTCAGGCTGGATCCGGCCAAATCGAGCTTGATTCAGGCCATATCGCACCCAATTCAGCCCCTTGAAGAGCGCAGGAGCGCTCTCAGGGTGGCATGCAGCCTGCACAATGATGTCACTTCCCAGAAGTGACATCATCATGCAGGCTGGGAGCGTACACACACGCAGGTAAGTTCCAGGTCTCCCACCTCTCACTGGGAGGGTAAGAGGACCTGGAAACCCTATCACTCCCTCCCCAACTGCTTTAAGCCTAAGGTTGCTAATTCCAGATTGGAAAATTCCTGGAGATTTTAAGGGGGGTTGGGGAGTGGATGGACCTCATCAAGTTATAATGCCATACAGCCTACCCTCAAAGGCAGCCATTTTCTCCTGGGGAACTGATTTCTGTTGTCAGTTATAATCCTGGGACATCGCCAGGCCCCACTTAGAGCCTGGCAATCTGATTTAAGTGCACATTTGGGGCGGGGCCCTCCTGTCAGGACATAAAACAGCCTGGAAAGTGGCAATTTTTGAATGGGGAAACACTCAGAACAAAACCGCTCCCCCCTTTTTCCAGTGCCATCACCTCAGTCCGTCCCTGGGTTTCTTTCAGGGCCAAATTACACAGCTGGTGTTCCAGTCACGGAACTCTAACACCACACAGTATTTTTTTTAGCCTGTAATCACACACATGTGCTTCAATTATACCTGTAGCGAAATTTAACATTGGCAGGCACACAGTATGGGCTATTCTCGATGCAAACGTTTGAATTCTGTCTAAAGCTACCAAGGTGACGGTTTGACAAGGTAAAATGAAACAGCACTGACACATCTCAGGGGCCGAACTCATTCCTGGCTGGCAATGGGATGAGTGATGATGACACACGTCTCCTGGATCCAGCACATCTTTTCCTTTTATTCCCTTAGAAGCTCAGTGATTCATAAATCTTAAGGAGAGGAAAATATTTATTCCTTATCTTTTCGGGATGCAAGGGCTAAGAGGACTGAGACATATTTTGCAACTGCTAAGGTAAATTTTGGACCTATATCTCTAAACAGAAGATCCAGGCTTTCCGGAGTATAAGAGAATGGTTGGTTAATTAAGGGCTCAATGTAATAATCCTACTATATAAAAGGCAAGCTGTATTGGTGAAGACTCACTTTTTATCCTTGTGCAGGCACGTTGCCGACAACTCTGGCCTCCAGGCCGCTGGGAAGCACCAACTTGCCACCAGGAGGAGTGCTTAGGCCCTTGATTCACTGGGCCCCCTTGCAGCAGCAACTGGGCACTTTGCAGCGGCCTCCAGGCCAGAGTGGGAGGGCTCTGAGGGGAAGAAGAGCAGAATACAATTATGAAAAAAATTACCAACAACAGTTTTCAAGAGCCTGTCGTATTTTTTCACACAATGGGCTTTGCTGCCAGTCCCTTATATTTTCGAAGAACCTACATTCAAGCAGGGTATGAAAGGATGTATCAATCCTATTAAGGCCACAAGGGCAAATTCTGTCGGAACAGGGCCTGTACAAAAATCTCCCCTGTAAAACCGTTGTGGGTAAAAGATTCAGTCTTGCAAATAAGAAAGCTCTGCAGTATCAAGGAATGGTATTGGGGGGGGGGTATTGATTTGGGAAAAGAAGGACCAAAAGATAGGGGTGAACAAACTCTGCGGGCTCTCGAAATCAAGTTGCTGTGGTCGATTTCTAGGACACAGTTTTTAATCAGAGAAAATGCTTTGGATTTTCCCATCTCAAAAATATCATCAATCGACATTCTATCATCGGTTTCTCATCCAGTGATTTTATCCAAGTCAATTGGTCTCCTCTCTTCCATTTCATCCTCTAATTCGGGCCCTATCTGGGCCAATTTTGGCCCAGTTCAGCCCAGATCAGGCTGCTGTGGAGAGCAGGAAGTGATGTCATTGTGCAGGCTGCAGCCACCTCGGGAGCACTCCTGCGCTCTGCAGGGGGGGGGCAATTTGGCCCCCATTCGGCCTGAATTGGGCCAAATTTGTCCCGAATGGGGGCCAAATTGGCCCTGATCAAGCCCGAATTGGCCCAGAACAGGCCACTATGGTGCATGAGAGTGCTCCTGTGCTCTGCAAGGGCCCGATTTGGGCCTAAATTTGGCCAAATTGGCCAGGATTGGGCCCAAATAGGTCAGGAATGGGCCGCTGTGGAGCACAGAAGTGCTCCCAAGCTCCACAGTGGCCCGATACAGGTGATTTGGGCCCAAACTGGACAGAATTGAACTAGTTTTGGCCAGGAATGGGCCCAAATTGGCATGGAACGGGCCACTATGGAGCATGAGAATGCTCCCATCGTCTGCAGCAGCCCAATACAAGCTGATTTGGGCCTGATCCGGGCTGATTAGGGCCTGAGTTGGGCCTGCGGGAGCGGGCCGCACCACCTGGCAGCACATGCACTGCCTGGGAGCATGCCCCCAGGTGGCCCATGCTTCCCCCGCCAGCCAGGTAAGTGGGGGTGGGGGAGGGGTGGGGATGCCCCACCCCCAGTGGGAGACTGGCAGCTCTAACTGGGTTAGAGTGTCAGCTTAGGATCTAGGAGGGCTAGGCTGTCCTCTCGCCAGCCATACCACTGAAGACCTTCCACCACCCATGCAGGAAAATGCTGTATTTTAATATTTTATACCCACCAATATTAATTGTTTATGATATAATGTTTTAATGTTTTTATAATGTTTTTACTGTTTTAAACTGTTGTTAAACCGCCCAGAGCCTGTCTGACGGAGAGGGCGGTCTAGAAATGCGATAAAATAAATAAATAAATAAATAATAAATAGGAGGCCCAGGTTGGAACATTCCCTCCTATTGCCATGGAAGCTTGTTGGGTGACCTTGGGACCTCTCAGCTTAGCCTACCTCACAGGAGCATTGTGAGGATCAAATGCAAGAGAGGAGAACAATGTAAGCCACTTTGGCTCCACACTGGGGATAAAGTGGAATAAAAATGAAGTACATAATAATGTGCCCTGACCTGGATAGCCGACGTGAACCTGATCTCGTCAGATCTCAGAAGCTAAGCAGGGTCAGATTCAGTTAGTAATTGGATGGGAGACCTCCAACGAAGACCAGGGTTGCAGAGCCAGGCAATGGCAAACCACCTCTGTTAGTCTCTTGCTATGAAAACCCTGCCAGGGGTCCCCATTATTCAGCTATGACTTGAGGGCACGACACACAAACCTATAATAATATGCTTGGAGAAAAATGTCCTGTCCCTTTAATATGTGGAAATGGGTATGCACTGTAACCATAACTGCTTCCAGAATAGGGTAGCTGAAGCTTTTCACATCATGGAGCTAAAATGTTATCACCTGGTAAGTAACATCCTGTTAAGCCATGAAAATCCAAGTCAGTTGTGTATACATCAAGTGGTGCTTGTTTTCTCAGTGGCTTTAATTAAAATAGCAGTGTTTTATCGTTTGCTCCTCCTCGGCGCAATCTCAGTGTAGCTCGGACACCGATCTCTATGTTTGGGCTCGCTCTAGCGAATGCCGAAGCTGGATCCCATTAAAGGGAAGGAAAGAGCACCTTGCAAATGCCAAGAAGGGAGAAAAGCCAGCCACTTAAACTTGCTGGGGGCTGGGAGGGTGGGACCCAACAATAACAAGAAATGCCTAAAGAGGAAAACACACATGCGTTACAGCTTGTTGGCTGTGAACGAGCCAGACTCTGGGATCTGCTTGTGCACTCCACGATTCCTTATCTATTTGGCCCGTGATCAAAAACCTGGCAAAATAACGAAAGCAGGCGAGAGGCAGTCGGCACGGGTACACCGTCCATGTGCAGATTTTCGGTCTCGGTGCAGTTGGGTCGCGGTGAAAACTTCAACGAATGTGACAAGGCAGTTTAGGATTGCCAGGTGCCCACCGATGGTGGGCAAGCTTCTGGGGATACGAGTTTCTTCTCACCAATTGCCAGCTTATAGTGGGTACGAACATGCCCGCAGCTTGTAGTGGGTACGAACATGCCCGCGTCCCCAGAGGATGTTGTTGCTTCCAGATCGCATCGGAGCAGGGCCAGATTTCTAAAACACGGCCCCAAATGCTATGTTTTAGGCTGAGTTTGAGAGAATTGGCTCTGGAACGATCCCATCGCTTGTGGGTCACACCAGAAGTGATGTCATTGCTTGATGCTTTGGAGTGCGTGTGAAAGATTAAGTCAGCGGCACCCTTGCCCATCCCCCAATTGCCGGGGGGATCTGGTAACCCTAACACAGCCATGTTGTTGCACACTGACTATGGAATTCCCCCACAAAAGGCCATTCCCATGCCTCCACTTATTTACTTATGCATTTATTTAGCTATTTTGAGCCTGCTTTTCTCCACAATAGTGACTCCCCAAAGTGGCTAACAATGTTGTTCTCCCATCCTCCGTTTTATAACCCTGTGAGGTAGGTTAGGCTTAGGGTTGTCAGGCCGAGTCCGGCAACTGGCAGGAGGGTTGGGGCAGGGGCATGTTGGGAGGTTGGAGTAAAGCCATAGATTTTCTAGCAATTCCTAGAGCTACTGCTGTCACCGCTTGGTTGTTTCCAGAAGTGACATCATTGTGCATTACCCTTGTGGAGGGGGGGGGGAGGAGACCAGGCTCTAGGGTTGCCATGTCCCTTGCCTCCCCTGAAGGGAGGGTGGCCAGTTCCCTTGACTCCCTGGCAGGAGACTGGGAACCCGACACTTACCTCTTCTGCTCTGGGTCAGTGTTGTGCACGCCAGGTCAGCATTGACCCATCATCGCACGGGTCAAAGGGTGGCCTGGGAGCGCTCCTGCACTCACCACGGGCTGGATTGTCCCCTGCAGGGCAATATATGGCCTGAAACAGGCCTGTGGCGGGTCTAGGAGTGTGCCACACCACCTGGGGGGCACCACGGGGGATCGCAACCCCCACGGGCCAAGTAAGTGGCCATGGGGGGGGAGCAGGGAATCCCTTGCCCCAGGCAGGGGGATTGTAACCCTACCTGGTTCTTACCTCCTTCTTCCCTTCTTAATGTTTTATTCCTGCAGCTGCAAAATGACATCATTTCTGCTGATGTCACTTCCGGTGACAGCACTGCACAAGCACAGGAGCGCGCCTGCCTTTTTCAGCAGGCCAATTTGGGTCTCAAATGGGCCCAAACTGCCCTGCGGCAAAGCTCAAGAGAGCTCTCGGGGTGCCGTGATGACATCAATGATGTCGCCACATTGCCCTGGGAGTTTGCCTGGGAGGCCCATTCCCATGCATTCCTCCCCACTGGCCACGTAAGTGGCGGCAAAGGGTGGAGGGTGAAAGCAGCGATCTCCCGCTCCCACCGGGGGAATGGAATCCCTGTTGTGCACTGGACATCAGTGAGCTTTTCAAAAATCCCCCTCCCCCTGCTGCTGCGTGGAGCAGCAGTGGGTAACACGAGCTCGGCGGAGGGATTCCCTACCTTTAGGGTTGCCAGGTTGCACTCACCTATTCCATTGTCTTCCCAAAAGTGACATCATTGTGCAGGCTCGGATGTGCACGCACTTCGCACAGAGCCTATTTGGTCCCCAAATGGGCCCGATTCAGCCCATTTGGGGCCCAAATCGGCCCTGTGCAAGCCACAGGAATGCTCTCAGGGCAGGGTGATGATGTCACTCCAGAAGTGATATTGTTGTGCCCCCAATTCTGGGTCAGCAGAAGGTCTGCAGGAAGTCCATCCCCTGTTGCCTAGGAAACTGATTGATCAGTGCCAGGCTGTCTGCAGTGATAAATCAAAAAATGAACCAAACGAACCAGCCTAAAGTTCGTGGTGGTTTGTCAGAAATGGGCTCTGATGAACTGCTGGTTCGCGAACCACGAACCAGCCCAGTTCGTGCCGAACTTTGGTTTGTATTTTGGTTCATGCCCATCTCTACTCTCAGGCTCAGAAAGCTATTCCATCATCAGACGCACAAGAGCTCACTAGGGCAAGAGACAGGCAGTTCAATTCTATGCAGAGTTACTCCAGTCTATTTTTATTTTATTTATTTATTTATTTATTTATTTATTTATTTATTTATTTATTTATTTATTTATTTATTTATTTATTTATTTATTTATTTATTTATTTATTTATTTATGTCGTTTCTGGTCTGCCTTTCTCATTGAGACTCAAGGCGGATTACATAGTGAGAGATTAGTACAGTCAATATCAAGAACATTTCCATAAGCAATGCCATAGGGTAAATAGATAAAAGTACGCAAAGAGATAGTATTAGCAGGAATCCAGTACAACGTAGTGGTGAGGTCTATGGTTCTTAACTCATTAGCAGATCATCTGAGACTCCCTCCCTACAATACAGCCCTCCTTTTTGAATAATTTGGTTTTGCATCATTTGTGGAAAGCCAGGAGAGTGGGGGGGGGGCTCTCCTGACCTCCTCAGGCAGGCCGTTCCACAGGGTAGGGGCCACCACAGAGAAAGCCTGTGTATGAGCTGCGGTTGATTTTGCTCATGTGCAGGGTGGCATCTACAGGAGACCCTGTTTGGAAGAGCAAAGCTGCCATGGAGGAGCATAGGGAGGGATGTGGTCCCATAGGTATGTTGGACCAAGGCTGTGCAGAGCTTTGTAAGTGATAACCAATACCTTGATAACTAATACCTTGCTGGGTGACCTTGGGCCAGTCACACACTCTCAGCCTAACCTACCTCACAGGATTGATGTGTGGATGAAATAGAGGAGAGGAGAACAATGTAAATGGCTTTGAGTCCCCTTTGGAGAGAAAAGTGGGGTACAGATGAAATAAAATAAAATAAATATTTGCTATGCTCAGAGAGTGAGCACATTTAAATAAAGTAGACTGGAGGTTCTTGTTCCTGTATAAAATCTCTTTGTGCTAGCTCACACATTCACATAATATTACATTTCATTTGATTGACTGTAAGAATTGGCTCAGTGAGGGCTGCCAGTTAGAAATGAAATTTGGGAATTAAGAGATCACGGCAATAGATTGTTAGATCGTTTCTGCATACTTTTGAAACAGCAATTACTGATTTTTTTAAAAAGCTCTCCATTGGACGTTATGCAAGTTCACGGTAATAAGATGCAGCGATGACGCCTAGCAAAGACGGCCACACGAAAGGATTAGAAAAACCCAAGGAGCACAGATCTATGTGCTATGAAAGTGTGGAACCTTCATGTGCAAGAGCAGCCTACCAGAAGTTGAGGAATGGCCTCCCATTCATGTCTTTGTTGTGACTGTGAATTTGGCTGGTTTGTTTGGAATGTTGGACAAACATTATGGTTCTCCGGGTCGTTTTCCTTTGGACCGCATTCGCCTTCCCTATCTCAAGTAGTTTTTTTCAATTCCTTTTGGCTTTTCACGTTGAGTTTTCTTTCCCTTCTCCCTCGTAATTGGCTGTGCTCAATGACCTCCGGCTGTCCGTCGCTTGGCTGCCAAGAGGCTATATTTTAGTCTGAGCTGAAAGGCATAAGCAGGGCCCAGCGAGAGCTAAGCCGTCATTTCTGAAGGCCTCCGAAGACACAGCGAAGGCTACGTGCATTGTTCCAATAATGGGAATGTCCAGAGGACCCCCCCCCCTCTTTGAGAATGCAATGTGATTTCCTGTTTCTGTTTGTTGGGGAGGTGGGCTACAGTGGACCCCTCCAGGCTCCTCCAAACCAACCAGATTAGTTACAGTTTAGCTTCAAGAATGGTGGCCGACTCGACTAAAGCAAGTAGCTTATTCGTATGCAATTGATGAACGAACTCGGATATGAATAAAACTTTACTCTTAAGAAATAGCTAGGCGAAATTATATGTAATCTCTGGGTTTGAATGTGAATTTTAGAGATGGATGTAATATCAGAAGCTTTAAAATTTTAGAGTTGTAAATAGGTTTTAACTTCTAAAGGCCTGTGGCTGTATGCAATAAACTTGTTTGTCTGGCCATTTCCACTCGCTCTTAAAGGGACTCACCGAACACTAGCGGCTTTTCTCACTCACTCCACATGTCTCTGGTTTCAAAGCAGAAGCAGGCTGTTTTTCGACATCTTTTCGGGGATGCAGGAAAGTGCAGAAAATTGTGTTCTCAGAAAAAGCGCTGAAAAAATGGAAGCCAAACAGCCTGCTTCCGCTTTGAAATCGAAGACGTGTGGAATGAGTGAGAAAAGCCGCCAGCGTTCGGTGAGTGAACTGTCTCTTTAAGAGCGTGTGGAAATGGCCTCTGTCTATCCATTATACTCTTTATTAGTCTTTGGGAGTAATGTACCATCTCCCACTGACTAAAGCGAGTGGCTTATTTGTACGCAATTAATGAATGAACTCGGATATGAATAAAATGTTATTCTTCGAAAGCAAGGTACCTCCTTTGTTTTCAGATGATGCACACGAGGGTTATGCTGTCACCGTTTTAGAAGAGCTGCCATCTTGCTTCTGCGTTTTTGACCAACATTTTATTTCTCTCTCACACACACATTTAATCCATGACCCTTTGGGAAGACTAATTTCCCTACTGCGTACCTACTTTGCTTGTGCAAAGCAGACACAAAGCCAAAGGAAACAAAACTCTGTCACCACACCTACAGCACAGCTGCACAGAGAAGGTGAGCAACTGCAGCTGTCAAAAAATGGAATGTTTATTTGCCTATTACTTGCCATGAAGGTCTCAGCATCTCTGCAGAGAACCTGCTTCCCTATCAGACTGCAGGGCAATTAATATTATCCCCAGAGGTCCTGTTTTGCCCCACTCCCCTATCTGAGAGGAAATAGCTAATTAGGGTTCCCAACAGTGTCTTGGCAGATTCAGAGGGCAGTGCCTGGGGAGAGTGAAGCTTGGGGGTAGAAATGATGTCACTTCCAAGTAATGATCTAGGTTGCCTTCTCTAGTCTCTATGGCCTTTACCATAGAGATAAAGGGAAATTCCTAGGGTGATACTAGGTGGAGGCCATTTTTCTTCCACTCAGCTTTTCAGGGGTGGGAAATTGGGACTGGGGCAAGTCTGGAGCAGGTAAATGAGAGGGCTATGGGTAACTAGTAGAGTTCCTTGGACCCTTTGTGCTCGCGGACTCCTGGTAAAGCATGATGATGTCACTTACAGGAAGTGATGTCGCCACACTGGCCATGGGCATATTTCTGTGCTTTGCGAAGAGCCAATGCAGCCTGTTTGGAGCCATCTGCCCCCTTGCTCATTTCCCTCCAAATAGAAATATTTTGGATCACTTCTGTTGAGATGGGTGGAAGTCTGCAGCCCAACCAGAAGCAATTTGAGATGATCACATGGAGCAGGAATCAGGAAATGCCTGGAATTTAGGGTTCCCAACACTGTCTCGGCAAATGCCAGGAAATTTGGGGTGGTGGTGCCTGGAGAAAGAGGATTTTGGGGAGGGTATGTTGTCACTTCCAAGGTTGCCTCCCTCAGTCTTTGTGGTCCTTACTATAGAGACTAAGGTGTCCTAGAGTGTCGTTATGTGGAAGCCATTGCTCCTCAGTTCATCAGCAGTAGGAAGTTAGAGCTGGGGGCTGGTAAATTCCTGACCTGGGGAGGTAACTGGGAAATCTATGGATGGTGAGGCTTTTAAAAGTTCTGTTTCTGTTCAGCATTTCTTTCGCCTTCTGCTCTCCTTCTGCTCAGCTGAGAATTCTATCTGAGCTGAGGAAGAAAGGGAAGGGGCAGGAAGAAGTGAGCGAACAACAGGGTTGAAGAGCAAGAGTCAGGTCCAGTAGCAACTAAAAACCAGGTCTTTAAGGTGCTACTGGACCCAAATCTTGCTCTTCCACTACAGACCAATGCAGCTATCCACCTGAAACTATTAGCAGATGAAGGCTTTGAAAATCTGGTGTCTGCCATTCGTGCTCACTTTCCTCGCAAACGGAGTGGCTCTGACCAGGTAAAATCAAAAATAATCTCTGTCTTTCTGAACAAATAGTAAGTAATAGAGAAGGAAAGACTTTTTTTTAAAAAGGCCTTTTCCTTGTTCCCTCCAGAATATATTAAAAAACCCTCACCTGTCAGCTAGCCAGAAGTAAGAAAACTTGGTCATGCTGGTAGGAAAGTGGCCAGTTGGCAACTCCAAATACATGTGCTTCTAAAACCCATGTGTGTGTTATGTACCGTCAAGTCACCTCTGACCTATGGCGACCCTATGAATGAAAGACCTCCAAAACGTCCTATCATTAACAGACTTGCTCAGATCCTGCAAACTGGAGGACGTGGCTTCTTTTATTGAGTCACGCTATCTCGTTTTAGGTCTTCCTCTTTTCCTATTGCCTTCCACTTTTCCTAGCATTATTGACTTTTCCAGAGAATCTTGTCTTCTCATGATGTGACCAAAGTACAATAGCCTCAGTTTTGTCATTTTAGCTTCTAGGAAGAAATCAGGCTTGATTTGATCTCGTATCCACTTATTTGTCTTTTTGGCTGTCCATGGTATCCGCAAAACTCTCCTCCAGCACCACATTTCAAATGAATCCATTTTCTTCCTGTCAGCTTTCTCCACTGTCCAGCTTTCACATCCGTACATAGTAATAGGGGATACCACAGTTTGGATTATCTTGATCTTGGTTCCCAGAGGGAATAGGAAATCTTGAACAATTTCAATTTCCTCATTGTCAAAAAATTGTGTAATTCAGACTATGTGGCCACCACAATACCCTCCCTTGAGGTACCTAACAATTGCATCATGGGCTTCAGGCCACCGGTTTTTCTAGCAGTCGTGCAAGACCTGGGCAAGCGTTCCTCCTTTTTCTGCAGTGAACAGTAAAACAATCCATGGCGCATTTTGACAAGGACGGCAAAGGCATCAACGAATCTGGCATCTCTAATAAAACGAGAGTTTGAAGAGATCGTTGTGGAAATATGGAGCCCCGCAATCCAAGCCAAGTTCCCATTTCTCTTTATTAAAATATTCTCCAAGGCGTCCTCCTCTTCTAGAAAACAAATGAAAGGTAATTTGGGGGGTACGATCTGGAAAACATTACCAAGAGAATCAATGTAAGAGAATCGGTTTTCTCAATAAGAGATGGATCGAGGGAGAGAAAACACCCAGATATTAACTTTTTAAACCTGGGTTAGGAATTTCATTTATAAAACGTAACTGAACTTGGGAGAAGTTCTTGCAACATTTGGCATAGCTTCAGGCAAGTCACAGCGGGGGAGAAAGGGTGTGTGCGCATGTTTGTGTGTAGGAGATGAGTGTCAGTTGGAGCATAGACACATCTGGGCTATCATGTTTTCATCAACGTTTAATTTTAAAAATGGCATATTTTGCCCTATATACTAAAATTGTGCAGCTGCAAAGCAGAGCACTGTAGAGATAAGAAGGGCGTAGAGATGGACATGAACCGGGGGAAAAACGGACCATGCGGTTCACATTTCTTTGCATTTCACGAACCACGAAGCATGAACTTTCATGAACTTGCCCCGGTTTGCGAACCAATTCATTTGGTTCGTGAAAATGAACCGATTCATTTGGTTCGGATCAACAGAAGGCCTGCAGAAAGCCCATCCACTCCCGTTGCCTAGGAAACTGATTAATTGGCACCAAGCTGTCTGCAGTGACAAACTGAAAAATGAACCGGCCTAAAGTTTGTGGCAGTTCATCAGAAATGGACTCTGACAAACTGCTGGTTCACGAACCACGAACCGGCCCGGTTCATGCCGACTTTAGTTTGTATTTTGGTTCATGTTCATCTCTAGAAGGGGGCACTCAAGAACCCATCTCATATTCTGAGGTATTTATGAGTATATCTCTCAGTGCTGGGCCATTGTGAACTATGCGCATGGAAGGCAGAAAGTATTATTGTATTCTGAGAACAGCCACAACCGAATAGACCAGGGGTCTCCAACCTTTTTGTGCCCGTGGCCACCTTTGGAATTCTTACACAGCGTGGTGGGCTCAACTTCAAAATGGCTGCCACAAGAAGATATGGTGAGGCGCAACCAGGGGCGGGCGCAATGCTGTCTGTGGTGTCACACCACTTCCGGTTTTAAAAAAAGGGAAGTAACATAGTGACATAGGTAGCTCTAGTAATCGCTGGAAACTCTATGGTAAAACTATGGTAAAACCATAGTGTTTCCAGCAGTTCTTAGAACTACCTTATGTCCATTTTTTAACCAGAAGTGGTATGACGCAGCACACAATGCTGTGCTTTAAAAAAAGTTCTCTCATAGCAGCTATGAGTAGCAACAGGCATTGGGAGAGGGAGGTGGGGGCCTCCCCCACTGTCACTTGGGGAATGGGACCCCTGGACTGTAGTCATGTTGGGCAGCTGATAATCCCACAAGTATAAGGTTTGATCAAAGATTCTATTGCCAAAGCCACCTTTGCTTTTTCAAGCCTGGCCTTCTACAGAAAGCACAGCAGGTTTCGATGCTGGCTTTCCTCTTTTTGGGGGGTGAGTGTGTATGTGGTTATATTCTTTCCATACGCATTACAGCCTCTGATTTATACCAGCACCAGATCCCCACCGCCGTTCTCCCCCTTCTAAACACTGCACCTGCAGTGTGCCTCAAAAGACTTCAGGGACTTTATTGCAATAATTCTCCACAATCTCTTTCCCAGGCTGAGCGGTGCACAGCTCCGTCTCGCTTTCGTCGAGATTTCCTCTGCTGGTCTTTTTGCTCAGAGAGAGGTTAGAGCTCATCCGTTAGCCAGATGCTGAAAGGAACGGGACGGAAATCGGAGCAAAATATTTGGGATCTGCTCCGTCTCCCAGTTTCACGCCTGCAGAATTGCAATCTTTGTTTTCGTGCCCGTTTACTCACTACTGAGGCTCAGTGGCCGGGGAAGACATTGGGTGTTTTGACCTTCGACAAACTCATCCCTAGATTTTAAAGTTCTCTTAGCTACTTGGTATGGTTTCTAAGGCTGAACTCCAGAATTCAGGAGTCTTAATTCTTCCTTTTCTATTTGAAGGCTTTGTATCAAGTGCCTTGTAAGGCTAACCTGGTGCAGTTTCAGTTCCATCAGTCTACAGACTACAGTCTCCCCCCCCTCCATTTTCAACATTACTAATGCACCCTGAAAAAACACTGCAAAAATGGCACTCTTGAATGGATGATATTATATTGTTGCATTCAGATTCTTTTTGTGTGATATTTTGCCAATACAAAGGAGCATATTGTACATCCATGACACAAAAAGAATCTCAATGCAAGCATATGTACAGTGGCATCAAGGCTGATAAAAACACTGCAAAAATGCAATCTATGATGATATTGTGTGTTGGTAACACAAGAAGAATCTTGAGGCGCTCATATGTGCTGTGCTATCGAGACTGATAAAACACTGCAAAAAAGCAATCTTGATAGGTTGGTCTGTCTAGCTGTATCAAGATATTATTTGTGTGGTGTTTTGCCAATGCACGGGAGCATAATGTGCATCCATGACACAAAAAGAATCTCAATGCAAGCGTATGTACAGTGGCATTAAGGCTGATAAAAACTGCAAAAAAGCAATCTATGATGATATTGTGTGTCGGTAACACAAGAAGAATCTTGAGGCGCTCATATGTGCTGTGCTATCGAGACTGATAAAACACTGCAAAAAAGCAATCTTGATATGATGGTCTGTCTAGTATCAAGGATACTGTTTGTGTGGTGTTTTGCCAATGCACAGGAGCATAATGTGTATCCATGACACAAAAAGAATCTCAATGCAAGCATATGTACATCAGCATCAAGGCTGATAAAAACACTGCAAAAAAACAATCTATGATGTAATTGTACGTACAGATGAATTAAAATTCTTTTAGCATGATGTTTAACCAATACACAGGAGAGCATGTGCGCATCAGTAAAACACTGTACAATGGGGTCTGGATGCAATCATTTATACAATATCATCATGTTTGATCTTTTGCAGTCTTTTTTCGATGCACTTTTGTGCGTGGCTAACAGAGAAGGGAGAAAATGTGCCAGTGACCTGAAGCAGTTGAGCGCTCTGACAAATTGTGCCTAATCCAGTTTCAGAATTAATTTTAGACATTTATTTCTTTAGCCTATTTATAATTCACCTTCGCAGACCTGCTCAAGGCAGCTAACGGGAGAAAATTAAGCAATAAATAATACAAACTTGAAATAATAACAGTGTAATCCTAAACAAAATTACACCCTTCTAATCCTATTGACTTCAATGAACTCAGAAGGGTGTAACTCTGTGATTGTACTGAAGATCAATAAAACAGTTAAGAGCAGCTCAATAAAACTGATCTCCCTGCAGTAAAACCATCCATGTCTTAAATCCAGAAGACTCCTAGCTCAGCCAGAGAAATGAAACGCAGTGCAGACAGATATGTAGAGAGTTAATAGAAGAACATAACTGGGAAGATCTGCTAGGGTTGCCAGACCAAGCCTAGGTTGGTTTGGGGCAGGGACATGGGGGTTGAGGACAGGAGGTGTTATGAGTGTGCTGGCGTCACTTCTGGGGGAAACCTGAAAGTGATGCTAGGTAGCTCTAGGAATCGGCAGAAACTCTATGATAAAACCATTGCATTTTCAGTGTTTCCTAGAGCTACAAGCTATCACTTTGGTTCTCCCCCAGAAGTGACATCGTCATGCTCATAGTGCCACTTTTTTAAAAAATTATTTTTTTCTGCTACTACTTGGAGTAGCAGCAGGCAACAGGAGCTTAGAGCAGAGAAACCACCCCCCCACTCCCGTGGGCTTGGCAGCCCTAAGATGTGCACATCTGAGGGAATGTCAAAAACACGTCCCAGTTTCCTAATCTTGTGCAGTGGCGAAAGGCCAAAAAAGATAAGGCATCAACAATCCTTGATTTCTTGCTTTTAAGTTTTATTAAATTCAGAGGTGCTGCCTGGGGTGATCAGGGGATCAGCACCAAGGGAGGGGTGCTCAACCATTTCCTCATTCCCCAATCTAAATCTTCCCCAAGCTGTTATTAGCCCCACAGGGTGACAAAGGCAGATGCAGTCAAAGAAGCAATTACAGGTGTCTTTACACGCCCTGAATTCATGGGCGCCCCTTCTGCCAGTTCATTTCCACCTCTCTCCTGTTGTTGCTGAAGAACAGACATCCTAACTTTACTTGTACCAAGTTCATTTGGAAAAATTCCATCAATCGCCACACAGGACGCTTAATTCACCGTTACGTCGCATTTCCCCACCTCTATTAATTCACCGTTACGTCGCATTTCCCCTACTCTATTAAATGCATGTCTGGTTGGGGTCTTAGGGGTTCCTTGCCCCCCGTAACTCTCAGCTCCTCCCAGTGGAGGAGAATTCATTGTGCAAATCACTTTCCTTTTGATAATCTCTTCTGGGGTATAGAGTTGCCAACCACCAGGTAGTGGCAGGGGATCTCCTGGGATTACAACTGATCTCCAGGGCACAGAAATCAGTCCCCCTGGAGAAAATGGCAGCTTTGGAGGGTGGACTCTATGGCATTATATTCTGCCGAGGTTCTTCTGACCCTCCCCAAACCCTGCCCTCTCCAGGCTCCAACACTCAAATCTTCAGGAATTTCCCAAGTTGGAGCTAGCAACCCTAGGTTCTCCAATCTTTTTGAGCCTGTGGGTACCTTTGGAATTCTGACACAGGGTGGAAGGCATAACCATAAAATGGCTGCCACAGGAGGCGGAGCCAACTACAAAATGGCAAGAGTGACGTTATGCTGAATTCTAACAGTAACTCTTCAACATTTCAGGCAGAATCTCTGATTAACAGGATGCCTTTTAAAATGAACATATTGTTTAAAAATATTTTCTCGCGTATGCACAGCTTACCTTCAGTCACACAGTGAAGCCTCTTGTGCAGGGGCGGCAACTTCTGCTGAAGCAATTTCTTAAAAATCTGCACAGCCAGTCAGACTTCCAATGGCCAATCAGAAGCTCTGCTGGGCAAAAGCCCCATTTGGCCACGCCCACTTTCTAAAAACACTCAGGCTTCAGGAAAGGCATCCGTGGGTGCCCTGGTGCCTGTGGGCACCACGTTGGGGACCCCTGACCCAATTGTTAGTTTTTATTTATTTTATTTATTTCAAATTTCTATTCCGCCCTCCGCGCAAGCGGGCTCAGGGTGGATAACAACATATTAAAATACAATAAAAAAATTCATTTACATTAAAACATTAAAACAACAGTGTATTAAAACAGGATGGTGGACAGCCTTCATGGGGGGGGATTAAGATTTTATGCATCTCTTTTTTCAGGCCGGCAGAGGCCCAGCCTCAGCCATATGCCTGGCAGTACAACTCTGTCTTGCAGGCCTGGCGAAAGGATAGTAGGTCCTGCCAGGCCCTGATTTCAGCAGACAGAGTGTTCCCCCAGGTGGGAGCCAGGACCAAAAAGGCCCTGGTTCTAGTCGAGGCTAGGCAGGTCTCCTTGGGGCCAGGGACCATCAACAGCTGTTTGTCCCCTGATCGGAGTTGGTGGAGCATTTAAAAAAAACACACACAGGTCTGTTCTTGAGATTGCTGTCTTTTCATATACTGTCAGCTGTTTCTCAAACATACAAATGCTAGAGACAAAAATCTGAAGAAATGAGCTGTGGCTCATGACAGCTCGGATCCTACCACAAATTTTGTTAGTCTTATAGGTGCTACTGAACTCTTGCTCTTTCCCACTGCTAGAAATAAAAAGGCATTCACCTCTTGCAGACAGCCCTACGGTATTTGATTCAGCACAAAGCATTGTGGGAGTTTCCATGCAAGCACTCTTTCTGAGTTCTCCTACGTGTGCTTGGGGTTTGCAGCCAGATGGGGAACGCATGGAACCAGAACGGGCAACTTCCCCCTTTTTCGGGAGGCTTCCAAAATAAAAAAGCCATCATTCAACTGTTAAAAGCGGCTTGCTGTCAAGATCGCTTGACACCTTGGGATTAATGAACATTGATCAAACTTCCAGATATCCCGTGCTGGGTTTCATGCCATTCCCCCAAGCAATACCACCTGCGAAATGTAAGGGCTAATTTCTTGACATATCCAGTAGCGATACTGGAAAACCTGCCTTCTCCTGCTTACGACACCCGTTTCTTTCTCACATCGATCATTCACACCCTCAAACTGCTGGTACGTTTGCAGTTGGAAAATGATTGTTATTTTGAGTTTTTGTTCTGCGTTTGCATGTGTGCATCTGGATGCGTTCATCATCATGCTAAATCAGCCGCTCAGGCGCTGCAGTTCGTGCATGCAGGGAAAGGCGTTGTGATGTGCGGCGAAAAACAAACTAGCACCCGATCATTTAGGCCTTTCTCTCCATAGTTCCCAAGCAGCTTTATTACGAGGTCGACACACCTGAGGATTTGCGATCCAACTGTGAACAGCCTGAGACATGTACACATTTAACAATTAATGTGCATATATCCTGAAGAAAAACGGGGGGAGGTTTTGCATGAATATCCTACGCACAAGACCCTATACATCTGTTTGTAAGGTACAGCCAATGTGTGTTAAATTGCAGAATCAAACTTGATAAATGTGGGGCTGAAATAATGTTTTTGGCCGTACACACATTAATGTAATATAAGAATTACTCAATGTGCATTTTAAAAAATCATGGGCATACTATACGCAGATTGTACACATATTTACTGCCGCCCAGTGCACATGATGGTCCCACATGTTCACTGAACACATGGGGAGGGAGAAGGAAGCGAGCATCCCCAGGCCAGTTCAGCTAGGGATCTTGACGGTGTTTTGCCATCTTCTGGGCATGGAGCAAGGGTCACTGGGTGTGTGTATGGGAGGGGGTATTTGTGAATTTCCTGAATTGTGCAGGGGGTTGGACTAGATGACCTTGGAGGTCCGTTCTAACCCTATGATTCTATCATTCTATGCTGGCCCTGACTGCTGCCTCCATATGATGACCTGGTTGTCTGGAGGGGCGACCACATGGAAGAAGTGCCACACCAGCACTCTTTCTCCTGCTTTCCCTACTCATCCGTTTAGCAAATGCATGGAGCTTATAAGACATATGAATGGGCTTGTAAGACATGTTACAGGGCTTTAGAGAATTTGATTGGAAGAAGAAGAAGAAGAAGAAGAAGAAGAAGAAGAAGAAGAAGAAGAAGAAGAAGAAGAAGAAGAACAAGAACAAGAACAAGAACAAGAACAAGAACAAGAACAAGAACAAGAAGAGTTGGTTTGGTTTTATACGCCACCCTTCACAACCCAAAGGAGTCTCAGAGTGGCTTACAATCACCTTTCCTTCCTCTCCCCACAACAAACACCCTGTAAGGTAGCAGGGTCTGAGAGAGCTCTGAGAGAGCTGTGACTGATCCAAGGTCACCCAACTGGCTTCAAGCGGAGGGGAATCAAACCTGGCTCTCCAGATTAGAGTCCTGCCACTCTTAACCACTTCATCAAACTGGCTCTTGCAAGCATCCCCCCTCTCCCAAGTTTTTGATGATGTTATTCACAGATTGCTATTAAATTACAGCGATCGCTGACCCTAACATCAAGCCTGGCTAAATCTTGATAATAAAGAAGAGCCTTGCAGCAGCAAAGGAAGTATTTGGAGACTGAAGGGCAAAACTAGATGAGATGCAGGGAGAGGAGGTGGCTCTCCAGCCCGCCCCGGAAGTGTCCACATCTTGAGTCACAGCTGGTGCTGGAAGCCAGCAATGTGTTGTCAAACTAGCAATAGCATTCCAAGTTCTCAGGAAAGGTTCTTTGTCCCCATCTCACTGCCTAAGATCCTTTCGCTGGATTTGTCCCGATGTGAATCTGGGGACGGTCACACATTCGGCACGTGCACATCAAAAGTAAGATCTCTACTATACGTTGGTGCAACTCTCTGTGGAGAAAACGTGTTAGGCTTTTCAGATTAGGGTCAAAACACACGAGACGCACGGGCACGTATCAAATCCTGCAAGGATCCCTGGGAATTCTAGTTAAAAAAATAAAACTGCCGCTCAATGTGACTCTCAGCTCAGCCAGGGAGAATCGCAACTGGAGGGACTTTCTCACGCAAACTCTCTCTCTCTCTCTCTCTCTCTTTCAAAAGTCCTCCAGGAACTAAGGATGGGGATGAGGGGAAGTTGGGAATGACATAACAAGAGACAGGAACAAAGCCGAGGTGTTTTGCAAATGAGAGAGAAACCCAGTTCCTCCCATTCTTCTCCCGGAAGAGTCCTGTTACATTCCCGCCCCCCCACCCCCCATCTCTGAGCTCCTGAAGGAAAACCAGCCTATTGTATTTTTGGAAGAGAGAATCTCTCCAGTTGAGCATCTATTCTTTGCAAGAAAATTAACTTCTCTTGGTTTTCCTCCAGTTGCTTGGAGCGGGGCAGGGTTAGACTACCACTCCCAGGGAAGCTTGCAGGACCAATCAAGTGCTCCTCATATGAAATTTGTCTTGTTTTTTTCCACTCAGAAACAAAGGCAATGGGGCTGGATGCTGAGATTTTGTTTTGCTGGGGGGGGGCATTTCCCACCGGAGCAAGGAACCTCCCCTTTGCATCAGGGAAAGGCTGTTATGGCGGAAAGCACTCCAACTAATGGAATGTATCTGCAGCATCCAACCCAACGAAGGAGATTTTTGGTGAGGACATCATACTAGGAAAGAATCTATTCTTCATCCTCTCGCATAACGCTGGAACTTGGGATCACCTGAAGTAACCGATCTTTGGTAGGTTAGAGGCAGATAAAGGAAAGTTTTTGCTTCACGGAACACTTCACTTACGGAATTCACTACAGCAAGAGGTGCTTACGGCCACTCATTTAATGGCTTTCAGAAGAGCCGAGGCACATTGTTCTATTTGCTTGAGCTTATTGCAAGCAGGCGCACCAAACTGGATTCACAAGGTGGCTTAGAATAGAAGAATGCAAACCAGTTTGTGAAGAATCATTCTGTCAACAGCTATTAGCCTTGGGAGCTAAATGGAACTTCCATGTGCAGACCCAATATAACAAGAAATACCAGATACTGGGGACAAACAACAGGGAAAGGCTGTTTCTAGCTTGCCCTACTTGCGGAGCATCTGATTGGCCATAAGAAGCAGAATGTTGGATTAGATGAGCTTTGCACTAAATAGACTGTTCTTGTGATCTTTCCCAGGGTTAGTTTGCTGTTGTATCCTCCCAGAAATAAATGAAATTTTAAAACAAATGAAATTAAAGGTGTACAACATTGCACTCCAATGCAAGTCTCTTTTTGTTCCTTCTATTGTGGTTGCTCAGATGATGCAAAACCGAATTATTCAAAAAGGCTTTTTACTCAGATAAGAGGGCTGTATTGTAGGGAGGGGGTCTCAGGTGCTTCGTTAATGAGTTAAGGACTATAGACTTCACCACTATGTTGCCTTATGTACTATCTGCTGCTTTAAGTATTTGCTCATATGTACTACCTGTTGCTTTAAGTATGTCCCTACTGGGTAGTTCTATGTTGTCGAATGTCCTAGCATTTATACTTTATTTTAGCATTTTTTCAACTCTGTACTGGATCCTTGCTAATGCTATGTCTTTGTAAACTTGTATTTATTTACCCTATGGCATTGTTTATGGAAATGTCCTTGATATTGACTGTACTAATCTCGCCTTGACTGCGTAATCCGCCTTGAGTCTCAGTGAGAAAGGCAGACTATAAATGACATCAATAAATAAATGATTACCCTGAGGGTAGCTGATTCACAATGTTATCCTGAGCAGAGTTATACATGTTACAAAGTAGGTAAAGGTACAGGTAGTCCCCTGTGCAAGCACCGAGTCATTACTGACCCATGGGGGGGACATCACATCATGACATTTTCTTGGCAGACGTTTGTTATGGGGTGGTTTGCCATTGCCTTCCCCAGTCATCTACACTTTACCCCCAGGAAACTGGGTACTCATTTTACCGCCCTTGGAAGGATGGAAGGCTGAGTCAACTTGGAGCCAGCTATCTGAACCCGGCTTCCACCAGGATCGAACTCAGGTCGTGTGAGCAGAGCTTGGGCTGCAGTACTGCAGCTTACCACTTTGCGCCATGGGGCTCTTGTACCTTGGGACAATCAAGTGAGCCTCATTTTATGTGTCCCCCCTCCAACTTACCATGCACTTGTTCACACAGTCACACTTCAATTTGCTCCCTGTGAGTGCATTCACACGTTTGATATCAGTTCCTCCTCAACAGCTAAAAGTATCCCTGGCTGTTTACAACTGCCCAATTCCCAGTTTCTTGACACTTTCTCACACCTTAAAGAAATGCAAATTGGCAAGTCAGAGGAGTCGAAATTACTTGCTCTATCGTGTCCATTCCTGAGAGTTCTCACTGCAAAATAGAGCTGAATTGGAGCTCTACCTTCTCTACTCCACGGTGGCGTTCGTACTCACTTGCAAATGGAAACACACAACGGGAGCTCCCGAGAAAGTGGCATGCACATGTGCTGAGGAAGATACAGCCTGCATGCAAATTGAGGACCACACATCAAATCCTGCACTTGGGCGTCCCCAGGTAATTTGGAATGGGTATTTCCACTCCGAAGGATAGAACTCTGTTTCAGATTCCACTGTGAGTCCCTTTGTGAGTCCACTGTGCTTCATTTCAGATTGACAGATTTAAGTCACCCAATCTTGAATTCAAAACATCTCACTTCCCCCATCGCACCCCATGCAATATATCTGACCAAGAGCAGGACCTGTTGAAGGGGGCACAGCATGAAAAGTCAAGGGGGAGTCATGTTAGAAATTCAGTAGGACAGGCTCCGCCAGGTGGCTGGGAGGTTACACAAACAGATGAATCTTCCATTGGCCCATCCAGCTTAGTCCAATCTGACTGGCAGCAGCCCTCAGAGTCTCTCTACACGAGACATCTCACACGTGAAGAACACGTGTTGGGAGGTGCAATGTTAGCCAGGAAGGGTAGTTTAAAAAGACACAGCTGGTGGCAGAGCAAAGGCTTTGCTAGACACTGGAGCTGTGAAATGCCAAAGGGAAAATTCAGCCCATTAGAACCTCTCCAGGTCGAAGCCAGGTTCTGGAAGGCAGCTCCAGCCCATTTCCATTCCTTGCTGCCCTCTGGTTGCAATCCCACATGGTTTTAGATTGGAGACGTGAAATTGACAGAGCCTTCAGGAAGTGAATATGAAATTAACAAACCCTCTGAGGAGCGATCTCAGCCAGCTCTGTCTTTTTAAACTATGCATCCTGGCTAACATTGCATCTTCCTATACTCTACTCGTGTAGAGAGACTCTCAGAAGGGGCAGATTAGCTTACCAGGACATTTCCTGGAGATGGCCAAAAACTGACCTGAGCCTCTGCAATGGTGACAGCCCTGTGGGGGCTGTTTAGCTTGGATCTGGTCAAAGGTAGTGTGGCAGCACCATGTCACATGCTCTTCCATGTCCCCACACCCAACCTTCTCGCTAGTTGCCGGGCTCGGCCTGGCATCCCTACACCGAAGGGCTCCATTCTAAGCAGACCCCTCTCTAACCCCTAAAGTGGATCTCCTGTCTTAGCAGCATTTAATTGCAGCACATTCAATGCAAGCAAGCAGCTCACAAAAGGAAAGGGGAGACAGGCAGCGGGGAAAACCCTTTTACAAGTCAGCGCCTCGCTGCTTTCCCCCCATAAAACATCCACCAGGACCAGACCTGCGGTTTGTACAGTTTAAAATCAAAACCTGCAAAGGAACAGCGAATAAAAGCGAAAAGCTCTCAGATTCAGTGCCAATTTGCAACTCAACGCAAAATTTCGTTCAGCAAATAAAACATCAAGGATATGTCAGAGCGGGAAGCTGGAAACGAATGTCTGATAGCAGCCAGGAAAATGTAACTCGAGGGAATCTACATATTCCCCACCCCCCCTGCTCGGCAAATGGAACTTTATTTTTGCGGGAGGAAAGTCTTTTTTGGAAGCAGAGGAAATAACCAGGGAAGAAATAACCATCTCTGTTGGCAGGATTCCAGAGGACGGAACGCTTCATTCATGGGGCTTCCTGGAACCCATTAACACCGCTCTGCATATGCTATCTCTTGACATTCCTCCACTGGTTTTCCTGTGGTGGCCGTGGTTAGAAGCTGCATGCCCCTCCGGCTGTCTCACAGGTAGGATAATGTTCACACCATGTTATGGTCTGCAAAGCACACTTTGGGCTGTTTTCTGCATCAGAGTACAACTTTGCTTCCAAAAGTCCTCAACTACATCACTGGCATTTTGGTGTAACCTGCCTTTGTTCAGGGTGCAAGAGAACTTACCCAAACCAGCCAAAATGGTGCAATGGATAAAGCATTCGGTTGGGGAGGCCTAGGTTCAAATCCCTAAATGGCAATAGATCAAGATGGGTAGCTGTGTTAGTCTGTCTGTAGCAGCAGAAAAGAGCAAGAGTCCAGTAGCACCTATAAGACTAACAAAATTCGTGGTAGGGTATGAGCTTTCGTGATCCTTCAGATACCTGAAGAAGCGAGTTGTGGCTCATGAAAGATCAGATGCTACCACAAATTTTGTTAGTCTTATAGGTGCTACTGGACTCTGGCTCTCTCCAAATTGCTATGAAATTGGTTGGGCAATCTCAGGCTGGTCATTCCTTTTTCAGCTCAACCAACCTCACGGAGTTGTTGTGAGGTTAAAATGGTGGAGAGGAAGCCTGTATGTACAATCCTGAGCTCTTTGGAGAAAAATTGACATCATCATCACCATCACAACAACATTCGATTTATATACCGCCCTTCAGGACAACTTAATGCCCACTCAGAGCGGTTTACAAAGTATGTCATTATTATCCCCACAACAAAACACCCTGTGAGGTGGGTGGGGCTGAGAGAGCTCGGAGAGAGCTGTGACTGACCCAAGGTCACCCAGCTGGCTTCAAGCGGAGGAGTGGGGAATCAAACCCGGCTCTCCAGATTAGAGTCCTGCCGCTTTTAAGTGACTGACCCAAGGTCACCCAGTTGGCTTCAAGCGGAGGAGTGGGGAATCAAACCTGGCTCTCCAGATTAGAGTCCTGCCGCTTTTAAGTGACTGACCCAAGGTCACCCAGTTGGCTTCAAGCGGAGGAGTGGGGAATCAAACCCGGCTCTCCAGATTAGAGTCCTGCCGCTTTTAAGTGACTGACCCAAGGTCACCCAGCTGGCTTCAAGTGGAGGAGTGGGGAATCAAACCCGGCTCTCCAGATTAGAGTCCTGCCGCTTTTAAGTGACTGACCCAAGGTCACCCAGTTGGCTTCAAGCGGAGGAGTGGGGAATCAAACCCGGCTCTCCAGATTAGAGTCCTGCCGCTTTTAAGTGACTGACCCAAGCTCACCCAGCTGGCTTCAAGTGGAGGAGTGGGGAATCAAACCCGGTTCTCCAGATTAGAGTCCCACTGCTCTTAACCACTACAACAAACTGGCTCTCTTGCTCTTAACCACTGGCTCTTAACCACTGGCTCTTTACTGGCTCTTAACCACTACACCAAACATATCCAAGGATGCCCCATCTGCAAGTTTCATGCAGATGGGAGAAGAATCAAACCTGGGACTCCCCCAGACAAAGTCCAATATGCTAACAATGATAACACAAAGAGAGTAAAGAACCTTATGGATTTTCAACTCTAGTCAACATAGGTTGCCAAATGAGGTGCAGACTTCATCTTTTTACTGGAGGCAGTCAGGCCTTCCATTATGGTGGGAGGTCTCCCACTGGCAGTTCTCTTTGCCCAACTGATAGTGAGAGAAAAATTTAAAAAAACCATTAGCAAACTTTAGTAGTGTCACTATGTAGCCATATCACTACATACAGCAACTCTAGGTATCGCAGGAAACTCTATGGTAAAACCATAGAGTTTCTAGCCATTCCTAGAGCTACCGTACATCACTTCTGGATTTTCACCAGAAATGTTGGATGGATGTCGCCACATCCCCTCCTGTCCCTGCCCCCAACCTTCTCACTGGTTGCCAATCTTGGCCTTTACACACTTCTACACTGCTGGTGTAGTGTTTTGGTTGGAGTGTCAAACTATGAACGGGAAGACCCAGCCCCACGCTGCTATGGAAGCTCATTGGCCAGTCACACACTCTCAGTCCTGCCTATCTCACAGTTTTGTTGTAGTTGAAAAGTAGCACCTCTAAGACTAACAGCATTTGTGGTAGGGGGATGAGCTTTTGTGAGCCTGTTTGGTGTAGTGGTTAAGAGCACAGGACTCTAATCTGGAGAGCTGGGTTTGATTCCCCACTCCTCCTCTTGAAGTCAACTGGGTGACCTTGGGTCAGTCATAGCTCTCTCAGAGCTCTCTCAGCCCCACCCACCTCACAGGGTGATTGTTGTCGAGATAATAATAACATACTTTGTAAATCACTCTGAGTGGGCATTAAGTTGTCCTGAAGGGCGGTATATAAATCAAATGTTGTTGTTGTTGTTGCTGCTGCTATTATTATTATTATTATTATTATTACTTCTCCAGATACCAGAGGTGAGGGTTGTTGTTGTGAGAATAAAACGGAGGAGAATGATGCTGCAAGCTGATTTTGTTCCACACCTGGGAGGAAAGCATGGTATAAATATCCAGATAAATAAAAGGAGTAAATAATTTTTTAAAGAGCATAGAATCTAAAAAAAGACATTGAGGGCAGTAGCTGGAGAATTTCACTTTACAGCTTGCCAAATGCCTTCCTAAACAAAGCGCACACTCAAGGCCTTCCTCAAGGCCAGGAGTGACAGAGATAAACAGGTCTCCCGAGGCAAGGAGAGACAGACTTCAGAGGAAAGGGCTGGAAGGCTCCCTTCTGTCTCTCTCTCCACCTATTTAACTTCAGGCATTGGAGGGACATGAAGTAGTTCCTCAGTGGAAGTCCTACTCTATCTAGTTCATGTGCTATCCCACCTTCCTCCAAGGAGTTCAGAGCAGCCGACAGTTCTCTTTTCTCGATGTTATTCTCGCAACAACTCTCTGTTGTAGGTTAGGGTGAGAGAGAATGGCTCAGTGTGCCCGGTGAGGCTCACAGCAAGGATCGATGTTATCACTTACAAAGCACGGCCTTGGTCCGGCATACCTACGGGACCACCTCCCTCCCTATGTCCCTCCACGGCAGCTTCACTCATCTGAACAGGGTCTCCTGCAGGTGCCAACCTGCACATGGGTGAAGTCAACAGCACCCTGTATACGGGCTTTCTCTGTGGTGGCCCCTACCCTGTGGAACGGCCTGCCTGAGGAGGTCAGGAGAGCCCCCCCCCCACTCTCCTGGCTTTCCACAAATGATGCAAAACCAAATTATTCAAAAGGTCTTTTTACTCAGATAGGAGGGCTGGATTGTAGGGAGGGGATCTCAGATGATCTGCTAATGAGTTAGGAACCATAGACCTCACCATTATGTTGTATTGGATTTCTGCTAATGCTATGTATTTTGTGAACTTGTATCTATTTGCCCTATGGCATTGTTTATGGAAACGTTCCTGATATTGACTGAATTAATCTCATACTATGTAATCCGCCTTGAGTTTCAGTGAGAAAAGTGGACTATAACTAACTAACTAACTAACCGACCGACCGACTGACCGACCGACCAAATAAGTAAGTAAGTAAGTAAAACCAATACCTCTGGAATCCTAATCCAGCATTCTAACCACTCTACTACACCAGATCAAAGTGTACTACACCAGATCTACATCAGATTTAGGTGAAGAGGTCGGAGGAGGGGATCTTCAGCAATCCGGGCGCCCAGCTATTTATAGCTTGAAAGTTGAGCATCCAGTACCGGAAGCCAGTGAAGTTACAGAATCCCCCTAGTGGAGAGTCACTGTTAGGACCCTGGTGTTTTTTGACCATCTGAAATTTCCAAATATTCTTCAAAGCCAGCCCCATATAAAGGATGCAACGGAAATATGTCAGCATAGTGTACTAAAGAGTGTGGGACTAAGGCCAGAGAGGTTTGGATTCATACCCCCAGTCTGAAACATAGCTCTTTGACCTTAGATTAGTTGCCATCACTCAGCATAGCCTACCTCACAAGGCTGTTGTGAGCATGAAATGAAGAAGGGAGAGGAGCCTGTGTTCTGCCCTGCACTCCTCCGAGGAAGGCAGAAATGTATGTACATAATCAAACCTAGATGTCACCAAGGCTGGTATGACTGTATCCGGCACTCTTCTTGACTATAGATAGCTTTAAAGAGGGACTGAGCAGATTTCTGGAGGATCAATGACTATGTCCGCCAATGGCTTGAGTAAAGGGAGCCTCCACATTCAGAGGCAGTCAATATCTGAATACTAGGGTAGGAGACAACACCAAGGTAACCGCTTGACCATTATGCGGGTCTGATTGCCCACCAGGATGACTGACTGACTGCTGTGTGAAACTGGATGCTGGGCTGGATGGACAATTGGTCTGATCTAGCAGGACTCTCACATTTTTTGACCACCATGTTCTTCAGGACATCCTTCCAAGAGCAGAGCCTGTCCCAGAAAGAGCTCCAAGCAGCGAATGTGATTTTTAATGCCGAATACAACCTCATCCAAAACAGGTGGAAGACACCTAGGTCGATTCTTCTGCAATCCAACAGCATGTGCATATTTTGGGGGTGTGTGTTTGCCCACACTTCGCCCCTAAGAAGAGGACCTCTGCCTCCCTAGAATCCAACAGAGAGGAAAAATATAGCTGAGTCCTCCACGTACTGATAATTTCTACTGTATCTTTGACCAGCTTCCTCCAATGGTTTCATGTGGAGGGTGGAATCGCCGGAGAGAGAAGAAGGCTCTTTCTGTAATGCCAGAAGCTAAAAAGACCATCTTGTAGAGCAGTATCTTCTGGGATCCGTTCTTCAGGAATGACCAAAGCCACCATATTATGATGCAACCCAGTTGCATCCCAGCAAGGTGGTACAGAAGATAGATTCTCTCCAAAGCTGTTCCAAGATCTTGAAAGCTCAAGAGGGCTACCCGTCTCCCTGCCCATTTCCTGGTGTAAGAGGTCTTACTTCTCATGACCAAAGAGGTCTCCATCCCAAAGCCAGAATGAGGGGGATTCAGATAATCTGTCTCATCTCGAAACAACTGAAGTTAGATTGCCACTGAATGTTCCAAGGCCGTGCCCGAGAATGGTATGTTAGAGATGGGATGGTAATGATTTACAGTGCAATCATAAGAAGAGTTACTCCAGTGTAAGCCCATTGAAATCAGTGGGCTTAGACTGGAGTAACTCTGCTTAGGAGTGCACTGTTAATGCAGCAGGATTTCAGAAGACTTCTTTAATAATGGCCTTACCGCAAGTCACAGATAATCCTTCGTCTTCGAGGCATTTGCTGTCTTTGTTACCTGTTAGATCACCCCCCTCTCCTCCACGGCATAGCTAACAAGTCAGGACACGCAAAGCTAGCGTGTGAAAGTGGAAGGCCTCACCTCTCCAAGAATTCTGTCTGCGTCCTCGGGCTGCATGAGATGAAAAGAAGGATCTATACAAATGTGACAAGCAGCAAATGCAGGTATTTCCAGTTAGTGATTCTTGTGGAATCCACAACGGAGCAAAATTCACTTTGAATCATAGAATCATGGGGTTGGAAGGGACCTCCAGGGTCATCTAGTCCAACCCCCTGCACAAAGCAGGAAATTCATAACTACTCCCCCCCCCGCACACTCCCAGTGACCCCCTGCTCCATGCCCAGAAGATGGCGAAACACTGTCAGGATCCATAGCCAAACTGGCCTGGAGAAAATTGCTTCCTGACCCCAAGGTAGTGATCAAAATTACCCTGGGTGTGTAAGAAGGGGCCATGAGAACTAAGCACTGATGTAACCCTTCCTGCCCTCCCTCTCATGATCTGCCCAGGTTCACAGAATCAGCATTGCTGTCAGATGGCCATCTAGCCTCTGCTTAAAAACCTCCAAAGAAGGACAGCCCACCACCTCCCGAGGAAGCCTGTTCCACTGAGGGACCACTCTGTCAGGAAGTTCTTCCTAACGTTTAGCTGAAAACTCTTTTGATTTAATTTCAACCCTTTGGTTCTGGTCCAACTTTCTGTGGCAAGAGAAAACAACTCTGCACCATCCTCTATATGACAGCCCGTCAAGCGGTTGAAGATGATTATCATATCACCTCTCAGTCATCTCCTCTCCAGGCTGAGCTCCTTCAACCTTTCCTCATGGGACTTGGTCTCCAGACCCCTCACCATCTTCGTTGCCCTCCTCTGGACATGTTCCAGCTTGTCTATATCCTGCTTAAATTGTGGTGCCTAAAACTGAACACAATAGTCTAGGTGAGGCCTAACCGGAGCAGAGTAGAGAGATACCATCAGTTTGCGTAATCTGGACACTATGCTTCTGTTGATACACCCTAAAACTGCATTTGCCTTTTTAGCTACCACATCACACTGCTGACTCATGTTCAGTGTATGGTTGGTTGACGTGGCCGGATGGATTCACAATGAGACCCGGTGAATTGGGGGAGCAGATTTTGGACGGGAGGGCAACCTCCTCCGTTGCCTGAGGAGGGTGGAGTTTGTGGAGGGGAGAGAGTTTGGCAAAGATATGATGACACAGAGCCCACCTTCCGAAGTCACCATTTTTTTTTAGAGAGACTGATTTTGGTACTATGGAGATCAGTTGTCATTCCTTGAGAACTCTGGAATATCTGGAAATTGGCAACACCACCGGGATGTGAATGTGATTGCAAGAAAAATGTTTTTCAAGCATAAGAAATGGAAGATAGTGAGATAAGATTTGGGAGGGACGGGAGCAGGGTAAAATAGATTTCCTCCTCCTTTGCTTTATTTATATATGGACAGCTAAACTCTAGTTCCCTCCCCATCACATCTAGTAGGACCATTAGTTTAATTTAATAAAACACAGGAGATGCTGCTGAGAATAACAACAACATTTGATTTATATACCGCCTTTCAGGACAACCTAACACCCACTCAGAGCGGTTTTCAAAGTGTGTCATTATTATCCCCACAACAATCACCCTGTGAGGTGGGTGGGGCTAAGAGAGCTCCAAGAGAGCTCTGACTGACCCAGCTGGCTTCAAGCAGAGGAGTGGGGAATCAAACCCAGTTCTCCAGATTAGAGTCCTGCCACTCTTAACCACTGCACCAAACTGGCTACGGGTGCATCAATTTTAAGATAGATTGTTTTAACAACGACGACGACAACAACATTCGATTTATATACCACCCTTCAGGACAACTTAACACCCACTCAGAGCAGTTTTCAAAGTGTGCCATTATTATCCCCACAACAATCACCCTGTGAGGTGGGTGGGGCAGCTGAGAGCGCCAAGAGAGCTGTGACTGATCCAAGGTCACTCAACAACAATGACATTCGATTTATATATTGCCCTTCAGGACAACTTGATACCTACTCAGAGTGGTTGATAGATAGATAGATAGATAGATAGATAGATAGATAGATAGATAGATAGATAGATAGATAGATAGATAGATAGATAGATAGATAGATAGATAGATAGATAGATAGATAGATAGATAGATAGATAGATAGATAGATAGATAGATAGATAGATAGATAGATAGATAGATAGATAGATAGATAGATAGATAGATAGATAGAGGAAAATCAAGGGCAGTTGCTGCTCTGGTGATCAGAAACTGTTCTCATGTAGTACACCAGAAGGAGAAATGCTTCGACAAATGCGTCTCCCTACTCTTGAGCGTCCCCGTGTAAGATGTCTTGTGCAGAGAAACTCTCAACCCATGGCTGATTTAAAGATGGTTGTGACACCCCATTGCCACTTTCAGGCTATAACCTCATTCCAATTTCATTACTCCTTTCGCAAAGCTACGGGGGATCAAGGGTGAGAGGAGCTTCAAAGGGCTGGGGGACTTTTATGCCACAGCTTCAAGGGAAGGGAAGGTGGGCGTTCGCTTTCTTTACTGCATTGCTTCCAGCTGTTTCGCCTCCGATGGAGTGGATCAAGGGGGGAAAAGTCCACTGACATTTTTTTCACCTCAACCGAAGGGTCCCTCCGTGGGGAGGGCAAAGTCCCTTTCTACTGTTGGCCTCCAAATGCCAAAGCCAAGCAAGAAATGGAGTTTCCTTCTGTTACTTTACAATGTGGGCCTGCACCGAAGGCTTTGTAATTGAGGGTCATGGGGCAGTTTGGGTCTTCAATGAGGTCGGGAGAGTCCCAGGTTCAAATCTGTCACGATGCTCACTTGATGTAGGGTTCCCAGTGCCTGCTGGTGATGGACAAACTCCTGGGGATTTGCCTCCTCGTTTACTAATCGTCCAGCGATTGGCGGGAGGGGGCAAGTTCCCGGAGGCTGCCCGCCACTGACAAGCACCACAGGAACATGCACTGTGCGTGCTCTCCCAACTGGCATGCCGACATCTCTTCCGGAAGTGTTATCATTGTGCTAGCCGTGAGAACGTTCCCACGCTTCATTTGGGGCCGATTTGGGCCCCAAACAGGCCGAATTGGCCCCGTGTGGAACGTGGGAGAGCTCTTGCGGCCGGCATAGGGACATCACTTCCAGAAGTGATGTCATCATGCCAGATCCAGAGTGTGCACGTGAAGATCAACACTCTGCCAGCACAAGGGAAGTGCCGGGTCCCCAACCCTCCCTGCAGGAGGATAGAGGGACCTGGCAACCCTAAGTAGATGGGCTAGTAGGGATGACATGCCGAGCTTGGCAACTGGTGAGAGGGTAGGGATAGGTACATGGGGGGGACCGGAATCACCTGAGGGACCGTCTCTCCCCGTTTGTGCCCCGGAGAGCGCTTCGTTCAGTGGGTAAGAACTTACTGGTGATCCCTAGCCCTAGGGAGGCTCGTTTGGCCTCGACCAGGGCCAGGGCCTTTTCGGTCCTGGCCCCAACCTGGTGGAACTCTCTGTCTGAGGACACTCGGGCCCGCCAGGATCTTGTATCATTTCGGCGGGCCTGCAAGACGGAGATGTTCCACCAGGCTTACGGCTGAGGCCAGCGTCAGGACCATCATCGAGCCTCCCACTGGTCTCCGGTATTCGAGTACCGCTCGTGTGTCTGTCTACCGCCTCTTTGTATGCTGGGGGCAGGAATGTGCAGCCAGCTATATCAGGTTTTTGTATATATATAATTTTAATTGCCAGATTTTATTGTAGAATCTGCTATGTAATTGTATTTTAGGACTGTTGTACCCCGTCCTGAGCCCACTTGTGGGTAGGGCGGGTTAAACACCGAATAAACTAACCTAAACTAATTATGAGCATGGTGACATCACTTCCAGGGGAAACCCGGAAGTGACGGTGGTAGCTCTAGGAATCGCCAGGAACTCTATGGAAAAACTTAGCACTACCTAGAATTCATCGTGTATGTCTTTTATTTGAAAATGAGGGGTTGGATTATGTGGATCCATTCTTGCGGAGCTGGCCTTTTCTTCTGTGCAAAGAGGTCTTGTTGCATTAACGTAAAGTGCCTTTAACCTAAGGAAAGAATGGATCTATGAGATCCAGTCCAGTGTAGCTGTACCAAAATAAGTACAATCCACTCTATAAACGGCCTGAAAAGGGCTAAAGAGTATCTGTTGATTTTCCAGATAACGTCACGGGCTCTTTGTTTTCATAAGCACTCCACGCACCCACAGCTCTTTTTTTAAAATCCTTTTTCTTTCAGATGAGAAAACAAGAGTCTTTTTTGCTCCCATAAAATTTGGAGCAAGAGCCCCTTACACTTCGTCATCCCAAGAAAGTTCTGTTTTCCATTGAGCCTCTCAACCGGCTCTCCCTGATTCGGTCTGTTGTATAATTCCTCTGGATCCTGGCCTAGTAAAAGTGTGGTTTCTTGATGAAAAAAGTGTGTGTGTGTATGTGTGTGTGAAAGAGTATATGTGTATATAAATATATGTATATATATATATATTTCATGCCAGCCAATGCCGCCTAAATTTCATGCCAGCCAAGCTGCCAAAATATAGGTGGCCAAAAATGGCTGGCTGGTTCCCCCCTGCATATTTCCAAAATGACTTGCTCGTGTGTGTGTGTTCTGTGTCACTCTCAAGGACTCCTAGTAGCCACAGTGAAAGGGCACGTCAACAACCCCTTAGATACTAATACCCGTTTGTGATAATAAAAGGTCTTGCCAGGAATAGCAGACTGCTAGAATCCAACATTTCAAAAAAAAGAAGAAGGCATGTTAGGTTTTTTTTTGCTTCCATGAAGGACGTGGGGGACGGAGGGTCTTTTTTTTAAAAAAAAAAAGAAGGATGAAAGAAGAAGAGATAAGCAAACAATTAGATCATTGAGCCATCGAAAGGGGATTCAAAAATGGAAATATGGACTGTAAAGGATTTTAAGGTTTCCTGTACTAAGACTTGAAAGTTAAAGATTGATTGGTGTCAGTAAGCACTGAACCTTTAATGGCCTACAGGCAAAAGAATGCAGGTCTGAAGAATGTTTCTGGCTGAGAAGTAAGTGGGGAAATGAGAGGAAGGGAGGGAAGGATAAAAATACCTTCTGGGTCCTGTCTGTGGGTCTACAGCAGGCCATGTGGATCCCAAGGAATTAGGACTGCCAACTCTGGGTTGGGAAATTGCTGGAGATTTTTTTGGGGGAGGGGGGGGGTCGAGCCTGGGAAGGGTGGGATTTGGGAGCAGAAGCGACTCTCAGTGGGGTATAATGCCATACAGTCCGCCTTGCAAAGCAGTCCGAACAGTTATGAAGATAGAGAGGTCAGGGCATCTATTTACTGTTCAATGCTTTGACTATCCTTTGATGTGTGTAGATTGCTATTCTCAGGCCATCCTCCCTCTCTTCCTGGCTTTGTCACAGCCCCTCCGCACATTTTCCCTTTCTCTCCATATCACAATCACAGATGCAAGATTTGTCCTGCCATACATGTCCATCCCTAGATTAGATAGGATTTCTCTCTCCTATTAGAGTATGGAATGCCTAATAAAGAACTCTTATTTCCTTTCTAAATATAAGCAAGTGTATTGTTTGTTATTTTCTCTCCTGCACTCTTGCCAGCATAACCAGCTCACACCACCTATGGTGACCCTTTCACTGCAAAGGATAGACTCTGTCAACGGCCCGACTATGGAACCCTTTAATTAGGTTTCTGGGGCCAACATATGATTTATTTATCAGTGACAGGCAGTACGAATGGGAAGGCGTCTTCTTGTGCTGCAAAACAACATGAGTTAGTGATGGTTAACAATAGGTTACCATGGAACTATCCAAACGAGTCCTTTCCCCTTCTGCTGGCACACTTTGTGCACTCATTTATTCCAGGATATTCTAATGACATTCAGCCATTGCCAAACCGTTCATTTCCCACATTTTCCTTGTCGTTATTGCACATTTTTAAAAACTTGAATTTTATTGGAAAAGGTTTTTGTTTCACAGGGAAAAGAAAAGGCCAACGAAGCTGATTTGTTGCGATTTTCCCCACGGGAAACGCGACAGCAGCACAAGTCCTTAGCTCCAAATTTGTGAAGTCTGCCTTGGAGGCCACAGTCTGGACTCCAAAGAGCAATAGCAGCTATGCGCAATTCTATACCCTTTGAGGTGGTTTGCCTGGTGTTCTCACCTTTTTAGATTTCATCGCTTGCCAATCAACCGACGTGTTTCTTTCCAATTAATGTCTAGGAACCTGAGCCTTCACTTTGCGGTGAGGTTTAATCACGATGCATGCTAATCCCCCAGAGGCGATAATTTAATATAATTTCACCAAGCCCTCTGTAATTAGGGCGCGTGCGTTTTTGGGGGGTTCTGCCTCCCTTTGTGGCGGTTTCAGAGTCATTATTGGGCGATTACGTGGATGTATTTATGTTTGGCAGCCGACACACCAGAGATGCCTGGATTTATCATAATTTTTACCCGTGACATTTTAATAAAAGGATTTAAGCTATCTTGAGCTGAAATCTGGGGTTCTTTCCCACATCAAACCGCTGGAAGAGAAAAGTTGTTACGGCGAGCTCTCTGCAGCTGCAGAAGTCGATTGCCCTACCCCGAGGTGGAGAAAGGCGCGTGCATTCCACTAACTTGGCTTGTAATGCGACTGCATTTGGTCTTTCATGCCTGCATGCACTTCTCTCTCACATATTTCTGATCATTTAAGCAGCACCTATAGCATGCAATATGACAGTATGCACCCACGTTGTCTTAGGAAGCAAGTCTTACAATGAGATCAGCTTATTTATTTATTTATTTATTTATTTATTTATTTATTTATTTATTTATTTATTTATTTATTTATTTATTTATTTATTTATTTATTTATTTATTTATTTATTTAGCTGCTATAGCCAGGACTTTTTTGTCGAAAAAGATACTGGTACTCTACCAGTGAAGATCGTCTCAGGCACATACAAAAGTTCTCCCACCTTTCCTCCATCACAGTTAGCGTGGTATTGTGGTTAGCATGTCAGGTGAGGATCTGGGAGACTCATGTGTGAATCTTTGCTCTGGTAACGATCTAGAGGAGTTAGCCACATTAGTCTGTAGTTGCAAAATAGTAAAGAGTCCAGTAGCACCTTTAGACTAACCAACTTTATTGTGGCATAAGCTTTCGAGAGCCACAGCTCTCTTCGTCAGATGCATCTGATGAAGAGAGCTGTGGTTCTCAAAAGCTTATGCTACAATAAAGTTAGTTAGTCTTATAGGTGCTACTGGACTCTTTACTATTTTGCTGTGGTACAGAATCTTGATAGGTGACTTTGGGCCAGCTACGCCCTCTCAGCATAACCCACTTCACAGGGTTGTTGTGAAGATAAAATTTTATTTATCTTTATTTACCTTATTTATAGTCACTGATTGTTTCAGGCGGGTAGCCATGTTGGTCTGCAATAGATGAGGAAGGATGATGATGCGATATAAGCGAAGATGGTCAAGGGGACGGGATGTCCAATAAACAATGCAATAGGGTTTGGATTGCAGAAATCTGAAATAGAGCTGAAACAAAGCTGAAACTAAACATAGCAAGTTAAATAGTAAAGAGTCTAGTAGCACGTTTAAGACTAACCAACTTTATTGGAGCATAAGCTTTCGAGAATCAAGTTCTCTTCGTCAGATGCATGGTACAGAAACTGGTCAAACATAGAAGAGGAGGGGGGAGGAGAGGAGGGGAGAGAAGATGCAGTTAGGGGGGGAGAGGGATGGTGCAACCAAAACATTCCTTTGCTAGTAAATGTAAACATCTCCTTTTGGTGTGGGGGTCAGTTGGCTTGGGTGAGGCTTCAAAGGAGTTTGCCGTGTTAGTTTGCAGCAGTAAAACAGCTAGACCATCCAATTCCTATGTAGTATAAGCCTTCGATAACCACAGCTCTCCCCGTCAGATGCATCTGACAAAGAGAACTGTGGTCCCCGAAAGCCCACACTTTCAAAGGCTATACTACATAGGAATTGGATGGTCTAGCTGTTTTACTGCTGCAAACTAACACGGCAAACTCCTTTGAAGCCTCACCCAAGCCAACTGACCCCAAAAGGACACCAAAAGGAGATGTTTACATTTACTAGCAAAGGAATGTTTTGGTTGCACCCTCCCTCTCTCCCCCCCTAACTGCATCTTCTCTCTCCTCCCCTCCCCCCCTCTTCTATATTTGACCAGTTTCTGTACTATGCATCTGACGAAGAGAGCTGTGGTTCTCGAAAGCTTGTGCTCCAATAAAGTTGGTTAGTCTTAAAGGTGCTACTGCACTCTTAATTATTTTGCGACTGTAGACTAACACGGCTAACTCATCTGGATCTATAGCATGTTAATGCTAAAATGCCACAGGGAGGACATGGTAATGTAGACCACACCCCTTTACCAAAGCATCTTTCTGAACCATTTAATTACAGTACAATCCTATTACCAGTGTAATACCACTTTGGTTGCCCATTAGGGAGAAAAGTGAGGTATAAATGAAGTAGGTAAATAAAACCATAGAACCAAGCTAGGGTTGCCAACCTCCAGGTGGGGGCTGGAGTCTTCCTGGAATTAAGACTGATCTCCAGACTATTTAAACCAGTTACACGGGATGAACTGGCGTCTTTAGAAGGTGGACGCTATGGAATCAAATTCCGGCTGAAACTCCCCTCCCAAAGCTCCTTCTTCTTCAAGCTCCGCATCCCAAATCTCTGGGAATTTCCAAGCTAGAGCTGGCAGCTCTATCGAGGCTGTGTGTTGGCTTCCCACCAGGAACCCCTTCACGTTCTGACCCAGGCATGCTTGCCTTCAGCCAAACTTCTCTATTATGTGTCCACCTTTCCTTCAGTGGGACTTGCTTATTGGTTTTTATTTTATGGCTGCCCAGTGAATGTATGGGAAATCAGCAAAGATAGATGGCACGGGGGCGGGGCGGGGGGCGTCGGGGGGAGCGGCACAGCCGCGACCCCCGGGGGCCTGGCTGTCTTTGTCTTCGTCTTCGTCTTCGTCTTCGTCTTCGTCTTCGTCGGGGGTGGGGGTGGGGGTGGGGGTGGGGGTGGGGGTGGGGGTGAACAAGTGCAGTGAACAAGTTAGTTATTCTTATCCCCACAATGGAGCTGGGGCTGAGAGGAGTGGCTGACCCAAGGCCACTTACTGAGCTCATGTCAGTAGTGAGATTCAAACCAGTAGACTGCTGATTATGGTTTAGAACACATACTTCGTGAAACATATGCATTCTAAATAACGCTGTATGAACATCACTGTAGTTCTTTTTCTAGTATGGTGTATAACTGGTGCTTTATCTTTGACAGCCAATTAAAAATAGTGAACAGTATCAGATACATGTTCTGTAATTGTTAGCAGAGACCAAGGATGATCTGGTCATGTTACTTTTCTTGTCATTTTTACTATCCACATCTCTTATCTTGCAGCTGGGCATAGTGGTACTTTTGGCTAGGTAGAATGTCACATGATTGGAAATAGTAAAAAAGAATTAAATTATGATTGGTTTGATATTTATCTTTGTTATCATGTGAAAAGATCTTAGATTTCTGCATAAGATAATATATAAAAATAGCAGATCAGGGTTTTGGCCAAAAGAAATCTCATGAAGATCTAGGCAGGAAACCTACCCTTGTAATATGTGCTATGGTAACTTGAATGCATTTCATCATTAATCTGACTGAGTTAGATTTCATTAAGAAATGTTAGGAAACTTAATTCTTGTTGTGTTCATCTGTTCTATTTTTCTATGTTTTATTTAAATAAAAATTTATATTTTGATACCTCACGTAATGAAAACGACTACCATTTGTTAATTAAAGAAGCCATTAAACTTTTGGGAGGAGTCTGTCTGCTGGTTGGGAGAGTGCAATTATTTTGTACTGACAAAGAGTTTCTCTAAAACAAAGAAACGTGTTTTCAGTTCTCACTTGAAGGTTTCAAGCTGCTCAGGATTTAAGATAAAACCTTCAACCCATCTCTACCGAGTATTTAATACTTTTTACTTAATGTTTAAAAGTTATGTCTAATATTTATGCCTAATATGATTATAGAAGCAATACTGTTTGAATTATCAATAAACTTATTTGAGTTGGATTGTTGGTAAAAATTTCATAAAATTGTTAATTTCACTATTTTATAACATTACAACTTTGTACCGAAAAAGTAGAAGAGGTTGCCAAAAATAAAATCCCCCACCCCCACCCCCACGAAGACGAAGACGAACTGCTCTGGGTGAGGCACTAATATGTGTAGAAGAGCAGTATATACGCACAGTTATTATTATTATTTATATTTCCATGACACCATCCCTTGACCTGTGAAATTAAGTATTTGGATAAATATGAAAGTGATACAAAATATAAATGCATTGCATAATGCGTGAGTGTACATATACAAACTTTTAAAATTGTATTGGATAATACCGCAAAGCATGATTACTGAGAAAGCTGCTTTCAGTGTGGAGAGCTGCTTGTAGATCAAACAACCTGACGAGCTGTCTTCATGCAGAGTACACTTGATTCTCTTGGCTTTCAATTCTGCTTTCGTTCAGCATGGGTAAATCAATGTGTCAGCAGTAAACATTTGTATCACTCCTCTCTGAATGGCCTTTTAAATTTTACTGCCTATCGTGTCAAAGCAATTAAAATTAACAATACAGTTACTAAGCTGCTAAGATCAATTAATGGCTCTTAGGCTTTATCTATTGATCTAGTGACATCTTCAAAACCCACTGGTAACCGACTATACATACTTCTCTTCTATCCACAATATATACACAACGAATGATTACATATTCTTATCTTCTAAATTACATATTTAAATGACATATTCTTATCTCCTAAATTAATTAGTCAAACTCTTACATCAAGGATTGGTGACAAGTTGTGGACAGACTATGCTTGGACAGAATGTACACTGAGAATAAATGACATCAAACAAATTGGAAACTAAATAAATCACTTTTATTTAACAAATAAATTTCTTCTGAAGTCTCTTTAGAAATTAAACAATAGAAACAAACTATGTGGCATTCCTCAAATCCACGTGTACGATGCTATGGAAGTGGTACTTAGAGGGAAATTAATCTCCGTTGCCTCCTGTCATGAAGAGCAAAAAGAAAACATTAGAAATTAAATGATATCTAGAATAAGAAAACTAGAAGATGAACACAAAAAAGGCCACCCAATCTATAAACTTGCTTGCATGAAAATTAGAGGAGAAAACCTCCTCACATTCTATACAAGCTATTAAAGGCACCCAGGAAAAACTCAAACTAATTCTGTAAAATTAGCCGATGTATTTGCTGAATACTACCAAACCATTTGTACATCAGACAATGCTGACACTAACCATATTTTAAATTATTTATCATCACAGGAAATTTGGAAAAAAACTCACAAGAACATAAACAATATCTGGACCAACCAGTCACAACAGAAGATGTTACAGTCACTATCAAATCCTTGAAAAAAATAACAAAGCTTCAGACAGGGATGGATTCCCTGCCAAATTTTTACAAAAAAATACATTCACCTACTTTCAACTCTACTAACTGCCACATGCAACTCTGTTATGTTAGGAGGTAGCATCCCTCTATCTTGGTCAGAGGCTGAAATAGTAGTTACTCCAAAAAAGGACAACCATATTACAAATACTAAATCTTCTCAACCAATACCCTTACTGAATCAAGACCAAAAGATCTTTACAAGCATATTTGCCAAAACATTGTCTAAATGTAAATAACCAACTGCATTCACCTTGACCAGACAATACACGTAACACTTTAACTATAATTAATTTCTGTGAAGCATACAAAACCCCTGCATTATTTCTGGCCTTTGATATAGAGAAGGCATTTGATTAAGTGGAAATGCCATATCTAAAACTTTTACTTCAAAAAATGGGTTTTGGCGACCAATTCTAAAATGCCATTAATGCTCTTTATTTTTCTCCAAAAGCTACAGTTAGGACTAACAATGTACATTCAATAGATATCCATATAGCAAGGGGAACTAGACAAGGATGTCCCCTTTCCCCATTTCTGTTTGCCATAACTATAGACAGGGCCAGTGCTACCATTAGACCAACTAGGCAGCCGCCTTGGGCACAGACCTCAAGAGGGGCATAGTTTTATACAGATTACTTTCTTGAAAAAAATGCAACTGAGAAAACTTATTGAGCACCCCCTAAATGGTCCTGTCCACAGACATCAAGCAGCTCAAAAGCTCACCGTAACTTTTTTATTTATTTATTTATTTGATGTATACCCTGCCCTCCACACAGATGAGCTAAAGGTGGCTAACATTAAAAAATACATTAAAATCACAGAAACATAAAATCAATAATATTTTTTAAAAAATGATTAAAATAGTCCAGGAGCAGGCTATTTAAACAAATATTGGGAGTCCGTATACAGGCATGGCAGATGGCTGAGGGCAGCTCCGGAAGAAATGGTGGTCTTAGATGGAAGAAGGAGGACACTCGCTGGCACTCAGCCAAAGGCCCAGCAGAACATCTCCGTTTTACAAGCCCTGCAAAAACTGTAACAGGTCCCACAGGACCCAGATCTCCAGCGGGAGAGCATTCCACCAGGCCAGGGCCAGGGCAGAAAAAGCCCTCGCCCTGGTTGAGGCCAGATGGATGTCCTTTGGGCCAGGGACCACCAGGAGTTGCTTGTCTGCAGAGTGCAACACCCTGCAGGGGACGTAATGGAAGAGGCGGTCCCGCAGGTATGGAGGTCCCAGTCCATGAAGGGCTTTAAATACCAAGGTTAACACCTTGAACCGGATCTGAAACTCCACTGAAAGCCAGTGCAGCTGGCACAGCACATGATGAATGTGCGCTTGGATGGGCGTTCCGGTAATGATGCGTGCCACTGCATTCTGGATCAGCTGTAACTTCCGGGTTAGTCCCAAGGGCAGTCCAGGATTGAGTGAGTTGCAGTAGTCTAGCCTGGAGGTGAGCGTTGCATGGATTCCTGTGGCCAGGTCCTGTGGTGAAAGATAGGGCGCCAGTTGCCTGCCCTGTCGAAGATGAAAAAAGGCAGACCTGGCAACAGTCATGACCTGGGCCTCCATTGAAAGTGTGGCATCCAAGTCACACCCAGACTCCTCACCATCAGGGAAGGTTTCAGTTGTACCCCATCAACAGCTGGGAGCCGGTTCCTAGCTCGATTGCCCCATGATCCAGACACAGAACCTCTGTCTTCAGGGGATTCAATTTCAGGCGACTCTGATGTAACCATACCGTCACAGCTTCAAGACCCTTGACCAAGGAATCCAAAGCAAGATTGGACTGGCCATCTGTAATGATTCCAAGTAAATGTGTGCATGTATCTTTAAATGCTTGATGAGATAGGTGAAGAGTGGGGGGTGAAGGAGATGGATGAATGAGTGATATGTGTTCCAGACTTGATAGTCTGTTTCACTCCCTTCTGCAAGAAAACGAGGTCTTTTGATTTCAAAAGGTTTATTGTGAAAGACAGCATTCAAGCTCAGATGTGCATATTAGAGATTAGAGATCCTGGCCGAGCAAAGCGTTGCTAGGAATGAATCATAGAGCAAAGGTTGTTACATTTCACACTCCCGGAGACCAGCCTTCCCCCCACCCCGAGTTCATACAGCAAAACTTCTCACAGGTGCACTGAGCTGGCCAAGGTCGAAACAGCAGATAAGACAGGATCATTTCCCATGGAATCAGCTCCTTGCAGGTGTTGCCTGGAGGGAAAGAAGTCTAAACACTACACGATTGAATATGGCGTTACTTAGGTTAAAACAGTTTCTGACAATATGATTGGTTGAGGACTGAGAGGGTGGGTGGAGTGAATGCAGTTTGAGACTGAGAGTAGAGAGAAAATTTTTAGTCAGAAGAAAGCAGGCTAGCTGTGTGCTGTCTGAATATGTTGAAGTGTTTATGAGAGAAATATAACCTCGGGGAATATAGCATCGGCGAAAGAATTGCCCCCTGAGGGATGCCACATACCAAAGAATGGTAAGCAGACATCTGTTCCCTGAGTGCCACCCTCTGTCCTAGATTGTGAAGGAAGGAGTTCAGCCATTGCAGGGCTGTTCCACGAATCCCCACATCAGCAAGGCAATGGGTCAGAAGATTATGATTGACCATGTCAAATGCTGCTGTAAGATCTAAAAGTATCAGCAGTGCCGACCCACTCCGGTCCAGGTGTCGCCGCAGATCATCTGTGAGGGCAACCAGAGCCGTCTCTGTACCATGGCCAAGCCTGAAGCTGGACTGGAATGGATCCAGGATAGAGGCATCACCCAGGTATACCTGCAGCTGTTCCGCTACAGCTGTTCCCAATTACAGCTGTTCTCAATTACCTTACCCAGGAATGGAATATTTGAAACTGGGCAATAATTGGCTGGATCAGCAGGATCCAGTGATGGTTTCTTTAATAAGGACCGCACCACTGCCTCTTTCAGTGAGTCTGGAAAAACTCAGAGAAAGATTAATGATGTCAGCTAATGGTGCCCAAATCCCATCACCACCACTTTTCACCAGCCATGATGGGCATGGGTCCAGTGAGCTCGTGGTAGGTTTCACAGCATGCAGGACCCTACACACCTCCTCCTGAGAGAGTGGCCTGAATTGATCTAATATCAACCCTGAGGACGACCAAGGGGCCTCCAGTACACATACTGCATCAACTGTGGTGGACAGATCCCCAGCGGAGTGACAAGATATTATCTGCAAAATAGTCTCCAAAAGCCTCACAGCTTATTACCGAATTTACAGTTTTATTTGTCCCATGTGTGAGGGACGTTAAAGACCAAATCACTCTGGAAAGTTGTGCTGGGCGAGAACTAGTGGACGCAGTGGAAGCTGCATAGTAGTCTCTCTTTGCAGCTTTCAGTGCCATCACATAGGCCTTCATAAACGTCCTATAAGATGTTCTTGTCACTTCATCATGGAGTCGCCGCCACACTCGCTCTAGCCGTCTCAGCTCCCATTTGATTTGTCGTAGCTCATCAGTATACCAAGGAGCTACTCTAGTTCGGGGGCGGAGAGAGCGATGGGGAGCGATCTCATCAATAGCTTCAGAGAAACGGACATTCCAGTCCTCTATCAGCTCATCCAATGAGCCACCAGGGGGCATCGGACTCCACGGGCGAGCATAAATCAGCTCGTCGCCCAAGCAGGAGGGGGTCATGGTGCCCAGACAAGCCCTCAGGATGAGGTGTTCTGACCATGGCACTGCTATAGCTTCGTCCAGATCCACCTGTATCCCGAACCCAAAGATCAAATCCTGTGTGTGTCCTGCTCGATGTGTGGGCGTTGATACAAACTGGGAGAGTCCTAATGCTGCCATGGAGGCTATCATGTCCATGGCTTGTGAGGAGGTAGCATCATCAGCATGGACATTGATGTCCCCTAAGACCAGAAGCCTGGGGTGCTCCAAGGCCCAGCCAGCCACCGCCTCTAACAGGCCAGGCACAGCATCTGCTGGTGTGCTGGGTGATCGGTACACCAGACAGATGGCTATACTCTCCTCGGCATCCCACACCAGGCCCACACAATCAATGCCATCAATCTTTGGCAAGGGGAGCAGCCTGATGGAGAAAGACTCTCGAATGAGCACCACTACCTCAACAAGACATTTCCCAATATGTAAAACAAATATGAGAAACCTGTACCATAAATATGTTGGAATATATGTGTGTTGCAAGGTCTGAGATTCAGTCATTATGGGGTTAATGTGTTTACCTACCATGCTATTGTTTAGATTGACCTGGAAGGGGAAGCAGGCTCAAAGCCAATAATCTGCAAGCCCGGGAAACTTGAGAGTGTTTGTAAACTGTTATTGGTCAACAGGTCAGGTGATTTTCTTTCAGGGTCAAGAAGACAGAGGAAGTAGAAGATTCTCCATTCAGTTATCCCAGCTCTTTGTTTGTAACCAGTAGTGAGAATGTAGCTCCAGGCATTTGTTATTTTGTAGGCAATCCTGTTAACCTTTCTTCCTTTAGAAGTAAATGATTTTAAAAGCTAAACTCGTGTGCTGAGTCTCTATTGATTCAAGATCCATTGCACCTCTGAAGAAAAACTATTTTTTAACCTTTTCCCCCAACAAAGTGGACCAGTTGAAGTAATTATTAAGGTGAAAAAGATGCTAGCGATTTGTGTATATTGTTCTTTGAATAACAGCAGTATGGTATGGCTTTGGATAGGCAATATGAGATCATTAACTCTCGAAAAAGGCAAACCTTATGAGTTATATCATCCTGCTTTCAGATAATACTGCCAGTCATTGCTGCATCTCAAAATAGTCTAGGAGACTCAAAGTTATCTCAGAAGTCTCAGTCAACTTGAGAGGAACAATCCTTACTGAAACTACTCCTTTTTAGCTCTCCAGAGAGCCAGCCAAAAAGAAGAATGCAAACAAATTAAGTAACTGCAGACAAAAGTATCTCCTTTTCAAGTACAACATAATTCTCTCTCTCATTGTCTCACAGCAAACGTGAGAAGGGGGTGGGAGTAGAAGACACTCTGTTGTGCCAGCCAGGAAAAAGGTGGGGAAATAGCTTCCAATGCTACAAAAAGAAACTTTTCAGCAACTGGAGGAAGCCAAGCAAGAAGTGAGAAGGAAAACAAAAGGGAAAAGGTGGGAAACTGCCTCCAGAGCTAAGAAAAAAACCCACTTCATAGAGCAAACTGTATCCCAGCAACACCAAGAGAAGAGGCAGAGTGGAAAACACTAAAATCTTCACGGCTATTCTGCTGTGTCTGGAAAGAAATGGGCAGAAAGTCAGCTTCATGGCTGCAATAAAAGGGAGGAAAGTAGGGAAATTCTGCTGTAGCAATGCGCAGAGCATACTTGCTGCAGAGGGACAAGTGCAGGGAAAAATACCTCTGCACTAGAACCTACAACTATATAGTCACGCTTTTAAGGTTTCCTCAAAATCTGAAAATCCTTTAAAGAGTTATGATGACCTCATCCAATCCTTAAGGCCACTTTTGGTAGGTGCTCGAGAGGGAAAACTGGTCAAGACCAATTTGTCATCTGAACCTTGGTTTGATCAAAGCTGTATTTGTGCTAAAAATGCTTTAATCTATGCCTATAAGTTAGCACTGAGAGCTGATGAAAAGACCAGACAAGATGCATATTGTTCTCTTTCATTTTTAAAAAAGAAATATAAATCACTGGTTGCCCGCTGTAAGAAAGAACATACCAGAAAACTGTGGGCCAATATAATTGAAGCAGCTACGAGCAAAAACTCAGTGGTGTTTTGGAAACTAGTGTCAAACCGCGCCTCCACAGCTGCCTCCCCCTTGGCTTCCTCTATCCCCCCAGATAAATGGACTTCTTTTTTCCAAAAAAGTATGATGATCCTATTCAACCCCCTCCTGCCCTAACAATAGAAAATCTGGCCAAATGCCCCCCAGTTCATGCCGAAGAGGTAAAAGCTTATATTAGCCAGTTAAAGAATGCAAAAGCCCCTGGGCTTTATGGAATATCTCCAGAATTACTAAAAACAAATAAGGACTGGTGGGAAACTTTCCTAGCCTCCCTATTTACTTATATTGATGAAACCGGCTACATCCCCAATGATTGGGGAATGGCTATAGTAGTCCCCTTCCATAAGAAGGGAAAGAAGGAGGATCCATCCAATTATAGCCCAATCAGCTTACTAAGCATTATAAGCAAGTTGTCTACAAAACATCTGCTGAAGAAATTTTTAGACTGGCTAGAACAGGAGTATATAATTGCTGATGAGCAAGCTGGGTTTAGAGCTGGCAGGTCAACAATAGATCACTGCCTAGTAATGGATGCAGAGGAGTCAGCCGTGTTAGTCTGTGGTAGCAAAATCAAACCGAGTCCAGTAGCACCTTTAAGACTAACCAATTTTATTGTAGCATAAGCTTTCGAGAATCAAGTTCTCTTCGTCAGATGCATGATACAGAGACTGGTCAAATATAGAAGAGGGGGGGAGGAGGGGAGGGGAGAGAAGAGGCAATTGTGGGGGGAGGGAGGGTGCAATCAAAACATTCCTTTGCTGTGGCATCGGAGCCTTTGGGTATGGACACACATTGAAAGATCTCCCTCTTCTCCCTCCCTTTTTACCTCGAAAACAGCTGATAACGCTTACCTTTTAATATATTACGAGAAAGCAGAAGCTGGGGAAAAAGAAGAACTACCCAAAATCAGCAAAAAATCTCCAGCAGTTTTTTCGCAGCACAGCACAGATTGAGCTCCAAGAACACAGCAAGGCCGAGCTACTCAAAATGGCCGACAGAATACTTTTGGAAGCAAATGTAGCAGCAAAACCCACTGATCACTCTTTAGAAGCACAGTTTGCAAAACTGGAACAAAATCTGCTCAAACAAATGACGCTGCTCATTCAGCCACTGACTACACAGCTAGCTGAAATCAAATTGGAACTGCTAAAGACAAATCAAACAGCCGAAAATACGATGGAACTCAGCATCATGTCTCAAAGAGACGTGAGAGACATTTGCAGCAAACTAGAACGCCAGGATGAAAGAATTATTTACCTGGAGGTGTCAGCTCATTATAAAAATCTCAAGCTTCGTGGAATTGCAGAGTCTGCTATGGAAAATGAGAATATAGCCAAAACACTAAATTCTTGGCTATCTAAACTACTGGGCATTAAAGAAGGACCATCTCAATTTGTAACTAAAGCTTATCGCATTGGATCCGCAATCCAGCATAAAAAAAGGAGCACGCCGAGAGACATCATAATTGAGGTGCCAGACCCCATCATTAGAAAAAAAATAATCAGCGAAGCAAGATCAAAAGGCTCTTTACTATTTAATGACACTCCAGTTCACGTATACAACGATCTACCCACTGAAGTTCTCCAGAAAAGAAAAGAGCTAAAACCAACAGCAGAAGCCTTAAGAAGAGCCAACATCCAATACAAATGGTGGAACCACACGAAACTACTGATCTTCCACAAAGGTCGTCGCCTCATCGCTTCAGATCTAGACTCTGCAGCCTTAATGCTGAATGAACTAAACTTAGAAGAACCGATGGAAACAAGCAAGCCTTCTCAAAAACGGAAATTTCCTCAGTCATCAGCTTCATCTCCCCAGAAGGGAAGTAAGATACCAATAAGGGACAATTGACTCAGAAAATTAACTGAAATAATAAGCTCATGGAAGCACTATCATAACATTTTCTTGTTAAAAACTAATAGCGGGGTAAAAAAGGGAAGGGGGAAGTTCGGTCCTTTCAATGTAACTCCCATTAGTTAAGCCCGGTAAGTTTTGGTGCATACCAAACTAGTGTGTGAATTAAACACACTAGCTAAAGGGGCTTAGGGGAATTTATTCTTCAGCTTTGTGCAGTTTGTATTAATTAGCTGGGAGGGATTGTGGGAGGCAGAGACTTTGGAATTAATTTTTGTTTCAGTGCTTATAGCACCTTCGTAGCCAAGAACTCTGTGAGAGGGAAAAGCAGATTATATTAAGGGAAGGGGGAAGATCACGATTAGAGGGAGGGTGTAATTTCTAAAACTTACTTATATAGTTACCTAAGATTTTGAGGGGAAAGTGTAGTGGGTTAGGGAGGAGGAGGGGAAAGAAGGGAAGGGAGGGAAAGAGATAGGGGGGAAGGGAAAAATAAACAGATTTAGTTAATTTGATTAAGCTAACAACAAAAGGAAACAGTAAAGGAACAAGGGGGAAGAGAAAAGGGGAAGGCAGATAGAGAAATTGGACAAACCCTTTTATAATTTATTTAAGCTACTTGGTATGAAGCTTTAACACTATAAGTAGACACATACATACAAGCATATAAATATATACTTATCCTACTATTTTCATATATATTCTTTTATTTTCTACTAATATTTGAAGTGTGAATAAAACACTTCAGTAGCAGAACCTTCTCTCTTACTCTGTTTTGGCTGAACCTACAAGCAGAAAATAGAGAGAGAGGAAGAGAGATAAGGGGAACTTTGGAAAAGAACAAGGGAAATTGTTAAGTTATATAAAGCTAACTTCATTATTCAAGTTAATTAAATTTTCACTAGTTGAAAACAAAGAAACCTATATAGTTTTGATTCGTTTAAGCATACTTGATACTTGTATTTAAGGAAAACCCAAAACCTATTCTATTCAAATAGCTATTACTGCAACAATCTGTGACCTCTCCAACCAAGGTTGGAAGAGAAAGACTATATATAAAACTTATTGTACTAAAATATATTCGAACTGAGGACTGCTACTTTATCAAACTTGTAATATTTAATATTTACAGTCCATCCTTGATTATAAAAATCCATTTCATAAAGCTAGCAAGTTCTGTCATAAAATTAGAAATCCATTAAATAATTCAAGAGCATTATTTGCAAATTAATAATCAAATTAGAGGGAAATTGATTAGGGGAAACACAACACTACCATTTAGTCACAGCTGATTATATTAATAACAATTCATAAATTGGCATCCCCCCCAATAAAAGAAAAAAATAAAAGCTCTTAATCCTGATTGTATTAATTTATTCTGAGACAGCACTACTAACTAACAAACAGTTAATCAACATAAATAATTAAGAAATCCATTGGTTTAATTAATTAGAGCAAGTATGTCATCAAATATTAAATTTACATGTTATAATGTTCGTGGTTTGGGTAACCCCATCAAAAGAAAGCACATCCTTACAAATCTGGCTAAAACAAGATAAGATATCATATTTCTGCAAGAAACTCACCTCCATCCCACAAACAGTCAAAACCTAAAATCAAATTGGATTCATCTCCAATATCATGCAAAAGGCACCTCTAAGGCAAGAGGAGTGGCTAAATTAATCTCTAAATCCATTACTTTCCAGCATCAAAACACTTTGAGTGATCCTACAGGAAGATTTATTTTCGTAAAGGGCATAATAGGCACACAAACTTACACTCTAGCTTCAATATACGCCCCAAATTCAGACCAAATACCCTTCCTAGAAGACAGTCTGAATAAATTAGCTACCTTTCAGGAAGGAGAATTGATCGGGGGGGGGGGGGGGCTGAATGACATAATAAATCCTAATTTAGATCATTCCAAACCCAAAAACAAAAAATATAAGAAGGGGAAAAATACTAAATTAGCAGAAATTTTTGGAGAATAACTTTCTAACAGACACATGGAGACATTTACATGGAACTGAAAAGGATTTCACATACTACTCACCTAAATATGATGTTTATACTAGAACAGACTATATCCTAGTCTCAAATACAACAACAAACAGGTTACTTTCATCTGAAATAGGTAACACAGCAATATCAGATCATGCCTGGGTTAGCTGCGATCTAATGTCTTCCCAAGAATCATTGAGGCAAAGGCACTGGTTATTAAATAAGACACTCATAAATAACCAAAGCGCCATTAAAGAGATCAGTAACAACATTGAATTGGCTATAAAAGAAAACACAACAAATGATGTAAATCCATGCATCATTTGGGATACAATTAAAACTGTCATATAATTTCCTTATCATCACAATTAAATAAGAAAAGAAATGCTATAAAACAAGAATTAATTGATAACATCAAATTGCTAGAATTCAAGCACAAAAAACCTGGTAGTAAAAAGGCATATAAAAACTTACTGATTCAACGTAAATTGTTGGAATCTCTGGAAACCAACAGAATTTTGAAGAACCTTCAATATGTCAAGCAAAACTATTGGTTCAATAACCCCAAATCACTTAAGTTGTTATCCCATAAAATAAAAGAGAAAAAATCATCCAAAATCATTAAACAGATATGACGCAAAAGGGAAATTACAATTTAAAACAAAAGAAATTTGATACTTTTGTACAATATTATAAACAACTCTATTCGTCTAAAACACCAAACGAAGAGAGAATCACACTCTTTTTAAAATCGCTTAAAAGCTTAAATAGATTGGAAGATAAACATCGCATAATATTAAACAGCCCTATCACACAACAAGAAATACTAGCAGTAATCAAATCTCTTAAAAACAATAAAACACCAGGTCCAGATGGCTACCCATCAGAATTCTATAAAAAGTTCGCTACACTACTCATTAATCCATTGATACAAGCTTGTAATACAGTCCTAAACACGGGTCAAATACCCCCATCCTGGCTTACAGCATCAATTATAGTAATCCCCAAACCAGGCAAAGATATATCAAAAACCACCTCTTACAGACCTATCTCATTATTAAATCAAGATTATAAAATCTTCACAGCTATCTTAACTAAAAGGTTGAATTCATTCATTTCACACTACATACACCAAGATCAATCAGGCTTCATTCCACACAGGGACATAAGCAACAACATTTATAAAACACTCAATTTAATTTCATACAGTCAAAAGAAACAATTAGAATCAATTATTTTATCTCTGGACATAGAGAAAGCATTTGATTCCACAGAAATACCATATTTAAAACAAGTCTTACATCACATGGGATTTGGTGAAACATTTTTAAAAATTATAAATTCTATATACTCACAAGCAACAGCCCAGATCATCAGCAATAACCAAACATCCAATAAAATACTGATCCAAAGAGGCACAAGGCAAGAGTGCCCCCTTTCGCCAACTTTATTTGCGTTGGCTATAGAGCCACTAGCCATAGCTATTAGAGAAGACCCAAAAATTCAAGGGATTAACATAGGAAACAAGCAACATAAATTAAGTCTTTTTGCGGACGATATGATTGTTTATATTACAGATCCTATAACTTCTTTATACTCACTCCAAAACAAATTAACGGAATTCGGCTCAACTTCAGGTCTTACAGTTAATCAATTAAAATCACAGCTCTTTCCAATATTTGTCAACCCAAACACTATAACAAACATCAAACAAATCAGCCAATACCACTGGAATAATAAGCAAATGTCATATCTAGGAATAACCATTCCAAATGATCTTAAACACCTAATAGATCAAAATCATATTAAAGCAATCAACCAAATCAAAGCAGACTTACATAAATGGGGGAAAATTGCCCACTCATGGTTTGAACGTTACCATCTGGTTAAATCATTCGCCCTACCAAAATTACTCTTTTTCTTAAGAGCAATACCAGTGGCAATTCCACAAAAGACAATTAAATCATGGCAAAATATACTAAACCAATTTCTATGGGAGAAGAAACACCCAAGAATTGCCTTTAAAGTTCTTAAACTCAGAAAACAGCAAGGAGGCTTTAAATACCCTGACCTAGAACTTTACCAGACAGCCATCAGGCTGTCCAATACAATACAAATTTTAACTACAGCAAACAAAATTGATTGGATTACTATCTTGGAACCAGAAACTGAATACAGCAACATTCAAAATCTGTTTTGGAACAAAAAAAAGGACCAGGCCCATAAAATAAATAACCCCTTCTTAGAGTCAATAATCAATGTTTGGGACCACACCAGACTCAAACTTCTGCCACAGGTTTCAAGATTTTCTTCCTTTATAGAACAACAATGGTTCCCGCCAGGGCAAACTAAAACCTTCAAAAACATATGGCTTCAGTCAAACGTGACCCACATTATAGATATAACAACAAAACAAGGAATCATAAACAAAACAGAAATTGGTTGTTGTGGGTTTTCCGGGCTGTATTGCCGTGGTCTTGGCATTGTAGTTCCTGACGTTTCGCCAGCAGCTGTGGCTGGCATCTTCAGAGGTGTAGCACCAAAAGACAGAGATCTCTCAGTGTCACAGTGTGGAAAAGATGTAGGTCATTTGTTTTTTTTTTTTTTTGAAAAATTTTTTATTGGGTTAGAACATTTTTATTTTTACATTACAATCAATTTTCCCCTAATTTTTCGTTTCTAACCCCCTCCCTTTCCCCCCCTTTTGTTGACTTCCAACAGCTTTCCCACCCTCTGTCCCTTTTCCCTTACTTCTATTAAATTCCTCTGTCTAAAACAGATATACATTCTCCATTATATTAAGCAGTGCATCATTAACTCCTTTAATTATTATACACCCAAACTATACGTCTTTAGATAAACAATTTATCCCATTTTCCAGTTTTGAATAATTCTATATAAACCTATATATCATAAACCATAAAAATTTCCCACATTTAAATCAAACAATTTGATTTGTTCTCTATATATTACTCATTTCAACTTTTTATGGTAATTCTATATAACTCCTCAGATACTCAATCAATTTAACTCTTCTATACATTCAGTTTGGTGCATATAAATCTTGTCAAAGAAAGAAAATATTGTTAGTTAATCAATCCTCATGTTTAAACCTTATCATTAATTATTCTCTATCAGTTGACCTATACATATCTATATATATCTCAATCAATTGATCTAACTGCTTATAAATTCACATTTCTCTTCCTCCCCCGGTAAAGTCACCCCTCTCTTTTATACTTTTATTATATTTCAGTAGTTCTCAAACTGCCACAGTTTTCCTCCCACCTCCCATTTCTTCTCCAGGTATTGTTTCAGCTTCTCCCAGTCTGTGTTGAACTGCCCTGAGTCCAGATCTCTCAGTTTTCTTGTCTTCTTGTCCATTTCAGCCATATACAGCAATTTGTAGATCCAATCTTCAATAGTTGGTACTTCTTGTACTTTCCATTTCTGCGCATACAAAAGTCTAGCTGCTGCAGTCATATAAAAAATCAACGTCCTATGATGGGCTGGAATTCCCTCCATTCCCAAGTTTAGCAGCAGGAGTTCTGGGTTCTTATTTATTTGAAACTGTAAAATTTCACTCATTTCTCTTATTATTTCCCCCCAGAACTGCCTAGCTACCTCACACGACCACCACATATGATAGAGGGAGCCCTCATGTTTCTTACATTTCCAGCATTTATTAGAAGTATTCAAATTCCCTAGCGCAATCTTCTTTGGTGTCATGTACCAACGATAGATCATTTTGAAAATGTTCTCTTTAATATTAATACATGTCGTTGTCTTCATTGTAGTTTTCCACAAGTATTCCCATGCCTCCATTGTTATTTCTTTATTGAAATTTATAGCCCATTTCACCATCTGTGTTTTAACTATCTCATCCTCAGTATACCATTTCAACAATACTTGGTATACCTTGGATATTCTTTTCTTGTCTTCTTTAAGAAGGGTCTGCTCTAGTTCCGAGTTCTCTGTTCGTATGCCCCCTTTTGCAAAGTCTGAGTTGTATAAGTCTCTAATCTGTCTATACTGAAACCAATCATAGTTAGGTGATAGTTCCTCTTGCGTCTTTATTCTAAGTTTAGATACTTCAATCTTAGTTATTTCTTTATACGCTAAACATTGTTGTTCATTATCCACAGCTCTCGGATCTATCACCTCATATGGAACCACCCACAAGGGGGTTCCTTCTTGTAAGTAAGTTCTATACTTCTTCCAGATTGTAAATAGACTTCTCCTTACAAAATGATGCAGGAACATCGAGTTGACCCTTACTTTGTCATGCCATAGGTATGCGTGCCATCCAAAAATTTTTTTATATCCCTCTAGGGCTAATAGTTTCTTATTCTTTAATGTCATCCACTCTTTTAACCAAACTAGGCAGATTGCATCATGGTAAAGTCTCAGATTGGGCAGTTGCATTCCGCCTCTCTCCTTTGCATCTTGTAAAACTTTTACTTTCACTCGAGGCTTCTTGCCTGCCCAAACAAAATCTGATATTTTCCTCTGCCATTTTTCAAATTGTTTAGAGTCTCTGATGATTGGTATTGTCTGTAACAAAAACATTACTCTTGGTAACACATTCATCTTAACTGCTGCAATCCTGCCCAACCATGACAGGTTCAATCTATTCCATTTGATCAAGTCTCTCTCTATCTGAGTCCATAATTTTTCATAATTATTCTTGAACAAATCTATATTTTTTGCAGTCAGCTCAACTCCCAAGTATTTCACCTTACTAGTTACTTCACAATCCGTTGTTTCCATTAACAACAAACGTTGTTTCCATTTCCTTCGCTCCAAGTGTCTGGAATCCTTTGATCCCTTAAAACTCCGTTCATCACCTCTTTTAGGAATGGTGCCAGTTCATTGGCCATTGTCTTATAAAATTTAGCCGTAAGTCCATCTGGCCCTGGCGCCTTTCCTAGATTTGCGGATTGTATTGCCATATTTATTTCCTCATCAGTTACTTCACTGTTCAACTTATTTCTCCAAGCTTCCGAGATCTCTGGAAGTTTGGTTTTCTCCAAATATGATGCTATTGATTCTTTGTTTACTTCTTTTTTATTATACAGCTTAGCGTAAAATTTATAAAAGGCTCTGCTAATGGTAGTCTGCTCCAAATACGTTTTGTTTTCTTCACAAATTTTATTTATTATTTTCTTTTCCCTTTTCTTCTTTAATTGCCATGCCAAATATTTCCCAGGTTTATTAGCACCCTCAAAAGCTTTTTGATTCAGTCTTTTAAGGTTCCACTCCAATTCTTTGTTACTCATTGCTGTTAACTGTTCTTGAAGAATTTTGATTTCCTGATGTATTTTCTTTTTCCCTGGTCTCTTTTTTAACTGTACTTCTTTGGCCTTTATTTTCTCCTCAATCTCTTGTCTTTTCTCCTCTTTCTTTTTCCTTGCTCTACCATTTAAGTCCATTAGTATGCCCCTTACAACCGCCTTGTACGCGTCCCAAACTTTACTGGTTGGTACTTCTTTATTCACGTTGTATTGTATAAAAAACTTAGTCTCTCTTCTCAGTGTTTCCATATTCTCGCTTTCCTGTAACAGGTCCTCATTTATTCTCCAGGCTTTCCTTTTTCTCCTTTTTCCAAATTTCCACATAATTGGGTTGTGATCTGAGCCTACCATCGGCATTATTTCTACCTCCTTAGTCCATAGCGCTAAGTCCTTTGAGGCCCAGATCATATCAATTCTTGATAATGTAAGATGCCTTGCAGAATAAAAAGTAAACTGTTTGGTTTTAGGATATTCTCTCCTCCATACGTCTTCGAGAGTCTCTTGTTGAATCAACTCAAAAAAAAGCTTTGGCAATAGTCCTCTTTTCTTTTGTGCTTTTGTAGTCTTTTTGTCTAATTCCAAATCTGTCACTCCATTGAAATCTCCAGCAAGAATTATCTGGTCATATACAAGATCGTCTAGGTGCTTCCTTAAGTCCTCAAAGAAGCTTTCCTTTGCACCGTTAGGTGCATAAAGTCCGACTACCAACACTCTCTTTAAGTTCCAATTACATTCCACTGCTACAAATCTAGCTTCCACATCTCTCATAACAAATTTTGGCTGCAGCTCCTCTTTTATATACAACACCACTCCTCTTTTTTTCTTGTTGGAAGCCGCTACAAATTCTTTGCCCAATTTTCCAGATTTTAAATATTTTACATCCTGTTTTCTAATGTGGGTCTCCTGCAAACAAACAATATCACATTTTTGTTTTAGTAGCCAATGAAAAATATTTTTTCTCTTATTCGGTGAGTTTAGTCCATTTATATTCCAAGATAATACTTTACACTCCATATTCATGGTTTTGTTGGTAAGTCTTTTTCATTGTCCTTGATAAATCTCTCCATCTCCCGCTCAGATCTGATACGTTTTTTTGCCCCTCCAAACTCAAAGGACACTCCTTCCGGTAACTCCCATCTGTATCTGATATTCATGTCCTTCAAAGTCTGAATTAGCACTCTATATTTTTTCCTGTCCAATAACACTGATCTGGGCAGTTCCTTCATTATAATAATCGTCTTGCCATCAATCTCCAATGGATCTTGAAATTGTTTGGTCACAATCCTCTCTTTCATATTTCTAGTTGTAAACTGCACAATCACATCCCTTGGTAGTTTCCTCTGGGTTGCAATTCTCGAGTTCACACGATACGCCACATCTAGGATAGCCACAATTTCCTCCTCCTCCTTCCCCAGGTAATCAGCCAACACCTCAGTCATCTGTTCTTGCGCTGACTTCCCTTCCACTTCTGGCAGACCACGAAAACGAAGCTGCTTCTCCATGTGTTTAGTTTCTGCAACTGACATCCTCCCCTTCACCAGCCTCATCTCTGTTTGTTGCGTGTCTATTAAATTCTCCATCGCGTCTTCTACTGTTTTAACTCTCTGCTGCGTTCCTTGTAATTCACTGCTAATCGTTTCCACACCTTTTTTCACTTCTGACAGCTCCGACTTTACTGTCTGTGTAACTTCCTTGACCTCTTTAATAAGCTCCAATTTCGTGTCCTTAAGTTCTTTCATCATGTCTATAAGTTTTTTGTCCAAGTTTTCTATTGCCGATTGCCACTCTTTTTTCGACATCGTGGGGCTTGCTTTAGCTCGCTCCCACGAATCTGCTCTCTTCCTCAGCTCCGTGGCGTATAATTAAACGTTTTCCTTTTTTTTTTTAAATGTCCCAATCTTTGCCAAAATTAATTTTTTATATCCAAAATGTCGGGCGTCTTTTCTCTATGGTTTCTCTATGTTATTATAATCCAAGATGGCCTACTTCCTCTTCCGCTGAAGCCACGACCCTTCCACTTTCAAAGATGGCGATTCCCCACTTCCTGTCCTTTGGCAAGGGCCGCTTCCCTCCAGCCACTCTATTGTTGTTACGCACTTCCTGTCTCCCGTCTTCCCACAGCAGGTCTCGCGATGGTGTCTTTTTCCCACAGCTCCAAAACCACAGGTATTCAAAACAATAGTCCGATTTTTGTAATAACTTCTTTAAACTTAGTCTCTTTTAAAATACAACTCCTGCCGAGTCTTCACCTCCTTTTCGCTAGTCTGTTGCAGTTTAAAAGTCTACTTTCTTTCCTCTCTGTTTTTGTCAATCTGTCCCGTTTCAAGAGATAGCGATCTTTACCTTCTCTCCAGCTTTCTCGGGTTGTAATCGCTGTTTCGATCTTAAATTCTCCTCTCGACTTCCCTCCCCGATCGAAGCTTGGGTATGTAGGTCTTATGCCAGCCGAATTGGCCCCAAAATTGCCGCAGAGATTATAGCCGACCCGTCGCAAGGTGGGACCTCAAGGATCGGGGGGGAGACTCCTTGTGTAGAGCCCCCCCTCGTCCGAGATCTAACTCACCCTAGGGTCTTGAGCGTTCTTTGCCTGCTCCCCGCCTGAGAGCAGTCGGCCGCGGGTTATTTTCACCCCTCCGGCCGGTTAAAACGGCAATCCGGTCAGCTCCACAAATGGAGCTGCGTTAGACCTCCATGAATCCCAAACCGGAAGTCAGATGTAGGTCATTTGTATCTACTCAGGAGGGGTGGGGTTGAGCTGAGTCATCCTGTGAGAGTTTCCCAGGGTGTGGAATGCTAATGGCGGGAGGCTTCACTGTATCCTGAGGAGGTTCTTTTGCATATGGATTGGTACTTGATGTGCTAATCTTCTCTGCAGGGCTATTGTCAAGGATAGAATGTTTTGTTAGCCTGGTGTTTTTCAGAACTGGCAACCATGCTCGGTTCATTCTTAAGGTTTCTTCTTTCCTGTTGAAGTTTTGCTTGTGCTTGTGAATTTCAATGGCTTCCCTGTGCAGTCTGACAAAGTAGTTGGAAGTGTTGGCGAAACAGCTGCTGGCGAAACGTCAGGAACTACAATGCCAAGACCACGGCAATACAGCCCGGAAAACCCACAACAACCATCGTTCTCCGGCCGTGAAAGCCTTCGACAATACATAAAACAGAAATTGAACAGAAAACAAAACATAAGCTCCACTGGTTCACTTACTTTCAACTTTCCAGCATGCTACAACAACTGAAAATACAGGAAATATTCAAACAAAACCTGACCGAATTTGAACTTTTACTAGACACCAAATCATTTAAACAAAAAGGTTTAATCTCTAAAATTTACAACATCCTATTATCCCTTAACCCAACTGACACTTTAAAATGTCAAACAAACTGGCACTCAGACTGCAACATAGATTTAACACAAGAACAATGGGGGGAAATTTGGACTTCAAATATATTAAACACCAAAACGATTACATCTCGAATTCAAAATTACAAAATAATTCACAGGTGGCATTTAACGCCAAGAAAACTTTCACTTATAACCAAAACAAACTCCCCACTTTGTTGAAAGGAGTGCGGTGAAATAGGAATGTTCAAACATTGCTGGTGGGGATGCCCTAAAATAGAATCTTTTTGGAATGAAATTTTAGATTATATTAAAGAAATAACAGGCTATAAAATTCCTTTAGACCCGAAGATCATTTTTTTAAATTTATGGGATACAATTGAAATCCCACAAATCAGAAAAGACCTCATGGGCAATCTCTTGGTTGTGGCAAAGAACTTGCTGGCAATCCAAAATAATCCCCACAAAAGATAAATGGTTAGAAAAAAATTGGGATCACTATGTACAAGAAAAAATATATGATAAATTATATCAAACTGAACATTACCCAAGGGAAACTGATTTTATGGCAAAATGGCAACCATTTATTGAATTTATTTCTATCACAGATCAGCATCCTCCCAAACATTTACTTTTTGTTACTCAAGATTGAAGTAATAGCTCCCAAAGAAGATCTAGTTATATGAACCTTAACAAAGCTGACTTATTGACTATTATCTGTTATCCTTGTTTCTTGTTCGAAGCTATAACCAATCGTGATTAAGTATTCCTGCACATAATTTTATATAGTTAACTATTACTTTGTTGTTCTTTGTTAACTCTGTTCACTGATTTTAATATGTTAATAAAAATATTACTTTAAAAAAAAAACATTCCTTTGCTAGCATATGTAAACATCTCCTTTTGGTGTGTGGATCAGTTGGCTTCAAAGTAGTTTGCCCTGTTAGTTTGTAGCAGCCAAACAGCTAGACAATCCATTTCCAATGCAGTATGAGCCTTCGATAACCACAGCTCTCCTTGCCAGATGCATCTGACAAAGAGATCTGTGGTCCCCAAAAGCCCACGCCAGGTGCCCCTGAGCTCCCCCAGACCCCGCCTCTGTAAAGGAAATCTGTTACCTGTGATAATGTGATAACCATTCATAGTCCCTATTCAGTCCCAGCTTGACAGAGTCAAATTTGGCTGCTACAAACTAACAGGGCAAACTGCTTTGAAGCCAACTGATCCACATACCAAAAGGAGATGTTTACATATACCAGCAAAGGAATGTTTTGATTGCACCCTCCCTCCCCCCCCCCCCCGATTGCCTCTTCTCTCCCCTCCCCTTCTCTCCCTCCTCTTCTATATTTGACCAGTCTCTGTATCAGGCATCTGACGAAGAGAACTTGATTCTCGAAAGCTTATGCTACAATAAAATTGGTTAGTCTTAAAGGTGCTACTGGACTCTTTTTGATTTTGCCTAGTAATGCAACACGTTGTAGAGAAATATGCTACAGAAGACCAAGCATCACTTTACCGGGCATTTGTTGATTTAAAAGCAGCTTTTGGCACAGTCTCTAGAAATAGACTTTGGAGGAAACTGCAGGCCTCCTCTATTGATAGGCAACTGCTGTTCCTTTTGGGGGCTATGCACAAGCAAACTGCCCTGAGTAAGGTGCAGCCGAATTGGGCATTTGACTGACCCCATTCAAACTTACAGGCAGGTGTGCCTTCTAGCCCCCTTTCTGTTTATCTTCTACATCAACAATTTGGTAAACCTTTTGAATGCCCCTGGATTGCACCCTCCCAAATTAGCAAATAGGCACATTCACGTACTGCTCTATGCAGATGATGCTGTATTACTTTCTAGGACCCCCATAGGGCTGAAACGAGCCCTAAAAAAATTCTCCCAATTCTGTGATACTGAACACCTTCTAACTAATTACCAAAAAACTAAGATCCTGGCTTTCAGTAAAAATCCAAAGATAAGACGATGGGAGCTTCAGGGGCATCAGTTAGAACGACTTACCAGCTTCAAATATTTGGGTGTAGTTTTGCAAGCCTCAGGTACCAAAACAACACATAGCAGCTTCATTGCTGATGTGGGAGAAAAAACAGCACACGGTATACTGAAATTCTATCGATCACAAGGGGGACAGTATGTACCGGCTGCACTCAGATTGTTTAAAGCCAAACCATTGGCCCAATTAGTATACGGATCATTCTTGGGGCTGCCATCCTCCTCTTTCTCTCAACTTGAGAGAGTGCAGTCCAAATTCCTTAGAGCTCTATTACAAGTGCCCAAATGCATGCCTAACTCATGGGTTAGACTGGAAACAGGAATGTTAAGGGTAGAGGCCAGAATCACCATCTTTTCAAATGGCTGTCAGGACGTCTAAACCCGCAAGGTCTGCTCCCTCTGTTATTCCAAGACAAATTTCAATCTAATTGGCAAAAGGCGACTCTGAAATCCCTGGGAAAAATGGGTCTTTCCCCTCAAAGTTTGCTAGTCATGGGGTTAGACAGAACAAAATCACTCATTAAGCAGAGAGTGACAGACATTGAAAGGCAAACAGATTTTCTTAGAGCACCAGGTTTTATTTCTTCAGACACTACTAAATATATTGCCGCTCCTGCAGCCTATTTTTACTTTCTTGAATCAGGTAACTCCAGAAGGGCATTTGCTTTAGCTAGAAGTTCAACTCTACCCTCTGCCGTTCTGGAAGGAAAGTTTAAAGCTGTCCATTACTCTCTTAGGCTTTGCTCCTATCCCCTAAGAGAAATTGACTCAATGGAGCACATCTTCTTCAACTGCCCAAGTCATAGTAAAATTAGAGCGGAAACCATCAGTCCATTAGTAGAAAAATTCCCTGGAAGTTCAAATAAAATCAAACTTGATTATCTTTTGTCTGATCGGAATCACCAGACACCATGTCAAGTAGCAAGATTCTGTGCCCAGGTCTACAAGCAACGTAAATGACATAAGGCAGCTTAAACAACTCATTTATGATGATCTTATTTTTTTACTCTTATATTTATTCATCGTTCTTCCCCAGTATCCAGTCTCAACTGTTTTTAAACTGATTTGCAAATAGTTTTATATGTACTGGTCGCAGACTGTAATAATAAACTTGACTTGACTTCCTCTGCACTAAGAACAGCAGAAATACCTGAACCTACTTCATGGGGTGAAATATCCTAGCTACCACCAGAAGAAGCTGAGAAATGGAGAAAAGCAGAGGGTGTGGTGTTGGTGATGAAGAGAATGATAGCACTTTGAAAGAGCTCTGTCTCTCCCATGCCTGAAATTTAAAATTTATGTTGAAAAGGTAAAGTAAAAATATTTACCCTTCCAACATAAAGATACGCTAAGAGATCCGAAAGGCAGATTCATATTTATTAAAGGCACTATAGAAAACCAAACTTACACATTTGGCTCAATTTATGCCCCAAACCAAGACACTCTAATGAAACTCTAAAACAAAGTTCATTAGAATACACATGTATCACTTAGTATAATTTGCTCTAAACCATATTTTCATGACAAACCCACAGAAACAGCAGCAACATAATCTAAGAGTATAATGGAGAGCAACAAATAGAAACAGAAGGATTAAAATATCCTGCTCACTAGGTTGGAGGCAAGTTCTGACGACAACAGGGCCAACAACAAAGATTCTCAGGTCAAACTCCATGGTCAAGTAACAGATTCCAAAATCAAAGACTGTGACTCACCAAGGCTCAGGCAGCCAGAACCGAAGAGCTCACCAACAGCCAAATCCAGAATACCACAATTGTGACTAGCTAATCCCATGCTAGCTGCGGCCTTATAAAGGGAGTTTCTCCTACAGGTGAGGCTGGGTTCATTAAGCTTCTTTCAGCTTCTTTCAGGATCTGATCTACTCCTCCTGAGTAGCAGAGATGAGCCAGCTTGGAGAAAGAAGCTTAATGAACCCAGCCTCACCTGTAGGAGAAACTCCCTTTATAAGGCCGCAGCTAGCATGGGATTAGCTAGTCACAATTGTGGTATTGGCTCCTTCGTGGTTCTATGTGGCCCTGAAGATAGGAATGGGATATAGCAATGACAGCTACACTGTTTTGCTATAGCAAAACAAAAATAAGCTTTTATTTATTTGAGAAGCGTATCGGTTTCATAAACGTAGTTCTCGGTTCTTAAAGTTACTTCATTTACTCTCATTCACACAGCTGGCCTCTCTTTCCCTGACTGAGTGTCCTTTCACAAACATGCTCAGTTCAGGTTCCACACAGGTTATATTTCTCTCATAAACACTTCAACATATTCAGGCAGCACACAGCTAGCCTGCTTTCTTCTGACTAAAAATTTTCTCTCTATTCTCAGTCTCAAACTGCATTCACTCCACCCACCCTCTCAGTCCTCAACCAATCATATTGTCAGAAACTGTTTTAACCTAAGTAACGCCATATTTAATCGTGTAGTGTTTAGACTTTCCCTCCAGGCAATACCTGCAAGGAGCCGATTCCATGGGAAAGGATCCTGTCTTATCTGCTGTTTCGACCTTGGCCAGCTCAGCGCACCTCTGAGAAGTTTTGCTGTATGAACTCGGGGGGGGGGGGAGAGGCTGGGCTCCGGGAGTGTGAAATGTAACTACCTTTGCTCTATGATTCATTCCTAGCAACGCTTTGCTCGGCCAGCATCTCTAATCCTGGAATATGCACATCTGGGCTTGAATGCTGTCTTTCACAATAAACCTTTTGAAATCAAAAGACCTCGTCTTCTTGCAGAAGGGAGTGAAACAGACTATCAAGTCTGGAATGCCATATCCTGACACATATCACTCACTCATCCATCTCCTTCACCCCCCACTCTTCACCTATCTCATCAAGCATTTAAAGATACATGCACACATTTACTTGGAATCATTACAGATGGCCAGTCCAATCTTGCTTTGGATTCCTTGGTCAAGGGTCTTGAGGCTGTGACGGTATGGTTACATCAGAGTCGCCTGAAATTGAATCCCCTGAAGACAGAGGTTCTGTGTCTGGATCATGGGGCAATCGAGCTGGGAACCGGCTCCCAGCTGTTGATGGGGTACAACTGAAACCTTCCCTGATGGTGAGGAGTCTGGGTGTGACCTTGGATGCTACACTTTCAATGGAGGCCCAGGTCATGACTGTTGCCAGGTCTGCCTTTTTTCATCTTCGACAGGGCAGGCAACTGGCGCCCTATCTTTCGCCCCGGGACCTGGCCACAGTAATCCCCGCAATGATCACCTCTAGGCTAGACTACTGCAACTCACTCTATGCTGGGCTGCCCTTGGGCCTGACCCGGAAGTTACAGCTGATCCAGAATGCAGTGGCACGCATCCTTACCGGAACGCCCATCCAAGCGCACATTCATCATGTGCTGTGCCAGCTGCACTGGCTTCCAGTGGAGTTCCAGATCCGGTTCAAGGTGTTCACCTTGGTATTTAAAGCCCTTCATGGACTGGGACCTCCATACCTGCGGGACCGCCTCCTCCATTACGTCCCCTGCAGGGTGTTGCTCTCTGCAGACAAGCAACTCCTGGTGGTCCCTGGCCCAAAGGACATCCATCTGGCCTCAACCAGGGCGAGTGCTTTTTCTGCCCTGGCCCTGGCCTGGTGGAATGCTCTCCCTCTGGAGCTCTGGGCCCTGTGGGACCTGTTACAGTTTTGCAGGGCTTGTAAAACGGAGATGTTCTGCTGGGCCTTTGGCTGAGTGCCAGCGGGTGTCCCCCTTCTTCCATCTAAGACCACCATTTCTTCCGGAGCTGCCCTCAGCCATCTGCCATGCCTGTATACGGACTCCCAATATTTGTTTAAATAGCCTGCTCCTGGACTATTTTAATTATTTTTAAAAAAATATTATTGATTTTATGTTTCTGTGATTTTAATGTATTTTTAATGTTGTTAGCCACCCTTAGCCCATCTGTGAGGGGGGCAGGGTATACATCAAATAAATAAATAAATAAATAAATAAATAAAAAAGTTACAGTGAGCTTTTTTTTTTTTTTTGAAAAAATTTTTATTGGGTTAGAATCCATTATTTTTTACATTACATTCAATTTTCCCCAAATTTTTCACTTCTAACCCCCTCCCTTTCCCCCCCTTTTGTTGACTTCCAACAGCTTTCCCACCCTTTGTCCCTTTTCCCTTACTTCTGTTAAATTCCTCTATCTAAAACAAATATACATTCTCTATTATACTAAGCAGTACATCCTTAACTGCTTTTTTTGTTATATACCCAAACTGTAAATCTTTGTTTCCATCTTGGATAAACAATTTATCCCGTTTCCAGTTTTAAATATTTCTATATATCATAAACCATAAAAATCTTACATTTAAATCAAACAATTTGACTTATTCTCTATATATTACTCATTGTATCTTTTTATGGTAATTCTATATAACTCATCACATAGTCAATCAATTTAACTCTTCTGTACATTCAGTTTGGTGCATTATACAAATCTTATCAAAGAAAGAAAATATCGTTGGTTACTCAATACTTATATTTAAACCTTATCATTAATTATTTTCCATCAATATTCTGTCTATTAACCTATATATATCTATATATATATCAATCTGTTAATCTAACTGCTTATAAATTCACATTTATCTCTTCCCCCCCCGGTAAAGTCACCCCCCCTCTACATTCTATTATACTTCAGTAGTTCTCAAACTGCCACAGTTTCCCTCCAACCTCCCATTTCTTCTCCAGATATTGTTTCAGCTTCTCCCAATCTGTGTTAAACTGCCCTGAGTCCAGATTTCTCAGTTTTCTTGTCATCTTGTCCATTTCTGCCATGTACAGCAATTTGTAAATCCAATCTTCAATAGTTGGCACTTCTTGTACTTTCCATTTTTGCGCATACAAAAGTCTGGCTGCTGCTGTCATATAAAATATCAACGTCCTATGATGGGCTGGAATTCCCTCCATTCCCAAGTTTAGTAGCAGGAGTTCTGGGTTCTTATTTATTTGAAATTGTAAAATTTCACTCATTTCTCTTATTATTTCCCCCCAGTACTGCCTAGCTACATCACACGACCACCACATGTGATAGAGGGAGCCCTCATGCTTCCTACATTTCCAGCATTTATTAGAAGTGTTCAAATTCCCTAGCGCAATCTTCTTTGGTGTCATGTACCAACGATAGATCATTTTGTAAATATTCTCTTTAATATTTGTACATGTCGTTGTCTTCATTGTAGTCTTCCACAAGTATTCCCATGCCTCCATTGTTATCTCTTTATTAAAATTTATAGCCCATTTCACCATTTGTGTTTTAACTGTCTCATCCTCAGTATACCATTTCAACAGTACTTGGTGTACCTTGGATATTCTTTTCTTGTCCTCTTTAAAAAGGGTCTGCTCTAGTTCCGAATTCTCTATTCGTATACCTCCCTTTACAGAGTCCGAGTTATACAAATCTCTGATCTGTCTATACTGGAACCAATCGTAGTTCGGTGATAGTTCCTCTTGCGTCTTTATTCTAAGTTTAGATGCTTCTATTTTAGTTATTTCTTTGTATGTCAGACATTGTCGTTCATTGTCAACAGCTCTCGGGTCTATCACCTCATATGGAACCACCCACCAAGGAGTTCCTTCTTGTAGGTAAATTCTGTACTTCTTCCAGATTGTGTATAGACTTCTCCGTACAAAATGGTGCAGGAACATCGAGTTGACCTTTACTTTGTCATGCCATAGGTATGCATGCCATCCAAATATTTTTTTATATCCCTCTAGGGCTAATAGTTTCTTGTTCTTTAATATCATCCACTCTTTCAGCCAAACTAGGCAGATTGCATCGTGATAAAGTCTCAGATTGGGCAGTTGCATTCCGCCTCTTTCTTTTGCATCTTGTAAAACTTTCATTTTCACTCGAGGCTTCTTGCCTGCCCATACAAAATCTGATATTTTCCTCTGCCATTTTTCAAATTGTTTAGAGTCTCTGATGATTGGTATTGTCTGTAGCAAAAACATCACTCTTGGTAACACATTCATCTTAACCGCTGCAATCCTACCCAACCATGACAGATTGAGCCTATTCCATTTAATCAAGTCTCTCTCAATCTGAATCCACAATTTTTCGTAATTATTCTTGAACAAATCTATATTCTTTGCAGTCAGTTCAATTCCCAAATATTTCACCTTACTTGTTACTTCACAATCCGTTGTTTCCATTAACAATTGTTGTTTCTGCTTAGTCATATTTTTGCATAGTATCTTTGACTTCTTTTTGTTAATGAAGAAACCTGCCAAATCTCCAAACTCCTTGATCTTATCTATCACTTTTGGCATGTTCTCCAGTGGGTCCTCTACAATTAACATTATGTCATCCGCAAATGCTCTGACCTTATATGAATAGTCCTTTATTTTTATTCCTCGAATTTCCTCATCTTGTCGTATTTGTATCATCAGAATCTCCAATACTAAAATGAACAACAGTGGAGACAATGGGCAACCTTGTCTTGTTCCCTTGCTTATAGTCAATTTCTTGGTCAATTCATCATTTACCACAATTGCTGCAGTCTGGTCTCTATAAATTTCTTTAATTGCTCTGATGAATCTTTCTCCTAATTGTAGCTTTTCCATAGTGGCAAACATAAAGTCCCAGTTTAAGTTGTCAAATGCCTTTTCAGCGTCAACAAAGAAGAAACCAACCTCTTTATCACAACGCTTATCATAATATTCAATAGCATCAATCACTGTCCTTAAATTGTCTCTTATTTGTCTGTCTGGCAGAAAGCCTGCTTGCTCCTCCTCTATAACTTCCGAAAGCCACCCCTTCAGTCTCTCCGCCAGTATCTTCGCAAAGATTTTATAGTCATTGTTGAGTAACGATATAGGTCTGTAATTTTTCACACTAGTCAAGTCTTGGCCCTCTTTTGGGATCAATGATATGTTCGCTTCAGACCAAGTGTCTGGAATCCTTTGATCCCTTAAAACTCCATTGATCACCTCCTTTAGGAATGGTGCCAGCTCATTGGCCATAGTCTTATAAAATTTAGCTGTAAGTCCGTCTGGCCCTGGCGCCTTTCCTAGATTTGCAGATTGTATTGCCTTACTTATTTCCTCGTCCGTTACTTCACTATTCTGTTTATTTCTCCAAGCGTCCGAGATTTCTGGAAGTGTCATTTTCTCCAAATATGACGCTATTGAGTCTTTATTTACTTCTTTCTTATTATACAGTTTAGCGTAGAATTTATAAAAGGCTCTACTAATGGTATTCTGTTCCAAATACGTTTTGTCATCTTCACAAATTTTATTTATTGTTTTCTTTTCCCTTCTTTTCTTCAGTTGCCATGCCAGGTACTTCCCAGGTTTATTTGCACCCTCAAACACTTTCTGATTCAGCCTTTTAAGATTCCACTCCAATTCTTTATTACTCATTGCTGTTAGCTGTTCTTGCAATATTTTAATTTCCTGGTATAATTTCTTTTTCCCTGGTCTCTTTTTTAACTGTATTTCCTTAGTTTTTATTTTCTCCTCAATCTCGTGTCTCTTCTCCTCTTTCTTCTTTCTTGCTCTACCATTTAAGTCCATTAGTATGCCCCTTATAACCGCCTTGTAAGCATCCCAAACTTTATCAGTTGGTACTTCTTTGTTCACGTTATATTGAATGAAAAACTTTGTCTCTCTTCTCAATATTTCCATATTCTCTTTTTCCTGTAACAAATCCTCATTTATTCTCCATGCTTTCCTTTTCCTCCTTTTCCCCAGTTTCCACATAATTGGGTTGTGATCTGAGCCTACCATCGGCATTATTTCTACATCTTTAGTCCATAATACCAAATCTTTTGAGGCCCAGATCATGTCAATTCTTGATAACGTGGAATGCCTTGCAGAATAAAAAGTAAACTGCCTACTTTTAGGATGTTCTCTCCTCCATACATCTTCAAGAGTCTCTTGTTGAATCAACTCAAAAAAGAGCTTTGGTAATAGTCCTCTTTTCTTTTGTGTCATAGTAGTCTTTTTATCCAGTTCCAAGTCTGTCACTCCATTGAAGTCTCCAGCAAGAATTATTTGGTCATATGAAAGATCATCTAAATGCTTCCTCAAATCCTCAAAGAAGCTCTCTTTTGCACCGTTAGGTGCATAGATTCCGACTACCAACACTCTCTTTAAATTCCAAGTACATTCCACTGCTACAAATCTGGCTTCCACGTCTTTCATTATAAATTTTGGTTGTAGCTCCTCTTTTACATACAACACCACTCCTCTTTTTTTTTTACTTGAGGCCGCTACAAAGTCCTTGCCCAATTTTCCCAGTTTTAGATATTTTACATCCTGTTTTCGAATATGAGTCTCTTGCAAACAAACGATATCACATTTTTGTTTTAATAGCCAGTGAAAAATATTTTTTCTCTTATTCGGTGAATTTAGTCCATTTACATTCCAAGATAATACTTTACACTCCATACTCATAATCTTGTTGGTAAGTCTTTTTCATTGTCCCTTATAAATCGCTCCATCTCCCGCTCAGATCTGATACGCTTTTTAGCGCCTCCAAATTCGAAGGACAAACCCTCTGGAAGCTCCCATCTGTACCTAATTTTCATGTCCTTCAGCATCTGGATTAGCCCTTTGTATTTTTTCCGATCTAGTAACACTGATCTGGGTAGTTCCTTCATTATGATAATTGTCTTGCCATCGATCTCCAATGGATCTTGAAACTGTTTAGTCACAATCTTCTCTTTCATGTTTCTTGTTATAAATTGTACAATCACGTCTCTTGGTAGTTTCCTCTGGGTTGCAATTCTCGAATTCACACGATATGCCACATCTAGGATAGCCACAACATCCTCCTCCTCCTTCCCCAGGTATTCAGCTAACACCTCCGTCATCTGTTCTTGCGCTGTCTTTCCTTCCACTTCCGGCAGGCCGCGAAATCTGAGCTGCTTCTCCATATGTCTGCTTTCCGCAACCGCCATCCTTCCCCTCATCAGCCTCATCTCTGTTTGTTGCGTATCTGCTAGGTTCTCCATCGCTCCTTCTACTGTTTTAACTCTCTGCTGCGTCCCTTGTAATTCACTTTGTATTGTTTCCATACCTTTCTTCACTTCTGACAGCTCCGATTTTACTTCTGACAGCTCCGATTTTACCGTCTGTTTAACCTCTTTAATCAGCTCCAATTTCATGTCTTTAAATTCTTTAATCACCTCCAAAAGTTTTTTATCCAGGTTTTCTATTGCCGATTGCCACTCTTTCTTCGACATCGTGGGGCTTGCTTTAGCTCGCTCCCACGAGTCCGCTCTCTTCCTTAACTCCGTGGCGTTAAATTTAGTACCTTTTTTATTTCAAATGTCCCGGTCTTCTTGCATAAATTAATTTTAAAGGGTCCAAAATGTTGGGCGTCTTTTCTCTATGGTCTCTCTATGATTTTGTAATCCAATATGGCCTACTTCCTTTTCCGCTGAGGCCGCGGCCCTTCCCCTCTCAAAGATGGCGATTCCCTTCTTCCTGCCCTCCAGCCAGGGCCGCTTCTCTCCAGCCTCTCTATTGTTGTTACGCACTTCCTGTCTCCCGTCTTCCCACAGCAGATCTCGCGATGGTGTCTTTTTCTCACAGCTCCAAAGCCACAGGTATTCAAAACAATAGTCCAATTTCTTTAATAACTTCTTTAAACTTAGTCTCTTTTCTAATACAACTCCTGCCGAAGCTTCCCCTCCTTTTCACTAGTCTGTTGCAGTTTAAAAGTCTACTTTTTTTCCTCTCTGTTTTTATCAATCTGTCCCGTATCGGAAGATAGTGATCTTTACCTTCCCTTCACTTTTCTCGGGTTGTAATCGCTGTTTCGATTTCAAATTCTCCTTTCCACTTCTTCCCCCAATCGAAGCTTGGGTATGTAGGTCTTATGCCAGCCGAATTGGCCCCAAAACTGCCGCAGAGGTTGTAGCCGACCCGTCTCAGGGTGGGACCTCAAGGATCGGGAGGGGACCCGTTGTGTAGAGCCCCCCCTCGTCCGAGATCAACGCGCCCTAGGGTCTCGAGTAGGGGTGTGCAAGCCAAAAATTTTCGGCTATAGCCGAAAGTAGAAAGCCGAAAGAAAATTCTCTATCGTTAAAGCTGAAAGCCGAAACAAGAATCTCTTTCGGGATTCGGGATTCGGGATTCTTTCGGCATTCTTTCGGCATTCTTTCGGCTTTTTTCTATGGGAAAATGCCTCCGTCTTCCAGGACGCCTGGAGGAGGCATTTTCCCACCGAATAAGCCCAAAATTGGTGGGGACTTTCCTCTAACCCTTCTCTAACAACCACCCAAGTTTCAGACAGATTGGACTTTGGGGGGCCATGTTATGGCCCCCCAAAGCAGGTCCCCCCATCCTCCCATAAAGGAGCATCTTCTTCATTATTTCCTATGGGGAAAAAATGAAGAAGCAGGCTTCCTTTGCCAGGGGTGGCATTTTGCATGCAAAATGCCCCCTTACCCTCAGGGGCCCTTCTCCCACCCCTCCTCCCACCCCCCACAAAGGCTCAGCCTGCTCCCACTTGGGGGGGCCATTTCATGGCCTCCCCAAGTAGGTGCTCTAATCTCTACCACTGACAGCTGGGGGAGGCTTGTGTTGCCAGGGGTGGCATTTTGCATGCAAAATGCCCCCCAACCCTCTGGGGCCCTTCTCCCACCCCTCCTCCCACCCCCCACCAAGGCTCAGCCTGCTCCCACTTGGGGGGGCCATTTCATGGCCTCCCCAAGTAGGTGCTCTAATCTCTACCACTGACAGCTGGGGGAGGCTTGTGTTGCCAGGGGTGGCATTTTGCATGCAAAATGCCCCCCAGCCCTCTGGGGCCCTTCTCCCACCCTTCCTCCCACCCCACACCAAGGCTCAGACTGCTCCCACTTGGGGGGGGCATTTCATGGCCTCCCCAAGTAGGTCCTCTCAGCCCCTAAAGTCCACCCCTTACAGCCCCACACAAACCCAATTCCCCCCCAGCTGCCGCACACAGACCCAAATCCCCACATTAGCCCCTCACAGACCCAAATCCACCCCCACCTGCCCCACACCCATAACCCCAGGAACAGGCTGGCAAAGGCCAGCCCTCTCCCTTTGTTCCCTATGCTGGGAACTTCTAAACTCTCTTTCCCTGGGCAATTCTGCACAGCCCAGGGGTGCCACAATGGTGGGCACACTTCTGAGTGCCAGCTGGTCCCTGTGAAAGAACACCTGAACCACAGACACCCTCCCTCAAATTCCCCCACCACCTACAGAGATAGCTGGCCAGCCAGCCCCATTGTTCCCTATGATGGGAACCAACTGCACAACAAAGAATAAAACAAGAACAACACAAAATAAAGTTTTTAAAAAATTATTTTCTCCCTTCCAAAGTACAAGTAGGCAAAGCATTATGACACATTACACCAGCAGTCCCCCACACAGAAAAATAACACAACTCACTTAACATCAGAGAATCACAAAGCACGATTCCTGTCAAAAACACTTTATTTCTTGAACAGCTTTAGGTTACACAGCAGGGGGGAACACCAAAGGGCTTGGCAGCAGTATCTTACACAAAAATAACACAACTCACTTAACATCAGAGAATCACAAAAGCACAATTCCTGTCAAAAACACTTTATTTCTTGAACAGCTTTAGGCTACACAGCAGGGGGGGGGACACCAAAGGGCATGGAAGCAGTATCTTACACAAAAATAACACAACTCACTTCACATTAAAGAATCACCCCAAAAAATTGCTGTCAAAAGCACTTTATTTCTGTAACTGCTTTAGGTTACACAGTAGGAAGGCACCACAGAGCAGGAAAGCAGTGTACTACACAAAAATAACACAACTCACTTCACATCAGAGAATCACACAAACACAATTGCTGTCAAAAACGGTGAAGTGGGTTGTATTATTTTTTGTAGTACATTGCTATCATGCCCTTTTGTGCCCTCCTACTGTGTAACCTAAAGCTGTTCAAGAAATAAAGTGTTTTTGCCAGGAATTGTGTTTTTGTGATTCTCTGATGTTAAGTGAGTTGTGTTATTTTTGTGTAAGATACTGCTTCCATGCCCTTTGGTGTTCCCCCCCTGCTGTGTAGCCTAAAGCTGTTCAAGAAATAAAGTGTTTTTGCCAGGAATTGTGTTTTTGTGATTCTCTGATGTTAAGTGAGTTGTGTTATTTTTGTGTAAGATACTGCTTCCATGCCCTTTGGTGTTCCCCCCCTGCTGTGTAGCCTAAAGCTGTTCAAGAAATAAAGTGTTTTTGACAGGAATTGTGCTTTTGTGATTCTCTGATGTTAAGTGAGTTGTGTTATTTTTGTGTAAGATACTGCTGCCATGCCCTTTGGTGTCCCCCCCCTGCTGTGTAGCCTAAAGCTGTTCAAGAAATAAAGTGTTTTTGACAGGAATCGTGCTTTGTGATTCTCTGATGTTAAGTGAGTTGTGTTATTTTTCTGTGTGGGGGACTGCTGGTGTTATGTGTCATAATGCTTTGCCTACTTGTACTTTGGAAGGGAGAAAATAATTTTTAAAAAACTTTATTTTGTGTTGTTCTTGTTTTATTCTTTGTTGTGCAGTTGGTTCCCATCATAGGGAACAATGGGGCTGGCTGGCCAGCCATCTCTGTAGGTGGTGGGGGAATTTGAGGGAGGGTGTCTGTGGTTCAGGTGCTCTTTCACAGGGACCAGCTGGCACTCAGAAGTGTGCCCACCATTGTGGCACCCCTGGGCTGTGCAGAATTGCCCAGGGAAAGAGAGTTTAGAAGTTCCCAGCATAGGGAACAAAGGGAGAGGGCTGGCCTTTGCCAGCCTGTTCCTGGGGTTATGGGTGTGGGGCAGGTGGGGGTGGATTTGGGTCTGTGAGGGGCTAATGTGGGGATTTGGGTCTGTGTGTGGCAGCTGGGGGGAATTGGGTTTGTGTGGAGCTGTAAGGGGTGGAATTTAGGGGCTGAGAGGACCTACTTGGGGAGGCCATGAAATGGCCCCCCCAAGTGGGAGCAGGCTGAGCCTTGGTGGGGGGTGGGAGGAGGGGTGGGAGAAGGGCCCCAGAGGGTTGGGGGGCATTTTGCATGCAAAATGCCACCCCTGGCAACACAAGCCTCCCCCAGCTGTCAGTGGTAGAGATTAGAGCACCTACTTGGGGAGGCCATGAAATGGCCCCCCCAAGTGGGAGCAGGCTGAGCCTTGGTGGGGGGTGGGAGGAGGGGTGGGAGAAGGGCCCCTGAGGGTAAGGGGGCATTTTGCATGCAAAATGCCACCCCTGGCAAAGGAAGCCTGCTTCTTCATTTTTTCCCCATATAATGAAGAAGATGCTCCTTTATGGGAGGATAGGGGGACCTGCTTTGGGGGGCCATAACATGGCCCCCCAAAGTCCAATCTGTCTGAAACTTGGGTGGTTGTTAGAGAAGGGTTAGAGGAAGGTCCCCACCAATTTTGGGCTTATTCGGTGGGAAGATGCCTCCCCCAGACGTCCGGGAAGACGGAGGCATTTTCCCATTGAAAAGCCGAATGAAAGACGAAAGAATCCCGAAACGTTTCGGCTTTTTTCTTTCGGCTACCCGAAACGTTTCGGGATTCCCCGAAACGTTTCGGCATTCCCTGAAAGAAGCCGAAACACTTTTGTTTCGGCATTCTTTCGGCATTCTGAATGCCGAAACGCACATCCCTAGTCTCGAGCGTTCTTTGCCTGCTCTCCGCCTGAGAGCAGTCGGCCGCGGGCTATTTTCACCCCGCCGGCCGCTTAAAACGGCAGTCCGGTCAGCTCCGCAAATGGAGCTGCGTTAGACCTCCATAAATCCCAAACCGGAAGTCAAGTTACAGTGAGCTTTTGAGCTGCTTGATGTCTGTGGACAGGACCATTTAGGGGGTACTCAATAGGTTTTCTCAGTTGCATTTTTTTCAAGAAAGTAATCTGTATAAAACTATGCCCCTCTTGAGGTCTGTGCCCAAGGCGGCTGCCTAGTTGGTCTAATGGTAGCATTGACCCTGTCTATAGTTATGGCAAACAGAAATGGGGAAAGGGGACAGCCTTGTCTAGTTCCCCTTGCTATATGGATAGCTATTGAATGTACATTGTTAGTCCTAACTGTAGCTTTTGGAGAAAGATAAAGAGCATTAATGGCATTTTAGAATTGGTCGCCAAAACCCATTTTTGAAGTAAAAGTTTTAGATATGGTATTTCCACTTAATCAAATGCCTTCTCTATATCAAAGGCCAGAAGTAATGCCGGGGTTTTGTATGCTTCACAGAAATTAATTATAGTTAAAGTGTTACGTGTATTGTCTGGTCAAGGTGAATGTAGTTGGTTATTTAAATTTAGACAATGTTTTGGCAAATATGCTTGTAAAGATCTTTTGGTCTTGATTCAGTAAGGGTATTGGTTGAGAAGATTTAGTATTTGTAATATGGTTGTCCTTTTTTGGAGTAACTACTATTCCAGCCTCTGACCAAGATAGAGGGATGCTACCTCCTAACATAACAGAGTTGCATGTGGCAGTTAGTGGAGTTGAAAGTAGGTGAATGTATTTTTTTGTAAAAATTTGGCAGGGAATCCATCCCTGTCTGAAGCTTTGTTATTTTTTTCAAGGATTTGATAGTGACTGTAACATCTTCTGTTGTGACTGGTTGGTCCAGATATTGTTTATGTTCTTGTGAGTTTTTTTCCAAATTTCCTGTGATGATAAATAATTTAAAATATGATTAGTGTCAGGATTGTCTGATGTACAAATGGTTTGGTAGTATTCAGCAAATACATCGGCTAATTTTACAGAATTCGTTTGAGTTTTTCCTGGGTGCCTTTAATAGCTTGTATAGAATGTGAGGAGGTTTTCTCCTCTAATTTTCATGCAAGCAAGTTTATAGATTGGGTGGCCTTTTTTGTGTTCATCTTCTAGTTTTCTTATTCTAGATATCATTTCATTTCTAATGTTTTCTTTTTGCTCTTCATGACAGGAGGCAACGGAGATTAATTTCCCTCTAAGTACCACTTCCATAGCATCGTACACGTGGATTTGAGGAATGACACATAGTTTGTTTCTATTGTTTAATTTCTAAAGAGACTTCAGAAGAAATTTATTTGTTAAATAAAAGTGATTTATTTAGTTTCCAATTTGTTTGATGTCATTTATTCTCAGTGTACATTCTGTCCAAGCATAGTCTGTCCACAACTTGTCACCAATCCTTGATGTAAGAGTTTGACTAATTAATTTAGGAGATAAGAATATGTCATTTAAATATGTAATTTAGAAGATAAGAATATGTAATCAATCGTTGTGTATATATTGTGGATAGAAGAGAAGTATGTATAGTCTGTTACCAGTGGGTTTTGAAGATGTCACTAGATCAATAGATAAAGCCTAAGAGCCATTAATTGATCTTAGCAGCTTAGTAACTGTATTGTTAATTTTAATTGCTTTGACACGAT